>NW_027553586.1:675000-1350000 GCF_045843805.1 Urocitellus parryii
TATTGCCTGTAGTCTCTTTTATAAGGATCTGAATCTCATTCAACAGGGAAGAGCCCTTGTGGTCCATGTCCCTTAAAGGCACCAACTTTCTGTACTAGCACATTGACAACACATAAATTTTGGAATCACACATTTAAACCACAGCAAGTAAGATCTTTTAGCTGAATTCCACTGTCTTTTGACTTTGACTTCCCTCCTTTCTCTGTCATTAGCATTGCTGAAGGCATTTTGAAGATCCAACTAAAAGGAAGTTGAGGTCAATAAATTCAGTTTGTTACTAGCAGGGTAGAGTTAGGTGATTTGCAGTCATGTCCAGGGACAGCTACATGATTGGTTACTATCTTTTCATAAAAATGGCTTCCAGGAATGCACCGAGGACCTACAGGTATTGTGAGATAATGCATCAGGCCAAAGATGCCAAGGAGAAAAGAAAATGTCTGTTATTCTCAGCACTGGAAATCTACTGCAGAAGAGAAACACCGATTGACTGCCCCAATCAAAAACTATTCTATGGAAAATTCTTCCAGTCACTCAGTTTGTAAAATTTTAAGTGAATGATTTATTTCTTTCCTGTCTACTCAAAGTGGAAGTTCTTTCCTGCCAGAAATATATTTTCTAAGGCAGAAAGTGTTATTAGGCAACAAACATACTTTTATGGGTATTAAAGTAGAATTTATCAGCATTCCTGTGTTTGTAAAGAACAAACTTTCAGCAGTTCTAAAAACAGTGAGTATGTCTCTGTGCCACACTCTAGGTTTATGCACCTGGACTGTCAATAATAAAAACAGATTCTGATCAACCATGGTGCCAAAAGACTGAATTCTCTCTCTATTCGTTCTTTGGAAAACGACATTATAAGATTATTGTTGAAGACATGAAGAGAATGGAGGCAAAAAAAATGTAGGGAAAAAGGAAGATTGGCAATAAAAACATGAATGTTTGTTTCCTGAATTTTGTGATATATCTGGTATTTACTAAGTTTTTGTTGCTGTAATTTAAAATTTTGTTATCTCACTATCATTATGCATTTTGTACCTTTTTTATATTTTTAGATTGTACCTTTTTATTTTTTTTAATTAACCCCCCCAAGTTGTGTACTATTCTGGCATCCACAAAACTCAAATCTGCTTTTGTATCCTTACTTCTTTGTCTTACTAAAACCTCTCCTTTCTTTGACTTTTGCTGCTCATGCAGTGTCTACATGTAACAACAATTCCACCACTATTATTTCAATAAATGTTTATTAACCAGCTGCAAGGTGATAATAGGGGTGTAGGGACATATATTATGAAAATGAACTTTAAATTTTTGATGCTTATCCAAGGGGTATTAACACAAGAGCCTAGGAAGTGCATGAACCATACAAAGTCAGTTCAACTTCTAGTGGAAAGCAAAGCCTCTTTCTCCAAGCACACAGCATCTCCTCTGTGTGAATAATTTAGAGCCAGCACTTTGGCACAGACTGACCCTTGGTTAAAGACCAGTTCATTTATTAGTTGTATAGTTGTTACCATGGATAACACCCCAAGCCTCAGTTTGCTCATATATAAATATGGATGGTAGTGGAATTAGAATATTTGGAGAAGGAGAGGGGAAAATCTATCAGAATTCATTATGTTTTATTTCCTCTTCACTTGCAAAGATTATTGAAAATACTTAACTCAGTATATAGAATATAAAAAGATTAAGAAATACTACATAGCAGTGGGATCATTTAAAATACTGTACTTAAAAATATAGCACAAAGTGACTTCAAAATTGTTTGGTAATTATTCATGATGTTTTATAAAATGTCTATGAGCATAAGTAATCCATGATTTGATACTATTAAGTCAGATATCAATACTTAATAATAATAGTAATTTTATTATTATTTAATGGAAATCTTTTTTTAAGCTTCACAAAGAACTCTGAAATGTCTCAAATTACAGGAAATTCCAAAATTTTTCTGTTTCTCTTGCCTTCTTTTAAATCCAGATTCAAGTATTGCACTATTGAGTGTTTTTGTGATTTCCTAGTATTCTTGGCTAATGATAAGTGCAAATAAGGAGAAATTTTCTAAACAGTCATAAATACTTGTTAACTAAGTGCAAAAAGAGTACTATGAAAGGCATGAGGTACTTATGGTTTAATTAAAAGTAAACAGAACAACTACATTTGAAGTCCTGAACTGGTCCGTTACTAGCACAAGCCCTGGAGGTCAAAGGCCAGCAATCTAAGCCCTGAAAAATCCAAAGCCAGTAGAAGCATCCTCAACCACCTACTGCTTTGTCATTTGTGACTATTTACAGAGCTTTTACCTCAGTATAGCTTTTATGTTCTTTATGTGAGAAAAAGGATAAAAATTTCACATTGCTCTCCATGGTAAGTATTTTGGATTCTGATAAGGCAGATGCTCCTTGGGTGTATGTCAAAGAAGTGACAGCAGCAGTACTCTGTGTACATGCTCTCATTTCCAAGTTCCAACAGGAAAATGCAAGGTGCTTCTTTCACATACCTTCTAGAGTCACCCCTCCTTGTAAGTATAAAAACAAGCATATAAGCAAAATGCAAATGTATTATAACTACTTTTTTCCAACTTTTTAAAGTTTTATTTAAAAATATATAAATCCATATTTATGTTTAGAAACATAAACAATTTACTCCCTTCCTCCTTTTCTTTCATTTCACAAAGAAAAGAAATAACAAAACTCTGACCATTCCTAGCATATATAATTTATTTTATCCTTATGGGCAGGACTGAGGGAGGTGTTTAAGATGCAAACTTTTTCCTTTAAAGTTCTGAGATGAGAACATTAAATTATTGATGCTTATCCAAGGGGTATTAACACAAGAATGATTTCCCTTTAACTAAGAGAGCTATAACAAAAGAAAAAAAGATGTGGCACCTCTGAGAAAAATAACATAAGCTTCTTGCATCCTTCTAGTGACTGAATGACTGACCCTAAATTGGGCAGAAAGCAAGAGCACCAGCCCAAAGGAAGGCAGCATATTGTAGGTCTCCGCAGTCTCAGCCTGGGTGTTGCCTTGCAGCTCAGGCTTACTATCAGTGAGATCCCTCTCTCTTCCAGTCTAGGCAGCTGTAGAATCTCTATAGATCTCAGCAGATGTTACACAACAGCAGGAACTGGAGTGCATGTCCTCTGTCCAAAGGCTATCTGTAGAGAAGGTCAAAGCCCCATCTGTCCTGAGATTCTAAGCAGGACTCTTCATGGATCTCATCAAGTGTGTCTGGCCACTGGCGGACTAGGCCATATGTGCAAAAACAAATCAGGAATCCTTTCAAACTATAATCCTAACTTCCAAACATAAATTTACTTTTCAACATTTTTTATTAGCATCTATGTTTAGCATACTCCATTATAAAAAGATCATTTTATAGTGGTTAAAGTTATATCCTCCATGTCTTAATTACTATATTAGATAATATTTGGTAGCTCAAATAAATTACAAATTGGTATTTGCTCATGAAAAATAAGAAGGAGTCTGAGATCCCACAAAGCTGTATTGACTTGTGAGCCTCTTACAAGTACAGAGGAATGCTTTGACTTATTCTTGGCCACAGCGGCAAAGAAAAGGACAAAACTGGCTTTGAACAGCGGTTTTGATCTCCTGATGTCAAGTACAATGTAATTTTCCTTATACTTTTCCTAAGTACCCTCAGAGAACAAAATATAGCATAATTTGAAATATTTCTCACAAGAAGTGAAATGCTAATGAACTGTCTCCCATAAAAGAATAACTAGTAATATTTCAAGTATTCTCAGAAGTATAATTCACTGATATTTAACGAATGACCATGAGACATGACACAAGTCACTTCATATACATGCCCATATTTACGCTGGATATAATCTTTCAGGTAATGTTAATACAGGTAACAACTACTATAATTTCATGCTTCCTATATTTTCACTACAGACCAAAGAAGTTATTACCTTCTCTGTTTTTCATACACAACACTAATTGTGAACTTAGCATAAGTTTAAAATATATATGTAAATTATTTTTCATGTTAAGCCAACTTCATATTTCATGTCACCAAGTCTGATTTAGGGTCATGAAAGATAAGCCTATCACTTTGTGACTCTGTTTCTGGTTGCTATTTATATGTTCTGGAATTTCCCTGAAAGGATCTAGAACTGAATATGGATTTTTCTCTCTTCTAACAGATTTTTGCCTCTTGCAAATTCCGGAACAGTTTACTTTAAAAAGACTCAATTTAGAAGACTCTGCATTTAACCAAAAAACTCATTAATCAGAACATTTTATTTAAAGTATGATACCTTCTGTCGTAGCAATCTCCAAAAATTCCCTGTTTCTTATTTGCAAGATTAGATTGTAAAATACACTGCACTTCCATCCTAGGTTCATTCTTGTTCTCTCTCACTCACTCACATCCTTTACTCTGGGGAAATCCAGCTGCTTATGTCATAAAAGCCCAATGGAAAAACCAGGTGGTGAGGAATTGATGCTTTCGGCCAACAGGCTCATGAAGGAGTTTTGAAGTAAATCTTCCAACCCAGTCAAGCTCCCAGTAGACTAGAGCCCCAGTTGACCCTTTGATGGCAACTTTAATTCAGACAAGGCAACATCTACAGCTGTGGTAGGTCTTCTCCCAGCACTGAAGAATTTCCTTTTCTCTCAGGGAAAGGAAAATGTAAAATTCACAAAACTAATATGTAATCAACTAATGAGAGACCTATGTTTTCTGGTGTGTGTGTGTATGTGTGTGTGTGTGAAAGAGAAAGAGAGAGAAAGTATTAGAGGCAGATTGGGGAGGAACATATAGGAACTAATGATAAGTGTCAGCATTCAGCTAATCTATGAAGACACCACAGTCAGCATTCTTAGAAAACACAAGTCCTAAAGAAGCCGGAAGAGGGTATACATAGTGGCATGTCATAATGGCATGTGGGCACTGGGCATGGGTTGTAGGATGGCAGTGGGGATTCTGCAGAAAATAGCAAGTTTGTCTGGGCAGTCATCAAGAGCCAGGGGTAGGAGGAGGATGAAAAATAACGTGAAAATTCACCTTTTACTTCCAAACAATTATTAAGAGGGAGAATTTTTATTGATTTTAATCATCAAAAGAGATGATTAGAAGCAAGAGTGGGAGGGCAGAGGAGATTAAACTTTGCCATGGCTACTACATATTTTCTGCTTCCATGTAAACTTCCCATTGTGGATGTCTGTTGTGCAACATGAGAGAACTGTTTGGCTCTAAATGCCTCCTCCCTGAAGGCAGCTTCTGTGCATGCCTCAGTCCTGAAGTGAAAGCAGTTTCTATTATCATTTCATGGACCTTGAATTCTAATTGGTACTTTTGGAACCAGAGCTCCTGTTCCCATGGGATTCTCATTCTCACCTCTTAGGGATGGTTGCATCTGACCTTTAGCTACTTTTCCTTGATTTACAAACAAACATAACACCCAGAACCATTTGCACAGGCACATGCCCACAGTAGACTTCACTAAAGGTGGCAATGCAGAGGGGCTGCAGCAGCAACACATTAAACTAAGATCTGAGATTTCCTTGTGGTTTGGTAATGATTTTTTTCTGACTCAGAACAATTCCACCATCTCTGTCTTTGTCTTTCCTGCCATGTTACTTAATCCAATTTCTCCTTCTACCCCCCAAAATTCCAAAGTTCAGCTCCCCGTAGCTCCAAACCAAAACTTAGTTTCAGGCCTACTTTTACCTTTTTAAAATCCAGACACTGATTAATGTGTTCTGTTAAACATGGTGCCCTACACTTTGGACCTCACCCACTCTTCCTGTCATGGATATAACCTGTGCTATCCCCGTAATCCACTCTATGGCAGCAGTGGCCGCAGCAGGCTCCAGTTAGTTTGGTTGGTTGCTTGTTTCCTCTGAGGCACCTGGGAGTGGACTTAGTATATTCTGACCTAACATTTTTAACTCTTGAAGGTGATATTTAGTTAAGTGGTTTGGGGAAAGCTGTTAGATGTGAATGAAGTTCATACTGCATGACTGATTCCAATCTCATATTCTAGCTTAAAATTTTTTGCCTACAATCACTTCAGTTTTCAGACAATCCTAAGTTGCACGCAGTGTTTTTCCTTAGACATGATCTCATCTTATCCTCATAATAACCCTATGACTTTAACAGAACAGGTATTATATCAATAAGCATTATGTCAGAGGATAGCACAGAGAATTCGATGTTAACCATTGAAAGGCATAAAAAGAGAACTCTAAGGCTGCACAGAGGTAGCTACTACATACAAGAAATACTAACCCTTAGGGCTTAATTGGAGGAAGGGCTCATAGAGGTTGAGTCAGTCCTTTGAAGCAGTAGCCTTGGTGTCTCTGAGCACAGAGGGATCCTTTTGGGCTGGGATAAACAGACCTCAAAGATGTAATCTGCAACTGGTGCTGGCTTCTGTAGCCAGGAAAGATGGAACAAAACTGGTTTACAAGTGTTGAATAATATAAATGGGGACTCAAAGACTGCTGTCAGGTAAAGAAGCCCTAAAGTTTGGCATGTAGGTGCCGCAGTCCAGCTTCAGCAAAATAACGGGAGGAGGGGGTGGGGGGGTGATGAACAACTTGTGTACCTTGATACAGCAGGAGTGAAAGCTGTTTATTGTAGGACTGGAGTGATATTTATACATTCCACACAGCTTATCTTAATTAGCATAAACTAGATAAGGAGTCTCCGCACTTAATGGCTCGCTGGTGTTACTTCACAAACCACTCCCCTCTGGCATTTTGCCAGGTGCCATCCTGACTTGTTTACAGACTCTAATATGTAGGAAATACCACAGGAAGTCCACAGAAAACAAGAAGGAAGAAGTCAGTCCTCTCAGTCCATCCAGGCTTGAGGTCTCCCTTTAATGTTTGCTATTGGCTGAATCTAATAGACAGCCAGAGAGCAATGCAAAAATGTAGTGTATAGATCCCAGCTCCAGGATATCAAAGTCAAATGCACACAGGAGAATTTGAAGGTTAAGGCCAAAACTAAGTAACCAGAAGAGAAAGTTTCTTGGCCTTATTACAAAAGATGTGATAAAATAAAGTACCTAGTAAACATAATCAAAATATCTTGCTAAGATAACAGTTGGTAAGTGGCTAGAACTTGTTTTCAGATATTTTGATTATAAGTGATTGGCATTTTTATTATACAGCATTATCTGGACCCACAGAATTGAAATATCTCACCTACATACTTACTTCAATGGCAAAAACTAAAACAAAACAAAACACAAACAAAATACCCCACTTATTTCAAAATATCCATTTTTGCATTTCTTCTCTAGGTCATGCTGCTTCAAAAACATTTCTGGTAGATGAGGGGAGGTCAAGTGACAAGGAAGAAACCTAGGTTGGGAGGGGGAAGGACCTTCAGGCCACAGTTTATGTCAAGAGAGAGCTAAAGTGGCAAAGGGAACAGTAAAGCTGAAAGCCTGTTCCTTTATGAATTCATTCATTCATGAAACTATTATTGTGCATCTAACTCATTCCAAAAAGGATTTTAGGTAATGGTGGCTCAGAAGGGAATACTGTTCAGGCAGTCAACATTATCTAGCAAAGGAAACAAATAATAAGTAATATAAATAGTATCTATAGTATGTTAGAGAATATAGACAAATTAAAAAAAAACAAGGAAGAAAGATAAATTCTCTATTGGAATTCTCTATTGGGGTTGGTAGAAAAGTTCTCATAGAGAAGATGACATTGAAGCAAAGACCTGAAGGAAGTAAAATTGTGAGCCATGTACCTATTTGGGGAACATAAATTTTGGAGGAGCCGTATATACCAAAACATATGGTGGAAGAGGAAGAATGAAAAATCCAAGTGTCAGGAGCAGCACAAACAAGGAAAGTAACAGGAAGTGGTCCAAGACAAGGAAGGAAGGACCTGTTCCTATAGGGCCTTGTAGGAAGATCTCCATCACAATACACTGTATAGGGTACTGATTTTTTTATTTGCTACTTCTCCCTGGAGGACAATTTTGTATTCTTCTTCCTTGACATCATGTGAGGATCTGTGGCAGTGAAGTGTGATTACATATCACATATGTCCCTTCAGACAGAAGCGGTAAGAGCTGGGGTGTGGTTCTCCAAGTTCTCTTTTTCCTTTTCCAGGGTGAGTAGCTCTAGTGGCCTAGTTCTCAGAAGGCAGGTGATACAAGATCAAACTTAAGGTAACCTGAAATGAGCATCTATAAAAGGAGGAAATCATCCCCTGGTATGGGAAAGCAACCAAGATCTTCAGTTTGTTACTTCAGTGGCACCTGTACTATATTGAGTGATAATTACTCCTGGTTATGTGTAATCACTATGTAGGCCTCACTTTGTTATGTTCTACTTTTTTCCTCAGAGCACTATTGAGGTTAAAGGAACATGGTTCATTGGACTTGAGAATCCTTAGCAGTTCCTTAGTTATTCCTCTCAAAGAATGTGAATCAGATGGTCAGTGATGCATTTAAAATTTTTTTCACAAGGAAATCTTTAACTTTTTTTTTCAATTGACTATTGGCCACACAAGTTACTACTTAAAGGAAAAACTCAGAATTTTATTCAGAAGTCATTCCATCTTTAAGAAATGTGATGTCACATGCTTTTTTCATAAAAATTAATGCTGTATTGTATCTTGTTGTATCAAAGTGGAGGATCAAAGAATGCAAAAGGGAAAAGGAAGAAATCCCATCAACCATCTCCCTTATGTAGTGTCTGACCTGTCAGCTTGCCACCTCACAGGCAGCCATCAGCCCTGCAATCTTTTCCCTCAGTCTCCCAGTATCTCCTGTGTATCTTTCTTTGCATGCACACCAGCCACTCTGTTTTCTGTCACTACATCCTGGCTACCAAACACATCAATTCATGTATTGAATAAATAGTGGAGAGGAAAGAGCAAAGTTAGGATTGAGAAGATTCTAAAGGTGATTATATAAGATACCAAATAATAATGATGAATTACTCAAATATTGGCCTAATATCCTGAAAAAAAAATCACCATGGTCTTCTATACCACTGCCAATATCTGAAGAAATTATCTAATTTTATTTTATAGCATTTCCTTAATTACATAATACATACCTTAAGAATTAAGATCCTGTCTCATTCACTTTGGCATCCCCTATATTTAACAATGTTATTTAGGTGAGTACTGAAAAAAAATCTGTTGAACTAAAGTAAAAATGCAAACAAGAACAACAAACAATTGTATCCCTGAGGAAATGAAGCTTTTATTTGAAAAAATCATTAAAATTAAAGTTGGGTTTTTCTCCTCTCTTTTTCTCTTATTTAGGACATGAATTAGCAGTGCTTTCCCAGATACATCTAGACATTTGCATATATATGGCTGTATATATTATATGGTGATTTACAGAGGGAAATGTATATGTAATTTCAGGTTGTTTATATTTCATGTCCTTTTCTGTATTGTGGGGAAAGTCAGATGTAAGAGTGAATTGATTGTTTCAGCAGACATCTCAATTTCTGTACCTTTGATTTTCCTATCATTTAATACTGAAAGCTAATATATTCTTAAAACCATAAACTTTATTTACTGAATTTCTTTACAATGTAGCTGAGGAGGAGTATAGAGGGAAAATAATATGGCTAAGATGTTATTATTAATATATACAGGAGCTGTCATGTAAGAATGACTAGAATGTTGTTAATATGACTTTAGAAGAATACACATAGCCTCTAAATGGTAACATAAATTACATCCAGTGTTCATATTGGTGTTGCTTGATGTCATTACTGAAGACAATATAAATTTTACACTCTAAGTTAGCTACAGCCTTCAATAAAGATTGAGCTTTCTCACACTGTTCCTCCTACAACAAAACTAATTAGGACATTACACCAGTGACAGCTAGAATCCTCAGGATGTTATGTAATCTGCTGGGATTCAGCACTATTTTGCCCCATTAGATTTTTCTTACTCAAAAAGAAAATCCTGGATTTGTTATTCTTTGACACTTTTACAGATGAAACATGAGCAGCATTACATATATGAGTGCACATCTTTCCTGTAATTTCAGCTTCACAGATTTTTATTGAATAATGAATTTAAGAGAAAATGAAAACCATTGAGAGACAAGGAAATTCAAATCTACTAATTACATAATTTATTCTTTTGGAATAAACCACGATAGGCTAATAATCTGGAAAATCAGTGGCTTTGAAGAGGTTGAGGATACATATGAATATTTTTCATTGTACCTGGGTTGCCACAATAATTATAGTTTACTTTCAGTTTTCTTCAGCTAATAGTTTGGAAAAATATAAACTAATCTTCTAAAATGTGTTTTCAATATCATTTCTTAGCATCATCCTAGTGAGCTGAGGCTCCTTCAGTCCTTACTGAATTTTTGTTGTTTGGGTGGTTGTTTTAATTTTCCTCTTTCTTTTCCACTCTCTCCTAGCAAGGGCATGCAACTGCATCTTTTTCCTCCAGCAAAATGTGACTTAAAACTCCTCTGCACAGAGTGACATTTAGTTTGGGAATTATATAATAGATACCCATTGTTCCAAGAAAAAAAATAGCTTTTAAGACAGGGAAAAATCCATAAAATCTGGAATGATGAATTAACTTGGATAAGAAGATACACAAGTAAGAAACAAATTACTCATATTTTGGCATTCATTCAGATTCACAATAGCTGGAAGGGGGAAAAATGACACTGTGCTGTCTCATTTCCAGTTTTTAACCACTTGGGGAAAAGGTATAGAAGTTTGGCCAAACTCTGAAAATGAGTTTTACTTGCCTCTTCCTATTTATTAAGTATGTCTGTCACTAACAATAATGTTTCTTATAGTGGTCAATTTGCCCAAATATGTATTTTTTAACTTTCTATCTTTTCAAGCCACATTATTCTTACCTTTTGAATAATATGATCAATTCTGAGACTTCAGTTAATAAATATTCATAAACAGCATGAGGCAGTGGAAAGATTGTGGGCTTTGGAATTTTGATTGTTAGAAGATGGATTTCTACTTACTCAATGGATAATCCTGCAAAGCATATATCTTTTATGATTCATTTAGGAAGTAGAAGCAATAACACCTTTCTAGTATGAGATAAAGTCTAAAAAAATTGTCCTTTAGTAAATACTTAAATATTATTATTCTTTTTCCTTTCACTTTACAAAAGATTTTAGGGGCTTTCTTCAGAATGTCTATAGAATTTTTTTTCTTCTATGTATATGTGAATTTTTTGTTGTCCTTTATTATGTTTATTTTACAAAGTTCTATATTTAACAAAGCTATAATCACTTGTACTTTTCTCCCCTCTGCTATAAGGCACATGTCTTCTTAAAATGTTTGAGAATGTTTTATTTTTAAAAAAGAAAAAAATGTTTAATTAAATAATTTAAGTAAAATATTTCAATGAAATATTTTTATTGCATATATTTGACTATACCATGATTAGAATGTATCACCTGAAACATAACAGATATATGCAATAATAATCTGATATATTACATTTATAGTTAATCTCATCATTAGAAGTTTTAATTGAATATCTCTGGTAACTAGCTACTTTTAATCTACTGAGTTTTCATTTAGATGAAAGAAGGAAAAAAGAACAACAAAATAAACAAAAAAAAGAAGGAAGAAAGGAAAGAATGAAGGCTACTTAAGAGACCAGAATAATTTTTTTGAAGAAATCATTGTATTGATTAACTCAATACAACTTTGAAGGAATGTATTTATTAAACTTTAAAGGAAAGGATTTTATAATTTGGGGTGAATAACTGTATTTTCATGAAATGTTCATAATTATTAATAGCATTAGATGTCTAAATGCATTTTAATCTATTTTTGAAAGTTTCCTAAGAGCTGTGTTTGCTTGATTGCAACTGAATTAATTCATCTACAATTTTCTCCCTATTAAAGATTCTATCACCTGTAAAAAAAAATGGTCAAAATTAATTCTTATTTCAATCTTCAATGTAATCCCAGCTGAAACATTTCCTATTTATTGTATACATTTCTCCTTTGCAACCTCCTAGGAATCATGGTCTCCATACCAATATTTGTTGATTAACAATTGATTAGCATTAAACAATTTGGATGTAGTCACGCACTACATCCAAAAGTGAGAAGTAGAGACGACATACTTTTCCCATGGTTATTCTGGGTTTTACTTGCAGCTCTAGTTTTTATTTGCTTTCTGACTTGAGTTATATAATTTATTATCTCTGATTCTCTGTTTTCTCTTCTGCAGGATCTATGGTTAATGGGAAAAATAAGGTAAAGCTTCACACAAGTTGCCAAGGTGGAATGAAAATAATGGTACCTCATATCTGGGTTTCTTTCCTGGGCCATCCAGACACTGTCATTTATGTATTAGATAGTCACCTGTGCACTTATTTCCCTATTTTGAGCACTGGTAATTTTATCCAATGGAAATATTGCCTAAATAATGGTCAATTGGGTTGCCTATTTTTAGACTGTCATTAATGTCTCTGATTCTACTTAAGTGGATAAATTCCTTATTATTACAAGTAACAAATATGAAACCAACCACAAATTGATTGCTTTCACTATCTGTAATTATGGATAGAAAGAAGGGAGCCAGTTACTAATGTTTATCAAATGATATGTACTAAGCTCTATACTTCCACTTAATCCTTTCAACATCCATGTGAACACAGGTAGCATTCTCTTGATTTTTCCCATGAGAAATAAATGAACAAAAACAAAAAACACCTAATGCTTAGAGAGGGTATATGACTTTCTGGGATGATGAGATAATCTGTGTTTGTCATTCTTCAATGTGTTAATTAACAAAATTGATTTGTCTCCAATAATTTGGATGTGATAATGTTGCTACTGAGAAGTAGAGCCAGCAGATATACCAGGTGGATATTGTGAGAGTCAAAATATCTGAGTTCAAATTGAAGCTCTGCTGCTTATTTGCTTTCTGACTTGAGCCATATAATTTATTGTCACAAATTCTCTGCTTACTCATGTACAGAATCAATGGTTAATGAATGGATGCTCTGATTTTGGGAAAAGTGATAAGGTAATATTTCACATATCTACATATGTATAAAAATACTTCATAAAATTCAAAGACTACACTATGTGGTGGGTCAACCTATTCAAAATGTTTAATCAATAGGTACAAACATTTCTTGCTTTGCATGGTAGTAAAAGCCAGAAAATGAGCTAGTAGGCTGAAAAGACACAATCTTAGCAATCAATGGGAATATTTATAATATTTTTCTACGGCTTGAAAACTCATTGTGAAAAGTTAAAATCTTGTGAGTTCAAAAGTATAAGGAGTCCCTGTATGTTAAAATACACTCTTGTATGTCTATAAAGAATAAATAAATTTTTTTAAAAAGCATGATGTTAAATAATGCTGCACAGAAAATTTTTAAAGTATAAGGAGATGAAAAAAACATTAACATTTCATTAGTACACTATACTTTTAAACACTGCCACATTGAAAATTAAAAATATTTAATTTTGTTGTAGAAACTCATACTGAGTAGTTTGAACAGTGTTTGCTTTCTTCATATTGGATGACTTTCAATATAAACTGAGAATTTTTTTATGCCTTGGCAAGTTGTCATGCTCCTTTCTATATTTGGGCCAGGTTCCAACATTTTACTCTTTGTACATATCATAAAATATTTCCAAGAATTTCTTTAATGTAAGTTTTGGCTGCCATCACTTCCCCTTGGACAGGATCCTTTTCATCACAGCCACTTTCCTCATTTCTGTCAATAAAGTTTTCCTTCAGTTCTCTGGTGACATGCATACAGTGTCAGAATTAGACCATGATTAACCTCCAAGGGGCTACCTCCTTCTTCTGTAACATCATTTACATTTGATTCACATTCCATCCTTAGGTTTACCACTTCTTTTTCTTTGCTACTCTTTGGTCTTCTTTGGCCAATTTCCTCTTTTGATTATCCATTTTTATAAAATGTAACATGGGTTCATCTTAAGAAGACAAGGAGACAACACACCCATACACTTTAATGTCTGTATACAAACCAAGTAACAGACTCACCATGATTAATCACTGGCATACACTTAAAGAAGTAAAGTGATTGGTCACTGATCATGATGTATAATGGTTATTTGTAGATGAGTTTGTAGATGGAATATGTAGCTGCAAAACCCTTTTTTGCAATAACTTGTATTTTAGATAGGATGCTAAATGAAATTTGGGTTGTTATCTTTGGAGACTTGCATTATTTATACTAAGATAATTACAATGAATATTTATCAAATTGAGAAAATGAGGACTGTCTGTTTGATAAGCTGTTTGATTTCAAAATATGTATGTAGCTTTTTGCTCTTCATAATCATCCAAGCCAGAATCTATATTACACAATAAACACATATTTGAGGATTTAGATATTGAAAAATGCTGATTTATGGCAATCAGCTAATAGAAATAATTATAGAATCTATAACTTAGGTAACTTCAGTACTAAATCTAGGCCTATGACCTACTCAGTGTACTGTCTCTGGAACTCTGCAATCACATCAAGGCATGCCATGTATCAGCAAAAGATTCTCTTGGACTTAATACTTCCAAAATTTCCTTTAAGCTCATAGATTTGAAAACTTTTTCTGAGAGAGTTATCAGTAAGAATCATTGAACATTTTCTCTGGGACATATCTGTTAGACATTACAGATTCATTATTTTGAAACTTTTTATGTGATATATCTGTTGGACATTACACATTCATTAATTTGAATCTCAATCATAATGCTGCCAACTAGGCATTAATCATTGTCTGTAATTATAGTTAAAAAATAAAGGCCTAGAGTCATTGGGTGAATTGTCAATATTATACACCTGTGTCTTAACTGGCAAATCCTAGCTCTGTTTTCTGAGGTGATGCTTTCCAGGTTGAATAAATATTCCAAGGAATACTTGAAGATATGCCAATACATAGATTCAACCTAGAATGTTAGAATTAAAAGCAATTCTCCTTCATGAATTAAGAAGCATGATTAAGCTTTTGGGGTTCTTTGTATATCCTGGAAATTAACACTTTATCTGAGGGGTGAATGGCAAAGTTTTCCCATTCTATAAACTCTCTGTTCACACACTTGATTGGTTCCTTTACCAGGAAGAAACTTTTTAGTTTGATACCATCCCATTAATTTATTGTTTATTTTATTTCTTGTGCTTTAGGAGTCTTGTTAAGAACTTGGTTCCTCAATAAGACTCCTCAATTGAATGTTGAGTCTACATTTTCCTCTAGTAGATGTAGTGTTTTTTGGTATAATACCTAGGTCTCTAATCACTTTGAGTTGAGTTTGGTACATGGTGAAATATCGGGGTTAAATTTTATTCTATCACATAGGGATTTCCAGTTTTCCCAGCACCATTTGTTAAAGAGGTTATCAAAGAACCCAATCAATAAATGGGCAAAGAAAATAAACAGAAACTTTTCAAAAGAAGAAATATAAGGGCCAACAAATATATGAAAAAATTTTCAACATTTCTAGCAATTAGAGAAATGCAAATTAAAATTGCACTGAGATTTCATCTCACTCCAACCAAAATGGCAACTATCAAGAATACAAGCAATAATAAATGTTGGAAAGGCTATGGGGAAAAGGGTACACTCATATATTGCTGGTGGGACTACAAATTAGTGAAACCACTCTGGAAAACAGTATGGACATTTCTCAAAAATCAGTTATCCCACTCCTTGGTTTTTACACAAAGGACTTAAAATCATCATACTACAGTGACACAGCCACATCAATATTTATAAAAGTTCAATTCACAATAACTAAACTATGGAATCAATCTAGATACCCTATAACAGATGAATGGATAAGGAAATTATGGCATATTTACATAATGGAATATTACTCAGCCATAAAGAATGGCTATCCAATTCCAAGGAAACAAAGGTCAAATGGTCTCTCTGATATGTGGATGCTAACCCACAAAAAGGGGAAAGAGAAGAATAGAAGTTCAGTGGATTAGACAAAACAGAATGAAAAGAAGGGAGAAGGATAGGAATAGGAAAGACAGTAGAATGAATCTGACACAACTTCCCTATGTACATTTATGAACCTCAACATCATGTACATCCGCAAGACTGGGATCCTAATTAGAATAAAATATATTCCATGTTTATGTAAATATATCAAATAGTTTATACTGTCATGTATAAAGAGAACACACACACAAAAGAAGCATAGTTAATATATACCCTCTAGCTCATGGAAGTCTAAGAAGCTTTTTGCTTCTTCCAGATAGATCAGTCAGCATAAATCTGGTCCAAAGGAGTTTATTGTGCCTTTCTTACCTCTCTTCTACTGAATATAATGAATGATTACAAGTTTTCATAACATGTATACCACAGATGCTATAAAAATTATCACAGATGCTATAAAAATTAGCTCATGATATATTTGTACAAATACAAAGGCTTTTCAGTGTTAGTAGCTTATTTGTTTTCTTCATGTGTTTGTTTTAAGGCCACTGCTCATTTCCCTATATTTGATCAAGCTATTTTTTAAAAATGATCTAATTTAAGTTGCAATTTTAATATATCTTGAAAGGTAATATATACCGAAAAAGGAAGATCAAAGAATATAAATCATTGTAATTTTGCCATATGGTATTGCCTTGCAATTTTTTGTGAAATATAAAATGTACTTTTAATTTTGAAATATAACAAATTGCATCTTTTATATTACCATAATAAATGTAGAGGTAAGGAGAAGCATTTGAAGTTTTCACTAAATGGCTCAAAACCAGTTAGAAAAAGTAAGACTTTTACATGGGTAAGTCTTGAAGAGTATGGATAAGTGATAATTTTCTCACCCTATTTTGAAAATATTAGAGCTATAAAATTGAGAAACTGCTTATCATTTAATGAAGATTTTTTAAGGCAAAATAAAAGAAATATTTATCATTATTTTCTCTTAAAGTTATCTTACAGCTTTGTTCCTTAATAATATATTCTTCTTCAGTTTCTGGTACCCCACATATTACCTTGTCTGCAACCATCCCATCTTAACTCTTCCCTTCTTGTGTGTCAGGATGTCATTCCTCCCCTCTATAGTCAAATCCTCTAACCTGTGCTCTGGATCTTATCTTCTCCTTTACTCTTGACTCATGTTCCATAAATTTTCCTTCCACGTTTTTTTGAATCTCTCTTTATTCTTGGTCATAATGATAAATGCTAGCTCAAGTCTTCATTAAAACCCTTCAATGACCTTATAACATTTATAGCTTATTTTCTCTCCTTTTCTTGAAGTAATTATAGTCCAGTCACATTCACTCTGAAACTGTATTCTGCTTCTACTACCCCACCGAAATTGCTTTGTAAGTATTGCTGGTTATCTCCCAAATGCTAAAACTATGGATTCCAAATCCTACCTTCCTTGACATTTCTCAGCATAGGACTCTGGAATGATGTTTTTCTTGAAAATCACTCTTTCCTTTGCTTCAATGATTGATTTTTCTGGTTTTCTCCTTTCTAAAATTCCACTTGTTTCAATCTGCTTCATTTTTTTTTACACTTTGATGTGCTATTACCTTGGCTTTCTCCTATTCTCACTTTACATAAACTTCTTAACGATCTTATTCTCACTATTCCTTGTCTAATGTAGATATAATAGAAATCATGTGTATACATTTGTGTGGATCACTCTATGACATTTAAATAATATTCATAAAATGTCTCTTGCGTATACCCTGGTACTACAGTGTCAATTTTATTTTTCTTACTAAAGTTGATCTTTCTCTTGCTCTTCTTATTTTATTTAATCACACACTGTATTCTCAGTCCCCAGGTCAGTAATATCAAAGTGTTTCCCTTAACCATATTTATTCTTCACCTCTCATATATGCTCAGTTATCAATATCTGGGTTGTTTCATCACCTAGATTTTTTTTTAATAAGCCCCCTCCTCTTGACTCCCATTTCCAGTGACTAAATATAGCCCTAAAATTTTGGGAATTGTTAACTGGCATTAGACTTTATTCACTTCCTCTCCTAAATCTGTCTTCAAAGCACCATTGGAATGACTTTTACAGGCATAAAGATTGTTGTGAACAGAATATGGCATACTCCTCTGCAAGCTACCATTGAACTACAGGAGAAATGCAGGCCCAAAATAATGTTGATAAGAGGAATCCTGGTTACCTTTAAGGGGGGATATTTTGTGACCCTTTTCACAGATCAGATCCCCAAACTTGGGAAGATAAGAATTATTCCTCCTAACCATAAAATCTGTAAGAAATTATGGCTAAGAATACAATTAGAACTGGTCACCACGGACCAAAATAACCTAGAGTTGTTATGGCACTGGAAACTTGAAAGTCTGATGTCATCTTGCAATCAGTCAAAAATCAAGAGGTGGACCTGGTGGGATTATCTGGAAACTTCTCTGGAATCCCCAATAAAACTGGAGTGCAACCAGGCACTGTGTGACACATGCCTGTAATTCTAGTGGCTTGGGAAGCTGAGGCAAGAGGATCACAAGTTCAAAGCCAGCTTCAGCAAAAGAGAAGTGCTAAGCAACTCAGAGAGACCCTATCTCTAAATAAAATACAGAATAGGGCTGGGGATATGGTCAAGTTCTTCTGAGTTCAATCTTTGGTACCCACGACATGCACACAGTAAATGCATGCTGTCCCTCTCCTCTCTGAAAGGACCCCACCACTCTCTTCCTTGAGAGTGTTCCTATTCCTCTTTTCTATCCCTTCAATAAATTTATGTCGTTATTTTGAGTGGCGTGTTTGAAATCTTTCTAAATTGATCTCAAGATTTGGGATTTGAAGTAGGGTCTGTTCACTGACTCAGTTTCTCCAAAGGCCCTAGCTCTGTAACAGTCACATGATCAGTCTGAAGCTCCTCCTCCTGTCCTCTAGCTGGGATGCATGCACTCTTTACATCAGCCATACAGATGTGCTGGCAAGCCTTCAAAGCATGGGGCTCTCTTACTCCTGTGGTTATAGCAAGGTCTTCCTCCTGCTGGAATGCTCACTTCCTGGATCCTTACATGTCCACTTCACTGCATTCAGGATGCCCCTGCTGTATGACACCTGTGCAAAGCATGCCCTGACACCACAGTGTGACACAAGTGCCTTTGTGCTTTGTGTCCCCTCTTCCTATTTCAATAACATACATGTACGTGGTGTCCCTTGGTTTTAGTTTTCATCCCACTTTTACTATGATCCTCAGTTTATTGTCTCCCATGCTAGACTGTTAACACCCTAAATATTGTGTGGACCTCACATCTGTATATGCATTGGGTACAGTGTCTGGAATTCAATAAGACCTAACTTGTGGATTTATCTAGTTATTAATTTTACTACCACTGAAAGAGAACACCATTGATTTTTCTTACTTGGGAAATGAGAACTTGGGCTTCCATAATCACTCACATCATTTTGGTGACACTGATTACAATTTCTGTGTGTCTGTGTAAAGTACTGTTCATATTCTTAGAATGTATAAGTATGCTAGGCCCTGAAATATGTTTTACTGAACTTAGATTTTATTTCTTTTAGACACAAAGGTATGGAGTCACATTTCTGAAATGCATGTACATGTGTGTGCACGTTCAGACAGGAGTGACAGAAAGTGATGTAGTATACACTACAGAGAACTTATTGGTGCACACATGAGGTTTACTATTGGACACTCAAACAATTGGTGATTTTAGTCAACTAAGAAAAACTACAGGCCACTTTTGTGTGTATGGGGTGTTTGGGGGTGGGGATCCAGAATATTTGAGCTGCTAATTTAGCCAAATTAATTCATTAATAACGCAATTATTTATTTCAATTTAATCAAAATCAGCTGTGTTAACAGAGCTCATGGTATCATATATATTCTTACATAGTCATTGATGGCATTGAGAGATGTAAAAACACTATTTAATTTTGAGGAAGTATATTCAGAAGTAAATACTTATATAGACTTTCATTAGGTTGTCACATTCAGAGACCTGGCATCAGAAAAGAGAGATTTTGAAAATAAATTCATGCTAGAATTAATAATTCAAATTATTTAATTGTTTCAAATTCTCTGTTTACTATAATGTGAAGCATACTCAAATACAAATAAGTTCCTAAAACAAAATTTTGATAAGTACACTACATTTTGCCCAATCTGGGTAGTAGTTTCTTGATTCTAATGGACAATGAGGACCACTATGTTCAGGTATGGATACGTAACAACATATAAAGTTTGAATCCATAAAAGGTAATGGGAATAATATGATATTCATGTAGGCATCTTATTTTACCTAGGCAGGATTTATGAAGGTATACATAGCTGCATAAATACTGCACAACTAGATGTATCTATAAGTAAGGAAAATGTGATTAAGAGTAAATAATTGTACAAAAGCAAGAGAGAAACAGGAAAGTGTTGAACATACAAATTCTTGGCAAATGAGGCCCTGCATCCTTAGTCAAGGAAGACAAAAATTAGTTCTAAGATTTTTTTAGGAGTGGTAGAAGACAAAAAAAAGTCAATGCTGCATGTCATTGCACCTTTAGGGTAGAAGCATGTCTATACTTGGGAACGGAATGAATTATTCCAGTTACTGTGAAGTACATTTATTCTATAGAGTTTTCCAGAGATAATTCTGCAGTATAAAAGCAATGATGTAACCAACTGCTTTTGATGTTATCCAATATAGTTTGATAATCTATATGCCACAATTAAAATCAGCACAATTCTTTTAGTAGTGGCATCAATTTAATATGCTCTCTCTAAGTGATATCTTTGTCTTGGTTGACAAAAGAATGGGTTGTAGAGACCACAAAAATTCATCATGACTCAAGCAAATAAGGGATATTAGAATAAGACAAGTAGGTATTAAATATCTTACTGAGCACATCCAAACCAAGGGATATAAATACAATTTTAAATGTAATAAACCATTTACACAGATTTGGATATGAAAACTAGATTTGGCCAGCAGTTTTCGAATTTTGTTTTAGAGAACTAAGATGCATGAATATGTTGTATAAACTCCAAAAATGCTGCATAAGTATTGCTTGTCTTAGCCAATGTTTTGTAAGTTACTGAGTTAATGATGCCAAGATTTTACTCTCTGGCAAGTGTGTGACATCTAGCTGTTCAGTTTTAGCAGTAAAACAGCTATTAAGTAGATAAACTGGGGTAAAAGTGATATTTACCTGCAAAAAATTGAAAGGAAAATTTAAGTATAAACCTAAACAGAGGGGCTTTCTGGTTGGACTGTTGACATTTCCCTTAGAATGTAATTTTGAACTTCTTAGGCATACATAAAAAGATATTAGAATGTAAAAAAATAAAACCCACAAATTTGATGATTCTACAAATGATAGGACACAGATGGAGTTTTGTAATGAAAACAACATTCATGAAAACCTAGCATGTCAACAACAAAAAGAAAAGCCTGAATAGGATTTTGAGTCACCTGAAACTACCAGCGCTAATTCCTTCCACACATTTTGTAAATGTTCAATTCACAAAAGTAGCACTTGAATAACTAACTGCTCTCCACTGGCCAAAAATTAAAAGTTAACGTGCACTTACCTAGCATGTTATGCTTCAGTTCCAATTTTTCCATTAATTTTTAAAAAATTGTCATCACCTATTATTTAGCAAAATCACTTTTTTTCTTTCTCTTTTTCTTTTAATGGTACTGAGGATCAAACCAAAGCCCATCCCTCATGAATGCTGGGTAGGTGTTCTACCACTCAGCTACACCCCCAACCCTTTTTATTTTATTTTTACATGGGTCCTTACTAAGTTGCCAATGCTGGCTTGAAATCCTCTAGGCCCAGTCTTCTGAGTAGCTGGGTTGACAGGTGTGCACCATCATACCTAGCTCCTATTATTTTTAGTAAGCACAGAGAGTACATTTTTAGCAACAAACCTCACTATTAAATCTATGCCTTTCCTATGGAATTATCGAATTAACCAAACAGTAGCACTCAGTCACTCCTTCTCTCCCAAACAATAATTATTAATCTTTATCCCTTCACTTGGAAACATTTTTCTTCTCTAATGCCACTTTGGCCACTTTAAACGGGAGGCATTTATTATGTGATTTAATAATCCATATTCTTCAGATGACCTCAAAATTCCCTTATTATCAATCATATCACACCTAATTTAGTATAAGTCTTATTTGAATCCTTGTTCTATGTATGGCACAGGTTGAAGATCTCCAAAAGGTACTTGACTCCTTATGGCCTACGGTTCTACTGCTACTGGACAGGGGATAGGAACCAAACTCACCTTGGGTCATAGTGACTAATCTTAAACTTATTCAAGAAACAAAGGGAAAATTGAGACCCATAGTGTCAGGAGTATTAGAAAAAGTAATCTAATATTTCTATACTACAAATTCTTTGACTTAAGAAGGTCAGTGGAATTCAGGGCATGGATTAAGATACCATACCAGACATTTATGCCCAGGAAGTGACAGATCCAAATATTATTTATTCTTTCCTCAACATGACTATGCAGTTCTGAACCAATGTTATTTCTCCTTCAGGATCTCCTCACTTTCAAGTGTTTGATACTTGATTATCTTTACTTAGTAAAACTAACAGGGTACATGAATTGTCATGTACCACTGGATTGTCCTTGTTCCAGAGAATCAATGACTTTGATTTTCATAAACTTTCAGGATCTCAAGTTCTTTTATAATTTGATTTTTAATCTAATGATGACCTTCTTCTAGGATTAAGTACCAAGACAAATTTCATAACCCTCTTATTGTTCTATCCTCTGAAGGAATAAAAAAAACATATTGAAGAAGAAAATGCATTTTTCAGCAAATTCTCTTTCTTCTTTCCTTCCTTCCATCCTTCTTTTTTTCCTTCTTCCTTATTATTTATTATTTAATGATTTTTCTCATGAAAGTACATCATTTATTTCTGAGTGACAAAAAGCCATTTATATCTTCTCTTCAATAATTATTAAAAGAAAATGCAGGAGATTTCTAGGTTTTCTTGGCTATTGTATACTATGGATTCCTACATTTTTTGAAATTGACCTGATGAAACAGTGACACAAATTTATGTTTGAGAAAACGAATATGAACATATATTTTAAAAACTAAATTTATCACTTTAACTCTCTCTAAGTGACCTGACTACTTTTTGCACAATCTGGCTATATCCATGATATTTAATCCTTTTGATTCTGTGGGGAAGGATTTGCCACCTGTTTATTAAACACTTGGCAAGTTCCTAGAGAATTCTGCTGATAGATAAAACCTTAAAGTTTCTTTTAAACCTAACAGTTCAAATATTATAATGCTGCAAAGTCTTTGTTAAGTTCTGAAAGTATGAGTGTATCTCAAAGAGCCAGCTTACATATGAATATTTTTTTCTCCTTTGGAAGTTGCTATCCATCACTATGGCAGTTAGAATGAAGTCAGTCATGTTTATTTCTTTACTAGAAAGAGAGAGAAGAAAGAAAATAAATTGCTAACAAATTCAATTTTTTCATTTTAATACAAGTTTAGTTTCTGAGAATTGCCAATGTTCCAGGAGGGGTTATTAGATATTTATTTGGATAATGCAGATCTGAATGTGCTTGATAATGACTCATCAAAAGTGAGAAACTGTCAAGATGGCAATGCCAGAAAAGATCTCAGTTCATCCTTGAATTGAGGTGGGCAGGGGGCAAAGCAACAGACCTGATTGCCTATATGAGAACATTAAGTTTCCAGAAATGAGAAAGTTAATATTTACAGAGTTGACATCTCATTCATACAGGACACTTTAGGAGAAGCAAACCTAACCTCAATAGCAATCCTTGAAGGTCTTTCCTTTTAACTTTTTTACCAAGAAAATATTTTTTTGAAGTTCATCAGACCTATTTTTATAAGATTGTAATGGGGAAATACATTTGTGGCTCAGTGGTACAGCACTTGCCTAGCACGTGTGAGGCACTGGGTTTGATCTTCAGTGCCCACATAATAAATAAATAAAATATTATGACCATCTACAACCAGATTTTTTAATAAAAGATAATAATACCAGCTGGGATTGTGGCTTGGAGGTAGAGCGCTTGCCTAGCATGTGTGAGGCACTGGGTTCGATCCTCAGCAAAACATAAAATCAAAAATAAAGATATAACTTATAACTAAAAAAATAAATGTTTTATTAAATGATAATAATAACTAGATTCATATTCATAGGAATATCATCTGTTATCCAAGACACTGCCATTTTGTAAGCAAATTTATCCAAATAATATACAGGATCCATGTGATACAGACAATACTATCTTCAAGTTCTAGTCAGTCTTTCCTCTGTCTCTTCCCAAACAGTATATACTGATAGGGACTTGGTCTTAAGAAATGGCAAAGAAAAACATTTCTTGAAAAGGAGCTTATATTACTGTTATCAATTAGCAAAGAAAGTCTATAAGCTTCTAAATACTAAAGTAACACAAAGTAAGAAAGGTGCACTTACTTTCGTTAGACAATAGCATTTTAGAATTTTCTATACAGAGTTTTGCAAAACAGAAATAGACAATAGAATTCAATTTTCTCATAAGCAGTTTATGTATCTGAGGAAGTGAATTTCCACAATAATAAACACTAGTAGAATTTATAGTACATGTTTGGAGCACTTAAGTATATTAGGAAGCTATTTGATGATAAACAAACTACAAAACCCACATGGTACTTTGTTTCATGCACATGTTGATCATCTTTCATAAATCATTAAAACAAGGTAAAAGGAATAAAGAGAACAAAGAAGATAGAGAAGGAAGAAAAAAGAGAGGGAAAGAAGGAAAATGGTAGAAAAAGAAAAAGAAAAAAAGAAAAGTAAAATATAATTTTTATCTTCTAGATGAAAATGAATATAGGTTATGTGATGTGAGAAACATGCTTAACTGCCCAAAGAATGGGCTGGAAAACTTGAGGTCCAGCTAAATATAAAATGTGAGATTTTAATGACAATCTCAGAAAATCCAGCACCTGGTGGTCAGGCACACTCAGAGCAGTTACAAGCAGCATTTTAGCCCCTAGAGCATAAGATCCCTCCCCTGGTTGCTCATGGCTGAGTACTATGGAATGCACAATCTTCCCAAACTTCCCATAGGTCTTATGGTCTCCCATTTCCCTTTGTTTTCTTGGGTCAGGAAAGTCTTCTTGTGGTGAATGCATTCTGAATGCAGCTCTTACTTCTTTACCTACGTTACTATTTCTGAACAGAGAAATTTCTATCTCTGTTGGTCAGATCAACTCCTTCCCCCACCTCCTGTTTATCAAGGGGCTGTTGAGGTGCAGGGACTTTGGATCTGCCACATTCATAGTCTGTGGTGTTATTTTGTGAGTTAACTGCTTACAACTTTTCATTCCACTCTATTTCCCCTCTGGCTGCTTTTCATACATCCCAATTTTATACTTAAGGCTAATACTGCATTATGAAAAGACACCACCGAATTTTCTATTTCTCACATGTGAGAAGGAAGAATCACGGTAGACAAAGTTCATAGTATGCCCCCATTTTGATGTATATAAAATTCATTTATGGATATTAGTCCACTTGTCAGAGATTATATTTCTATTGGTTTGGGATGAATTCAAGAATTTAAAGAAGCAATCCTTTAGGTTTGGCTGAAAACAGCCTGAGGACCTGGCTTTGAAAAATACCTTTCTATTTGCCAAGGAGAGGGAAGGGAAGTTCAGATCACAATTCAATTCTTTTTATTAGCCCTATTTTATTCTTACTATTGTCTCTTTTTCTCAGGGTTAATATTTTGAATTGTGGGTAATTTCAGCTTTTCAAAGTACTCTTTCCCAAAATACATTTTTACTTAAAAAAGATGGTTCAAGAATGATGATGTCTACTGTTCTGTTTATATAAATTTGAGCCCTCTCTTTTTATTTTCTCCAGTGGACATGTACTTCCTGGAGGATTAACGTTCTCTTGTGCATTTTATTCATTGTAGTTCTTCATCAGAGTAAGTCAATTTCTGCTTAGAAATATCTTACAATTTCTTATATAATTTACTAAGTATCCGTGATAATCCACAGGTAATAATCATTACCCACTTTGGGTTCAATAATGTATAAGCTATATTTATTCCCGGTAACCTGAATGTTGCATGAGGGTAAGGAATTTTGGCACTCCGTTTTGCCGACATGGAGATATTTTTGTATTTCTATTACCCTCAGAGGAGGTGCAGAGGCAGATGTAGGGTTAAGGAATGGATTATATTGACTCAGCAGCAGGTGGCAACTTTCTTTCTTTGTGTGCCCTTTATACTACTCTGCCACCTGTTCATAAGTTATTCTTCTGGTTCTTTTCAAATTAAGGAAATAAGTAACAATAGAGACCAGCCATGCTGTTAAAAACAATTGATCTAATTTTCATTCTCCTTTGTCTATGGTTTCAATTCTTCTATTGTAACATTTAGTAAACATAAACAAGACAGAAAGACACACATGGCCATTAATTTTACTATAACAACTAGAGAAGAGAAATGAAGCTCCTACTATTGAGATGTAGTTTGAAATGTAAAATAATGACAAGTGTGCCTCAGGCACATTTCAGCCTCACAGATCAATTCTAAAGAGCCCCAATTCCCTAAGGATCTTTGTTCAGGTTACAAATTCTGCCAGTAAATCTTGAAATAAGATGAGATTTTTCTATCTAAAGCTGATTCCTTCAGAGGCTTGAAATGCACTTTTTGAACAGCTTCTTTTCTGCCAAGTTCTTTAATGGTAAATGGGAAACAGAAGTACCTAGAACTGGGACATAAATATTCTAGACTTTTGAATGTACTTCTTTTCAATTCACTTGATTTATGTTAAATGTGTGGGTATACCAGCTGCAAAGTGGAAATCTTTCTGCTATTTCCTAAGCTTTTTTTTCCTCTTAAGAACTGCTTTCTCAGAAATTATGTACTTTTTCCATTTACCTTTTCCCATTCTTGCATCCTGGGGCAGGGCTGTGTGTATGTGTGTGTGTGTGTGTGTGTGTGTGTGTGTGTGTGTGAGAGAGAGAGAGAGAGAGAGAGAGAGAGAGAGAGAGAGAGAGAGAGAGAGATGGATGAAGGGGAGATTGGAGCAGTTATTATGACAATATTGTTTGAAAGTGTAATACCTGAGGGGAAAAATGAAGAACTAAAGGATAGCTTTATAGTCACTAAATTATCATGAAATTCAGCAGACTTTTGATAAATTGGCCAGACCTTATGAATAAAATGACTTTATGAAATAATGAAAATATATAAAAGACTGATATGAATCTTCTTTCCTCTGATAATAAATAGATTGAGTACGAAAGGGCGCACAAGGAAGTCTTGTCCTCCAGTTTGACTTTCCTTCATCCTACTTATTTTGTGTACCCCCTTTTGACTCTCATGTTCCATTTTTTGAGACTACAGGTGATTGACTTAAAATCATAGCCCTTTAGAGAAAAGGGGGCAAAAGGGGTTAACGTTGTGTTTTCACATGCAGAAGAGATGGAAGGATGGAAAAGGGAGGCAGTCCTCTGGAGCCCCTTCTATAAGGGTATGATTCCTGGTTGCCACAACTAAATCACCTCTTCATAGCCCCAGCTTCTAATGGCATCACTTTAGCATTAAGATTTCCACATGGAAATTTTGGAGGGACATACACATTCAAGCCTTAGGGTAAGATAACAGAAACCCCTGATGTGTCCATTTCTATCCAGGTTTATATCTGTTATCCTGGTACAACTATTACTAACACCTTTGTTCACTCTTAAACATGAACTAGTTTTGTATGACAAATGGCAAGGGCATTCCATGTGGAAATTCTATATGGAAAATAAGGTATAGAAGTTAAGAGATGTGCCCAAATTTGAATAATTATTTACTTCTGTCTTTAGGGCCAAATTCAAACCAGCTTAATCTTTTCCTAGAGTTCTACTTATAGCACTTCAGGGTTTTCTTACTTTATATCTCTTTGCATTGCAATTCATGAATGATTTTAGAACACAGATGGAAAGGGCAAATCCACCACCACCTAAAATAAAAGAGGCAGATAAATTCTCCAACATGAACCATCTGATATAAACCAAACCTGATATAAACCAAAATGTTCTGTTTACTTCCTTTTACACTAGTGTGTATTGTCTTTTTTTGACATCAAAAGATGTGTATGGGATTTTTTTAATAAATGAAAAATCCACAGCTGCTATAGACTAGGGGTAACATAATTCATTCACCATAAGAAAAATCAATCATCAATCAAACAGAACTCACTATAGTCTTTTAGTTACCCAGGACATACCAGCTGCAAAATATTTGCTTCCTGCTATTTAGCTCTGGGTAGCAGGATCTTGCTGTTAATGGGTAATTATGTCCTACTAAAATGAATTGGTACTGAATGCCTCCTGAACCTCTGGTTGGAAGGACTTGAATCTGAAGATTGTACCCCATCAGGGCACCCAATGAACATAGGGCAAAAAGGGTAAAAGAAGTCTTGTTGTTTCTCTATTCATTTCCTAGGCATTAGGCATTGGGCAATCTGTCAGGCTTCTGCTCCGTCTAGGCTCTGTGTAATGATCTGGGAGGATCAAAAAGTCTAATCTGACACATTGGCTATGTAAATGTCATATGAGTCCCTTGTACATTTGCCTGAGGGCTCCTTTTTTTAAAGAGAGAGTGAGAGAGGAGAGAGAGAGAAATTTTTTAATATTTATTTTTTAGTTCTCAGTGGACACAACATCGTTGTTGGTATGTGGTGCTGAGGATCGAACCCGGGTCGCACGCATGCCAGGCGAGCCCGCTACCGCTTGAGCCACATCCCCAGCCCCTGAGGGCTCCTTGATAGGGCACATTTCAAAAACGATAAAGGTTATAGCACCCTGTGAAGGATTTATGCCATGCAGTCTACTGGCCATGATTTAGTTTTGTAGCAGACATTCCATTTTAAATTTAGGAATTAATCATTTAGCCGAGCTAGTTTTATTGGGTACTATAGAATATACAGGAAAGAATAAGGAAGGAGATTTTTGTACACCATTGATTTTGTTAAATGAAAATAATAAATTCTTATATTTTTCTACATTTGATATAATTCTATAATTCTAGTAAGGAGACATTAAATTAAGCAAAATCCGCTTTTGCTTTAGAATGGTCCAAGAACTTTATAATCAAATAACTTTGGCAATTAATCATTAATATAATCCAACAGTACAAACACCTAACTCTAAAAGTCAAATATAATATTCTTATATTGAATACTTAAATAATTTATGGAGTATCCTAATAACAATGGAGATTCACACATATACATACATTTAACATACACATAGTAATTATTATCACCAAACCAATTTGTAAAGACATTTCTGAAACGAAATAATTGTTTTCACCTCATAAACAGTAAGGCACCTGAAGAAACTTGAGACGTGTTCATCTATTAAAATTGCTCTTTCATCCTGTAAGCCCAGAGATCTCATCCCAGCCATGTTAAAATTGCTAGGACTGCTTTTAAACAATACCAACACCTGAAAAACTCACCTCCTTTCTTCTTGTGTAGGAAGCTATGGAGAAAGCATTACCAAAGCCCACATTTGTAAGATACATGGCGCAACCTAACATAAAGGCAAAATACTCATAAGAAAGTAAAGATCAAAGCATGTTAAGAAGCATGTTGACACAAATTTAGGAAGGCAATAATTAGTCTGGGGGATCTTGCTATATTTATCACACATTATTTGAAGGAATTAATAAAGTTGTGAGAATTGAATATTGTTGAAAGATTCTGAAATTTGTATATCTGAAAATATCATGAAGTAATTTTAATAACTGCTGTTTTATTTCTATAAAAAAATTACTATGCTGTTCATGTTCATCTAATAAAGCAACCAACCATCCCAGTCTGTCTAGGCCTAAAGTATTTCTTGGAAATGAGACTTTTAGTGCAAAAATTGGAGAACTCCTATCTACTCAAAACTCT
Organism: Urocitellus parryii; assembly: GCF_045843805.1. Lineage (NCBI taxonomy): Eukaryota > Metazoa > Chordata > Mammalia > Rodentia > Sciuridae > Urocitellus > Urocitellus parryii. The sequence goes on from NW_027553586.1 coordinate 704,898, forward strand.
AGAAAAGAAGACAAGGAAATTGCCAAATGTCACCTAAAGTTTAAAACTATGTATTCACATCCTCCTGAAAAAGCAGTAAGTTGAGGTAAATGACCAGCTCCACTAAATTTTTTTTAATATTTATTTATTTATTTTTAGTTATATGTGGACACAATATCTTTATTTTATTTTTATGTGGTGCTGAGGACTGAACCCAGGACCTCACGCATGGCAGGCAAGTGATCTACCTCTGAGCCACAACCCCAGCCCCTCCACTAAAAGTTTTGATTTACAGCCCAGTGAATTCACACTATTGTGGATACGCTTTGCCCACATTTCCCAATGCTTTCCCAGATAAAGAGCTCTTTGATTTTGTCCTTCTTTATTGTTTGTTGTCCATATTTCTAATAATGCTGTGTTGATTCTGTGAACAGACTTTGGAATAAGTTCCAATGTATTTTATTGTCTATCCTCATTTATCTTTGTCTATTTTTATTCAAATTGTTCCTCTTCCATTTCATACTGTGGCTATTTTTTACACGTTGATTCATTTTTCATTTTATTTATGTTCTTTGTTTAGCTTTTCAGTATGAATGTCTTTTTATTCAATATGAAATATTTCAGACATACAAAAAAGGATTTAAAACAAAAATAAAAGCACCTATAAAGCCACTGCTAAAGGTAAAAAGAGCATTAAAATAAAGTCAAAGCCCCCTTACTTCAATTTACATACCTTCTCTAGAGCAAAGGACTATCCTAAATTTGATATGCACTTTTCTCAAGTAATCTTTACAGTTTACAACACAAATATACATGTATATGTATATAAGATATATTATATACTAATATTATATAGATTATATTATATACTTTTAATATTCATATAATGAAATCCTACTATATGCATTATCCTTCAACTTAAAATTTTGTTGTGTATGCAAGATTCACAAGATTCAGCTGTTTTATATATATATATATATATATATATATATATATATATATATATTCAAATATTTTAAGGGCCTAATAGTATTTCATTACATAAGTACACTTTAATTTATCCCTTCTCTTCCATTGATTAACATTTAGATAACTCTTCAACCTTTCGCTATTTAAGATAATCTATGTATCTATTTATCTATTAGTCATCTCCATAAGTACATGTGAGATATCTCTAAAAAATGTACCAAGGAGGAGTTGATTGATAATGAGGGATGTTCACCACTTTCTGACATATCATGAAGACCAATGGACTTAACTATTTATGTACCCACCAGCACAACATGGACGCCTCAATTGTTCTCTGTATTTCCCAACACTTTTCACTTTCAGTGTTTCAGTTTTTGTCAACCTATGTCTGAGAAAACTTGTATTTTTGTGGAATTTATTCATTTCACTGAATATTAGTGAGTTCAAGAAGTTTTTATTGAACTTTTTGACTATTTTGTTTTTCTCTTACATGAATTTTCTGCATAGATACTGTGTCCATTTCTTTGCTGGTCTGTTTGTCTTTTGCTTGAATTTTTACAAGAATTTTTATATGGCATAGATATTAATTTGTCAGTTCAACTTATTCTCTGTGGTCTGTCTTATCAGTCTGTTATAAAAAGTTTAAACTTTTAAAAAACATTTTTCTCTTTATAATTTATGATTTAAAATATTGTTAAACAACATTTAGGCACTCCATGTGTTTATGTTTAATTTGAGATATGTTGGGATTGAATTCAGAATCTTTTGCATGCTAGGCAAGCACTCTACAACAAAACTACATAACTAGCTTCCTACATCCCAGCCCAATGTGGTCTGATATTGCTGTTTTAAGTACTACAGTTTGAACCCAGGTCTTCTCACATGCTAGCCAAACTCTATCACTGAGCTATTCCCACAACTCGCTACCCAATGTATTTTCTTCCAAACATTTTGAAGTGGTCTTTTCCAAATTTAGGTTTTTGACTTACAAGATGATTATCATGAACGGTATAAAGGAGTCTTATGGGTAGAAGTGTGCCTTCTCCAAGTTCCTTCATGAAGTTGCAGCCTCAGTACCTTAGAATATGACCTCATTTGGAGGCAGAATCTGTCCAGAAGTGCTCATGTTAAACTGGGTCATTAAAATAGGCCTTAACCCAATATGACTGATTTCCTTATGAAAAGCAAAACTTGTGGACAGATACAGCACATAGGAAAATACTATGGACAATAAAGGCAGAAGCCGACAAGAACTTACCCAAGACCATCAGCAAACCACTGAAGATAGGAAAAGGGGATGGAAAAGATGCTTTCCTAAAGCACTCAGTGGAACCATCTTGGAGTTCCAACCTCCATAACTATGACATGGTAAATTTCTATTCTTGCAGTCCCTTGGTTTGTAGTACTTTGTTATTGTAGCCCTTTCAAATTAGTGGCTTTATTTATTAATTAATTTTCAATATTGTAGATTGATTGTCCCAAATCCTTTATAGAACACTATGTCTTTTACTTGCATAATTGAATTATCCTATTTCTGTGAAATAATTATTTTCCACACATCTGTATATTTCTTATCTCAATACTTCTGAAATATATATCAATATGACCTTGTGAATTGCCTTATTTAATTTAGTGAACTGTTTTATTTACTATAACTTAATCACTATTGCTTTGTGATATGTGGTACTGTGAGATCCTTCCACCTACCACTCTACCTCAGGAGATTTTATTTTTCACATTGCTAATCCATATAAACTTTAGAATAAACACATTAATTGTGATGGTTTAGATATTAGGTGTCCCCCAAAAGCTCATGAGACAATGCAAGAATGTTCAGAGGTAAAGATTAGATTAGAGCTGTAACCCAATAGGGGGGTTAATCCACTGATATGGGTTAATTGGGTGGTAACTATAGGCAGGTAGATTGTAACTACAAGAGAGGGTACCAGCGGGGTGTAAATGTGGGGTTTATGTTTTGTTCCTCATGAGCAGAGCTGTCTTTCTGCTTTCTGGCTTTCATATCCTGAGTGCTTTCTTCACCCACACCTTTCCACCATGATGTGCTGTCTCGTCTTGGGCTCAGAGCTATGGAGGCAATTGACCATGGACTGAACCTCTAAAACTGTGAGCCTAAATAACCTTGTCCTCCTCCATGTTGTTCTCATCAAATATTTTAGTCAGAGTAGCAAAGGACTGACTAAGAAAGCCTTCTTTCTTTGGGTCAAAATATATTTTTCCTCTTCTATGTTGTTAGGGCTTTTGGTCACGGTGAAAAAAAAAAAAAGATAACTAAAACATGAATTTGACTAAATAAATAAATAAATAAATTTTAAAGAGAGCCAGCTTCATTTGAAATGGAGACAACTGAATATTTATGATAGAGTATTTCTATACATGATACTTCATATCTCTCAATTTGATATCCTAAAATAATTTTAATAAAGTTGATTCATTTATTTCATAAAAGTATGGTATCTTTTGATTGATTTACTCTTTATTTATTTATTCATTTTATTTATATATGACAGTGGAATGCATTACAATTCTTATCGCACATATATTGCACAATTTTTCATATCTCTGGTTGTATACAAAGTATAATCACACCAATTCATGTCTTCATACATGTATCTTGTATAATAATGATCATCACATTCCACCGTTATTTCAAACTCCATGCCCCTCCCTTCTCCTCTCTTCCCTTTGCCCTATCTAGAGTTCCTCTATTCCTCCCATGCTCCTGCTCCTTACCCCACTATGAATCAACTTCCTTATAGTAAAGAAAACATTCAGCATTTGACTGCACCAATTTGCAGTCCCACCAGCAATGTATGAGTGTACATTTTCCCCCACATCCTCTCCAACACTTATTGTTGCTTGTCTTCATCATAGCTGCCATTCTGAATGGAGTGAGATGAAATCTTAAAGTGGTTTTGATTTAGATTTCTCTAATTGCTAGTGATGATGAACACTTTTTCATGTGTTTGTTGATTGATTGTATATCATCTTCTGAGAAGTGTCTGTTCAGGTCCTTGACCCAATTATTGATTTAGTTATTTGGTTTTTTAGTGTTTAACTTTTTGAGTTCTTTATATACCCTAGAGATTAGTGCTCTATCTGATTTGTGAGAGGTAAAAATTTGCTCCCAAGACATAGGCTCTCTCTCCACCTCACAGGTTGTTTCTTCTGCTAAAAAGAAACTTTTTAGTTGGAGTCCATCCCATTTATTGATTCTTGATTTTAACTTTTGCACCAGAGGAGTCTTATTAAAGAAGTGGGGGCCTAATCCCACTTGATAGAAATTAGGGCCTACTTTTTCTTCTATTAGACACAGGGTCTCTAATTTTATTCCTAAGTCCTTATCCATTTTGAGTTGAGTTTTGTGCATGGTGAGAAATAGGGGGTTAATTTCATTTGTTGCATATGGATTTCCAATTTTCTCAGTACCATTTGTTGAAAAGTCTATTTTTTTAACTAATGCATGTTTTTGGCACCTTTGTCTAATATAAAATAATTGTAATTTTGTGGGTTAGTCTCTGTGTCCTCTATTCTGTACCATTGGTCTACCGGTCTGTTTTGGTGTCAATACCATGCTGTTTTTGTTACTATTGCTCTGTGGTATAGTTTAAGGTTTGATATAGTAATGCCACCTGCTTCACTCTTCATGCTAAGGATTGCTTTAGCTATTCTGGGTCTCTTATTTTTCCAGATGAATTCCATGAATGCTTTTTCTATTTCTATTTGGAATGTTATTGGGATTTTGATTGGAATTGCATTAAATTTGTATAGTGCTTTTGGAAGTATGGTCATTTTGATAATATTAATTCTATCTATCCAAGAGCAAGGTAAATCCTTCCATCTTCTGATATCTTCTTTGACTTCTTTCTTTAGGGTTCTATAATTTTCATTATATAGATCTTTCACCTCTTTCGTTAAGTTGATTCTCAAGTGTTTTATTTTATTTTTATTTTTTGAGGCTATTGTAAATTGGGTAGTTTTTCTCATTCCCATTTCTGAGGATTTATCACTGTTATACAGAAATGCCTTTGATTTATGGGTGTTGATTTTATATCCTGCTACTTTGCTCAATTCATTCTTAATTATGTGTTTTGTTCTGTTTTCAGTCACAACTATTAGTAAGTTAGTAAGAACTATTTCTTTAAAAATACATTTTCTTATTGGTGGGAGAATGCAATTGTTTTCTATACATTAAATTTACATATGGCCCAGTGATTTGGGATAGGCCTGTAATCCCAGAGACTTGGGAGACTGATAATCTTGAGTTCAAAGCCAGCCTCAACAAAAGTGAGGTGCCAAGCAACTCAGTGAGACCCTGTCTGTAAATAAAATACAAAATAGGTCTGCAGATGTAGTTCAGTGGTTGAGTAACCCTGAGTTCAATCCCCGATAACCCCCCTGCAAAAAAAATTAAATATGATGATATTGTTGAATTATCTGGTTAAGTTAGTGTTTCAAAATTATCTTAGTTTCATATAAAGTTAATCAAATAATAGGTAAATAACCTTCTACTTTTCATTAATTTTTAAATTTCATTTACTAAGGCCTGTTGGAAAATGTTTAATAACATATTGTTGTTTTGTTTGTACCTTAAAAAGTTAATGTCTCTGATTCCTATATATGTTGATAAGTATGATATTTTATAGTTTTTTTAGATAAATATACTTTAATCAAGTCAAAGAAACATTTCAAGAACCAATGTCTCTGGAGTGGGGAATCTCAGGGCATATTCAAAAATAGTCTATGAAATACACATTTGAACTTCTATTTTTACCTAAAACTATTTAGGTAATATATGAATTGACTGAAGTACATGCAAATTATGTTTTTAAATGCACTTATAACTATTTAATTAATTAATTTATTTAGTCAGTCAGTCAGATCACAGTCTAAAATAATTGGAGACCATTGTCCTAGATGAAAATATCTCAAATTGTTCTCCAAAGTGTACTTGGTCCATATCACCAAAGCCCCTTTTCACAACAATGAATTACTAAATAATCTGTGAAATAAAGTAAGAGTGCTGGGGACATGGAATGCAAAACTGCTTATTTACTAAATTTCTAAGTCATTATTATGCAAAGAAAAGTTTCAGGACCATTATCCTAAATTATAAAGATCAAGAAGTTTCTAAATATCCTTTTAGTCTCTTCTTTTTGTATGTGTGAAAACTAAAACTTTGGTTCCTCCAATTTTGCCTTTCTCATAGGAGAAAGTCAGTACTAAGTATAAATATCCAATTTTTTACTTATATATGACAGCGGAATACATTACAAATCTTATTACACATATAGAACACAATTTTTCATATCTCTGGTTATATACAAAGTATATCCACACCAATTCATGTCTTTATTCCTGTACTTTGGATAATAATGATCATCACATTCCACCATCATTAATTACCCCATCCCCCTCCCTTCCCCTCTAACCCCTCTGCCCTATCTAGAGTTCCTCTATTCCTCCCATGCTCCCGCTCCCTATCCCTCTATGAACCATCCTCCTTATATCACAGAAAACATTTGGCATTTGTTTTTTGGGGATTGGATAACTGCACCTAGCATTATCTTCTCTAACTCCATCCATTTACCTGCAAATTAAAAAAAAAATAAGAAAAGCTAAAACAAAATTCTCATTCCTATAAACTCAGTTCATCATTTTAGCCCGGTTGTTTTTATTGTGCTTCCAGAAAAGAGATGGGAATGATCATGATCTGTATATACAGAGAGTTTGGCTTTAGTGTTAAATAGCATTTGCTTTGCACATTTGTGAACTACTTTTTGTCCAACTGTTAAAATGCCCTCTTACATGTTAAGATTTTTCTGATAACTTTCATCCTAACATTATATTGAATAATTATAGTAAAATGGAAACACCCTACATCCCAACCACTTAAGACAAATTTGACAGAATTTTGGCCTTCATTTTTCACTGATTAGGAATCTGTATTCCTCACCAAACCCCATTTTCCCTAGGAGATCTCTAAGAGGTTCATCACAAAGTCCCCATATTCCATTCAAAAGGATACTTGTTTCTGCTTCCACTTCTCTGGCTAAATAAAGCAGAGTACATCCTTTAGTTTTTTCTCTTTCAAGGTCTCCTATTTATTATCCTCCACTTAGGCTTAACTTTTTTCTCCTGTATTTTTTAAGGCCTCCATTGGAATAACACATGTAGGCGAAACCAATAAAATCATCACACTGCACTGCCTGTGTAGACTACTGCATGACTAGGTTTGCTTCACATAAAATTATACCAATCACCACAAATGTACCTACATAGCCTATGATTATAACCAATATGTAATAGTAAAATATGGCCTAAATACATTGTTTAAATTCACATTAATATCAATTTATTCTACATGTTGACTCTTTGTCAAACAAAGGTTTGGAGAAATTATTCTCCTGCTAAAAGTTCTCAGCTGGACTTGAACTATTTATTTTCTATTCATTTCAAAAGGATTTGTGCAGAAAGCTGTATTTCTTTTTAAAAATATTTCATTTAGAAGTATGTTGAATGAGGAAAGTAATAGATTATATTAAATTTTGAGCACTGTTTGTGATTTTAACTAAATGATAAATATTAATTACTATTTAAAATACAGCAAAAAGTTAAAGCTCTTAGTTGCTAACTATTGTGCACAGCAATCTACCCAGTTAATACAAATTTAATTTATAATAATTACTTTTCTAATACATAAATTATATGGTACAGTATAATAAGTGATAATAGTACATATTACAAAACAGGCTGACATCTTAACAAAAAACAACCTAACACATGGCTATTATACTGGAGGAAAATAGTACTGGGAAGTAGCTATACTTGCAATTCATTTAGAAAATGAATCATAATGCATTAATGCCTCTGAATAATTTGCAAATAAATGAACCAAAAAAATTACATAAATGACCAGGCATAGGTATTTATTTATTTGATGTGGGGGGAGAATGAGAGGAATTGGAATAAAGCCTGTGTTAATAAGTGCATACACATGTGCTAAGCCATTGTATCATTTAACCAGCAGAGGTCTGAAATGCAATTACTTTCTATTTATTATTTTGCTGATTTGTTTTCTAATAAAATGTTATTGCCCAATGATAATGTTGAATTAACTACATAATGACGCTCTTGAAGATTAAGTAGATTAAATCACAGAATCCAATGACTGAAGAATTACTTCAGAGATCATCCAGTCACTCCCAAGTCTCCTAGTAGCAAAATCCCTTTTAAACCATTGCATTAAGTTGGCTGTTAATTCTGTCTATGACAATCCTCCAACCAATATTCAAACTCCTCTCTCACTAACAAAATCTTAAGCCTTATCAAGACTTCAAAGTGCTTTATTAATTCTTAACCATCTCAGTCAGTCTCATAGTTAAAATTGGCCATATAATATAGGCCAGTATGTTCCAGTATACACACACACACACACACACACACACACACACACAAACACACACACAAATTGTATACACACACACACACACACACACACACAAATCGGAAAAAGCAGAAATCACCTAGAATTCTGGGAAAGCATTTTATTTTCTGACCAAAGGAGCAATAGCTATATTTTTTTTCCTTTCTGAATATTGAAGTAATGGAAGAACCTACATCATCTTGTGGTCTTGAAAGAAAGGTCAAAAGAATTATTACCGACATGACCCTGACATCTGTGAACCCTAAGCAGCATCTAACTACTCTCAAATAATTTGTTATGTGAAAATAAAACAAAAACAACCTATTTCATAGGCCATAGTGATTAGATGTTCTCTATCTCTGCCATTTATTATAGTCTCAGTTTGTAAGCTATCATGAAAATATTTCAGAGGTGTAAATCGAAAATCTTTATTAATATATCATTACCAAAATTCTTTCACCTAGATTTCCATAGGTGCTTTCAACATCATCCATCCCAGGTTGAAATAATGATGGTCATCTTTCAAGCCTACTCATGATTATATACTTCTCAACTCAGTTAAGGTAACCGTCATTCACTGAGTCACTGAAACCAAGAGCTATAAGTGTAGCTCCCCTCCCTATGGGCTCAGTATGTTCTCCACATTGGTTCATTTAATCATTCTAACAACCTGATGAGTCAGGTATTGATATTGTTTAATGTAAAACTAAACTAAGGAAGTGTTAAGTATCTTTCCAAGCTTACACTACTATTTAGTAACAGAGCTGGAATTTAAACATAGACAATCTGATATACCTGAAGAATCCTCATGTTTTTATTTTCGACTCAGTCTTTACATTTATTAGTTTACTGTACCCTTGATTGCTCTACTACTGTCTGCTTCCTGTTAGTGTTGCCTTGTCTTCTGCAACCATGACTACAAGCAGATCTTGATCCTAACATACCACCCTTTCCCTGCCATCTTCACATCACAGAGAATATTTTACGAAAATGCAAATCAAGTCTTATTACTCCTTTACTCAAAGCCTCAAGCAATTAATTAATAATTAATCAGTCATTCTTTGTAAATGAAACAAACAGTACATTAGACTAGCCTATCTGTTAAATTTCAGACCAGAGCTCCAATAACTGATTGCTTTAATAATTAACTAAGCATGTTAACCATACATTAAAAAATTAAGGAGAAATCATTCTTTTTTTTTTTTTTTTTTATCTTCATTTTTCTTTCTTTTTTTTTTTTTTTAATTGGTCGTTCATAACATTACATAGTTCTTAATACATCATATTACACGGTTTGATTCAAGTGGATTATGAACTCCCGCTTTTACCCCGTATACAAATTGCTGTATCACATCAGTTACCCTTCCATTGATTGACATATTGCCTTTCTAGTGTCTGATGTATTCTGCTGTCTGTCCTATTGTCTACTATCCCCCCTCCCCTCCCCTCCCCTCCCCTCCCCTTTTCTCTCTCTACCCCTTCTACTGTAAATCATGTCTTCCATTTGTATTCTCTTGACTTACCACTCCTTACCTCTTATATGACATTTTGTATAACCCTGAGGATCGCCTTCCATTTCCATGCAATTTCCCTTCTCACTCCCTTTCCCTCCCACCTCTCATCCCTGTTTACTGTAAATATTCTTCTCAAGCTCTTCGTCCCTACCCTGTCCTTGTTTACACCCCTTATATCAAAGGAGTCATTTGGTATTTGTTTTTTAAAGATTGACTAGCTTCACTTAGCATAATCTGCTCTAATGCCATCCATTTCCCTCCAAATTCTATAATTTTGTCATTTTTTAATGCAGAGTAATACTCCATAGTGTATAAATGCCACATTTTTTTATCCATTCATCTATTGAAGGGCATCTAGGCTGGTTCCACAGTCTTGCTATCGTGAATTGAGCTGCTATGAACATCGATGTAGCAGTGTCCCTGTAGCATGCTCTTGTTAGGGCTTTAGGGAATAGACCGAGAAGGGGAATAGCTGGGTCAAATGGTGGTTCCATTCCCAGCTTTCCAAGAAATCACCATACTGCTTTCCAAATTGGCTGCACCAATTTGCAGTCCCACCAGCAATGAACAAGAGTGCCCTTTTCCCCGCATCCTCTCCAGCACTTATTGTTGTTTGACTTCCTAATGGCTGCCAGTCTTACTGGAGTGAGATGGTATCTTAGGGTAGTTTTGATTTGCATTTCTCTGACTGCTAGAGATGGTGAGCATTTTTTCATGTACTTGTTGATTGATTGTATGTCCTCCTCTGAGAAGTGTCTGTTCAGGTCCTTGGCCCATTTATTGATTGGGTTATTTGTTATCTTATTGTCTAATTTTTTGAGTTCTTTGTATATTCTGGTTATTAGGGCTCTATCTGAAGTGTGTGGAGTAAAGATTTGTTCCCAGGATGTAGGCTCCCTATTTATCTCTCTTATTGTTTCTTTTGCTGAGAAAAAACTTTTTAGTTTGAGTAAGTCCCATTTGTTGATTCTATTTGTTAACTCTAGCGCTATGGGTGTCCTATTGAGGAATTTGGAGCCCGATCCCACAGCGTGTAGATCATAACCAACTTTTTCTTCTATCAGATGCCGTGTCTCTGATTTAATATCAAGCTCCTTGATCCATTTTGAGTTAACTTTTGTGCACGGCGAGAGATAGGGATTCAGATTCATTTTGGTGCAAATGGATTTCCAGTTTTCCCAGCACCATTTGTTGAAGATGCTATCCTTCCTCCATTGCATGCTTTTAGCCCCTTTATCAAAAATAAGATAGTTGTAGTTTTGTGGATTAGTTACTGTGTCCTCTATTCTGTACCATTGGTCCACCCGCCTGTTTTGGTACCAGTACCATGCTGTTTTTGTTACTATTGCTCTGTAGTATAGCTTGAAGTCTGGTATCGCTATACCGCCTGATTCACACTTCCTGCTTAGTATTGTTTTTGCTATTCTGGGTCTTTTATTATTCCATATGAATTTCATGATTCTTTTATCTATTTCTACAAGATATGCTGTTGGGATTTTGATTGGCATTGCATTGAACTTATAGAGAACTTTTGGTAATATCGCCATTTTGATGATGTTAGTTCTGCCTATCCATGAGCAGGGTATGTTTTTCCATCTTCTAAGGTCTTCTTCTATGTCTTTCTTTAGGGTTCTGTAATTTTCATTGTATAAATCTTTCACCTCTTTTGTTAGGTTGATTCCCAAGTATTTTATTTTTTGGGGGGATATTGTGAATGGAGTAGTTGTCCTCATTTCCGTTTCAGAGGATTTGTCGCTCATATACAGGAACGCCTTTGATTTATGCGTGTTGATCTTATATCCTGCCACTTTGCTGAATTCATTTATTAGCTCTAATAGCTTCTTTGTAGACCCTTTTGGGTCTGCTAGGTATAGAATCATATCATCTGCAAATAGTGATAATTTAAGTTCTTCTTTTCCTATTTTTATGCCTTTAATTTCTTTTGACTGTCTAATTGCTCTGGCCAGTGTTTCGAGGACTATGTTGAACAGAAGTGGTGAGAGAGGGCATCCCTGTCTTGTACCAGATCTTAGAGGGAATGCCTTCAATTTTTCTCCATTCAGAATGATGCTGGCCTGTGGCTTATCATAGATTGCTTTTACAATGTTGAGGTATGATCCTGTTATCCCTAATTTTTCTAGCGTTTTGAACATAAAGGGATGCTGTACTTTGTCGAATGCTTTTTCTGCATCTATTGAGATGATCATATGGTTCTTATTTTTAAGTCTATTGATGTGGTGAATAACATTTATTGATTTCCGTATATTAAACCAGCCTTGCATCACAGGGATGAATCCTACTTGATCATGATGTATAATTTTTTTGATATGTATTTGAATCCGATTCGCCAGAATTTTATTGAGGATTTTTGCGTCAAGGTTCATTAGAGATATTGGTCTGTAGTTTTCCTTCTTTGATGTGTCTTTGTCTGGTTTCGGAATCAGGGTGATGTTGGCGTCATAGAATGAATTTGGAAGTTCTCCCTCTTTTTCTATTTCCTGAAATAGCTTGAAAAGTATTGGTGTTAGTTCCTCTTTAAAGGTTTTGTAAAACTCTGCTGTATACCCATCCGGTCCTGGGCTTTTCTTAGTTGGTAGTCTTTTGATGGTTTCTTCTATTTCCTCTATTGTTATTGGTCTGTTTAGGTTGTCTATATCCTCCTGGCTCAATCTGGGCAGATCATAGGACTCAAGGAATTTATCTATGCCTTCACTATCTTCTATTTTATTGGAGTATAAGGATTCAAAGTAATTTCTGATTATCTTCTGTATTTCTGAAGTGTCTGTTGTGATATTGCCTTTTTCATCCCGTATGCTAGTAATTTGGGTTCTCTCTCTTCTTCTCTTCGTTAGCATGGCTAAGGGTCTGTCAATTTTATTTATTTTTTCAAAGAACCAGCTTTTAGTTTTGTCAATTTTTTCAATTGTTTCTTTTGTTTCAATTTCATTAATTTCAGCTCTGATTTTAATTATTTCTTGCCTTCTACTTCTTTTGCTGTTGTTTTGCTCTTCTTTTTCTAGGATTTTGAGATGAAGTATGAGATCATTTATTTGTTGGTTTTTTCTTTTTTTGAGGAATGAACTCCAAGCAATGAATTTTCCTCTTAGAACTGCTTTCAATGTGTCCCATAGATTCCGATATGTTGTGTCTGTGTTTTCATTTAACTCTAGGAATTTTTTAATTTCCTCCTTGATGTCTTCTAAAACCCATTGATCACTCAGCAACCTATTGTTCATTCTCCAGGTGATGCTTGCTTTTTCCTTTCTTCTTTTATCATTGATTTTCAGTTTCATTCCATTATGATCAGATAAGATGCATGGTATTATCTCTACCCCTTTGTATTGTCTAAGAGTTGCCCTGTGACATAGTATATGGTCTATTTTTGAGAAGGTTCCATGTGCTGCTGAGAAAAAAGTGTAGCTACTTGATGTTGGGTGGTATAGTCTATATATGTCAATTAAGTCTAGGTTGTTAATTGTGTTATTGAGTTCTATAGTTTCCTTATTTAACTTTTGTTTGGAAGATCTGTCCAGTGGTGAGAGAGGTGTGTTGAAGTCTCCCATGATTATTGTATGTTGGTCTATTAGACTCTTGAACTTGAGAAGAGTTTGCTTGATGAATACAGCTGCACCATTATTTGGGGCATATATATTTATGATTGTTATGTCTTGTTGGTGTATGGTTCCCTTGAGCAGTATGAAGTGTCCTTCTATATCCCTTTTGATTAGCTTTGGCTTGAAATCTATTTTATTAGATATGAGTATGGACACTCCTGCTTGTTTCCGCGGTCCATATGAGTGATATGATTTTTCCCAACCTTTCACCTTCAGTCTATGTATATCTTTTCCTATCAAATGCGTCTCCTGTAGACAGCATATTGTTGGGTCTTGTTTTTTGATCCATTCTACTAGCCTGTGTCTCTTAATTGGTGAGTTTAAGCCATTAACATTTAGGGTTATTATTGAGATATGGTTTGTTCTTCTATCCATATTTGTTTATTGATGTTACTAAACCTGATTTGTTATCCTCTATGACTACTTTCCCCCCTTTACTGTCCTACCTCCCATTGTTGGTTTTCAATGTTGTTTTCCATTTCCTCTTCCTGTAATGTTTTGCCAAGGATTTTTTGAAGAGATGGTTTTCTAGCTGCGAATTCTTTTAACTTTTGTTTATTGTGGAAGGTTTTAATTTCATCTTCTAACCTGAAGCTTAATTTCGCCGGATACACGATTCTTGGTTGGAGCCCATTGTCTTTCAGTGTTTGAAATATGTTATTCCAGGATCTTCTAGCTTTCAGAGTCTGTGTTGAGAGATCAGCTGTTATCCTGATTGGTTTACCCCTAAATGTAATCTGCTTTCTTTCTCTTGCAGCTTTTAAAATTCTCTCCTTATTCTGTATGTTGGACATCTTCATTATAATGTGTCTAGGTGTGGATCTCTTATGATTTTGCACATTCGGCGTCCTGTAGGCTTCTAGGATTTGGGATTCTGTCTCAATCTTCAATTCTGGGAAGTTTTCTCTTATTATTTCACTGAATAGACTGTTTATTCCTTTGGAATGGAGCTCTGTGCCTTCCTGTATCCCAATGACTCTTAAATTTGGTCTTTTGATATTGTCCCATAATTCTTGGATGTTCTGCTCATGGTTTCTTAGCAGACTTGCTGAGCTGTCTATGTTCTTTTCCAGTTGAAATACTTTGTCTTCATTGTCTGATGTTCTCTCTTCTAAGTGATCTACTCTGCTGGTAGTATTCTCAATTGAGTTTTTAAGTTGGTTTATTGTTTCCTGCATTTCTAGAATTTCAATTTGTTTGTTTTTTATTACCTCTATCTCCCTGTGAAATTGATCTTTGACTTCCTGGATTTGTTTGTCAATGTGATCTTTCATTGTCTGATTTTGCTGTCTCATGTCTTCCTTGAGACTCCAGATCATCTGAAGCATATATATCCTGAACTCTTTATCTGATATTCCATCTGTTGCAGCTATTACCTCTTCTAAAGTTGAGTTGACCTGCATTGCTTGTGGTCCTTTCTTTCCTTGTCTTTTCATACTGCCCGCGTTTCTTTCTGCTTGGTGCAACTGTTGTGTTTTGAAATTTACCCCCTATTTATTTATGTTGCTCTTGTATACTTGAAAAGTCTCCCTTGCAGGTGCGGGCGGCGGCTGTGCCCCTACTCCAATTGGGGTGACGTGTCTATCACGCTGGCGGCTCTCTGGGCCTGTTCCGGGAGTGGAAGGCGGCTCTGCTCTGTCCCTATTCCAATTGGGGTGTCGTGACTACAATGCTGGCAGATCGCTGGGCCTCTTCCGGGCGTGGGCGGTGGGCTTGGCTGGTGGGATTCCACCTAATGGCAGTCCCTAACCTCCCTGCTTGCTAATTAATGGCTTCTCTGAGGCGCCACGCCTTCTGTAGCTGCGGGGCAGGCCGCGCGAATCAGTTGGCCTGGATCTCCGGGGTCCTGCTGCTGGCTGTTTTGATGTTACAAGCTGTTGGAGAGTGGTGGTGTATTCTTCAGCTTTCCCGGATGGTGGCCACTGACTGCCTGGATGGAGTGTCCGCTGTTTTGATGTTGCACTCTGAAGGAGAGTGGCGCTGTATCCTTCAGCTTTCCCGGATGGTGGCCGCTGACTGGCTCAGCGGAGTGTCCGCTGTGGGGGATGGGACTGTACCGCTTTCTTCCCCTTCTGAGAACCCGTGCTCGGCCCAAGGGTCCGTGTGGGCTTGGCTGGTGGGATTCCACCTAATGGCCTTCCCTAACCTCCCTGCTTGCCAATTAATGGCTTCACTGAGGCGCCACGCCTTCTGTAGCCGCAGGGCAGGCCACGCGAATCAGTTGGCCTGGCTCTCCGGGCCCTGCTGCAGGC
Source organism: Urocitellus parryii (assembly GCF_045843805.1). Taxonomy (NCBI): domain Eukaryota; kingdom Metazoa; phylum Chordata; class Mammalia; order Rodentia; family Sciuridae; genus Urocitellus; species Urocitellus parryii. The sequence goes on from NW_027553586.1 coordinate 720,670, forward strand.
TGCTGGGATCCCTGGCACTCTATCACTTTGATTTTTTCTGCTTGCCCCTCCCCCAGCGCTGGCTAGCCAGGTTTCCTTTTGGCTGCTACTGGGAGGAGGGGTTGGAGTTCAGGTGTCTCTGGTTTCCCCCTAGCCTGTATGGAGGCTCAGCTTGATACTCCCTCTCCCGGCAAGCCTAGGAGAGATTTTATGCGAATTCCCGCTGTCTGGGGGGTGAGCTGAATGACACCGACCTGTTTTGATGTCGCACTCTGAAGGAGAGTGGCGGTGTATCCTTCAGCTTTCCCGGATGGTGGCCGCTGACTGTCTCGGCGGAGTGTCCGCTGTGGGGGATGGGACTGTACCGCTTCCTTCCCCTTCTGAGAACCCGTGCTCGGCCCAAGGGTCCGTGTGGGCTTGGCTGGTGGGATTCCACCTAATGGCCTTCCCTATCCTCCCTGCTTGCCAATTAATGGCTTCACTGAGGCGCCACGCCTTCTGTAGCCGCAGGGCAGGCCACGCGAATCAGTTGGCCTGGCTCTCCGGGCCCTGCTGCAGGCTGCTGGGATCCCTGGCGCTCTCGAAATCATTCTTCTTTATGTGCCTAATATAAGATTGAATCATTGTGCACAGAATCAATAAATAAAGAAACAATGGCAAAGTACAGTGAGCAGACAGATCTCACTTGTTCCATATAGCATTTTAAAAAAATGTTATGAGGGTCTGGAAACAATGGTCTTATATTCCTTTAAGGCAACTATTGGCTAGAACTGCCCACCCAGTAATTCTGTTTAGGCCCTGAAATAACCTTTTGTGTTTATACTCAGCCTACTGTACTATTTGCAGGATGGTTTAGTGTCATGTAGATTTGAGCTTGGGAATGTTGATCATTGATAGTAGAACCTTATCACTGTTACATTTGCAATCATCAGTAGCAGCAGAAGCATTATCATTTTTACTTATGTGATAGAACAAGAGTATCATTGTGGGGGATTAAGTCCCCCACATGGGCACACCCTGCCCATGGTGACAGAAAGGAACCTTCAGTTGAGAGAAACAATTTATAAGCTATGAAAATTAAAATATTTATAGCAACCATATCACATGACTATTGAAAAATTAAACAATAACATAACTTGAAAGCTTCTAGCAATCTCCCTGGCTTCTATTAGGTACCAAATTGGACTGAACTTTCTTTCCATGTTACAGGTATAGAATGGATTTTAATCCTGCAAAAGTTATAAAATCCCTTGGAGAGTCTATTGAAAGCTGTGAACCCTCAACCTAAGGCAAATAGAATGTTTTAACATTTCGACTTCACATAAAATTTTAGGATCTCAAGCTGTTCACAGGCTATGGAAGTGGACCTCAGGATGTTCAATGTAGGCAATCCTTCATAGTATTTATGGATTCACAGTAACTGGGGAGCTGTGAGAGAAATGGATATATGCAGCAAGATTGTTTACTGCAGTGTTTTCAATTGTACATAAGGAAAATAATAAAACAAAATAGTTTGATTTCCAGATACAAAAGCTTCTTCCAGATATGATCATGAAAAAATTATTCCATAGATTAAAGAGTGAACATAGAATACAATATGCTATGATTGATTTATTAATAATTCTCATGGAACAAATAGATAAGTAAACAAAATTGAATTTATATTCAAAATCTTAAACAGTGTCCTAGAATAAATGTCTGGAGTATATATAACCCCCAAATATGGGTAAATCCATTAATGAGTCATAACTAGATTCTCTCTAGTCAGGATTTTATGATCAATTCATTCCAATCCATACCACATACTCCTGTCTTCCTATTCAAACAAAAGGATAAGATCTATTAAAACATATTTATAAATATATAATATTCCCATTCTTTTTCTAGAGATAAGACAAAAGGAAAGGAAACTGACACTGAGACTCTATTACATATAGGACTGTGAATTCATTTGATCTTTGCAGTATCTCTGTGAAGTAGTTTTACTATGCCTACTTGATAAAGACTAAGTTTATAGGTAATTGTTAGCAATAAACTTTAAAACCACTTGAGATAGAGGGTAATAATCAGACATCAGTTATACAAGTATTGTAATATTGTTATTAATTTGCTTTAAGAGTAATCAATTATCCACCTAGAGACAGCAGTTTAGGATTTTGGGTAGTCAAGTATGAAAATTATGTGGCCACTTATTGTAAGTCTAGTTTGAGTTATAAGTGTGAATGGATAGATGGATCCACAAAGTTTAAATATCAGCAATTTGCCACAGCATGCTTTTAAATATGCTATATTGGCAGCTTCATAATATTTTCTGGGAGCCAAGCATAAATTGATCCATGTGGATCCAACTCTAATCACAATATTTCAGAGAGAGAAAAATATTCTGGGATGCTTGAGTTCTAGAGTTTAGAAAGCATATTGCACCATAAAGCTGCCTTTGAAATCTCAGAAAGAAAAAATATTCGTTGAGAGCCAAATCAGATAAGTGATCTGGTTTTACGTTAGTTGAGTGATAACAGTTGCTTTGCCAATTTGCTAAATTTTAATATATTTGCTAACCTAAATACACATATTTTCTTCCTTGATGTCTCTTTCCCTCAGCACTCTGTCCTTCTCCCTTTTGTGTCTGATTATCATAAAATGAACATACTACAGAGCTTTGCTATTTCTTAAAAATGTAAATGCCGAAAATAAAATCTCTGCTGAATGTCAGAGTTAGGCTGCTTTCTACCATTTACAAAATGCTGGGCTCATTTTCACATGAAGCCATGGAAATTGAGGCATTAGATCACAAAATGAAATGTCCCCACAGGGTATTCCTACATGGAGGGTCACTGACAGATTTTATGGCCTTGGATCCAGAAATAAACACCATTGGGTAAGTGTTTGTACAGTCAGGCCATTAAGTGCAATGATTTGTATTTCCTCAAGAGATCCCTTAAGCTACAGTGCCTTGTGTTTTCAGCAGTTTGGCAGGAGTTGTATTTTTTTTTAATCCTGCAGTTCACTGGCCAATAAAGTGTGCTCAGGGCACAACACTTCTCTAGTAAGCATGAAAGAGAAGAGGTGTGACGGTCTGGCTTCAGAGTCTCAGAAAGATCAGCCGTGTATGTAAAGCACATTGAATGCTCATCTGTTTTTAAAGCAACTTTCTTCATGGATGAGGATACTGTCTTAATCCACTTTCTGTTATTAATAACACCATACTACAACTGGGTAAATTTGTAAAGAACAGACGTTTATCTTGGTTTATGGTTCTGAGTCAAGTTCTACTGGTTACATCTGGCCTTCTTGTTGTCAAGAGTCCTGAGGTGACCCAGGAAATCCCCTTGTAGGAGACAAGGGACTATGAAAGTGACCTAGCTAAACTGACTTTTATAGGAGATTCATTCTCAACATACCCCCAAACCCATCAATCCATTAATCTACTAATCAACCCTTAAAGGTCCCATCTTTCAATGTATCATAATGGAATTAAATTTCAACAAGGGTTTCAGAAGGCACCTACAACATTCAAACCATATCAAAGTCTTACCCTGTTTTGACCACTCTGTGCTCTGGGACTGTGACTACAATAGTCAATAGTCTAGATAGTTACTCTAACAGTTCTTAAGAGGGTTATTCAATTAGAAATCCATAAAGATTAAAAAAAAGTTCTGGTGATGATAAGTCAATAAATTTTCTGAAATAAATACTACCACTACTTACCAAGGAATTTCCTTAAGCAAGCAAATATATTTGCAAGTAAAGATATTTTTAAAAGGGGCTGAAATTGTGGCTCAGTGGTAGAGCACTTGCCTAGCATGTGTGAGGCACTGGGTTCGATCCTCAGTACCACATATAAATAAATAAAAAATAAAGATGCATCAACAACTAAAACATATTTTTTTAAAAAAAGATATTTATAAAAATATATCCTCAGTGGAGTAATCTCTACCTAAAAATTGTTCCCTTCTACAGTAAAACTTAGGTATTATTTTCCAGCATAATTTAATCTGTTTTTTTTCTATTTTGGATGCCCAGTGCTATTTATGTAATTCATTAGTTCATTAGTATTCCCTTAAAGGTGTTGGCTTTGTTCTTTGTATTTCTTATATGATTGCTAAACATTCACTTGAAAACTTCCTTAGAGTTTAAATAGAATTATATTGATTTATATGGAATTATTTTTTTCTGAAATTCTCTGTAAAAAAAATATTGGATGCCTGCTTTGCATATTACCCAAGGAATAGTATGTATGTATGCATGTATTTATTCATAGTTTGCAATTCTGAGTTTTATTAGCTTTCAACTTTTTGTATTTTGTGTATCTTGACTTTTAAATGCCTTCAATGTCATCTAATAACTAAGAAGGAGTCAGAAAAATTAATAATTTTTTTTCATGAATGTGTTTTCTTTGAAGGCCAGGCTTACAATGAGCTTTCCAAACTAGACAACAATCCATATCTACTTCTATAACTATGTTTTATATATATATATATATATATATATATATATATATATATATATATGTGTGTGTGTGTGTGTGTTTGTATGTGTGTGTGTGTGTGTGTACACACATATATAAAATATAAATATATAATGTAAAATACATATGTGGTAAAAGTCCCATAACTCTTCTTTTTGTCTGTTACTCCCACAGTTCAACAACTGAAGTTCAGGAGGATATTTCTAATTTAAACTTCTAGCATGTACCTGAAGCTCAAGTTCAAAGACGTTCTGTGCCTTTCATGAGGTAGCAATTGAATTAAAGTGCCAATTTTAAATGTGAAGATATTTACCAGGTACAAATTTCAAAATATATTCAGTCCTTTTAGTGAACAGCTATTATATAACTGGCACTGTGGTAGTCTCTCTACAGGTGCAAAGATCCATGACTCAAAGGATCTACGTTTTAGTGGGAAGAGAGAAAGATACATAACTACAAAGCAGAATCAAGTACTAAATTGAGTGGCTTTATAATTTGAAACCCTACTCTTTCATTGGATAATCAAGAGGATACACTTTGAGCAAAAATAATTTATTCCTTAAAAGGACTACATGATCACCAAACAAGGTGAAAGAAGACATCATGGGGGGCAGTATTTTATAAAAATGGAGAGATTAAATCAGTGAATGAGCCTGCATTTCTACTCGCCATTATCTTTTAAGTGAAATGTTAAGAATTATGAAGAAAATCACGCAGTATCAGGACCACATAGTCAATGATTACTTAAATATATCTTAAAACTATTAGAGAAATATAACATGGATATGACAGTTTATCATGGAAATTCAAAAATTTAACTTAGATTATTAAAAATACAAAAAGTGATCAATTGAAATTTCTAATTTTGCTTAGGTATTTCAATTTCAAGAACCTTTAATGTAACATAGATCTACAAGAACTTTTTTAGTGACTACAATGTATATAATGGAGATGCTTGTTCAGTTATCAGTGTCTTTAGTACAAGTGCTGTGCTCTTTTTTTCTTTAAAGATTCAATATTTCAATATTCTCATGGCAATTTATAGGACCTTTTCTCAGTGGTTGGTCATAATTTCTGTTTTTATTTTGATATGTTGAAAGCATAAGCTAATGCTCAGTGTGCTTTGTAATAGTTATTTTATGTCATAGGACACTTAAATTCTCTCTTATAAGATCCTTATTTTCCATTTGTCTCATTCTTATCAAGTACCAAAATCTCAATAAATGTTTGTGTCTAGCACACATCTCCCTGCCCTCCTCCACCCCTCACACCCCCAGCCATTCAATGCTTTCTCCTAGTCCAGCACCAGCTCAGTAGACTGAGCTCTAGAACTGATTTTTAGGATGGCTCTGCAAATCTCAATGCATTTGTGCTTCCCTTAAATGCAGTTGCCTCTCATGTGTAGCACTTGAACAGTGTCTCATGTGAGGAAATCATACATAGTTTATTTTAAAACCCCTCAGCTCCCTTGTGGCAATAACCAAACATAGACAGCTAAATCAACGAGAGCCTCTGTTGTTTGCTACAAATCATAATATCAAATACAGCATCAGGCACACTGAGGAACACCCCAAAAGCAATTTATGCTGATGAACCCCAGCTATTAGCATAAGTAACACTGTCTCTCTGTGCCTTGCTGAAGCTAGATTGGGCTAGGTGTGTAGAAATCAGAACTGAGGGGAACTCAAATCTCTAATGGCTGTACTGGAGTATAATTACAGCTGGTATGCATACAGAAGTCATGTTTAACATTTTCAGAGTACAATCACATTCATCCTTTTCAAGAGTCTAGGAAAAAAATGAGTAAAATAGCAATACTAGGGATTAAAATAGCCCCAGGAATTAGGATTCTTTATAAATGATAAACAAAACAATGACATTGATGAAAGTGAATTTCTAGACTCCAGGGGATTATGATATCGAACTAGAAGTGGGATAATTTTGCCAAAATAACACAGGATATAAATTACCAGGTGTACAAGTGATGGATACTTAGCAAGTTTTTAAAAAACAACAACAATAACAATTTAAAAAATAGAATTTTATGCTTTTTTCCCATTCCTTCCTTCAATTGAAAGATAAAGGTCAAAACTGTACATTGCTAGTTTCAATTATAATAAAAAGACAGGCACAGGTATAGTAATGAAATTAATCAGAGAGCTCCATCAGTGACAATTGCTCTAAGTCCATTTAAAAATCATATATTTCTACGATAGCAGCCAGAAGTGATGTGGGTCTAAGAGAATAAGGATGAAAATATGTTAAGTAAGGGAAAGTGGCATTGGGGTTCTGAGGTCGCAGTGCCCTGGAGTCAGTATCAATCAATTTTGAAACAAATGAGAAGCTACTTGTGTGTGACACAATAGGTAAGATGTCATATTTCCTATAAGTGGGTTTTTGATGTCACAGTAGAAGTTTTCACCTATGTCCTTTTATAATACATGTCATATTCTAAGTTGTGGAAGAAAACAGAATATTGGAAGTGAGGAGGAGGTGTGCCAGCGGGGACACAGAAATAGGCTGTATGAAAAAGTGAAGAGTCACAGGGTATATTATGCAAACATAATTTTCAGGGAGCTGAATGGAGTTCTGTAGCTGGAGCTCACTTAAAGAGAAAAATCCTTCATCCAGATACACTGCAAAACCTATAACCCAGGAGTATTTAATTTCTTACACTTAAAAATGGGATTTAGAAATGCTTCAACATATTGAAAATTTGAGTTTTCTAAACTATCTCCAAAGAAAAGAAAACAAAATATTTCCAAAGCATGTTCTCGCACTAGCTCTGCTGAAGAAAAATGACCAAGATTTAAACCACAAGTCTCTTTCCTTACTGTTTAAATACTAACAAATTTTTACCCAGGAATGCAAGACAGATCTTAATGTTGACATGCAGGATTATAAAACTTTGCTGAAGTGTGCAGCAGGAACCAAGGTTATAGTGTGGTTCACACAGATCTTTCTTTATACTATAAAAATAGGCATGCAAGGCTGCAGTAGTTTTTCCTCCCTCCCTTCCTCCTTTCATTCTCTTTCTTTCTTTTCTTTCTCCTTCTTTCTTCTTCTAACTACAACATCCTGCAAAAAGCCTATTAAGATATTTGAAGTTGAAGCATGCTTACTCATAAGGATGTTATGTGCACCTACTCTTCTTTAAGGCTGAATAATATATATTTCAGCTGTAGCAAATTTTGAAGAGGGCTAAAAATATTAATCTGACTCTTTTTTGTTGACTGGTAAATATATTCATGTTTTGGTTTCCATGGTAGATTGCTGGACTATTTTACAAACTCTTAGGACCCATGACAAATCACAACCTCAAGTTTCTCTGTGGCCTTCGTTTTGTAAAATGTGAGGTATTCCAGGAAATATGCATGATATCCATCCAATATGCATTTTTTTTAAAAATCATTTTTTTTAAAAAATATCACAGAGGATAGAGGAGGCTGGATGCTGTCCTGGTAGGCCTAAAGGAGAGAACATGTATTCAACAAGAATTATATGCTTTAGACTTAAAATTTAATGACGTTTGCCTTGCTAGGCTTTGGACTTGTTAACCTGAACGTGTGATCGCTTTCTTCCTTCTAGTTTCTTCCTTTGGGGTGATAATGTCTACCACTATGGTATTTTGGAAGCAAATACTTGTTTGATATTACAGGTTTATAGATGGGAAAGATTTTGCATCAGGCTGAATCATGTTGCAAGTCTCACTCATATCTGATGTAGATAATATTTAGATAAGACTTTGGACTTAGACTTGATACTGGAGTAGGTTGAGAGCTTGAGGGTTGTAGAAATAGGGACAAATGCATTTTAAACATGAAAAAATATGAATTTAGGGGTCCCAAAGTATTGTTTTATGGACTGAATTGTGTTCCCTCAAATTCATACATTGAAGCCCTTTTCCCCAATGTGACTGCTTTTTAAAACAGGGCCTTTGAAGATAAGATATAATTAAGGTTAAATGAGGTTGCAATAGTGTGGCCCTATTCCAATATAACCAGTGTCCTTTTAACAAGTGGAAGAAACATCAGGAATGTATACCCATGGAGAAAAAGCCACAAGAACACAGTCAAAAGGAGACCTTCTAAAAGCCAAGGAAACAGGCCTCAGGAAAAACCATAACTGCTAACACCTCGGTTTTGGTTTTCCAGTGTCCAGAACCATAAGAAACAAGTTCATGTTGTTTAAACAAGCTGATCTTTGGTATTTTGTTATGATATCCTTAGCAGATAAATACATTCTGAAAGGTGGAGAGAAGAAGGCAGACTGTTTAAGGACCTTGGGACTCAGAAAATATACAGTGATGTGGGCAACTTGGGAATGCCTATGGATGCAGACAAAAACATCCCAGCAAAAGCTCTTTCTCTTGAGCTGAAGTATCAGGAAATGGGCAGCCTGGACACTTTCTAAATATAGAAAAATTTTAATCAACTTCTCTACCCTAAATAACATGACAGAAAAAAAAGGTGTGGCTCTACTCCCAAACCCACCAACAAAAGTAGAGTGGAAAATTAGACTTCACCTTTACTAAGATGTCGATTTTCCCAGTTTCAAGAACCTTTAAGTTTTCCTTCTAGGGTGATGTCAGAGGAGGCCAAGTGGAAACGTAGACTAATAACTATCACTCAGCAGAACCAAGCCTCATACTATGCTCTCAATAAATGTCATATGGGGAAAAGTAATTAAGGACGATGCCTTTCCCAGATGAGGGGGTCTTAACAAAGGTCTTTTCCTGACTTTGCTCAGCAGTAATGAGGAGCATCTTCTGCCATCAAGAATGATGGTAAGTGTGGACCATCACCTTTTACCCCATCTGACATTATTATGTTAGTGTACTCCTTTCCTCTGCCAGAGTAGTATCATAGAAAGCCGATTAAAACCAAGGGCTTAAATAATATCCAAACTTTCAATGTAATAGCCAACATGCTCATTTTAAGTTGGAAAACATTTATCATTATACAAGCAACAGTGAAAGTGTCAATATAAGTAAAAAGGGACAACAAATGGATGCCAGCTCTGAAAAGAGAGAGGGTTAAAAGTAGGTGACTGATATTTTAAAGCAGTACATCAAAAAAGTGCTCCAAAGATCAGTTAGAAAAACAGTTTATGAAAAAAAAAGTCTCAGCAAAGAGAGAAAATAAAGAAAAAGAATAAAATTGTAGAATTGAAAAACACAAAAGAAATAAACACCATGTAAAGGCTGAAGAGCAGAATGAAAAGCCAAAAAGAAACAATTGGTGAACATGAAGAGAAAATAAAAACTGATCAGACGTTCAATCTGAACAAAAGAGTGAAGGCAGACCAGAAAAAAGACCCTCTAAGACTAGCAGGAGGACAGTAGAAGATCTAACATTCATGTCAACAGAGCCCCTGAAAAAGGAAAAGGGCAGTCCTAAAAATTTACTTAGAGAAATAATGGTGAAGAGTTTTCCACATGTGGCAAAGGAGAGAATATACAGATTCAAGAAGGTGAGTCAAGTCCAAATAAACCCAGAGAATCTTCCAAAAACCATGTCATACTCCAACATCACAAAATAAAGACAAAACCAATCTTGAAATCAGTGTGACAGAAAGGATACATTATGTACGGGTGGTGGGGGATTAAAACATTAATTGATATTTGATCAGAAATTATGGAGGTCAAAAGGAAGTAGCACAATATTTTTCATGTGCTGAAAGAAAAGGATAGCCAAACCAGATTTCCCTATACAGAAAAAAAACAGCCTTCAGAAACAGGGGAAATTAATATTTTTCCCAAAAAAACTTTTATAATTTGTCATAAGCCAACCTCTGTTAACAGAAATGCCAAGGAAATTTCTCTTAACAGAACTAAAATAATAAAAGGATTCTTGGAATATCATCCATGAAAAGCCAAAATAAAAATAAAAATGTGGGAAAATACAATAAATTTTACTCCTTACTTGAGTTTCTAACTTTTCCATGGCAATTGAAACTAAATTATAATGTTTTCTAATGTGATTTTAAATGTATGAAGAGGACATATTTAAAATAAGTACATTAAAAGTATGAAATACAGAAATTTAGAGGGAAGTGAATTTCTATATGTTGTATGAACTGGTAAAATCCTGATACCCACAGACTCTCAGTTATGTGAATCATACTTAGAACAACAAAAATAATTGACACATTCAAAATGCTATACATAAATCACAGTAGGGTTCTAAAAATACTTATGTTAGCCATACTAAAACAGGAAAAAATAGGGGGAGGGGGAATGAAGAAAACAAAGAGGAAGCAAAACAATAGAAAAGATAAGCTCTATCATATTAATAATGGCATTAAATGTAAATGGTTTAAATACATCAGTTAAAAAGGCAAATATTAAGAAGGTGGATGAAAAAACACAATACAAATATAAGAATTTCACCTCAAATGTAATACAGGCAGTTTAAAAATAAATTATTGAAAATGTTATACAAATATTAATAAAATAAGAAATGAAAATCTACTTGATTTACTTCTCACTAATATAGCTTCAGATGGGCCATATTCTAGTTCAGAAGATAAGAAATTTAAGGACTTGAGGGCTGGGGCTGTAGCTCATTGGTAAAGCACTTCCCTTACACATGTGAGGCACTTTGTTCAATCCTTAGCACCATATAAAGATAAACAAATAAAATAAAAATATTGTGTCCATCTACAACTAAGAAAAATATTTAAAAAGAGAAATTTTAGGACTTGAAATAATACAGAGTATATTTGCTGACAATAATGGAATCAAACTATAATGAATAACTAAAATATAAGTCTCCAAATACTTGGAAACCAAACCTCACACTTCTAAATAATCCACCTGGAGAGAGGAAGTCTTAAGTAAATCCATACTGAACTGAATGAAAAGTGATACCAAAAAATATTACAAAAAATTTATGACACAGTTAAAACAGTGCTGAGGAGAAAATTTATAGCTCTAAATGAAAAGAGGAAGTCTTGATTCAATCTCTCAATCTAATCTCTCTTCTTAAGCACTTAGAAGAGCAAAATAATTACAAATCCTCAGAAGAAATAATAAATATTAGAATATAATTTAATAAAACTGAAATCAAAACAGAAAAATCAGTGAAAGAAAAAAATCATTCTTTGAAAAGATCCATAGAATTAACAAACGTAACAAGACCACAAGAAAGATAAAAAAGATGTAAGTGACCAATCTCAGAAATAAAATAAAACTTATCTCTTAGGATTTAGTTGTCTCCCAAAAGTTAGAGGTGTCTCCCAAAAGTTCATGTGTGAGACTATACAAGAATTTTTAGAGGTAAAAGGATGGAGTTATAAAAGCCTTAACCTATTCAGTATATTAGTCCCCAGATAGGGATCAACTTGGGGAACTGAGGCAGGTAGGGTGTGGCTGGAGGAAATAAGTCATTGGGGCATGACTTTGGGTTTCTATCTTGTCCATTAAAAGGAGAGCGCCACCCACTTCCCTTCTTTCCTCCCTCTCCCCTTCCTCGGGCCATGTCCCCAGCTGCTTTCCTTTGCCATACACTTCTATGTTCTGCCTCACCTCAGGCCTCCAGAAATGTAGTTGCCTTCTATGGTCTGAAATCTCTGAAATCATAAGCTACCCCCAATAAACTTTTCCTCCTAAAATTGTTCTTGTCAGTCCTTTTATTCATGACAGTGTAAAAGCTCACAAAAGCAGCATGTGAAAGGAATATTTTTGTCAATAAATCAATGTAATATGTTCCATGTCTATTCATATTTTAGTGTGGCTATTAGCTATTTTCATAATATCTAAATTATGGAACCAACCTAGATGCCCTTCAGTAGATGAATGGACAGAGAACTTTAGTATATATACACAATGGAACATTACTCAGCCAGCATTAAAAGAGAATGAAATCATGGCATTTGCAGGTAAATGGGTGAAGTTGGAGAATATAATGCTAAGTAAAGTAAGTGAATCCCACAAAACCAAAGGCCGAATGTTTCCTTTGATATGAGGATACAGATGCATAATAGCAATTGAGCAGGGAGCATGGGAGGAATGGAAGAACTTTAGATAGGGCAAAGGGGAGGGAGGGAAAAGGAGGGGGAAAAGGGAGTTGAAATGATGATGGAATGAGTTAGACATCATTAACGAATGGTGTGAAAATACTTTGTGTACAAGCAGTGTTTTGAAAAATCGTGCTCTATATGTGTAATATGAAATGAATTGCATTCTGCCATGATGTATTACAAATCAGAATACATAAAGAAATAAATGTGGTTATTAGTTCTACAGAAACAATGAAGGGAGCTTATATGTCAACTTCTCAGTCTAGTGATAAAATGGGGCCATCTATTTCACACTGGGATGCCCAGAAGTTAGTATGCAGAGGCATTTTCTTACATGGATCTCTGGTTTTTATTTCACGGAACTTTGTCTGGCTATAGCCATTCCAGAAGCCAAGGGATCTAAATGCACAGGTATTCAATGAAATCCTGACCTGCACTTAACATAATTTATCTCTTTTTTTCCAGAACACATGAATTTATGACTTTTACCTCTCTTCTAGTAAGATTCCCAAGAATGCAAAGCTTTGCTCTGCTTAGGGCATTCCTATGACCACGTGGGATTATGAAGTGATCTGGATTTGAATCTTCTATAGGTAGGTGTACAAATAATTACCCTGTTTTCAGCCTTTCATTCACTTCTCACACAAAACACGAACATATATCTCTAAGCTCTGAAATTTTAAAAAAACGTCTTCTGCCATGATATTGTTCTCTTCATTATCAGTATTCTCCTCACCAAGCTCTTGATGTTCCTATTCTTTCCAACCAGCTGAGTCTGTTACCACATTCTCATTTGCTTTCCAACCTATCTGCCATTGTCTCCTCTCCCATAATCTTTGTCCTTGTGGGTTTATACCTTTTTAGAGTTACTTTTAGTGGCCATTAGGGAGGAAGCAAGCAGCAATAAGCACATGCAACTGAAAGTCAAAGTGTGAAGTTTTCAGAAGTGTAAAAGGGAGAAATAAGGAAAAAGTTTGACATACTGTGGAACAAAAAGCAATAAAGCACCAGAATGATATTCAAAGGAAAGGTATAGATATAAATTGAAAAAAAAAGGAACAAAATTCCTTGATAATGAAATGAAAATAATCAATGAATACAGTCAAGAGGCTATAATTAATATGATGGAAAATACAATTAAATAAATAAAATAGTATCATATATATTAATTTACTTAAAATGTTATTTTTTTAACCAAGATGAAATTGCTTTAATAATCTGCAATATGATCTAGATTCAAGGGTGGAAAACATGTTTCATTCATTTCAAAATTTCCACTGTGTAGAAGAGTGCCTGGAACATAATGCAATTGGTGTTGCTTGAAGATCTTAAGCTCTCACAATTTAATATAATTGAGAGTCACAATATAAACTTAGTAATTTATTAAATAGGAATCTGTACTTATTTAAGGAGATTATTAAAATAAAATACAAACTACATTTGGGAAAGGACCCCAGGCTCAGAGAAATACAATGTTAAGTGTTTCAATTGTGAAACATTTTATATTGCTTTTGGAATTGATTTTGGAAATTCAATAAAAACCTTTCATTTTTGATACTGGAAATTGAATCCAAGAATACTTTATTACTGATCTCTATCCCTAACCCATTTTATTTTATTTTATTTTATTTTATTTTTTTAAGCAGGGTCTTGCTAAGGTCCTGGGGCTGATCTTGACTTGCGACCCTCCTGCCTCAGCCTTCTAGAAGTTTTATAAAATCTTCAACAAAGTTAAAAAAATGTTATCTATTTACATTATTTTGGACATATTATTCTTTCAAATATATAGAATGCACCTATATTTCAGCATTCAGTTGTATTTCAGTTAGATTCCAGTGAATAAAAACAGGGAGAAATCCCTTCTCTAATGGAGCTTATATACTAAAATGGTAGAGACATGATGGAAAAAGTCAGTAAAAAATGTGGCCCATTGCATTTTTGTCATATAATTTATGGTGAAAAGTAAACAGAAGAGGTGGAAATGTTTCTGAAAGTTTAGCATTTGAATAAAAACTAAACTTGATGGTGGAAGAAAAAGGAAAATTAACAGGCAGTGTAAAAGCCATACCATGCTTTGTGTTTTGAACTTTTAAGGAATTGAAAGAATACAAGTTTGGGCTGGGGATGTGGCTCAAGCTGTAGCGCGCTCGCCTGGCATGCGTGCAGCCCGGGTTCAATCCTCAGTACCACATACAAACAAAGATGTTGTGTCCGCCAAGAACTAAAACAATAAATAAATAAATATTTAAAAACAAAAAAAAGAAAGAAGACAAGTTTGACAAAAGTAGGGTGGGGCAGGTGATAAAAGTAGAAGATAACTAAGACAGATAACAGGCGAATAGGTAGTGTAATAAAAAAGTGGGGGTTTTAAAAGAACTTTGGGGTTTCACTATGAGATGAAAAACCCAAGGAGGATTTTGAGTAGGAAAGTAAAATCTCAAGAATTCCTTTCATCTGAGTTCCTGACAAGTTCTGACAGGAATGAGGCAGGTTTTTATAAATTCTCAGTAAATAAAAAACAGTATCCACATTGGCTATTCCTTTACATGTTTGATGTTGACCTTCTATTGTTATCATTAAATCTTGATCCTGCAGAAAATTTATTGTTAATGGCATGAAAACTTTTAGCCCTATCTATATGCAGGACATTTGTCACTTAAACTTATAGGGCTTTTCACTGAATCACTGGGTGTGATCTTATGTGCCAAAGAACAATTGCTTACTTTTAAAATTGATTAACCTAATATAAAGAAACTAAAAGGTCAAATTAGGAAAAACTATTGTCAATACTCAAAATATCTCAAAATAGATATACTAAAATATAAACATACTTTTGTGTAAAAAAGCCTTTTACCAATAGGATAGATATAAGTATGCTATTTCCCTACATAATGAAGAATGTTAAATATAAGTCAGGAGCTTTCTCATTTAGCATGGCATGGTGGTGAACACCTGTGATCTCAGTGGCTTGGGAGGCTGATTCAGGTAGATGGCAAGTTCAAAGCCAGTTTCACAACTTAGTGAGCCCCTGAGCAACTTGGTGAGACCCTGTCTCCAAAAAAAAAAAAAGCAGAAAAAGGGGGGGGGAGATAGGAATGGGATGTGTCTCAGTGGTTAAGTGCCCCTGGGTTCAATCCCTGGTACAGAGAGGAGTGGGGGTGGGAGTGGGAGAGGAAGGTAGGTTGATTTCTCATTTAAATTAGAATGAGATAATGATCTATGGTAGGTAGAATTTGAAGATGAATTCTAATTTCATTTCCCTGGTATAATACCTTATATAATTCCCTCCCATGGAATGTAAGCCTAACTTGTGAATATGATGAGATTCTACTTCTTATGATTAAGTTACTAATCAGTTGACTCTAAATTAATAGAAAGGGGGATTGTCTTAGTAAGAATGGTCAGTAGGATTTATGATTTTCCAAAACTGTGAGATAATATATAAGTGGTTATTTGGTGGTAATATTTTATGCAGAAATAGAAAATGGAAATGGATTACATAATATCATTGAGATAAAATAAAATAGTATAGTTATAGAAGAAAAGTTCTATCATAGGCAATTGCGATGATTTTATGGTTTGAGTGTGACCCAAAAGATTTATGTGCTCAACATTTGGTCTCCAGTATGGTAGAATTGATGTGGTAGGACCTTTAAGAGGTGGGGCCTACTGGGAAGTATCCAGGTCATGGGGGGCATCAGCCTTGAATGAGTGCACTGTAATTCCTTGGGACTCTGTTTAGCTTCCATAAAAGTGGGCTATTCTACAAAGACCATGCCTGGGCCTGAATCTCTCTCTCCTCCTGTCTTATATATGCTCTTGCCATGATGCCATCTGCCATGTAATGTAGCTAGAAGGCCCACACCAGAGCCAAACCATACCAGTGCCATATGCTGTTGGAAATACCTTTCCTTTACAAATTACCAAGCTTTAGGAAATTTTTATAGTAATAAAATGAATTAAGACTGTAAGTGAATATTATCTGAACTTGCATGAGTAATAAATATATGTGTGAAAAATAATAAGCTACTAAAGAACCCAATTCTTGGCAGCAATAAAATAATTATAAAAATATGCTAATTGAAAAATATATTTTTTTCAGTTTTAAAAATTTGATGTTACATTTCTTCTTTTAGTACCATCCTCTCTTCCTACTGAAGTTTACTATTGAACTCAATTTTATTACTGGATATAATGTTAAAAATGATATATCTTTATATGATTTGTTATTTCATCATTATTTATTTTCTCTAATAGATTAGAGAACATCTCTTTTTGTTTGATGTTTTTTCTACAGGACCTCTGTGTAGCTTGATCCTCAATAATTGTGATGACTGTTTATAAATGGTGAAATGAAATGTTTTGTAGATGTTAATTATACCCATATTAGTTTATAGGCACAAAACATATTTGTGAATGAATAGCACAAGTGATTTTTGATAAGAACCTTTGGTATGTAGTGAAATCATAATCACAGAAAGATATATTATTGAAACATGTTCCTGAGTGTGCTTCTTTGCTTATTTTACCATCAAGTTCATTTATGAATTATCACACTTAACTAGTGTCTAAATAAAGACAGTGTGGTAAAAAAGAGATTGTGGTAGAATTCGATGAAAGATAAAATGCATGAGTGAATATTCAATCATATAAATCTAACATAGAGCATCAAAGGTTGGGCAATTCCTTTGATTATCTTTGAATCAATACCAGTAACCTTTATTCTACTGGAGATAATAAGTGTTTGGGTAATTACATCAACCAAGGATATTACCATTCAATATTATGATCACCTTTTTGTAATTATTTTTACACTTAATTACATATTAGTGTTTATTCTTTAGTATATTTAATCATTTATCCAACAAATGAAGCAGACAGTTAAGGCATAACTTTTTTCAGTATATCTAGAAAAAATCAAGTCTAAGACATTTTATTAAGGAAAATGTCCTTTGTAATGACTGAGAAATTAGTAGGTTCACTTCTAGTATCTATGGTGGGAAATAGGCAGAGGATAGAGCTCATGTATGGGAAAAATCTTAACAAAACTTGGAAAAAGATCATAAATAATCAGAAGAAGGATATTTCTTCATAATAATGATAACAGAAAAGAGAATGACAAGGAATAAGAGAAAAAAGAAAGTAAGAACAAATATCATGATGAAGAAAATATGGAAGATAAAAAAGGATTGTCATGGGAATGAAGGGAATGAAATGTTAAAATATGAGAGAAGGGGATGTGTCAATTTTATGAAAAACATACATTTGTCATAGGTGAAGAAAATATCAGAGTAAAAAGGTAAGGTAAAGATAGATATAATAGGAAAGAGATAAGAAGTAAAGTAACTGCCTTGCATAGAAAGGATGATTAGAAAAAAAGTAGTTTTAGGAAAGAAAGAAAATGAAATGAGAAGCAAAATGAATGTGAATGATTATGAAAGGCAGTGGGGTGTATTTGAATGTATGTGAGATTGATGATTTCAAGCAATATTTGTAGAAGGAAGCTGATGTTTTCTTATTCTTCTGGAGTTAATGGGCACTTATGCCATACAATAAACAAAGTACATCACCCCTCAATATGATCATTACTCAGTTAATTTTTGTAGTGATTAAATGTTAGTGTTAATTCTTACTATGTGTAGTCATTTACTTAACATATAGAGCAGACCAACAAATGAACCTAAGAAATGACCCCATCAGTTCTGTGCATGTGCACACATTCCCATTTGTAGCACCATCTCTCCTCACCTTCATTCCCAGCTCTTTTGAAGGGAACTCATTGTGGAGGCTCCTCACAGTGTCAGAAATTGAAGATTAATGAGGGAGAATGCTTTAAAATCTAAGGTTCTTCATGATTTCCCAACAGCAAAGCCACAGGGAAGAGCAGCACGCCTGTGCCAGTTCCACCTAAAAATGAAAAATGAGAAGTGTGTTGTTTTTTTCCTCCTTTGTCTTATTACCGAAGAGGGAAACTCTTAGGGGTTGGTGATGATTTGGACCTCTTATACTAAGCCCAATCCCTATAACTAACTATCCCATACGCATACTCCAGAGTTAACACTCTCTCTAATTGGGTTCCAGGCATTGTCCTGCATCAGTGTTCAATACATAGGTGATTGGTACTATCAGTGCTGTTGTAGGGTGTTTGTAGGTGTGTTTAACATGATCTTATTATGTCCCCACCATCAGGTTTCTATTGGTCTTTCACACCTCTGGGTGCTATCCAACAACCTGGACTTCTAAATAAAAATTGAAGTCTGAGTGTTGTGACATACACAGAAGTCCAAGTTCATTCTGTTAATGCCTTTGCCTTTCTTATGCAACCCTCCTATTTGCCAATCCATTTTCACTGACTTTTTAATTTGATTATCAGTAATATGCAGTTATCTCATCAGAAAATACATTAAGCACAATGGCTAAATTACTAGGTTAGAATTTCATTTTCTTCGGCATTTTAAGATACTCTGAATAAACTAATAGTTAATGCTTTGGGGATGATAGCCCTCCTTTATCAATGTACAGCTTACCACTCACTGTTAAATTATTTCTTGAAATGGTTGGTGCTGAGAATAACATGGAGAAGAGAAACATTAAATGTGTTTGACTAAGTTAAGAAGCCCACCATATATTTTAAATTAGTATGTTCAGTATTATCACCCTTAATTCAGTCCTATCACAAATACACTGTTGTAGGATGGCACATTTTTCAAATAAATAGGGACCAGAGCAATGGAATTAGCCAACACTAACGGAATAGCAATTTTATGGAATTTTTTTTTTCCTGTTCAAATGAGCTCCTAAGGATAAATGTAAAAGACTCTTTGAAAACGTACTGGCATGATTCAGAAATCCCTTTTAACACATTTCAGTGACAAATTATTGGTTTGTGAAAAACAAACACAATCAAGGTGAAATATCAGAGGCAGAAGGGCAGTAGGGCGTGAGGGTAACATACACCCAAGGATGGGGCTTTGAAGCCTCAGGTTCCACTTCAGCATAGCCTTTCCTTTTTATTTTTGTGTTGCTCCCACATGAAAGAGGGAAGAGCCCCTGAAGTCAATTTCAGCCTCCTAGTTTAGTGCTCAGGACTTCATGCTTCTTTAAGACCTGTGATCTCCTAGATGTCTAACCTTTCCACTGTTTTGATCTCCTCATATTCTTCTACAGAAAATTGCTGCTGACTTTTAACCCACATTTCTCTCTCTCTTTCTCTCTCTCTCTCTCTCTCTCTCTCTCTCTCTCTCTCTCTCTCTCCCTCCCGTCTTTTCATTGGCAAAGTCACAAACCAATGATAAACTATTAATTTTAACATATGCATATCAGAATGTTGTAGAATATATAAAGAATAAAGAAAATACATAAATATGCAACACCATACAAAAGTGGTAAAATTCCTCCTTTCACCTCTTTTAGGAATTTATTTTAACTGGTATATAAAAATTATGCATATTTCTGAGGTATTCATGTTGGTATATGTACACAACTTGTAATGATCAAATCTAGGTAATTAGCATTTTCCATTTCCTTAAACATGTATCATTACTTTGGGAGACTCAAATTCCTCTCTTCTGGTATAAGTATATAATAAAATATATAATAAATTGTTGCCAACACATGTCAACATATTTTGGTGTAGAACACTAGAACTTATTCTCACATCTTTAAGTACTTATTATCTAAATATTTTTAAAGATTAAAAATGTGGAAATGTATATTATTACTGTCAGTTTTGTCTAAATCAGTATGATTTACTTTGTCTTCACATTTTTTGTCAATTTTAGTCAATCTGAAGTCATTTATATATACACTCATATGTTCACATGCACACATACAAATACACACATAAAAATGAATGCCTAAGTGTGCATATTGCATATAGATATCATGCAATATGTTTTGAAGGATAAGCAATTGTAGTTGTCCTTTTGGAAACAGAGGAAACAGCAACCCAGTTTTCATACCACTGCATAGATTTTTAATGGAATTATTGGAATGTCTTCATGCAAAAAAGATCCACTAAGAAGGGCAATGAATGATATGTGGTTCATATTTCAGTATGTTTCTTTGGCCTCAAGTGAAAGCACTGAGGAGGAAGCATTCCTGTATGTCATATGCAGGTACTGAAGCACATTTATTGTGACATTTGATGATAGTAATGTGCCTTGGTACCATATTATGTGGTGTGTCATTCTTAGATCTCACGTTGCCATAACAACAGAATTGTGTGTTTAGTAGAAAGAGGATCCTTTCCCCCCCAGTTATTTTTTCTTTGATCTAAAGAACTTGCTTCTTTTCTCTGAGATCATTCACAATATGGCATGATAGAAGGAGCACAGGTATAATTACAGAAACTTTAATAGAAAAAAATATTTTTTTAAATGACAGCTTTAAGTCCCTTGCCATGTATCCCTGGACTGGCTAAAGATGATTGAAGTGATTCCTGTCTGTATCTATCACAGTGACCTTTCCCCCTTTTCAGAAACCAGCTATGATACAAAGGTTATGCTTTTCTTGATTAATCTATGTGACAGGGGCAAATTGCCTGTTTTCTTTTGTTCCTGATTTTTTTTCTATAGAGTGCTAGAGGCAGGAAACTACTATGCTTCACTAGTGAGTCATAAAGAAACTTGATAGAAGGTCTCCAGTGCCCACTGGCCCTATAGCACCTGATTGATGTCATCCCCAACTTAAGTAGGCTTTCTTCCTTGAACTGAGCCCTTCAGAGGCACAGGAGGAGGCATTTAGTCCTCCTCTGCAATGGGGAAAGTAGGTCTGTTGTAGTGTACTGTTAGTCTTGTTATCTGTATTTGTGAAGGCAGCATTTTTTTATCATTGTTATCTGTGTAATGACTATTTGTGTGTGATTGTCATTGTCTTGATCATTTAAAAATATAGGTAATGGATCAGACGATGAACTTTGGTGGATTTAATGACATTTGACTCATCTTTGTGTATGTGTGTGTGCATATGTGTGTTTGTCACATAATTTATGCAAGCGTTTTAAAGAAAAGCATAGAAAAACCTTTGTAATCATTGATGATTATTATTACAGGTGTTGATAGGCATGTGCAACGCTATCAGGGCCTCTTTTGGAAAGTGCTGATCTGATGACACATGATTTTTACCCCTGGACATCATTGTGCTTTCTTTCATAGCAGTATAGAAGAGTTTATCAAGTTGGCACATAAAAACTGTCTGGCTGAGTATCAAACCAACCCAAATAGCTATTGAGAAGCATTATACTAGGGGTCTAATGCTTTGTAGCATTAACATGGTGATATTGGATTGTAAGCTACTTACTATAGACTTTTCTTTTATATACTCAATGATTTCAAAGCAATATCATATATGTATGTGTATACACACACATGTACTAGGAAATATGTATAAAAATTTAATATCTGGTATGAATATCTCATCACAGTGGTTCTTGAATCTAGCTGTGCATCAGAATGACCATGGGGAGTATTGCAAATAAAAAGTTTTACAGGCACCCAACACGGATGTTCTGATTTAGTAGAACAAGGTAGGGGCCAACAAACCTGAATCCTGACAACTTCTCAGGCTATTTTTACACACAATCCACTTAGGGAAAGAGTTTGATAGTGGTTAAAATATTAAAATTTATATTATTTTTTCGATGAAAAAGAAACAATTGTCCCATTTTCTACTTTAGCTTCCCCTTTTTCCCATATATTTAAAGCAACGTAAGAAAGAGACAATATGATACTCTACATGACAAAATATAGTATGTATTATGTTTTCAGAACTGAAAAATGTGTCAGAAATAATATTGACCTTAGAGAAAAAGATTCTAGGATGCTTTGCAAAATTATCATTACCTTATACATTCAAAGGCACTGAATTTAATTTTTGCACAATTAACCTTGAATCTTAAGTATTGAAGCATCTTAAATATTGTGCTCTATTGAAATTTATCTCAGCAAAAAGCAAGGTTTATAGTCCATCATTTCAAGTCTATTTTTGAATTTTCATTTATGGGGTTGGCCATCATTATAATATTAAGTAATTAATGAGATATGAAGAGTGAGACTCTTATGGAGCCTTAAATCATTTAGAGTCTATTCAGTACTATTACATCTTTGACAGAGGAAAATAAAATCCATGATGAAAATGAGAATTACAACCTCTTCTAAACTAATTTGACTATGGTTTTTAAATATCCCTTGGATCAACTCATTAGCTCTCCCTGATAACCATTCATCTCAACACACAGGTGATTGACTCAACTTTATAGTATTCTGTTAACTCCTCAGATACAGCTGACAGGACTGAAAAATGTGTGGGATTATTTCTCATGTGTCTAACATGATCCTGCATATTAAGTTTGGCTAGTTGACAGCATGTTCTCTCAAAGCATTCCTCCTTTAAATTTAAGCTCCCATAGTCTTTCTTTTCTTCTTCTTCAGTGTTAATTAAGTGCCCCAAATCAAACAGTAATTGGGCCACAGAAGGACTTAAACAAGGACACTATGCAGACATGTACTTATATTTACTTTAGCTGGTTCTATTTTGATATGGGCCAGGAAACTGCTAGGAAAAGTTGCTTCTCTGCTTAGACAAGTGGAACTTTAGTGAGATCTTTTGAGTATTCTGCCAAGACACTTGTACCTTATTATAGCCTTTCCCAGTATGTGTGCCTCTATGTTTTCTATTCTTCAATGAATTGACCCAGTTTCAAGTCCTGGCTTTTGAGATTTTTATTAATTTTACTTTAAAAAAAAGAAGTCATAAACTCCATGTTAAATTAAACATACTTTAGTTGATTTAACTATGAGACTAAGAAATGCAAAAAGCACAAAAATAATATAAAGTTAGTAGTTAAAATGACTCCTTCAATCTGTGGTAATCTCAGGCCAGTTCCTTACCATACTATGATTATTTTCTCCTATGCAGATGGGGATAAAGATATGTACCTATGTTTCTGAGGTGGTTGGGAGTTTAAAATAAAGTAACATATGAAGATGATTTGAAATTATGAAGTATTGTATGAGAAAAAAATATGGTATTAAAATATGGAACCTCCAATTCAAGATCTGAGTTGTATAGTAAAAGAGTGAACAGGCCTTTGTACACAAAAGACTGAGCCAGAAATCAGAACCATAGTGCAAATATTTCTTCTGAGAAACATGGATAATAATGTCTATCACTTAGAAACTGCTCTGAAGACTAAGGAGATAAAGTTCATCTCTGAACTGCCTTTCCCTCCCAACCTCCACTTACATCATCCTATCTTCCAAATTCAATCATCTCAAACTTTTAGAAGTTTACATGTAAGTTTTATTTAAGAATTAAAAAGAAATCTCTCTCCTATGGCTTCCAATATACCTGCGTAGCTCCATCATGAAAAAGTATTTCACCATAATTGTTTTTTTTTTTGTTTTTTCACTGCTTCTTAGGTTATACCATAAATTCCTTGAAACATAACAATTGACTTAATTGGCTTTACATTCCCAAGACCTGCCTGACAAATGTTGGATAGTTAGCACTCCATAAAACTTTATGGAATTAAGGTAACTAGCTCAGGAAAGGACATTCAATTGATGCTAACTATATAAAAATTCTATTTTTTTGCTTATAATATTTAACTTCAAATTTTTTCTCTATTGTTTGAAATCATAAAAAACACCCCTCTGTAACATTGGTGTTATGTTGAATATTATTAAGGGAAAGTTTTTTTTCTATAATAAACTGAATATTACAGTAAAATTCCATTAAAAATTTCCTCTGTATCTTGTAAATTGCAACACCATTCCTCTAAAGACATGTGTGCTATATTCATACCTTAGAGATCTTACTAGTGTTACTTAAGTTCCAAACCACCACCAAGACCCACCTAAGTGGTTCATATGTCTTTTGATACAATAGTCATATATAAAGAATGTGTTTAGCCACAATGGAATTGTAGCTGAGGTGGATGGTATGAAATGAACTTTACAGCTTCTCAGAAATTCCTAGATGTGCAATAGTAATGAATAAAAAGGAAAAGTTTCTCACTCTGCCAGTCTTCACTCTTTTCATCTCCAGAATTGAAAAAAATAAATTAAGTGATCTCCATCTTCAAGTACAAGTAGTATTTGGAGCTCCCTTGGAGTAGCTTTTCCAACAGTCTGTCCTCTTACTGACTCTCTGTGTGTACATGTAGTGCATTTCACCATCCTCCACCTTCCTCATTTCCTTGGTCCTTTCTTTCTACTTTCCTCAAAAGTATATAGAAGCAGACATCAGGAACCAAAGGAGTAATGATGAAGTTTGGAAACCGAGGTAGGAACTTCTGCCTCTGATATTTATAAATGCTACCTTCGCCCCCAAAGAACCTTAACAGCATCTGACATGGTGAGAATCACAGATCCATAGATGGATGATCCTTCTGAGGACAATAGATACAGAATTTGTATGTTTCCTGTGTGAGAAATCTTCCAAATGCCAAACCTAAAAGTCAGTTGTTCCTGTTCAAAACACAGCACCCTCCAGAGAAAGATAATGCTTCTTTCATCAGAGAGAATGAAAGGAGTTTTCAACAGTTAGTTATTCTGGAATAGGAAAGCAAAATATTTGCAAGATATTTTATATGTGTGTATATATATATATATATATATATATATATATATATATATATATATATATAAATGTGTGTGTGTGTTTATGTATATCATAGTAAAAATGCTCAATGTTTGTTGGGGCAGGAAAAAAACCCTCTGTAGCTAATACAAGTATCGTATCTGAAGATGCCTCCATTCACAGACAGTAGCACAGATATCAAAAGGATGTAAACACAAAACAGTGTTTAAAGCAACTAAAAGAAATTATGAGGACATAGAAGTGATGACCCATACTGGAGAAGTCCTCATAGTGGAGATGTTACTCATCTCAGATAAGGAAAACTGTGATAATATTCACACTTGAATATAGTAAAGTTTTTCAGTGACTATATTTGTTTACCAATTTTGAAATTAAGTTGGTTTTAATCCATTTAATTGATTGGAAAGTTAATGTGAAAATGAACTGTTCAAATGTACTTTAACAAAAGTACATTTCCTTAATTTCCTACATTCCTTAAATTGAATTTGAAACAACAATAAAAGGGAACAAACTATAGTTACATAGGATAAAGACAAGTTTGAGAAAAAGCAGCCAAACACAAGGGTAGTTACTATATAAACTAACTTTCTGTGAAGTTCTAAGATAAACAACTATATGGTGATATAATGGTAGAGGTAAAAACAGTTTTCATGGGGTTGAGTGACTGAAAGAGGCTTTGTAGATGGAGGCAGGGGCCTCTGCATGACAGTAAGATCACTTTTTATCTGGATGGCAATTATAAAGCTATAAACTCTCTGGGAACTTTGATACAACTAGAGTAAGACTTGTTCACTTTTTTGTTATGTATGCTATCCTTTATTTATTCAAATTCAAAATAAACAAATATATCAGTCATTAATGTAATGCATAGAAGACATATGAGGCAGGAAAATCTTCTTGTTAACAAGTCTCACATTTAAGACTCCAGCTGCTACACTCATATCTCTATGAACAATTTGTCATCTCCACGTATCCAAATAATTTGACTTGTTGCTTTGGTTCATTCCATCTTCTAGCTTAGACCATCTATCTACCTCACCCTTCTCTGGGGAGACCCTGTTCAATCCACAAACCTCATTGTGGTTTCCCTCTGTATTTAAGAGCTCCTGATGTAAATATCTTTGAGCATCTGTAAAGGAAATTTTCTTTTCTGCCTATTTTAGTATGTGTGCTTGTGCTAACATAACTTTTAAACTTAAAGCTTCCTTGAGTCAGAAGTTGTGCTATAACCTCTAGAGATCATTTCCATCCTGAACTACTTGGCATGGTACATGGCCTATAATGGAAGCCATGCCCTATAAATAGGTGTCAAATTGATCTTTATATTAATTTTAACTTTAGTTAAATCTTTATATTCCATACCATCTTGTGGGTGATTTTTCCAGCTCCTCAGGTACTTTAACATAATATAACTATTAAGAGGAAGTTTCTATTGTTTAATATTTCAATCTACAAGATCTACTTATAATTTTTTTTTGCTACCAAGAACTGGAAATTGAACCCAGAGGTACTTAACCACTGAGCCACATCTCCAGCCTTTAAAAAAATATATTTTATTTAGGATCTCGCTGAATTACTTAGGACCTTGCTAAATTGCTGAGGCTGGCTTTGAAGTCTCCATCCTCCTACCTCAGCCTCTCCAAGCTGCTGGGATTACAGGCATGTGCCACTGAACCTGGCCTGCAGGATCTATCTAAAAGGAAAGAGTTCCTCTCTTATGGGAATAAATGTGCATGTACAAGGAAGGCTACAATTGACTTCTGATGCCTCTCTCTTTTTCTAGTTTTCCTAATATCACTATCTTTCTTTCTTGTACCTGGAAAGCAAAGGACTAGGATCAGTTATGAGACTAGAAGGTGAGGTCAATGATGTATTCTTCATATTATCACACAAAATTGAGAAAGTTGTGGTATAGCTTCAAACCAGAAGCCACTCAATCTGCATTGGCCATCACTCTTCACTTCAGGTCTATATGGATAGAGATCAGTTCTGTCTCTTGGTTGAAGGATTATCATAATTTTCATTTTAAAAAAAAAATTCAAGCGGGTTCATTCCCTCTGTGTTTGCTATTCATACCTCTACAGTCACTTAAGTCATGTAGACAGTTCTATATAACTTTCCCACCTGCCACTCATTTGGCACATTCTGCTGCTTGAGAGAACATGAATCAGCTGTAAACAGGTACTATGGAGAAGCTTCCAGATTGTGGCAGTTAAAGCTCCGATTTTTCCCTCCTGGTGAAGAGGATGTTTTTCTCCAACCCTGAAATATTGTTTTCTTGATACAAGTTTTGCTTACTACTTGCAACCCTGTTGCCTATGGTTTCGAAAACAAATTTTGCCCTTTGAATGAACCATGGGAGAAAAAGGGATCATGCAAGACAAACCACATTTGCCACTCAGACCCTGTCATAGAGTGAAGCTGCACTAATTAGACATACTTTTCTGTGGTTACAGATCTTCATCTGTCCTGTTGGCTGGAAACAAAATTCCTTTTCCTATTTTATTCTCATGCATCTATAAATTTATTCTTGCTCTTCAAATATGCCTTATAGATAATTCCATGAAAATAATATGTATTTTTTTTAAATTGAGCCTTAGTAATGAGGGGAAAATGCACTGATAGTCTTGCAGAAGAGCTTCTAAATGAAACATAAAAAAACTAACTAGAGGGGGAAAAAGGGTCAGGAAAACAGGATTACATTATAGCAGCAGATAAATATTTTTCATTAAACATTCAAAACAACATCTGTTACTCTCTTTAACAGTGTGAAGATTTTACTTTATTAAGTTTGGGGTGGTTAATGACTTTAAAAGTAATTTGCAATTTAAACATGCCTCTATCTAGTGGCTAATTCATGACAAAATCTTCAGTGTTCTCAATTCTATTAATTTCCCTCTCTTTCTTTCTCTCAAAAGTGACAAAATGGTATGTCATTCCTTTGAATTATGATAAAAAATAAATGGGTATTCTGGAACTATTTAGACTATAGCCTTTCTCAGTGCTTTCCTGTCCCATTCCCATACCCACCCACCCCCTTCTTTTTTTTTTTCCATCAAGAAAGGATATTTAGAGTCTAAAGAAAAATTGATACAAGGAAGAAGCTCTCCTTCTTTCCTATATTATTCTCCAAATTGCCAGCTGATGGTGTCATTACATTCTTAGTCATGATGGCTTTCTTCACAGAGCTAGAACCAGAACCAGCCTTCCCAAGGTGTTTAGGAAATGCAGATCAAAGTACAAAATTTCAGCCCCAAAGTGAGAAGAGTTGACCGTACCTACTGTATAAAAATTCAGAGGCTACTGGACCCATAGTGCTTGCCTATACAGACTGAACCTTCATGGTGGTTTCAGCTTTAGCTTCTTACCACCCATAGGAGCTATGCTGTCAACTCAACCATGATGTGTGGTGCTTTAAGCAATTGATGGTTAGAGATTGTTTCTCATATCTTCAACCAACAGCTGAAGTCAATACAAGGGGGACATCACAATCATTTAACCTAATGCCATCACATTCCTCAGGATCATACAGTACCACTGTTGCTCCCTTGGTGCTCAATCCCTTCTGTTCTTGGCTTTTCCTGGTCCTGATGTTTCCCCTTCATCACTGATCTATGCCAGTTCCATTCCAGCAGGTTCCAAGTTGCTTAACATATCAGTACTATGAAGGATATATCTGAATTATATCCTGTGTCCCTTGATTCATTAGTCCAGGTATCAACCATTCTTTATATTTAGGAGAAATGGTGCCATATTTTTAAAAAAGGAAAGAGAAGAAACAGGGAATGAAGGAAGAAGCATTGTATGTAACTAAAACATCGCATAATTTCCCCACTTGGTACTATGTTTTTTTTTTTTTAAAGCTGTACTAAGTACATGTTCAAATAGATCTCAATTTATTTCACAAAATACATCTATAACATTCCCTTGAATACATCTATAACATGTTTAAATGAAGTGATTACTAAAGTTTTCTATTAAATAATCCCCTGAAGACAGAGAAAACTGCAGTCCAGAAGATCAAAGAAATATTTGAAACCAATCCAGGCATGACATTTCATATTTTATTGATAAATTCAGGGATTTTTTTGTATTTGAAATTTTAATATGGAGTAGTTCTTTCCTCTATGTTTGTTTTTGGTGCTTGGGTTTTATTTTTGTTCTTTCACAAGTTTTGAGCAATTTGTCTGATATGATTTGGTATCATATCCTTCATATTTTTAATACATAGTTTTGCCTAGATTTTTATTTTGTTTAGAGTTTTTCTGAAACTGAAAAATATTTTGTATATTATTTTCTCTTTATTGTAGTTAGCCATTTAGCACAAATTTAGCAGTTGCAACAGCATCTATCTATTAATTCATACTTCTGTAAGTCAGAAAAAAAAAGCATGTAGAGTTGGTCTTCTTATACTGTTGGCCTGATAGAGTTCTCTCTCATTTGTGTTCTCTCTCTCTTGACTTCTGGGACAAAATCTTCCTCTTCCTCTTCATCCTTTCATTGGAAGAAGTCAATTCCTTTCAGTTTCCGGAATGATTTCCCCATTTCCTTGCAAGCTATGAGATAGAGGTACTGTTGACTCCTAGGTGTTGCCTGCATTCCATGCCACATAGCCCCTTCCATCTTCAAACCAGCAATGGTATGCTGAATCCTTGTGCATCAGGCATTGCCTCTCTGTACTGCAACCACATGGAGAAAGCTCTCTTCCTTCAAAGACCTCAGGAGATTAGCAATGCTCACCCAAATACTCTCTACATTTTAGGGGTAGTTGTGCTAGAAAACAACCTAATTAGGACACTAAAAATCTACCCCATTCGTTGTATTGAGCTTTAAGTAGAGTGATTTCACTCATTGGATCGAGGAAACTTGGCACCCTGTTAAATTCTGTCAGCCACATTATTCACATACATTTTCTTACCCCCTTTTCTTTGATCATGAGGAATCTCATTACATGTGGATTAAGCTTTTGTGAAGTTGTCCTATAGCTTCCTGATCACCTGTTAAAATTTTTAGTCTATTTTCTCTCTGCATTTCATTTCAATTGTTTCTACTACTTTTTTTTTTTATTCCAACATGTACAATCTTTAGTTATATCCAGTGTTTTTCTCACACATTATAGATTCATTTCTTGAATGGATTCTTAAACTATCTTTTATATCTCTTCTTAATTTTTGACCATATGGAATACAATTAAAATTACTTTTTAAAAGATCCATCTACTAGTTTCAATACCTGTATCTATTCTGAATTGTTTTTCAATTACAATTATTATTCTCATCATAATATAGTGTATTTTCCTGTTTATTTATGAACTTTTGCTTATATAGTAATAAGCATTGTAAGTTTTACATTGTTGTGTCTGGATATCTTTGTATTTTTATAAGTATTACTGATTTCATTGTTGTTATTGTTTTGATTTCACAGGGATACAGTTAAATTACTTGCCTGATCTTTTTGGACTTGTTTTTAAGATTTGTTAGGCAGGACTAGACCAGTGATCAGTCTTGAATTGGAATAGGACAGAAATTGAGAATTCAGTTCTGGATATGTTATGCATAAAGAATCTACTAGACATACAGGCTGACATCAGGAAAATATTAGTGATGAGAATAAGTTTATTTTAATAATGCAACTAAGCAATTTAACAAATATATAAACTATGTGTCATTCAACTGAAGGAGTCTAATAAACTTGGCAGAAAGAAGATGCTCTTTGTCTTTTTTATCTCTTTGTCATGGTTCAGTAATTTTTAGAGTGTAGTCTCTGGATCGACAGCAGGAGCATCTCCTGAGAATGAATTAATTATACAAAGCTGTGGCTCCATGGTGCTGGGCCTACTGAAGCTTCTGCTTTAAGGATAGGGCCAATTGCCTGTCTTAACAATTTGATAAGCTCAAGTGTGAGAACCACCATGCAGGTCAATAATGCTGGAGAGTACTTCAGGATCACTGTAGTCACCTTAGCTGCCAGGTTCCAACAAAAGAGCAAAATTTTCTGTATGAAGAATAGATAAGCTCATTTCATGTAAAGGAA
Organism: Urocitellus parryii; assembly: GCF_045843805.1. NCBI lineage: Eukaryota > Metazoa > Chordata > Mammalia > Rodentia > Sciuridae > Urocitellus > Urocitellus parryii. The sequence continues at coordinate 751,775 of NW_027553586.1, forward strand.
GAAACATGAAAAGGCACTGAGTCTGAATGACATTCAAACGAATCCTTTCCTACTTAGTATATTTAAGTTTATATATATGGTCTTTATTACTTGAAAGAGCCATTCATTCTGGGTACCACTAAACACCATGTCCTAATTAGAAAACTCAGCCCAAATCTTTATTTTCCTATGGATATCATATAATGCAGGTTAGAAAAAAACATCAAGTTTCAAAAGTGTAAATTTAAAAAATATTTTGTGATATTGAAATATATAAATTTATGTGATACTTATTCAATTACTAATCCTATATTCATAATTTTGAGACCAGAAACCAGCCAGAAATCAATTTTCAGATACTCTTACAGCTGTAATTTTCCTACAAAAACTTAGGACAATATCTGATACATGGTACATATTCAGTATGTGTTAGCAAATATAATTTGTTATTTCAAAAGATCTTTACACCCCTTGGATTCTGAAATGTATCACAGGAGCACTGTGATTCATAGCTAGTGTTCTAAGTAATCTCTTTCTTTAAGGTATATGCATTTACACACCATATAAAGTAAGAGCTTGATTAATCACATTGTTTATAGCCCTATTTGAGTGCTATTTTGGGAAAATGTGGTCTTCCTGGGTAGGTATTACAGATACCACACTTCCTCCTCCTAAAATGTAAAAGATAGATGTTTTCTGTCCAATTTCCCCATAGACAAGTTAGATCACATGCTTATAAGAGGAGCATAATGCTGAGACAAGGTCTGGTAGGCCAGCAATGTTTAATTGGCTGTCAGGTACAGGGATGTAAGTTCAGGACTGGGGGTGGAATATGAAGCCAGAGGTCTGAAGGCAAATAAAGACAGGAAATTAGTGGGAGGTGAAGAGTAAAGCAGGACCACACAGAGCTAGCTCAGGATGAGGTGAACTCAGCTGGACCTCTCCGTACCTCTCCAGAACTCCATCTGGATGACTGCTTTTCTCTAAATGAAGATATGGTGCATAGTCTCTATTTTAATAGTTTCTATTTATTTCAGGTTTTCAATAATTCTGAAACAAGAATTCCATATTGCATTGCAGATAGCAATTCTGAAATGGCGTATACACTCTTTTCCTTACTTTTCTATTTCTGTGTAAAACATTATTTTACTTATCCGTGGATTCAAATTTCAGAAGTATACTTATCAACTCTTTCTATTGACCATAGCTGCCTTTCCCACTCCATTAAAAATTGGTTAAAAAGTATTACACTTAATAGTGTAATACAATACACTGGAGAGTATATCAAACATATGGATGCAGTTACATTATTCAGAAAACTTGCTTGCACTCTGCCATGGTCAAATCAGTTGAAGATCACTTACCATTAAAGTTTTCATACCAGAATTTTATGGAAAATCACTTTTTCCATAAAGTACTGTATAGAAATTTGAGATTTCAGATCGTTTATTTTCCAAATACCTTAGCAGATTCCAAGCTTTGCTTTGGAGAAAATCTTAATCTTATTCAAGTAATGATACAGTCATTATAATGTGGACTGCCTCTGTGAAGAAGGGTGGCTGCCATCTTTCTGGCAGGAATAGAAATCAGCTTCCTCAATTCTGACAGCAGAACACCTAATGCAACTTCTTGGTCAGTTTGTCTCAAAAGCATACAACTCTTTTTAAATCAACAATATGCCATCCAGGCACTAAGTCCAAGATAAAAGTATGAATTAGCTCTGACCCAGCATTATTCATAGGTTGCTTGAAGCTTCTAATACTTAAGAAAAAATAATATCATTGGTGTGATAGTCTTTTATTTTTTCAGGTTTAACTCTATCCTGACATTTAACTAATCAGAAATAATGTACCATCATAATGTTATTCCAACTGTCTCTTTAGTGGGAACATCAATTATCCATTGAATGACCCAAGATGTAGATGATACCATGCTGAGTACTTTGAAATATCAGAACAAAAGTCAAAAACCTTTTAGTGATAATAGCAAAATCTTCCATCTGTACAATATTATTGTGTCTTTTAGAATCACTATTAAAGCAAATGCATAATATTCCCATTTTTATTTCAAATACTCATTTATTCAAAAGTATTGCCAACTGACCTTAGAGTACTATAGAAATGTTGTGGGAAACCAGTACACACTTCAAGGAAAAATGGTTCCTATTTCAAGGAAAAGGTATATTAAAGCAATCTTGAAAAATTTGCAAGTGAAAAAAATAGCTATATTAAAACTTTAAGATCATTTAAAAATGATAAAAGATCAGGTTCAGATAATGAATCCCCTGGGAAAAAAATGGGAAATTGCACTTGAAAACTTAGTTTGTAGGAAGCTTTTCCCTTCGAGGGAATAACTTTTATCTTTCTTCTATTAATATTTCTTACATGAAGTACAAAATGTTTATATTCATGTCCTTCTTGTTTCAGTGATGGGAAGTTTATTTCTTAAAATAAAATTATTTACATTAAAAAGGTCAAATGATGAGAAATGCTTTCCTAATCTTATTTTTATCAAGGCTGTCACAAACACAGGACTCATTCCTTATCATTTCAGGTCACATCTATTTCTCGATTCCTTTTCCATTATTTATAGTGACTCTATTGATCATTTTTATTTTAACTTTTGCACTGTATGTGGTTGAAGACAGTATTTTGGGAAAAAAAGTGACTAGTATTTTAGTCAGATTTTCATTGCCATGACCAAAAAACCTGACAAGAACAATTTTAAGGAGAAAATATTTATTTGGCACTCACAGTTTCAGAAGTCTCAGTCCACTGACAGCTGGCTCCATTCCTTGGAGCTATTGGTAAGGTAGAACATCATGGCAGAAGAGTGTGGTTCAGGAAATTCGCTCAGGCCATGACCACCAGGAAGCAGAGATACTTCCCTCAACACAGATGTAATATATACCACCAAAGCCATGGCCCTCACTTCCTCCAGTCATATCCTACCTGTCTGCAGTTACCACCCAGCTAATCCCTATCAGAGAACTAATACACTGATTAGGTAAGTCTCTCATAACCCAAACATCTGACCTCTGAACCTTTTTTTGCATTGTCTCACACATGAGCTTTTTGGGGTATACCTAATATCTAAAACATATCAGCTAGCTTAATTTAAAATATGCAACCACACAGACTATAAACCTACATATTAGACATTCTTAATTCCATATTAAGTATAGCTTTTTCTAATGAGCATCTATGACATTGCCATAGCATGATCTTGAAATTTGCTAAAAAAAAGTATATTTTAAATATTCTCACCACGCATTCACAGACAAGATCTCATATTCAATATATATCCAACATGTTGTGACCTGAGAAAAATTCTGTTAAGAGCACTCTTAGTTTTCAACTTAATCTTTGTTAACAAGACCAGGATTTTGTAATGTGGATTTTATGAGTGGCAACATGTTGAGCCCAGGGTATCATGTCATATATGTCTTGTTCTCATTCTCACTTATCAAAGTCCTCATTACATCTGGAGTTAGACTTGTGATCCAGTAAGGGCTCCAGTAAGGGAATCTGAGGGAAGATTTCTAAAAAAGAGTTTTCTTTCTTATAAAAAGTTCACAGAATTGTGTGGCCCTGTCATTGCCCCTAATTTCCTCGACCAAAGAGCTGTGATGAAGATATGGCAGATATTGTGACCATGCAGCATGATACAGAAGCATGGGAGACTGCAGCTTCAGAATGTTGGAGGAAAGCTGAAAATCCTGATTGTTCAGGGTGGAGGAAATGAAAAGGGTTCCAACTTCCAGTTATAAGAGGAATATGCTCTGAGGATCTAATGGACAGCATGATCATGAAAATCAATATTTTGTATACTTGAAATCTGCTTTAAAAAGTATATTTTAAGTATTATCACCCCCCACACACAAATAAGATAACTACATGGGGGATGAGCATGTTAATTAACTTGATTGTGGAAATCATTGCATATTGTATGCACACATCAAATACCACATTGTATAGCTCCAATATATACAATGGTTATTTATCAATTCTACCTCAGTACAGCAAAAATGGAGGTACAATGGCATTGTTGAGAAGATGAATTAGTATTAGCAATGTCTATGTGTAAGTCTTCTAACTATATAAGAAAAATAAAGTGCTATATATTCAAGCTACCATTTTTGAAGATATCTTTGTATGGCAACAGTAGGTATCCTTAACTTGTATAGAACCATTAATTTTTATTTCTAGGATTTAATAATTTTTCAAATTGTTCTTTAATAAAGATGTCATGTATGCCACTTACCACCTTCCCACTAGAGTGATCTCATGAAGATCTTCATTAATTTTTTTTCTGAGCCAGTTGGTAGACCTTTAATAACTGTTTGTTAAATAAAAATGAATTATCTCTTCATAATGTCCATTTATGTTTTATTGTTACATCAGTTCTCTTCTCCTTCCAATAATATTGAGGTCAATCGATTTATTTTTCTGGAGCATAATTTTCATCATAACTTTTTCCTGCTCATAAATGTGAAATGACTCCCCAGTGTCTATAGAAATCCAAATTCCTTACTCCATTACTTAAAGTCATTAAAAACCTAACTTTAATAAGCCAGCCTTCTGTATCCAGGGGTGCCACATCTGTGGATACAAGCAACCAAGAATCTAAAATATTGGAAGAAATGCATCTGTACTAAACATATACAGGCTTTTCTTTCTTATCATTATTACCTAAACACTACAATATTTACATGACATTTACATCGTATTAAATATCAGAAGCAATCCAGTTGTCATTTATGTGATGCAGGAGAAAGTGCATGGGTTATAAACAAACACTACCCCATTGTATGCAAGTCCTTAAGCATCTGCAGATATGAGTATTACTGAAGGATCCTGGAACCAATTTCTTACGGAAACCAAAGGACAACTTCCCAACCTAATTTCACATTATTGATTATAATCCAAATGAATAGTATTGCTGTCAATTTTTATTACATATTTAGCCAATTGGGGGAAGTGAATGTTAATTTCCTTCCTAGAAAGACCAAGCCCTTCACATTTTTGCTCATGAATCACCTTTCTTTTAAGTTCTATCTCAAATATAAGTTTTTCTCTAAAACCTTACCATAGCCCAATTCCATGTACCTTCACTAAAGTGGAACTTATTATATCCTGTTCTAAACTATGAACCAATCATTTATTTGTAATTTTATAATGAATTTATATAATGCTTGATATTGTAAGTTTCTGTGCACAAGATTCTTTCTACTCCATGGTTATACCCCTACATAAATGTGCTTTTATGAACTTTGTTGTAGTATAATATGTAAGTTTTAATATGCATAAAGCATAAAATTCACAAGTATAGCCCTTGACAAATATTTAGGACCATGAACACTGTTGGATAACTACCACTGAAGTTAAGTTTTCAAATATAATCAGCATCCCAAATCCTTTCTCATGTCCTTTCCCAGTGATTACCTCATGCCAAAGGTGACCATTGCTCTGATTTCCATCATCATATATTAGTATTGCCAGTGTTTGAACTATATGTAAATGCTATTATTTTTCAGATATTCTTTGTGTCAAGCTTCTTTTCCTTAGCATATGTTTATGAGCTATATTAGTGTTTCTCATATATCATTAGTTTATTTCCCTTCATGAATTTATTGTTTCTTTTGTATGAATATACCATAATTTTATCCATATGCATATTCTATCTGTACATAATTTCTGTGTTTATTGATAAACATTTGGTTTGCTTCCAGATTTTTGCTGTTATGAAAATATTGCTATAGAAATTCTTGTATATGTGTGTTTAGGGGCACATTAGATACATTTCTACAGAGTATATAAGAAGCTTTGAGTAATAGGGTGTGTGTATATATAAATATATATATATATATATATATATATATATATATATATATTCAGATACTCAGATTTACAAAGTGGAAAAATCTATATTCTCTCTACCTACAGAACAGGTGAATATGAATATATATATATATATATATATATATATATATATATATATATATCTTTTCTGAAATATCCATTTTGTTTATTTATTTTTATGCATATTTTCATGCCAAATATACTGTCTCAAGGACTAGTTTTGTAATAAATCTGAATGTATGAAAGAGTAAATGTTTCATTCTTCTTCCTTCTAGATTTTTCTCTGACATTCTTGTTATGATAGTAACATAATTGTTAGAATTACATTGAACCCATTATAGATTAACTTAGGAAAAACTGCCTTTTAAAATTTCTGAGTCATAATCTATAAAAACAGAATATCTGCTTATTAGAACTTTGCATTTTTGTCAGGATTATTTTATACTTTATATTGGTGTCTTGTATCACACTCTTTAGAATTATTTTCAGTTACTCTTTTTTTTTGTTTGTTTCAGGTCTTATTGAATGGTGAGAACCTCCAAATGAAATAATTATAGCAGTTTTTCTTGTCCTCTCTTTCTCAGTCTCATGTTTTACTCTTAACATGATTCTTGCTGGAGGAGTTATATAGATAGTAATATTTTAAAATCTAATAAAACCTATTTCTAGTTTGATTAAAGTTCTTAACATGAATAGTGAGAATTCACCTTCTGACTGTAGGTAACTAGTATAGAAGTTTCAAGCCCATGGTAAACAACTTAAAAACTGGGAAGTCTATAAAACAACTTCTTTTAGACATTGCATCAAGTAAGTGATGTGGGGCTGTGATTCCCGAGAAGGGAAACAATTTAGGTGACCCCTATTGAATTTCCAGCTTTCTTCCTGGTGGAAATTTCAAGAAAGCAATGCAAGAAAGGGAAACTCAAGGATAATGTCACAGTATTCTTGCTCAGAATTACGACCTGATATTGGAGTTTGACTAGGCTAAAGCGGCTGGAATTTGTGGGATGTGACACCAGAGAGGAGGATGCCACACAAACAGCTCCAGAAATATAGACAGCTGTTCCCTGCCATCTGTTGTCAAATACTAAGCTGCGCATCAACAGTGCACTGGATTATTTGCGGGTATGTTTTGTATTAGTCTGCTCAGGCCCCAGTAGGAAAGCATTTATTTCAGGCTGAACGGCTTAAACAATAGAATTTTATTACTCAATGTTCTGGAAGCTGGGAAGCTCAAGGTCAATGTGCCTGCTGACTTGACTCCTAGTCCTCTTTAGCCTTTAGAGCACTACCTTCTTGCTGTGTGCACATGTGACCACTGCATTCCCATAGAGAGAGCAAGGAAGAAGTAGGAGAGAGAGAACACTAATGCTCTAGTGTCTCTTCTTAATAAGGCCACTGATCTCATTGGTTCAGCCCTGTACTTTTTTCAAACCTTATTTAAACTTGGTTGCTTCTTTATAGGGCTTATCTCCAAAAAGGAGTCATGTTGGGAGTCAGCTTCAATGTATAAATTTGGCTGGAGGATACCATTCAATCATAGCAGATTTTGTTTTCTGTATCTCCACACCTCTTTCATGTCTTAGTGTGCATAGAAGTTCTTTCTGGCTGTATCTGAAAAATTACGTTTCAAACTGTGTAACCTCTGTGCCAAATTCTTTTCCTGCATCAATGATTATTTTCCTTTGGAAGGCAGCTTGACTAGAGTCCAGATCACCCTAATCCACTCAAGATCAATCAAATTTATGGTTAATGTATAGTGTTAATAAGGCTCCGCTACTTTCAGTTCACCCACATTCCTAAGATGTGTCCCTAATGGATCTCCAGCTCAGAGCCTGGAGTGTTACTAGGCACTCCCCTTGTTGGCAAGACCAGAGCTCCAATTATTGCTTCCTTAGCTACTGGAGTTTGCTGAAGACTCTACTCTCCCTGGAAGCAGCTATCTGATTTACCTCTTATTCTAATTGCTATGTTCACCTCATAGCAAGGATTCAATATATCCCTCAAAGGGAAATACCCATAGCGTAGTTACTATTCCATTTTCCCCATCTCTAAACTCTCAGCAATCATTGTACTCAGGCCTTAACTTCATGGTTCCAAATAAGAACTACTCACTACCCTTATGTGATTGCCCAAACCTCCTCAGCTTATCTGCTTTGGTTCTGGTCTCAGCCTACCTTTCCCAAGACCAAAAACAGGCAGATACCTTGAAGAGAAAACGACCTTTGCTCCTCTGTCTTCAAGCCTCCTTCTCCCATTTGCCTCTGCAGCAATCTGACCTTTTCAATTAGATTCTATAAACTTGTATATGGCTCTTCTAAATGCATTGATTGAACTGTTGGTCTTCCATGAGCTTCTCTACAATAGTCAGATAAGAAAGTATACTTCCTCAGCATATCATTTAATGACTAATATTTTATAAACATTAAAATAAATAGTGGATATATACAACAATAAACAAATCAATAAGTTAATACTTATGGTAGTTATTGTGTTTGTTCATGTTTTTAGTTAGTAAATACACCAAGATGAAAATGATGAATTTAGTGCTCAACTTTCCTAGAAATCATGATAATATTCAAACTATTCTTTAAATTGTTGCTTTTTGTAGGACTTGGGGTATTACAAGAAAGAAACAAATGAGAGAGACAATGGGGAAAGAGCTTATAAAGAAGTTACTCTTATATTTCTCATTTTCTTTTCCCACCCATTCAATTATTGAGAACTCACAATACTGACTAAATTAATGTATGAACATAATAGATATATTTAAACTTTTGTGCTAAACCTTTTAATTTTATGAAAACACAGAAGTATTTTAGAAATCACTCTTCTGAATGTTGGAGTCACGGTAATAAATACATGCTCTTTAATTTAAGAGCATCTGATGCCTGGCTGTTTTTATTTTTTTTTATTTTTTATTTTTTATTTATTTTTTTTTTAAAGAGAGAGTGAGAGGGGAGAGAGAGAGATAGAGAGAGAATTTTTTTTAATATTTATTTTTTAGTTCTCGGCGGACACAACATCTTTGTTGGTATGTGGTGCTGAGGATCGAACCCGGGCCGCACGCATGCCAGGCGAGCGCACTACCGCTTGAGCCACATCCCCAGCCCCCCTGGCTGTTTTTAGATATGATATTCAATGTAAAATAAAGAGATGATGTATTAACGTGTATATTTCATTATTTGTCATTGTATTCGTGGCATTAAATTTTAACAAAAGCTAATAAAATGGGTTAAGAGCTTGGCTTTTTCTTCACAATGAATGAGAAAACAAGAAGTAAATGGGACTATAACCTAATATCCAAGTTTTCCTCCAATTTAAATTTGGCAAATCTAACAGTTTGATATTTATAGATAAATGATGTAATACACAGAATCACCATCTGATGCAATGTTATGATTTTCAGATGCCTACATAAGGGCATGAGAAATGTCCAACCTCTAAGCCTTGATGTTCAACCTATTCTATTACTTGGATTTACAACTGGGGATAAAAATCAAGGATAACTATGGAAAAGTGCCTGTGGCCTTTGACTAAAGGAGTCTATAAGTGTAAATAAAAAATTGCACCATAGAGAACTAATCAGTCAAAGAAATCTTCATTCAAGATAATTGCAACATGGGAAAGACATATAATACAATAGGGACAGAAGTTGAATTGAACTCCAGTGAAACAACAGCATTGAGGTGAACTAGAGACCTACTGGGCTGTAGGAGGACTTAGTCAATGCCCTGGCCATTTGTGTTTGCTTATAGGCTTTAATGGAAACTGGGCTCCATTCCTCCCACAAAGACACTGAGAAAGGGGAAGTTCTAAGGGATGATCCTCAGGTCCTTGAGACTGACATTTCTGGCTTATAAAACTGGTAAGAGTCTGGGGAAAGATTTATACCTTAAACAAATAAAAAGGAAAAAATGAATTGCAAATGAAAGTTTTTGTAGGTAAATGCTCTAAGAAGAGGGAGCTCAGGGGTCCAGTGTTAGAAAGAGTCTGTCTAAAACCTAGTCAAGCTGAGGGGGAGGGACCTTAAGGCTGCTATGGTCACAAGCTGGATAAAAAGCTGTTGATCCCATACAGAAACTTCTCAAGCCCTCTCTTGTCCTCAGTCAGTTTGGGGAAGAACAATAATGTAAGCTCAATTAGGTAGATGATGCAATGAATGCACTTGATGGAAGAAGAAACTCACTAGTCACCTCCTTGGGAAATGATGGACCTCTATCAATGAGATTCAAGAGCCTGTTTTCCTAAGCACTGTACCACACATAAAGTAGAGCTTATTATGACCTCTTTCCCCTTTTATGCCCTGTTTATCAGTGTGGTGCCCTCATGCAAATCACTATGGGGCAGGCTAACATGTATAGCTCTTTTCATTATAATTAATTAATTAATTATAATTAATTAATAATTGTACATATTAATATGTAAACTTAGCCCCAAATTTGAGTAAGGTTCAAGGACATTGGTTACTGAATAGGACAAAAATCCTTTGTATATACTAAATAGCTCCAAAGAGAACAGGGAGGGCTGACAATTTTGTGTTTTATTAGCATCATCAGAATCATGCTGTAGGTAGCTTCCCATAATCACACCAATTAAAACAATGAAACCCTTTTTGATAGATAAAAACACATTAGCCTTTGTGATAAGAGATTTATCTTTTCTCTTTTAGTTTAGAAACAACCTTCTGAGGGTTATATTTTCTTTAACTTGAGCATGACAAAGCTGAGTTATAGAGAAGCTAAGTAACTTGCACAAGAGGCACTTCAATCAATATTCCTATTCATTACAGTTAGGTTCTGGGGTTTCCATCCACATGTGTTGATGCCAGGGTCTGTCCTTAAGGGCGACCCTCTACTACTGCATTCTGGGCAATAGGTCAGCTCCTTCTTTCCTCCTTTCCTTTGTTTCTTCACTACCTTCATTTTGTTTTCCTGTCTTCCCTATTTTCTTAGACTGCCTTCTTTTAGCTATCTCACAAACTTGAATAAATTGTTATTTTGGGGAATATCACATTTCCCCCAAATTAAACACTTTTATATTTGAGCAATTTGAGTAATGTAATATAGGTGACTCCCTAAATGAAAAGCCTTACCCTGAGGCATTTATAGTAATTTAATAAGAAATGAAAGATTAAGGTTAATTGGAAAAAATTTAAAAATATTTGTATTGTCCTAGACATAAATTTATATTTATATAAATGATAATTCAAATATAACCATCTTAGTGTATTTTATTGATTTATGGTAGAGGATATTAATGATGAAATGAATTCTTCATTCATTCAAATGAACTGTGCATTTACACCTTCAATAAAATATTTGAGGTCCCCTGTTATTGGCTAGCAAACCCTATTAATGGTTGCTACTGATAATGTACATAATTAATACAATGTAAGCTATGCTTGTTTGGATATCCCACAGTGTTTGGATGAAAACAACACAATGATAAACAGAAAGGGCATAAAAGGAGAAAGAATGTCATAATCTTTACTTCATGCTAACACAATGCTTAGGAAAACAAGCTCTTGAATCTCAGTGTTAGAGATCCATCGCTTCCTGGGGAGTTTCCTAGAGCCAAGGCACTTGCCTTTGTAAGTAAGAGTTGCTTTTTTCATTTAAAGAAGAATGGATAACTATATAGAAATATGACTAGACAAAAGGATAAGATCTAAATGAAACAGACCAAAAAAACAAACAAACAAACAAACAGCAAGTTCTGTTTGGATTCGTCTTGACTTCTCTGGGTACCATTCCTTCCTCCTGAGAAAGGCTCATGACTCCCCTAGAATGAAGAGTTTTATTAGGGACTGGTCCTACTATGAGGTGCTACTATTAGGCAGGGTAGAACAGGGGTTCTTCATGGCCTGCTGCAATACAGAAAGGCAGAAAAATATTAAAACATGATTTCTAGTTGTTATGGGCCACCTTGGGAAAGAAGAATTCTGATTTCTAAGAATCTGTTCATAAGGAGGTAGAGAAGAATGGGCAAGAAGAGGAGGGCAGAAGGAAATCAAAAAGGAGGTCTGAGTTCCCTGCAGAGCCTTTTCAGCATGCCAAAGTAGAATAATTTGGGGAATCATTTTCTAAGCCCCAATATTGCAGACAGAGCAAGAGAAGGACAGTCAACAAACCACAATAGCATAACACTAGCTGGAGTTGGGGTTCATTCAGATCATTGAGGAATAGCTCTGAGTTGAGCCTACAGTAAGCAGAGAAGAATGTCTGCTTCTATTATGATTTTTGAAACTCCTTGGTATTAAAACCATAGCCAAGTTCATGGGTGAGAGGCTGGAGGAACATTATCACAATTTGCCTTATGGTTTGCTCTGTTTACTAAGCAAGGCAAAAACATGTGGGCAAAAAGAGAGAGAGCAGGAAATGGAAAGAGAAGTGAGGAACAGAAATAGCAACAAAGGTTTCAAGCTTACTGCAGCTTGTTCTTTTATTTCAAGCCCAGAAAATAGCTCTGGGCACGTTTGCCTTGATGAACTGGAAAAGTTCCACACATTAAGGCCAGAAACCCTGACATAAGGCCATATTGAGAATGAATACATCTTTTTGATGAAGGGCTAATCTTGTACAAACACATTGCCGGGTGTTTTCAGGTCCTCTAATGACTCCCAGCCTCTCTCTTGCACCATATTGTTAATGGAGAGGATATTTGTGTTAAACATGGTGCAGATTAAACTGGTGGATTATTTTCCTTGCATTTTAAAAATATCATTCTGCCCTGTGGCCAGACCATTCCTAACAGAAACAAAATATAACTGAAATTTGCTTTGCTTCATTAGCGGAGGCTTGAGAAAATTTAAAGAGACTGTTCAACTTCCTTCCTTGAAACCTGCCTCTATTTTTCTTTCTAACACACTGTAGGATAACAGTGGCTTCAGAATAGGAATTCGATTATTAGAAGGGGTGCCAAATTGATTTGACCATTTGGGTATTAATTTATTCAAAAAGTCTGTGTATGTTCCCTTTGTGCCAAACTTTATAGTGGAAGCTGGTAAGACAGTGGGAAAAAAGACAGAAGGTTGTGTCCTTACAGAGCTTCCCTTCTGGTATAGTGGTGTGTCTACCATTCAGCTGTAAACCAGTTACTTAGGGTAGGAATACTGACCAATGCATTGATTCTCCCATAACTGTCACAAACTCATGGTGAGTGTATCATGTTATGAAGCACCAATTTCCACTTACTTGACAATTTAAAGTCTCTGTGTTTTCAATTTACTCAATTTATTACTTAGCAAATAAAAGGCTAAGATAAAAGAGTAGCCTTCTGACAGTGCTGATTTACCAACACATCTCTGCTATTATTTATCAAAAACTTTTCCAAAGAAGTGGGTAAAATAACAACATGGTGACCAAGGAAAAATGGCCTATTGTTTCCATTTGCACTGGAAATCTGTGCCACATCCTGAAAGGGTACCAACTATTGACAATACCCAAGGGACAGTCCTGGGACCACACTGAAGAGGTCCATTATCTAGAATGCTTTTGAAATCAAGTTCCAGGTAAGTAGTAGGGATTAAGTAAGTGGTTCACTTCATGAATCAGAAACAAATAAATAAATAAATAAATATGTTGATATAGCAAAATGTTTCTTGTATACAGTTTTATTCATTCCACTAAGCCTAAGTCCAAGGTGAGTTCTGAAGCCATAAAACTGTCATACAAATGAACTGTTACAAGGGTACAGAAAAGGAATTTTGGGGCTAAAGAATTTAAAATCATGTCAGTGAGAGTTGTTGTTTCCCTTGTATATTATTGAAAGAACTAAAGGAGAAGATATTAATGAAAGTGTTTCACAAACCCAAGATGACTTTCCCTGTGAGAAGTGGTAAGATTATCATTACTGTTGTAATGCATCCCAGAGACTGAGACAGCATGGTTTTTATGTCATAAGGTCATTGTGCCTCAGAAAAGCACATTACAATTTTGTTGATGCCGCCATTCAGACATGCTTGAGGTAGGTAACTCTGACCCTTTATTATCTCTAATGATTTTTCTCTGTTGAGTTAAAATAGAACAGTGTACCTCCTGCCCTCCTTCTGGGTGGAACTATATGTGTGGGTTATAAATTGAGACTTATTATAATGAAGAAAATAGGAAAGAGATAATAGCTTGCTTATCAATTTGTCACAGTATGAGAGTACTAGGCAGTATTCTCATGCTGTCCTCAGAGGAAGAAAACTGATTTTCCTTTCAACAAATATGCATGGCCCAAATTTCTAGAATCTGGTCCAACATGGCAACGGCAAAGCTTCATGAACAGCCATCCAGAGGATGGTATTTTGAGGGGAGGAGCTAGAGCAAGATCAGGGAGAGAAGGCTAAGACAGAAATGCAAAACAAAAGAATATGAAAGCAAATAAACTATGAAAACCAGAGTGACAGAAAAATATTAAGTTAACGCATGAGAACTTAACAGTATCCAGAGTACAAAGGGCTGTTCCTATGTTTTTGCCTGTAACTTCTGCATGCAGACCCATGTGCTCATACACACTCTCCCATAAGTTGCATTTCTGTAGGAGTAGGCACTGCAAATAGGATTAAGAAAAAGTACTTTGCCAAGTGATTCTAGAAATTACTAGAATAAGAAGAGAACAAAGCCAGTACAAGATACTTAGGTGAGCTGGTCACTGCTACTTCATTAATTTGTCAGGGACTCCATATCCAGCACCCCTCTGAGTGAAGGTACAAAATACACCTTAACATAACTGCACATGAAGGGCAAAGAAACAGAGACATCCATCCACATCCATTTATCTTTCTTTTCTTTCTTTGGCAGTGGTGATTGAACCCAGGGGCACTGTATCTCTGAGCTACATACCTAGCCCTTTAAAATGTTTATGAGACAGGGTTTGCTAAGGTGCTGAGGCTGGCCTCCAACTTGGGATATTCCTAAATTGCTTAAATTAGTCATTGCATCTAGCTCATTTATCTTTCTATAAAGGCTACTCACAAGGACAATAAAACCCAGGTTCTTTTATCTTTTATACACTTGGAATGAGGACACTCTTGCTATTACTCTTGAAAAGGTGTTGAAGTGTTTTCAGAAGCAATGTGTACTGGATGACTAGTGCTGACCAAATGGGAAAAGTACTCAGAGTGTCTGCTGTACACACCACTGTCCTCAGACTTTATGATATTTACGTGCATTTTTTCTCACTTGAAGCCAATCCTTATTACTTGCTTTTACCAAATATCCCTTGTGAAAACACATCTCAGGCTGGGAAAACTTTTCCTTCATATTGTCATCTTTCATTTAAGCATCTACAGTAGCAGCATTAATTAGAAATGTAACAAATGCTACATTTTCTGGTATCTGTTTTTCTAAAAGTTAATAAAAATCAGATAAATTAATTTTTATATTATCATTTTTAACACAGTATATCTAAAACATCATTGTAATATGTAATGGACATAAAAATATTAATGAGATATTTTACCTTTTTCTGGTAGTTTGATAGAGATGTGCATTTTACACTTACAGCACATTGACTATTGCTTTTCTAATATTCAATAGCCATATGTAGCTAGTAGCTATCATACTGGACAGTGAGGATCTAGGGCTTCTCCACTCTCTGTTTGGAATGAATAAGGTTTATAAGCTCCAAATGCTAGTGGGGCACAACAAGTTAGCACTTCAGCTGGATGTTAGTGACAGATGTGCTAGCAATATCTAAGAGAGTTTGACATCAGCTTTCAAGGCAGACATATAATATTGCCCCAAGCAGACATACATGTTGTCTTAAACCCCTTCTTTTCACTCCTTACCCAAAATAAAACCACTGCAGACTTGAAGCAACACCAAGGCTTACACACAGCTCCAGGTGTGGAGCAAGAGGAAAACATTCCACTCACTGTGATTAAGTTTCCACATTCTGGCAAAGTAAGGAGGAAAAATGTGCTCTCCTCATGACCTATCTTAAGGTTTATGCTCTTCCACAATGAATCTGGTCTGGTTGGGATGAATGATGGAATAAAGCAAAAGTACTGGTGTATCAACCCTGTGGTCAAGTTGTTAAAGTGACTGTCTTGCTACATCCCACATTGCTTTAGAGGAAGGCAGTATCCTTGTTCAACAAACATCCCTATAGAAGGGGGTGACATTATGAAGAACTCGTTCCTGCAAGAGCCTCATGAGTGAGCCTAGAAGTGGATCTGCAATTCTGCTCAGGTCTGAGCTTATTCAGGGGCTGTATTAGGTCTAGAAATCTTCCAAAAATTAACCAGGTCCTCCACAAATTGCAGGGGAGAAAAAAAATCACCTTTCTCAAAGGGCTTTGGACAAATTCTGGGAACTTTGTGTCAGAGGCAACTGAAAGTATAGTTATGCCCTCAGTTTAGAATTTCACCTAGGATCAGAAAGGTTTCGATCCTCCCTAGGGCCCATATTCCAGAAATGTTAACTACATTTTAATTAATGTTAACTGCATTTGTAAGGAAGCCATGCCATTGGGCCCAGCATACAAAATGCTTTATGGGAGCTTCATTAATCTTATTAAATATCGTGTCTTTGCCGTTCATTGATTAGACACACAAATCATTCACTCCCATAAGGAATTGCAAAGGAATCTAAAGTCACTCAAAACCCAGCCTTGTGCTGCCTGTGGTTGTCAAGGTAACAAACTTCTTACAATTCCAAGTAAACAGACCTCTGCAGACTATTTTGAAGCCACTATAGGTATTAGTCAGCCTCCTGCCTCCCACTTCTTAGAACCCTTTCCAGAGGCATTCTCCAGAGAACTAATCAAGATATTAAGTTTATCCACAGAAAACTAGAATGCTAACACCCTGTAGCAAGTTAGGAGAAACAGGATATTCTTTGTGTTCCATAAGCCTTAGATGCCAAGTTCTTTGGAGTCAAATGGGAGCCCCCTCTGCTGTTAGTGCTTATTAAGGCAACTGTATCCAGGCCAATTCCTCAAAAGGAGCGACTGGGATGTGGGATGAGAAACTCTACATGCTTCTTTTAAATGAGCACAGTAATGATTATAAATAGAATTATTTCTTATTTGCTTTTATTGAGCAGAAGAGTATTAAGTTTTATCTCATGCTTCAAATATTACCCTATGCAATTTGCAATTTGTTTTTTGGGGGGACTAGGCACTGAACACAGGGGAACTCTACCACTGAGTTATTTACCTACCCTTTTTCATTTTGAGACAGGGTCTCACTAAATTGTCCAGGGTTGTCGCATACTTGGTGATCCTCATGCCTCAGCCTCCTGAGTTTCTGGGATTCCAGGTATGACTCAACACAGTCTGCTATGCTCTTTATAAAGATGAAGAAATTGAGGATCAGTATGTGGTTGAATTCTTATTAGAGGCACCTAATGGGAACTTCCACAGGAAGTAATAGAAATACTACAGAGATGGTTTGGAGAGAGATGTCCAGGTGTAAACAAAGGGGACACTAGAACCCAGTGATCGTGGAGAACTCCAAAGCTTATTTATTAATAATCTTCAGTTTGACATAATCAAAATACATTTTTAAGAGAGTCCATTAGTAGGCTTCAAAGAAAGTGGAAGTTTCTCTAAATAGTAAACTCATTCAGTTTGCTACACTAATGAAGTGATACACGTTATCCATGCATAAACACTATTCATGAGGACTATACAAATTCGTTTGGGGTCTAAATATTTCAAGTGGTCCTTCTTTCACATATCTTGGATTACATAAACTTCAACTTTTTTATATTCCTTGTAAATATGGTTCTTTCTTCCCTGAGAAAAACTGGAAATAATGCAACATTTCTCCCAAACGTTTTGTATCTCAGAGTAGATTTGGGAAGAACAAAAATAGCATAGCTCTCAAATTTCTTTATTGAAGAAAAACATTAATGCAGTTCTAGACAGAGGTCAATGCATTGATCAGTGTAGCTTTAAAAAAAGGAGGCCAGTCTTTTCACAATGTTTATAATATGTCTCTAAATTATTAAAGCATTGTTGATTTTACTTTGGTCTTTTTGCTCATTAAGCAAAAGTTTCAATTTGAAATTTTTCTATAAAATAGTATTTATTAAATAATTCTATGTGTATCTCCAGTAGATATGTTTAGTTTACTGGTACCTAGGAAATTTTCATTTATAAATATCATTAAAAATTTTAATTTCATAGATACCAAACAAAAAATTGAAGAATTATGAGTACAATCATTTAAAAATGAAAATTTATTGAAATTGAAGGGTAAATGGAAAAGATAAGACATTTTTTTCTTTATCTCCTGCTTTCTGGAAAGACTAGCTTTACTGAAGGTTCGAATGTGCTTTCTTGCCCCACAGTATAAAAAGGAATCTAACCAACCTCATGTAGGTTCACATTACTGATATTTCTGAAAAAAATATGAATGTCTTTGGATTTTCTTTAAAGATTATTTTCATTCATCATCTAACTGCCTCTGCTTTCACTAATCACTTTTTCATTCATTTAATCATTCAACATATTATCTGTTGAACACCTACTTTTTGCTAGGCACTGGCTGTGAGTGGCTGGCTTAAACAAACATGCTTCTTACTCTCTTGAAATTTATAGTATGATAGGGGAGACAGATGCTAAGCACATATACCTGGAGATAAATAAATAATTTCAAGTAGTAGTTAGTGAAATGAAGACAATGGAACAGTGTGATCTAAAAGAATAAGAAACCAAACTTTAAAATTAAGATTATAGGGGGCTGGGAATGTGGCTCAAGCGGTAGCGCGCTCGCCTGGCATGCGTGCGGCCCGGGTTCGATCCTCAGCACCACATACCAACAAAGATGTTGTGTCCGCCGAGAAATAAAAAAAAAAAAATAAGATTATAGGGACTGAGGGGATGTGTCTCTCTGTAGTACAGCACTTTCCAAGCATGCTTAGCAGGCCCAAGACCCTAGATTTCATTCCCAGGACCACAAGACACAATGATTTAAATTGAATAGTCATCTAGAATTGGCAATGAAGTAGAGACCTGAAGAATGCAGAAGAATTGACCTGGGGAGAAAGTCTCCAGGCCACTAGTGGGGAAGCTACATCCAAAAATTCTTGAGAAGAGAGAGCTTACTGCTGCCTCTGAAATCTTGAAGAGAGTTCTTCCACACCTTCATTTGACTCTCAGGTCATGCCACTTTATACTTTTATTTCCTTTTAATGTATACATTCTGTTTTCAAAGCTGCTGAGGGCACAGTACTGGTTTAGAGCCATTTTTATTACTAACATAAAGCTACTTTGCATTTCAGCATCACAAACCTGAATGCCTCCTGAGTTGTGCCTGAGACTTGATGAAGAAGCAGCATTTCAACTCAGAGAAGGGGGCTCTTGTCTTCTTGACTGAAGCAGTCAAGCTTCTATATATTCTTAGTATGGCACAGCTATGTTGAATCTCACACTTGATCAAAATCTGTGTATACATCTCTTGGGGCCTTTCCTCCACTAGCTTCAAAATTGGATGCCAATGACTCTCATTAACAGACCAGAATCTGTGTTTCTATAAGAAGTAGATTCTGGGAAATGTAATTCCATACTTCTCTTCTGCAATGTTCCTTTTCAACTCAGCATTTGTAGTTTTTCCATCAGCCATGTTTAAACCTTTAAATTGCAATTTTAAAAGCAACGTTCTCCATTTGACATGATGTGACCTCCACTGAATCAACCAAAATCATGTTATAATTTATTGCAGGATGACTAGCACCGTGCCAGAGAAGCCTCCTGAGAAATTAAAGTCTAGAACAATTAGTGAAGAATAAAAACAAAGAGTCAGAAAGGATAGTTTTAAAGAGACAGAGCATATGATAGGTCTAGTCCACATAGGAGCTAGAGCTAGACAATTAGAAAATGGCTACAATGGTTTATTTAAGGAGATACAACAAAGGAAGGGATGAGGTTTCAAGGGAGGAGTCTTGTTTTGTGATGTCTTACAGTCAACAGGTTGATTGGCATCTTGGTAGGTCACACCCATTTTACAGGGAATTTGCAGCTACAGCAGGTCTCCCCATCTCCAGTGCTGCATGAGACCTGGAGCAGATTTTGGATAGGGCTCACAATGTCTCTAGGCAGTCAACCAGAGGAAATGTCCACTGGAAGTTTCCAGACACCAGATTTCCCTATTCAGTTAGGCTGTGATGAGTGATAGTCCACACACAGCCCATAGATAGCTAGTGACAGTAATTCATCTCAAAAAGTAGAGATGAAAAATTCTTATGTCCCTAGATGCATCTTTGTATAATTTTCTTTGTTTTCTCAGTCATAATCACTCTTTGATATTCTTTAATGTAAATATTAAATCTGTAGCATTAATCATTCTTAACATTTTTAACATGTCTTATGGATGGTACAGAAAGGAAAAATAGGAAAAAAATGTTTAATATATAAAAATATGGACATAAAGCAAAGAAATCTCCTTTTTATTATGTGCATGTATGAATATGTAACAACAGGGCCCAATATGTTCAGTGGCTCTGAAGGCTGAGACAGGAGGATTGCAAGCTCAAAGCCAGCCACAGAATTTTAGTGACATCTTAGCATGATCTTATCTCAAAATAAAAAAAAAAAAAATTAAAAAGGGCTGGGGATGTGCACAGTGATGAAGTAACCTTGGGTCCAAGTCCCAGTACCAAAAAAATGATATAAAATTTAAAAAATTGAAATATAAAAACAAAGCCCTTGTGTAATCACTCATTACAATTCAATTTTTGCAAAGGGTGATATGCCATAATTTTTTCTCTACTGCTCACTCTATGTTTACTTCGAGTTACCACCTCATTAGGGTCTACTTGTGTAGAGACCCAAACCATGATTCATGAAGAGTCTAAAATGTTATTGCTACTGTCCAGAATTTGTAATTGCAGTCGATGTTCCAGTAACAATTAATACTGGAAATAACAATACTAGAAGTGTACTGTGGAAATCCCTGACTTCTAGACCATCTTCTCCATGCCTTTTGTAGATGATTAGATTAACTATTCAAGTTAGAAAAATGGACTTCTACTTTGCCTATTAGATCAATGAAGGCAGGAACCCTAATGACCAGGTGCCAATCTCAGCTCCCATTACAATGGAAAAATTGTTGTATCTTAATGGAAACACCATTGTCTCTAAGTCCTTTAAATAGGTAGAATCCAAAATTTTAGGGAAAGGAAGCAAAAATATTGTGACTGAGTTCTCAGGGGAAATAGAAAAGTCACATGCACTTTCATACTGTTCCAATTCCTGGATCCTGTATATTCTAGCTATTGGACAAATGGCTTTGTATATTAGTCAGAGGTTCAGAGAACCTCATTACACAGCATCATATTTCATCTCAGGTTGTTACTTGGGTTCTGAGCCTTTAGTACACCACTTCAATTGCTTCCATTGGGCCACTAGTTTAGAACTCAGAATATGTATAAATGCAGAATCTAAGCACATTCTCTCACTTTTAATGTTCAATGAATACAATGGTCCAAGACAGTGCTGTATGTGCTATGTTGATTGTAGACAAAGCACTCAGTAAGTACTGGTGTTGTCATGTGGGACACAGAAGGCAAATCTAAAAATAGAGTAAAAATCTCTTCCAATCAGGACAAATTGAGGCCATTTCCCAGTGTAGCTGACTTGTCCTAAGATGCCTGGTTCACCCTGGTTTTGGGGAATAATTCTGTACTTGGGGTCCAGCATTGGCTTCTGCTATTAGTAGATTGGGAATACATCTATAGTGGTGGCTGGAAAATTAAGATACGTCTGTTAATCTCATGAATAACATCCCTGCTACCATTGTCACTTTGTTCATGAATACGTTGAACAAACTGGTCAGTTTTTCCACATTTACAAAGTATGACTGTGGTGAATGTTCACATAGGATGCAGAAATCTTAATTTTCTGTCATTCAAAGAAGTCCAATTATGTAAGTCTTCACCAATTTTCCAATCATATGCTTTCTAAATTTATAATATTGACTAGTATTTACTTACTTATTTATTTTTGTGACCTTGGGTCAGGCACAGGTTCTTTTTTATTTCTGAAAAACTATTTCCCCAGATTTATTAAATAAATAAAAATATTAATGAATAAAATATATTTTTACTGTGTACGATGTGAAGTTTTGATACATGCGTACATTGTGAAATGATTAAATCTAATTAACAAAACTGATATTCTTGTGATAATATTTAAGATCTATTCTCATAGCAATTTTCAAGTAACAAATTTATTATTTTTAATAAACCATGCTGTATAACAGATCTCCAGAAGTCATTCTACCTAACTCAAACTTCTAATCCTCTGACCAACATCTTCCCACTTTCTCCAATGCCCCCAGCCTCTTCCAATTACCATTCTACTTGCTGCTTCTCTGAGTTCCACATTTTAATATTTGTACATATTTACATTTTACATTTTTATATTCTATATAAAAGCAAAATTATTCAATATTGATCTTTTCATGCCTGGCTTTATTTCATGTAGCATAGTGTCCTACAGGTTCATTCATATTGTTTACAAATGAGAGGATTTCCCTGTTTTTAATGTTGTATAGTGTTCCTCTAGGCAGACTGTTTGTGTGTGTGTGTGTGTATAATGTATATATAAATTATATAACATAGTTATATATTTTACGAATATATATATATTATATAATACATATGGATAGTATTTATCCATTTGTCTGTCAATAGGCACTTGAGGTAATTCCATCTTGATCATTGTTTATGCAGCAATAAACATGGGTGTGATAATATCTCTTTAAAATATATTTTTAAAAGTGGTGGAAGATGCTAATTTATTTACAGAGGTAAGACTGCTATATCACATGGAAGTTTCATTTTTAATTTTTTAGTATCTTCCACAATGGTGATACTTTTTACATTCCTACCCATAGTGTGCAAGGGTTCACGTTTGTCCACAACCTCACCAACACTTGTTATTACTCATACTGTGATAAATCTACTCTAACAAGTATTATTGCAATTTTAATTTGCATTTTCCTGATGATTAGTGTTGTTCAATTTCTTTTAATATATCTTTTGGCAATTTGCATGTCTTATTTTGAAAAATTTTTATTTAGATCTTTTTCGTTGGGTGGAACTTTTAAATTTTTTCTTATGTATTTTGGATATTAACCCTTTATCAGATACGTGATTTGTAAGTATTTTCTCTCATTCGTAAGTTGTCTCTTCAGTGTTGGTTGTTTTCTCCACTATGCAAATTTTTCTAGTTTGAAACAATCCCATTTGCCTATTTTCACTTTTGTGCTTGTTTTGGAAATCACATATCTTTGGGGGATTTTATTTACACTTATATAAACAAACTTTTTTCTGAATGCTTTCTCCTAGTAATTTTACAATTTCAGATCTTATTTTTAAATATGATTTGAGTTGACATTTGTATATAGTGTGAGGTAATGGTCTAATTTTATTATTCTGCACATGGATATTCAGTTTCCCAACACATTATGTAGATGAGATTGCCCTTTCTCACTGAATATTTTTGAAACCTTTGTCAAATATCAAGTTAATGCATGGATCTATTTCTGGGCTTTCTATTCTGTTCTTTTGGTATGTATCTGTTATATTAGTGCCATGCTGTTTTGATTCTTATAACTTTTCAGTATATTTTAAAATCACTTGGTATAATACTTCTGGGCTTGGTTATTTTGTTCAAAGGTGCTTTGGGTATCCAGGTGTTTTTTTGTCTCATATGAATTTTGTAACATTTTCTATTTCTGTGAAAAACTGCCATTGGAACTTTTATAGACATTATATTGAGTATGTAAAACACTTAGAAGTATGCACATTTATACAATATTAATTATTCAATTGCATGAAGATAGAATATATTTCCATTTGTTTTTGTCTTTTTCAATTTATTCCAATACAAATTAATTTAGATCTAATTATTTGGACATATCTTGTTTTTTATAAAGAAAATGACCAGATGCATGGTACAAATTCAGCCCATTGGTGGAATTCCCTTCTCCACTGTGTTTTATGACTGCCTCTGAGTGAAGATTTTATGCTGCAACTCTGCTTCACAATTGTGGTGATATATCATCCACAGTTTTCTGTCAACCAGGCTATTATTTTCCTCTTCATAATATAGTTGAAAAAACTTTGTTGAGGTCATATGATGTAGGTTGATACGAGACATTATGCTACAAAAGTATCACTTTCATTCTATTGAATGCTATTGTGTGTGCCTCAATTTATGGCTTTGATTCATCCATTAAAAACAAGTTTTTTGTATCTTATTCTTTAGGAATTCAGTTCACATAACTGTTCAGAAGCAGGGCATGGACTGTTACTCAAAAGGAGAATAGTTTTCTATATATGAGAATACAATTTTACTCTAAAATTCTATGTGTGTGGGAGGGTGTTGTTTCATTGTGCTTTGAGTTTTAAGGATTTACCAAAATTTTTATAGCAGCATCCATAATTTAGTATAGGAATAGGGAACATCAAGTACTACTAGGTTTACTGGGTGATAGTTTTTTGAATTTGAAACAAACAGCAACTTAGATTAGTTTCAAAGCATTATTTTTTTGAGACCCAAAATCAAAAGTGATCTTAGTTAAAGCCACAGGATTATAAATTATTTTATAAAAAAGGTTAAAACAACATGTTCAAATATAAGACATGTTAGAAAACAAAATACCTACTAAGTGTTGTGCCTTTATCTTAATAGAGGGTGATATAAAATGGAAGGATTATTCTTTAATTTTTGAGAGACAAATAAAATGCACCAGTTTAATAAACTACTATAGACTTAACAAATTTTAATGTTTGAATTTTCATGGCTTTCTCTCTCACATTTTGTTATGCATGTGTCTTAATATGGAATTACACAATTGTGAACTCTTGGTGACCAGATACAAATAGCATTATTTGAACATTCAGCATATCAAAGTGATGCTGTGAATAATGGCAAGATGACAGCAGTTCCTGTTGATTATAGAGTTGATACATTCTTGGTAATACAGGAAAACAGTAAAAGTGATTTCTCTTTCTACCACGTGAAATCAAATTGTTTCTGATATTCTTTTACTAATAAGTTTAAAGAAAATATGAAGAATTACACACCCAAATTCCACGGCTGTGTTTATTTGATGCAGTAAAGAGACTTCATCTAGAAAAGGAGCTATAATTGTAGTCACTAAATTACTCTGACAATAATCAATAGATTATCTCCAAGTTCATTCTACTACATAGGCCAAACGGTGGCATCAAATAGAGATGTAATAGGAATTATTATCTTTGAATTTTTAAATCTTTAATGATTATATTAATATCTGAAATTCTACCAGGAAATATGAAAAAACTTTTGGATTACACTTTTACTAGGAAAAGGCAGTTCTAAGAGATTCCTCCTCACACTATTTATCATAATAGATTTTAGATAGCCTGTGAAGGCATTCTGCTAATTTTGAGTATGTATTTTCTAATGATTCTTTCAGCAGATAGAGAAATACCCAGATAAATCTATTGCCCAATGTGATATGAATCCAGGGGTAAACACATTTTTAACATTGTGTACCTAAGCCCTAACTTTGAAAGGTGAACTTTAGTGACATTTGAATAAATTTGGTTAGATCAGAGCCGTATCTGAGTTAAATTCCTTTCCTCTAGTGCTAAGGCCTCTTTAATTGGCCACAGGATCCTCTAGGGGAAGCTAGCTTGAATATTTATAACAGTTACTTTGGAAGTATTATGATATTCTACCAAAAGGGAATTTATTTTCTTTGCCATTCAATAGATTTGGGTTCTGGGAGTGTCTAGTTTTGAGAAATGAGAAAAAGGTTATAACTCATTTAAGTTCTAGAGATTTTTCATTACTCATTTGTTTATACAAAAAAAGTAAGACTATAATAGCTTTCTGAACTCTATTGGTCCTAGTAAAATCATGTTTAATTTGCCAAGGTAGGCTGTATCTAAACCAAAGCATTTTACTGCTTTTCTATTGCTGTCTATGTGAGTTAATAATGTTCTCTCATTTCTGGAGATTATATTGCTTCTGTTTGGCCTCAGCTCCTCTGTGATCACATTGTATCCATTTAACTCAATGCATCATTGAAATGCCTGTTTCACACTATCATGCCTGTCTTGAAGAGTGGAACTAGTATACTAGTTACAAATGGGCTGCCAGTCCTCCCATGCTCTAATGAAGGAGAGTTCTCTGGGTCCTCCTGAGGGATATATTTAGCATAGATAAGTTGACTTCCTATAAGAAATCAATTTTAACATTCTTTTTCCTATATCTTTATGTTCCTTTCTCTATAGTAAACCAAAGTATTTCTTCAAAATCAACTTATTTTATTAAATACTGTTGGGTCCATGTTTTCAATAACCTCTCAAGCAAAATATTAAAGTCACTCTTGGCTGTCAAATTAATGCACTGAATCAAGAATCTTTGTTGAATGTACTATTATTAAATTAAACCAGATTATTTTCCTTTATTCATGGTTTAATAATGGTTTTTAATACACCCCTATATATTGCCAAGCTTTATGCCTCTCCCTATATATACACATACACTTTACATTACATATATATCATACAAATAAATACAAATAAACATATGTGTGTATATGTACACACATTTGTACAGACATAGAAATATACATATTTATGTTCTATATCTAGAAGGATTAGCATAAACATATCTATCTATCTATCTATCTATCTATATATATGTATGTATATGTATATATGTGTGTATGTGTATATATATATATATATATATATATATATATATACACACACACACATATATGTATATATAATCTGTTTGTACATTTCCCTGCTATAAGAAGTATGGAGTCAATGAAAGGTGGTGGTGGATCTTTCAGAAAACCAGCTTTCTACTGTAGTGATTGATAATTGAGATTGAAGGTATGTTTAGAGGCAAAGCTGGTTCAGCTCCTCATTGATGGAAAAAGAATCTCCATTTGCTATTAAAGAAAATGCAGTGTGACTTTGGATTTTTTTTTAGGTCCTCATATTCTTTAAAATTAATCCATCCATATGTGATTTTATTCTCAAAATTCCATCTTTTTTTCTGATAAATTCTCTAAATTTCTTAAGAGTGAGAAAGACTATGAGTTTAATTTGCATAGTAATTTAGCCACTTTAAGTGCCCAACTTGAGATTTAATTTTCAAAAGTTTCAACACCCTCTGAAGTAGATGAAATTAAAGGTTGTTTATATGGCAGTGAAATTAGCTTTTCTTTGCCATGACCTGTGGCCTTCATGCAAACTTTACAGTATAGTCAGAAGGTATTCACCCCATCATTCCACCCCATTGTAATAAAGAGAAAGAATAGTCTTTCACATCCTTTGGTTCTGGCAACAATAAATGATAATTAGATACTTTGTTTTCCTACTACATGCACGGACTACCAGAGTCTCATTTTTCCACTAGCAATGCAATGATTTCAATTATAACCTTCAAAATATTTAACCAATACCAAATTCTCATATTTGACATTTTATTTCCTCATAACTCCTTCAATTATAAATATATGTTGGTCAGAATTCTCAGAATATATTGTATGAGTCTCAATTATGATTTTTTTTAAAATACAGTGAAATAGAACCTTGCACATCTGTTCAAAGGCCTGAAGGAACAGAAATCAGAGAGACCACTGGTAGCAATCAAAGCCTGTAGCACAGATACAGAGGAGATCACAGAAGGTCACATGACTAATGATAAGTAGACAACTGAGCCTACACTCACTTTTCACAGATACATAAGTGTACTAAATATATCACTTTTCTGTAATACTATTCTAATTGTACATGTTAACCATTACTTCATTCTAATACTGGGAGTGCAATAGGGAATAGTACAAATTATGGCAAACTGGAGGATTTACTTCTTTATTCCAGTGGAAATATAATTGAAATATTATGAGATATCCTAAAGTTTTAGAATATTACACATTTATGTAGCAGATAAATCACTCATTTTACACAACAACTGATCAACAGTTTACAAATGTGTTAATAGGTAACTGTGCATAATGCATAAGATTCACTTCTGCTAAGTAAATTATAGTACTAGACTTCACCAAAGCCAGTTTCAAACCCTCTTTTCTCTAAGATAGTTTCCAGGGTCTACTTTTAAAAATATAGTGTCTTAAGATAATATGCAGCCTAAAAATGAATAATGCATTTCTCTTCTTTTCCAGTTAATTACCTGCTTGTCTATTTTGTGCATGGCTAATCAGGCAGTTTCCCTTCTCCATGAAAATTTTGCCTAATACATTTAGGTAGTCTCATCAAAGCTGAGATAGTGTTAGTAAAATTTAAAAATAAATGGTATTGCTAATTTTGAATGGAAAAATTACTTTCTTTAGTAAAGAATATTAATTAAAGAGACAGTTAGTATCTACTGAATTTTTTAAAGAAAGGGAATGGAGTTATTATGCCAAGAACAATTAGAAGTAGTGACATGACATAAGGAAGTATGGCTTGAGAGTAAAAATTTGCAGCAAGGACATGAATCTTTCCTCAGACCACTTACACATTAGTAAGATATGTAATTATCTGTCCTCATTTTTCTCCTAACCCTCCTACTACTGTATACTGAAGCTGAAAAAACCTACATTTATTATTCTTATTAGAAGGAAGTATGGGAATGCTAAAAACTAAAATGAAACAAATTTCAAATGATTGGGACTCAAATTATTTATTAAGCCCTTTCCCATCTTCAAGTGAGTTTCTTTGAGGGTGGACAGAGGACATGTAGAGAAGAATATTTTACACTGACACAATTGAGACCTAAATATCTCTAGTCTTAAGAAGGGAAAGTGGTAATATAAAACCCAGGAGGTCAGGCAACAGCAAGATGGGCTGAGAAATTAGTTTTTAGAGCAAAGCCAAATATGTAGAAAATAAGTTTGGAGAGTCACTGTGCTAATTGTCAGGAGGCAACCAAACTTGTGAGAGGAGGTGTCAAAGGAGAGCAAGGAAACAAGAACTTAATGTAACAAACAAAAGAAAAAAAAACAGGCTAGAGATCAACTATGGAAAGTGAATCTCTATAAAGTGATCTATTAATTTATTCTCTCACTCGATAATTATTAAGCATTCGTTGTGTTCCAGAAACTGTGCCTTAATGCAGTGAATATAAGAGATGACCTAGATAACCTGATACTTGGGCCTAGCACATTATCCTTTAGCAATGTTTTTAATATCCTTCTGTCTGTGGGATGCTCTGAACCCAAAGTCATGTCTTAAGAAAAGTTTCAGTTTCTTAGCCCATTTATTGTTTTTGTTGTTGTTGTTGTTGTTGTTGTTTGTTTGTTGTTTGTTGGAGTTTTGGGGGGCATTAAATTTTTTTGAGTTCTTTATATATCCTGGAGATTAGTGCTCTACCTGATGTACGTGTGGTAAAAATTTGCTCTCATATTGTAGGCTCTCTCTTCACCTCAATGATTGTCTCTTTTGCTGAGAATAAGCTTTTTAGTTTGAGTCCATCCAATTTATTGATTCTTGCTTTTACTTATTGTGCTTTAAGACTCTTGTTAAGGAAGTTGGGGCTTAATCTAACATGACAAAGATTTGGGCCTACTTTTTCTTCTACTAGGTGCAGGGTCTCTAGTCTAATTCCTAGGTCCTTGATCCACTTTGAGTTGAGTTTTGTGCATAATGAGAGATAGAGGCTTAATTTCATTTTGCTACATATGGATTTCCAGTTTTCCCATCACCATTTTTTGAAGAGGCTATCCTTTCTTCAACGTATGTTTTTGGCACCATTGTCTAGTATGAGATAACTGTATTCATGTGGTTGCTCTCTGTGTTTTCTATTCTGTATCATTGGTCTATATTTCTGTTTTTGTGCCAATACCATGCCATTTTTGTTACCATTGCTCTGTATACAGTTTAAGGTCTGGTATTGTGATGACTCCAGCTTCACTTTTCTTGGTAAGGATTGTTTTGGCTATTCTTGATCTCTTATTTATCCAAATGAATTTGATGATTGCTTTTTCAAGTTCTATGAAGAATGTCATTATGTTTTTAATAGGAATTGCATTAAATCTGTCTGTATAAAAGTTTTGGTAGTATGGCCACTTTGACAATATTAATTCTGTCTATCCAAGAGCATGGGAGATCTTTCCATCTTCTAAGGTCTTCTTCAATTTCCTTCTTTAGTGTTCTGTAGTTTTCATTGTAAAAGTTTTTCACCTCTTTGTTAGATTGATTGCCAAGTATTTTATATTTTTTGAGTCTATTGTGAATGGGGTATTTTTCCTAATTTTTTCCAGTGGATTAATCACTTATGTATTTGATTTATGGGCAATGATTTTATAACCTGCTACTTTGCTGAAATCATTTATTTGTTCTAAAAGTATTCTGGTGGAATTTTTTGGATCTTCTTGGGATCATGTCATTGGCAAATAGTGATAGCTTGAGTTCTTCTTTTCCTATGCTTACCCCTTTAATTTCTTTTTTCTGAGTGATTGCTCTGGCTAGAATTTCAAGGACTATGTTGAATAGAAGTGGTGAAAAAGGGCATCCTTGTCTTGTTCCAGTTTTTAGAGGGAATGCTTCCAATTTTTCTGTTTAGAATGATGTTGGCCTTGGGCTTAGCATAGATAGCTTTTACAATATTGAGGTATGATCCTACTATTCCTAGTTTTTCTAGTGTTTTGATCTTAAAGAGGTATTGTATTTTATTGAATGTTTTTTTCAACATCTATTGAGATAATCACATAATTGTTGTCTTTAACTCTATTGATGTGATGTATTACATTTATTGATTTCCATATGTTGAACCAACCTTGCATCTCTGGAATGAACCCCATTTGATTGTGGTATACTATCTTTTTAGTATGTTTTTGTATGTAATTTGCCAGGATTTTATTGGGAATTTTTGTATCTATGTTCATCAGGATATTGATCTGAAGTTTTCTTTCCTTGATGTGTCTTTATTTTGTTTTGATATCATGTGATGCTAGCCTCATGGAATGAATTTGGATGGGTTCCCTCCTTTTCTATTTCATGGAATAATTTGAGGAGTATTGTTAATAGTTCTTCTTGGAAGGTCTTGCAGAATTCATCTGGTCCTCGGCTTTTCTTGGTTGGTAGGCTTTTGATGATGTCTTCTATTTCCTTGTTTGAAAATGATCTCTTAAAATTGTGTATGTCCTCCTGATTTAGTTTGGGTAGATCATATGCTTCTAGAAATTTGTTGATGTCATTGAGATTTTCTATTTTATTGGAGTACAAATTTTCAAAATAATTTCTAATTATCTTCTGTATTTCAATAATGTTTATTATGATATTTCCTTTTTCATCATGAATTTTAGTAATTTGAGTTTTACTCTCTCCTTCTCTTCATTAGCATGGCTAAGGTTTTATCAATAAAAAATAAAAAAAAATGTTATTTTTTAAAACCCTGAGTTTCTTTTGTTAAATATTTTTTTTAGTTGTAGTTAGACACATTATCTTTATTTTATTTATTTATCTTTATGTGGTGCTGAGGACCAAACCCAGTGCTTGCACATGCTAGGCAAGCACTCTACAAGTGGGCCACAACCCCAGCCCACAAAGTTTCTTAGAAAAGAATGTCTTCCTCATCACCACCAAAGAAAGCCAAACTGTTAATAACAATATTGGAAGAAGGGGAAATGTAAAGAATAAGAAAATGATAACTCTCAACCTGAAAAGGAACAGATTGTCAAATTTGGTAATAACTTGTAGCTATGAATGTGAACAAGTCCGCCAAATGTTTGAGATTAAAAAAAATCATTGAACTGATTCTCCAAATACTCCAACCTGATCAAAAATAATTCATAAAGTAAAATAAAACATTCACTAAAGTTGAAATGAATATTAACATGTAGAATAGTAGTATATACAAGAAGCATAAGACTCAATAGAAATATATTCAGAGCAAGTAAAGATTTGTACAAAAATCTTACAATGTTAAAATCTGAGGATTTGAAATGGTCTCAGAAAGCATGCCATGCAAATGGCAAATCTTCTATACTGTATGATGTTTATTGCTCCAAAGGGTTTCTAAACACATTTGAAACCAATAAAATTCATTTGATATGTACATTCATCCTTAAAGTAGCATTCTTCAAGGGGCCTACTTTTCTATATTTAACGCATTCATTCTCTATGTATAAAGTATAAACCTACAAATTTCAGGTGGCATATAAAGTCCAGCCTGTTGAGAGCCACAGCCCAGTCAGAATGATGCCTGGCATTTGCCAGAGGGAATGGATGAAAGGTGATGCCAGCGAACCATTGAGATGATGATTTGAGTTAAGCTGTATATAATTGCTGTGAGGCTGGATTGATTGAATTGCATATTTGACCTTTAAGGTTGGGCAATGGGCCAGCACTTGCTGCCTCGGGCGCCTGCTACTTTGGAGTTCCTGTGAGTTCTTGGGGGGGGGTGTTGGGGAGATTGGACAGAGCCCGGTGGAGGGAGTGTGTTCCCATGTGGTGTGTGTAGTGCCAGTGAGAGTTAGGAAATAAAGAGTGGCTGTTTGAATCTACAAGGCTTTGTGATGGCTCGGTTATTTGTGCCCATTTAGACTTCTCAGCCTCTTCCAAGCAGAATAAGGATATCCACAATCTGTCCCAGACTACTCTTTCTAGCTTCACTTTTCATAATCCCTGCTCACACTCTCTGGGCTTCAACTGAAGCAATGAATCTTCAGATAGAACTGAACTTTTCCAGGTCCATGCCTTGCTGTTTGCCTTTCCCTTTTCCTGCTAACCTCCCCAAACACCTTTTCTTTTCATATTCTACCAATATTCAAATTTGAGCCCACTCAGCTCATAGAAATCTCTCTGAAACTCAAGCACATTTATTATCATTTAAAAACAAAACAAATCTCTACATGTAAATATTATTTTATGGAACTTTTAGTGTTTAGTCAAAACGGAAGAAAATAAGCACTTCAAAGTATTTACCATGTATTAGGCACTCTGTTAAACACTTTATATAATTAATCTCATTAAGCCAGGATTATTATGTAATTATTTTCTTGCTTTCATTTAATTTTTCAAGTGTTTATGGCTCATCTCATCCCCAACCAGATTATAAATCCTCTATGGGCATAAATCTTCATTTATACTGTAAGAGTAAAAGAAATTGAAATTGAAGATTACTATATACATTCAGCATATATAAAAATCTGTATTGTGATATTACAAAAAAAAAAAGCTCAGTTTCATATAAGGTTGCCACTGAGGGTAAATTGTTCATTCTCCAAACTAGTGCTTATTCTTTCTCTTTTATTCTATTGTGGCATAACACACTTCTTTCTTTACATGCAATAAAATCCTTAAGCATGTACTATGCACTACCCAGAGAGCTAGATACTGACATATCTCATCTTTTTCATCAAGGAACTAACTTTTTACATCTCTAAGGAAAACAAATTTTTTTTTACATCTCTAAGAAAATTTGGAGAATGGATTCAGGTTAATATAGAATGAATAATAGACCAGAACAGAGGACTAATATAAAATGGATTTGAAAATATAAAAATGACTATACTGTTTTTACACAGGATACCAATTATTTAATATAGATGTAAACCCAAGACCCCAAATTCTACTATATAATCTCAACCGTTAAATGCATGCTATTATAGACATGGAGTCCTAATGTGGTTGTCAATTTTCTTCCTATTTAAGGATTAAGATACTGGATCATTAATAATCTAATTTTGTAACAGTTATTAATAGCAGAGACATTTCAACTAACCATTTCTAAGGATTTGTTCCATACCAAGTTCAATTATGTCAAATTTCTATGAATAGAGTATTAAATTTCATAGCCCTTTAAAAGGTCACCTTTGACCGTCATATTAACTGCTATGTATAGAAATGCTGATACTTTCAAATCAATTTATGTATTTAAAATGTTTAAATATTTAAGTACAGACATATTTTAGTTAAAATTAAATCTTTATTATTTAAAAGCCACATCCATGTATTTTTTCCAAGGATACATGCATTTATCTGTTATCACACAAAACTGAAAACATTCCATCTGACGTACTTTGATGAATATATAATTAAGAGAATGCCAAAGTTAAATATATATATATATATATATATATATATATATATATATATATATTGAGTTTTATACTTTTCTGCCCTTACCAGTAAAGAATTCCATTCATGAGTGAATAGGTTTATCATATGACATGCTAAAGAAGATAGCATAAATATGGAGCCCATTGTATTTAGATATCATATGTTCTGGAATTTTCAATTTATCTTGACAGTTACTGTAGATGATGTAAACAAACAGTCTTGAGGGGAAAATAGATACAAGAGTCTATCAATGTAAAAAGTAATAGAAGCTATACTTTGGGGATAGTGGTTCCAAACTACAGAATCCCTCACTTTTAATTCAAGGACACAGTTGTTGTTGTTTTCCTTTTCTTCTTAGTTTTTCACTTTTTTGGCCAACAGAGATATTTGACTCATGTTCATGGTCTACCCAAAATAATTGTTTTGAGTTTCCTCCTGACAAAAGATATTCATACCACAACAGATATTCCTCTGATATGAAAGAATTACATTCTTTTGCAGCATTTTGGTGAAGACAATGGACCCTGTGTGCACATATGGCAGAACTAGACTTTTATTCTTAGTCTTTTTATATAGATAGAAAAAGATTGAGTATCAGTCTGTGTTAACAAATTTCCTTAATCACAGTGCATATATTCTCAATTTATTATCATGTTCTAAATAGAAAATGTCACTTATAATTGTTGTTTTTTTCTGTAGTTATGTTGTTTGTACATTTTAAATTTATAAATGCATATTACAGACATGAAAAATATATTCTCTCAGTAGCATATTTTTATTTTATAAATTATTTCTCCTGTATTATTCAGTATAAAGGTCATGGTACCTAGGGATCAAGGACTTCAACTTTAATTTCTGCACCAAGAGAACATTCTAATAAAAAGTAAATGAACCTTTTGGGGTTTATAGAAATACAGTTTTTGGTCAAATTTAATTATAAAATCCATTGTCTATAAGCAAATATAAAGTGATTTTATTTTACAATCATATAAGAATAAGAATTTGTGAAAAACACTCAATTTGTAATAGTAATTTATGATGGTATCTCTAGCTGTAATGAATGATTTTGCACTGTATATATGTGTGTATATATATATATATATATATATTTTAACAAAAAGAAAAAGCTTATATTAATGTATAAAACATTTCAAACTCCTTTCCTTTGAAGTCTTTATTCATTCTTAAACTGACAACAGATTATAAACTGGTCAATTTACGTAATTTTTAACCATTTAGGTATGATGTAGTTATCAAATTTCTATTATCTTAAGAAGTAGTCAAGAATTTTAGTACTTTGCTTTCACAACAATGTGTATGTTTATGTAATCCCAGCTATTTAAAATAAATTATTTTGGATAGATTGCTATTTTGCATGATAGTTTAATTCTTGGATCAGAGAATTCAGTTCCTATTAATTATTCAGAATAACATTTAAAACCATAGCAATATTTGAGTAGTGATTAAATCAAATATATTAAAAATTATTGGAAAATGAATCTTTCCCTTATGATGAATAATAAAAAAGAATTTCTCATACTCTGGATAAAAAATTTTCTAATTTTTTGGAAAATAACATCTTTTTTTGCTTTGTTGTTTATGAATTAATAGAAAAAGTATGAAAAATCAGTTGGTCAAAAAGAGGTTAAACATGTGACCAGGTAAAGGAAATTATGGCAAAATATAGAAGGAATAAATAGGAACTTATCATGGTTATTTTAAACTTAAAAGTTGAATGAATAAAAATTGTGAAGGCAAATTAAATATAATCAAAGAAATTACATTTCATTAAATAGCTGCATATCTTTAAATACATATTTTAAAGGATTATCTAAGAAAAATGTCAATGTTATATTACAAGAAAGATAGCAATGTCTTTGTCCAACACTCAAAAGTATTTTTCTACTACATTTTAGTTTTATAAACTCTTCTTTACCAAGAAAAATACATTACATTATCATTTTTTTTCCTGAACAGAACTCTTTGAGATAAGCAGTTTCATTACCCCCATCTTCAGATAACACAGCTGAGTTGTGCAGAGCCTCAGTGACCTATGTAAGTTTATACACCATGCTGGCACCAGTTCTGGACCAACATAAAGTTAGGACTCTAATTCCAAAGTTTATACTCTCACAGTGCTATGTGGGCTCTTGTATTTATAGGACTCTTACTGTTTTATCAAGGCAAATTATGTAAATGGTAGTTTATTTTTTTGTTTTTGTTCTTTATCGGGTAGTGAATAAAGACTCATTAGAAATAACAAGAGTTCATTTCCCACCACGAGTTCCCCCTCACCAGAAGCAATCATTTTCAGTTATCTTTCCTGGAATGTTGGCTTCACTCCCTAACTCTCTTTCTTCATTTATCCTTCCTTCATTACTTCTTTTCATCCTTCTCTGGATTTGCCTTCAAAATATCTTTATGGACAATGGAGAATCAGAAACCCTCGAGGCTTTTCCTTCTATTTATAACAGCTCTTATAGCTTTCCTTTTGACTTGACTTCATGACTAGCTCTCAAAACTATTTTGTGAGATTTGTCTTATGTTTTTCATAACACATAAACAAACATTTCTTTATTTTCTGTTTCCAGGGTCACAGTCCCAAAACTGATATAACCTTAGCTCCATGAGAAGAAAACAAATTACAAATATCCATTCCCATTGAAGCAAAAAGATACATAGTAATGCCAATACTCCTGTTATGGCAGTAAATTATGTCTATGTCAACATGTTCTTATAAAATTAGGTATAAAACTTATGAATTTAACATACTTGTTAATAACTCTGGAATAGATTCATTAGCTTAGTTAAAAACTGTTGTTATCAATTACATGCATGCAAATACTTCTACATAGCAATTTTTCAGATTATGATAAATATTTTAAAATATCTGCTACACTACAAACAAGAGTTTTCAAAGCCATGGTTCATGCTCACCATTCTTAAACAATTTGAGTAGAGAAAAATCCTTTTCTATATTGCAAGTTAATTAAAGAGTAACACATTTACAGAGGCTAATATTTATTTACCAGAGAATGTTGTATTTGTCTGGTAACTGAGATAACTTGTAGTAATTAAAAGATAAATTAGTATTTATATTTCATTATAAGGAAATCTATACCTCATTTAGTATTTAATTACAACTTGCTAAAAACATCCTAACTACTCCATGAGTTTTCAGATTTACTTAAAATTATGTAGTAAATAACTTTTAATGTCCATTAATTTATTAATTTTGATGATTACATTATGAGATTAAATAACTATTCTGTACTGTGTTAGTTTTTCACTTTTTAATATCTAGTAAAAATAACTTACAGAGTCAATTTTACAATACACCTTCTTGAGGTATATTAGAAAATATGGTCATATTAACTCCTACTTCCTAACATTTATTATTTTTAAGTAGATGGGGCTTCTTGTCTAACAAAATACATAGTTTCAGTTTGGAGTTCTCTCACCCTTAAAGGAAAATTCAAGGTGACACCCTTGACTACTCAAGGAATAGAAAACATGACCATTTATACAATATTAAAAGTCCTTTAGGGAAAACCAAATAAAAGATTTTCCCTTCTTTTCAGTGAAATTGGTTTGTTATCAAAGAAAATATTGGTGTAGACTACAGAAAGTAGAATTAAAGTGCAAAGATCAAGGACAAAGAAATAATTCAAATAGAGGCAACAGAAAATCACAAAAGCAACAAATGATGAATTTCATGCTTAATAATGCGTAGAAATGTTGTAGTAGGAAGTGATCATGACGTATGTTACTAGGTTGTATATTACAGTGTGGTCCCACTGTTTATGTCTGAGATTCTCACATAATTCTGTAAGGTTTATCTCCTAAGGATTATCTTCAGG
Organism: Urocitellus parryii; assembly: GCF_045843805.1. Classification (NCBI taxonomy): domain Eukaryota; kingdom Metazoa; phylum Chordata; class Mammalia; order Rodentia; family Sciuridae; genus Urocitellus; species Urocitellus parryii. Next base: position 789,494 of record NW_027553586.1, read on the forward strand.
AACACAGTAGTATACTATGAGCTTTTCCTGTTCTGTTCTGTAAAATTATTATTTTGGAATAATACTATTAGCAATTTATAATTTAGAATAAAAATGTTATGAAAAATCTATTTGAGGATAAAATATTATCAAATCTAATTTTTTGGTATCTATAGTCTTCTTATTTCAGGAATGTTCAAATTCTTTGTACTTTAAACTGAAATGGGGTTGAAATATATAACTGAAATAAACCCTGAAAATAGAGTTTCTCAATTAGAAAAAATTACTTTCTGATTATACCTAATTCTTCCCTTGCAACTTCAAACTGAGGTTAAGTAATTAACTATTTCATCAGAATCTGAAATAGGTGTCTATAACATAAATACTGAAATTCAGACAATGGTTTTTTAAAGGTAAAAATGATATATGATCTCAGTAAATACATTAAATACATCAAGCAACATTTTAATTTTAAAACTAAAAACAAGTTTATTTTCATATTTACTTGTCAAGGGAAATACAAATGAATTTTAAAAATTCATTTAAATTTTTAAAGTTCATTTTTAAAATACTCTGCTTAATAATTGAAATGATATGCAAGATGATATACTCCTATAACAACACTATGTTGTGATTAAGCTTACTTAGTCCTCATAAGCACTCTGCAAGGTAGACGTCTTTATATCCCAATTGACAAATACAGTTGTACTAAATAATTAGCCCAAGACGCCAGTAAAAGTGGTGGAGCCAAGACTTGCATCTGGGCAATCTGGCTGAGACTTTATGCCCATAAACACAGGGCTAGATTTTGTATTAAACTGAAAGTGTCTTTAATAACAAGAGTTACGTTACCTTTTGCACACAATTTCAATTGTGAACACTTGAGAAGTTCTAAAAATTGTTTTTTATACAAAATTGGGATTCCTATTTAAGGATGGCAAGCTCACTTTAACTAGTTTTTTGTTCTTACATTTATTTATTTATTTTTATAGAGAGAGAGAGAATTTTTTAATATTTATTTTTTTAGTTTTCGGCGGACACAACATCTTTGTATGTGGTGCTGAGGATCGAACCCGGGCCGCAAGCATGCCAGGCGAGGGCGCTACCTCTTGAGCCACATCCCCAGCCCTTATATTTATTTTCATTACACTCTCATTAATACCCTGCAAAATTTAGGCATTCTGGCCTAAGATTACAGACAGACAAAGAAAAGGGTACAAATGTAAAAGAGTAAATCATGGATTTTAGAAGTTGCAAGTAATTTCTTCATGCTCAATAGCTGGATATCTTGGAAAATATGGTTTGTCTATTGGGTGTAGAAAAAAGAATTGTGGTTTCCCTAATTTCTAATCTGTATTTCCCTAATACCTAAAGAGGAACACAAATACTATTTCATCTGAAATGAAAACAAATCAAAATTCATTTCTTATAGAACACACTCTATAGATATTAATTTACTATATTATTTAGTATATAGATATTAATTTAATTCTCAATATTCTGACCCAATGAGACAGTTTTAAGGAAAATTTTAGAGCCAAACAGAAATTTTTCTTGTTTTCTATTCTTCATTCTCAATCTGAAAGAACACCTCTAAAATGCAATTCATCTTCTGGTTTCCACTTCACTCATGTCCCTAAACAGTACTATATTTATAAATTAAATTTAAATTTAGACAGAACACTGTTAGAGTTCAAAGACTTTTTTTTTCTTTTATGAGAGGTTACTGGGGATTAAACCCAGGGGTGCTCAACAATTGAGCAACATCTCAGTCCTTTTTTATATGTTATTTAGAGATAGGATCTCAATAAGTTACTTAGGGTCTCACTACATTGCTGAGGCTGGCTTTAAACTTGCCATCCTCCTGGCTCAGACTCCCAAACTGCTGGGATTACAGGTGTGTGCAATCCTAGGTTCAAAGGCTTTCAATGGTACCTAATAATTTTTCAACATAACTCAGGAGACCCTATTCAGACCTCTGTTGTTTCTACGGCCTCACTTCACTCCTATCTCTTCCACTTGCTCCTCTCCTATATAACTGCAATTCATATTTTGTGACATTTAAGCATTGGTACCTGATGATCCATTTGCTTAATCTATCTTAATCTCCCTTTAGTGTTTGCAATTTTTACTTGAATGTCATAATTTTAATTTCTGTCTTAGCACTGCAAAGAAATTTTTATAATGCTTTCTTAATAACATTCTCTATTAATTTAAAAATCTTATTTATTTATTTATTTCTAGGGAAGACACAGTGGTACATGCCTGTAATGCCAGGTACTCTGAAGGCTGAGACATGAGTATCATAATTTAAAGATGAGCCTGGGTAACTTAGACAGTGTCTAAAATAAAAAGGTTGTGGATGTAGCTCAGTGGTAGATCACCCCTGGGCTTAATCTCAAGTACCACCAAAAAAAAAAAAAAAAAAAAAAATATATATATATATATATATATATATATATATATATATATATATATATATTTACTTATATATGTTTATATTCCAAAGAATATATGCACATATCTGCACTCATATGCCCATATGTATTATTTTAATGTTTGTCAACATTTGAAATTATTATATTTTTCTCTGGTATATATTCTATTGTCTTAAACAAACATATAATGTGATATGTGTACTTCATTAAAATATCATACTGGAGAGTTCCTGTTCTGCCTTATTTGTTCCTTTTTCTTTCACACTCCTAATATTTTTACTGGCTCTATAGCTTTGACTCTTTCTCTAGGATACATACATGGAATCAGACTGTATGTTGCCTTTTCAAATTGACTTCTTGAACTTAGCAATACAAATTTGTTTCCTCCATGTATTTTTGAGTTTGATACCTCATTTCTCTGCATTGTTGAAAGCTTTCCATCATGTGGATACTATACAGTTTGATTATTTACTCATTAATTGAAGGTCATTATTGATCATATCTGGTATTTGGCAATTATAAATATAACTACTCTAAAACTTGTGTACGTCTTTTATGTGTACATGTTTTCTATTAATTTGTCATACATAACTGGAGTGTGAGTTCTGGATTATAGGTTATTACTATGTTTAGTTTTGTAAGACATTGCCAACTGTCTTTCAAAGTTGTTATATTCTATCCACCATTTGGATTTGGTGTTTTGGATTTCATATACTCTAATATATTGTGGTAGTTTCTCATTGTCTTGGTTTGGGTCAGATATATTTCCATGGGCCATGTACTAAAACTGATCACTAGACTGTGGTGCTTTGGGATGGTAGGAGAACCTTTAGGAGGTGAGGCCTAGTGGAAGGAAGTCAAGTTATTGAATGTGTGCTCTTGAAGGGGACATTAGAAATATGGTCCCTCACTCTTTTTTTTTTTTTTTTTTTTTTTTTGGTTTCTGGCTCCCTTGAGGTGAGAAATTTCCTTCACCACAGTCTTCTGCCATGATGATCTGTTTTGCTATAGGTCCAAAAGCAAATAGACCAAAAGACAAGGGACAGAAATTTCTGAAATCATCATCCAAAATAAATATCTCTTTCTATTAAGTGGTTTATTTCAGTTGTTCTATTGCAGCAATGGAAAGCTGACTAACATGGTTATTGTTGCAATATGAAATCTCCAGAAAAAGGTATGTGACTTGGACACATTTCATGTTTATTGGCCATCTGCATATCATTTTTGATAATATGTCTATTCAGATCTCTTTTTTTTTGGTATTTTTTCTGTTACTGATGAATTCTGTGTGTTATTTTTATATCTTAGATGATTCCTTTATTAAATATATTTTGTAAATATATTCTCCAGTGTGTGTCTTCTGTATTTATTCTTTGAAGAATGTCCTTCAAAGAGCAGAAACTTTCAAATTTAATAAATTTGAGGTTACATTTATTTTTCTTTCATGGATTGTTCTTTTGGTATTATATGTGAAAAAAATCATTGCTAAACCCAAGGTCACCTACATTTTCTCCTAGAATATCATCAAGGAGTTTCATAATTCTATATTTTACATTTAGGCTTATTATCCTTTTAAAATTAAGTTTCATGAAAGTTATAAAGCCTATGTCTAGCTTAATTGTGTGTATGTGGGTATCTGGTTGAAAATCTATTCTCTATGCATTGAATTCCCCTTGCTCCTTTATCAAAGTTCAGTTGAATATATTTGCACAGGTCAACTTCTATACTTTCTGTTCTATACCAGTGATTGATTTGTCTATGTTTTTCACCAACACCACAATGTTCTCAACGATTATAGCATTAGAGTAAGACTGAAGTCAGGTAGTGTCAGTTCTCCAATACTGTTTTTCTCTGTCAATATTGTGTTAACTCTACGAGGTCCTTTACTTTTCCATGTAAACTTAGAACTGGTTTGTTGACATGTATAAAACAGCACTAACTTTGATTGCATTAAATCTATTTCAAATTGTGTAGAACTGATTATTTGAAAATCCCAAGTCTTTGTATCCTTAAATATTCTTGCAATATTTGTATATAGTTAGTTCTCCTTTCATTTTAAATAGATTTTTGTAGGTTCTCTCACATAGTTTTTTTATACATATTTTGTTTGATTCATAACTAAGAATTTCTTCTTTTTGTACAAAAATAAATGATATTGTTTGATTGATTTAAAGTTCCAGTTGTTTGTTTGCAGTAAATAGGAGCTACTTTTGTATATTAATCTTACATCCAGTCATTTGGCTGTAGTTACTCTTTTTGGGTTTGAGGGGTTACTGGGATTGAACTCAGGGGTATTAAAAACTGAACCACATCACCAGTCCTATTTTTTTTTTTTTGTATTTTATTTAGAGACAGGTTCTTACTGAGTTTCTTAGCACCTCACTTTTGCTGATGCTAGCTAGGCAGGATACACCTGCCTCAGTCTCCTGAACTACTGGATTTACAGATGTCCGTCACCATGACCAGCTACTAGTCATAAATAAACTTATAAATTCTAGAAATTTATAAGTTTATTTTTTGTAGAATAATTACATAGATAAAAATCTCATCTGAAAAGGTAGTTTTATTTCTTCTTCCATTCTATCCTATGTTTCCTTTCCTCTCTGAAGATCTTAGTTATATTTTTTCTTATATTTTTAGTGGTTTACCTTGAAATATATATATATATATATATATATATATATATATATATATATATATATATATTTTTTTTTTTTTTTACTTAATCTAAGTCCAAATTCAAATAATAACATAATACTTGATGGAAAGGTTAGTACATAATAACAGAGTAGTTCTAAGTCTTCCTTTCCATTTCTTATAACACTGTTATAATTCAAATATTTCAATGTAAGTTTTAATCATCACATAAATTGTTGCTCATATTATTTTTAATGGTTATCTTTTATATTATTAAGACAAATGAAATACATTATTTTATTTTTATTTATTTTTAATGTCCTTTTTGTTGCACTACATATTTGTTTCTGATATTATTTTTCTTTTTTTAAATTTTTATTGGTTGTTCACAACATTACAAAGCTCTTGACATATCATATTTCAAACATTAGATTGAAGTGGGTTATGAACTCGCACTGATGTTATTTTTCTAATTTCTGAAAAACTTATTTTATCATTTCTTTCAGTGCAGGACTACTGATGATAAATTTCTTCAGTTTTGACTGAAGTAGTCTTTATTTCCCTTAACTCTTGAACAACAATTTCTCTGGATATTGAAATCCAAAATTATTGTCTTTCAGTATTTAAATACTTTATTCCACTGCTTTGCTTATCTCATTTCTAAAGGGAAGTTCGATGTCATCCTTACCCTTGCCTTTCTCTGGCTAAATTGCCCCCATTTCCTCTGTGTTCTTTAAATATTTTCTATATTTAGTTGTAGATATGTTTATTTTTATCCGGTTTTTAACTGTGTTTGGTGTCCATGACAAATTTGGGGTTTTCTTACTTTCTTTCTTTCTTTTTTCCTTTCTTTCTTTCTTTTCTTTTTTAGTAAATAATGCTTCAAATGTTTCTTCTCTTCTTCTGGAAATCCTACTCTAACCATTTGTCAATCACAATTTAAGTTTTCATACCCTATTAATGGATACTACGGAAGGATCTTGTCTTGGGCTTTTCCCCCAGGAATTTGGGATTCTGTCTCCTAATGTCTTTATCTCAGATTTTAGAGTAACATTTGACTCTCTCACCATACTTTTTGATAGGCTTAAGAATGTTAGTTAATTTTCAGTTCATTGAAACTTATTTTTTTCATGTTGTAAGGATAGGGATGATGACATCTGTAACAGTTTATAAATTATGGTTTAGAAATAATAGAGTACTAGAATCTCCCCACCAAAAAGACATATATGAGACAAAGCAAGAAACATAAGAGGGAAATATTGGTTATGGTAGCCTTAATCTGATTAGTGCATCAATCCCTTCATAGGTATTAACTGAGTGGGAACTGTAGGCAGATAGAATATGGTTGGAGGAAGTGAGGCTCTGGGGTTATGCCTTTGGGGTATATATTTTGTCTCTGGGTAGCTGAGTCTCTATCTTTTTTCTCTGCTTTCTAGTGTGATGTCCTTAGTCACTTTACTCCACCACACTCTTCTTCCATAATGTTCTGCCTTGCCTTAGGCTCAGAACAATGAAGCTGGCCACTTCAAGGACTAAGACCTTTAAAACTGTAAGCCCCCATATCAACTTATCTTCCTTTCACTATTCTTGTCAGGTCTTTAAGTCACAGCAGCAAACAAGCTAGCTAAAACAAAATCCAAGCTCATCATTATATGCCAGACTAGAAGCCAGATATATCTAATTGTTCTTTGAACTGTGTATCATTAATTTTAACCTGTACTCTTTCTTTTTTTTTAATCACAAACAAGAATCTATATATGATGAAATAAATCAGCATAATTTTATTCAATATTCTTCCCAGTACTTATGTGATGCTGAATAAATTTTTGCTAGAATGAATGAATAAGTGATACTTTAATCATGGAAGATTTTCCATTTATATTCATTATATGCCATTCATGAAAGAAACTTACTGCCAATAATATAATTGGATCAATTTTATTCAAAAATGCTTTGAGTTTATAACTAAAAGAGATAATTTTCTTTCAAATATTTTCTTTAAATTAATAGCTGGTTGATAGAATAATTTCCTAGAGTTGTAATGCGTGTGTGACAGAATTTTTTTTTTAATGATTTACTATCATCTTTTTAAATGATATTGAAAAATGTGTGACATACTGCACGTAGCACTGCAGTGATTTTCCACTCTTTAGAGACTAGGTAGAAATTATGGGAAACAAAGAGAATAATACTCTTCTTGAGTTTACAGATATGAGCATTCAAAAACCCTCTCACAATCTTACCACATAATCCTCAGCTAGTTGAATGGAAGCCAGGCTAATCAATCCAATATAAAATCTTTGCTCATGACAGCTGCTAAAAGAGCTCATGGGTTCCTCTTTACAGTGTACTTCTGTGGCATTAATTGTAACCCTGTTTTCTATTCTGCTGCTCCTGACAGTCTCCAGAGGATCACTGAAATGACCAGCTTTCCCAATCAGTTCATCAGAATATTACAGCTGCTTTTCAGGAAAATTGATCAGTCAAGGGGAAATATGCTATTTCCTATTGATTTGCATGTCCTTTGAGACTGATAAAAGAAACTCTAGCATGATACCCTAGCATGGTTAAAGTATAACCTAACCATAGTTAGACTAGCATTATAACCTCTGGCATGATTATATCATAAAAACATTTTTGTTCTTTCAATCATCTTAAATATCTTAAATATTTTATGAAAACTTGAATAATAAAAATCTTAATTTTAAAATAAAATTATAAAATGGGATAATCCATTTTGATGAAGGCAAAGTCTATTAAATTAATATATATATATATATATTTTTAAAATCTCACTAGAGGTGCATATGTTGCCCAGGGATAGAGTGTTTGCCTAGCATTTCTGAGACCCTTGATTCTTGGATTGGATCTCTAGCATCACCACGAAAAAATAAATTTAAAAAGAAGATGAGGAAAACAAAAGGAAAGAAAAAAAGAGTCTCTAGATTTCTAGATTCTGACCTTGGTTTCATAGAAAAGAAATAGGTTAGGTTAAAATATTTAATTTTAATCATTAGTAAATAGAGTTATCTCTTAGTCTTTGACTAGAAGTTTATGTTATAAAATAACCAAAAATGAAAACTTATGTCTTGGTGTTCTTGAAACCTTAATTTTGTTTGTATGGTATAAGGAAGGTCATGATAATTTCTTTTCTATTAAAAGAATATCATATCTGAATAATAATTATAATTTTGAGTGTTGATCATTTAAACTACATGATTACCCACTGTTAAATGTTTTCAAACTTAATGTTTATTATCCCACAATAGACTCCAATTTTTAAATTTATGTATGTATTTCATCTCATCTATATGCTAATTGATCAATTATATTGGGATATAAATAAATCTCAAATAAAGGATGGAAAAGTTTTCAAGTCTAGTGCATAGAAATTTAATAATTTCTCATCAAGATGATGTTGCAGAAGTGTGTAGTTCTGAAATTAGCTAATATAATACATATATTTAGGTTTTGCAAATGAATAAAGATAATTTCTTAGTGCCTTATTTTGATAAAAATATGTTATAATTAAAAATGGATGTTCTTGCCAAAAGCTAACGTGATAAGTTTTTGGTGCCTGCAAACATAAACTTTTTCTTTCGTTATCTTGGGAAGAAAAGTCCTTAGAGGATGTCACAGACTGCATAATGACTGGTATTTCATCCCAGAGCGTTCCTTCTACATTTATTTGCTCATGCATGATTTTATAAACAACATCAAGTAAAATTTAGCCTAGGAGACAAACAGAATAAGTGTTTTATTACCACACCATGTTCATTTAATTATAAAAACAGATTGGCTTTGATGCTATCAAATAGCTACCATAGGTTTTTTTCTCTAATCAATTATGATTTTTTTCACACTAATACATTTTAAGTGATTTGTTTTAATCTTGCAAGTTTGAGAAGAAGGCACTACCTGAAGTGTACAAAATTTAGTTTAATTTGCTGGAGAAAATGTACATATACATATATAGATACACAATAAAAATATAGCAGGAGAATATGCTAAGCAAGTGACCACTCAAATGTTCATCCATTTGTTTACTCAATAATTCAAGATGTATTTATAAATGATGCATAATGTTCAAGAAAATCAGGTTCACTAGTAGAGACATAGTACTGAAAAATTCAAATCAGTCCTTGCCTTCAGGGATCTTATATTTTAATAAGGAAGATAATGATAACATCTCTGCTCTAGAATCTACTTTCAGTCTACAAGCCTTACCATAATCCAACATTTTCTTTGAGATATATTCCTTTTTCAGATATGGTCAAATTTGTCTCATTTCTTTTACAATAAAATTCCCCAAAATGTCTATGAATATTTTATTCACTTACTAAGCTATCAATGCTACTTAATTCATTTTAGTCACTTCTATTTCCATCTAGCTGGCTGACAATGCTCAGATCAGTGACCAGTAAGTAGCCTCCTGCTCACCAAAACTAATTATCTTTCTTTATCTTGCAATAACCTTGATACATCCCTGAAAAAAACTTTGTTATTGGTCCCCTACCTCATCACCTCATTTGTTACTTCCATTCAATCAATTTATCTGATGTCTCCTTTGGGTGACCTTTAAATGATAGATTACTCAAAGTCTTATGATTTAGCCCTATTTTTATTTCTGTCTAGTTCTTTCAAGAGACCTTATTCAAGTCTTTGAATACTAATATAAGCTTACACTTTCTAAAAATATATTTGATTAAATCATTTCTTTTGATCTATATCTGTATATGTAATTACCTAATTATCCCCCTCACAGGAAATATTCAATAATCAACTCATATTTAACCAATAAAAACAGAAACAAAGATTGTAATCTTTACCCATAACTTGTTCCTCATTAACTCAATACGTGACACTGAGATATGTCTTCAAAAACCAAAGATTATAATCATTGACACCATTCACCAGATCTCATCATCATCATCATCACTTCAAAAATATATTCTAAATTTGATCATTGTTTTTTTTTTATCTTCCTTCTATTGCCTTAATCAAATCTACCTTACTAAAAGTACCTCGTGACTTTTAGTCATTGTAAATTGCTTTAGGTCAGAAGCATTAAGCTTTCCGTCCTGTAATTTTTTTAAGTTGTCAATGGACCTTTATTTTATTTATTTATATGAGGTGCTAAGAATTGAACCCAGTGCCTCACACATGCTAGGCAAGCACTCTACTATTGAGACACAACCACAGCCCGACCTGTACTTTTAACACGACAAAATTTCATCAAATTTAAGTTAATTGTACCTGCTGTCTCAGATATGTATATGAAGTAGTTCAGAGCAATTCAGGTTTTCCATCAAGTGTCCATTTCCAGAAAAGATCCCTAAATAATCCCAATTAACATATGCTCCTCTTCTCTCCATTTAATTTCAATTATACACTAGGTTTATATTCTTTATAATACTTCTCACAAAGAAAGTATTCGTGTTGAAGTCTCTGTTTTATTTACAATATTTACATGTGTCTAGCTCAAGGAATACTTACTGCATGACTAAAATCTTCTTTTTAAGTCTTTTCTCCAACATCATTTTAATTAATTAATCTATTTATTTTTGTACTAGGGATTGAACCCAGGGAGCTTAACCACTAAGCCACATCTCCAGCCTTTTAAAAAAATATTTTATTTAGAGATGAGAGTCTCAATGAGTTGCTGTGGATCTTGCTAAGTTGCTGAGGCTGGCTTGAACTCATGGTCCTCCTTCTCAGCCTCCTAAATCACTGGGGATACAGGCATACACCACTGTACTCAGCTCATTTTAACATTTTTTAGAATCAAGACTAGATTTTTTTTAATTTCCTGATCTCACATTAGGCTCTTGAAAATTAGGCTGTTGAAATTAAATTTAACATTAGGTTCTTGAAATTAAATTTAACACTAGCCAAAAGATTAGTTGCCTTTAGGAAGTTAAGACATCATACATTAAATAATCAATTATTTGCACTTCATTAGTAGAACATAATATAACATTTACATATCTCAGTGCAAAGCACAATTAATGAGTAGAATCTCAGCTTTAGCTGGGATTTTAATAATTCTCTTTTTTTCTGCCTCTGTGCCTTTCAATTTTTACTTACTGTTTCTAATCTTCACCTTATGTAGCTATAACGTAGGAATAATTGTAATTACAGTTATCTAATTCATAGATTTCCACTCTATATTAACTGAGATAATATATATTAAAGCGCTGTCACTGACTATGACAAAGTTCACAGAAAATAAAGTTTAACATCATTGCTAATATTTTGAAGTCTTGAATTTTAAATGTAAAATAACCCATGATGTTGAAAAACCTATATTTAATTGTTATGGTATCATACTCTTATGCAATATGTTGCAAATAATACATAACAGAGACATGTCATAGAAAAAATATAAAATAAAGTGTAGTAGCCCGTAGTCTTATTTCTTTCCCTTTTTTCTCCTTTTCTTCTTCCCCCTTCCTTCTTTTTTCTTTTTTTCTCCTTGTAGTGAGAGTTTAGAATGTTCTTTCATCACAGAAATGACCCAAACAACATTGTTGTCAGCAATAACCAAAAGATAAGTACAGAAATTCTAAAATTAAATGTGCTTATCTTTGCCAAATTAAATTTACTACATGACCATCTATAAGAAGCATTGGGAAAAGAAACTGGTACAATACCCTTAACAAAAACTAGAGGACACAAGAATTATTGCTCTCTATTCATGAAAATGTATTCAATGATGAAATGACAAATTGTTCACTATAGTTATAATAAATAACTCCAATGTCTGTAAACCTCAAAACTCTAATTTACAAAAGGGGGATAAAATATTCATTGCCTTCTTAGGCTAATATACAAGTTATAGCAAGCTTGCAGGCTGGATGTAACATCCTCAGAGGAAGAGCACCTGCTTAGCCTGCCTGAGGCCCTGAGTTGAATCACACGCACCACAAAAACCAAAAATTATAAGTATAATCAAATTCATTACTTATTTACATAGGTAATAACTGATTAAAATATACCTACTGAAATTATTATTATAATACAATAATAAAACAGTTGAACATTTGAATAGTATACTTGTTGCTTACAATATGAACATCCGAGAAGGCTGATACTGTAGGATATTAAGTTATATAAGATATATGTACAAAGCCTTGATGTGAAGACAAAAGACAGTAAATAAATATAGCTGAAGTAGTATGTAATTAACTTTTTCTCAAAAATAAAATCCCATAATAGCATTTTATATAATTCTAAGTACAGGGCCTAAGTATTGTTGGAGTTGGTCAGACTTCACTTTACCAGGTAGATAACTTGCTGTTTTTAATAAAGGGAAATGGGAAAATTCAATCATTTTTCAAGTGTGTTTTATGTACTTCAAAATATTTCAAATAAGAGATGTAATATTGTGATCAAAAATAAGAAATCTAATTAATCAAGATTTCTAGAATAAAGCCCTATTAATAAATATACTTGAAATAATGAGTTCATAGTCACACGGTTTTCCTTCAAAAATAAAACCCTATAATAATATTTTGTATATATGAGGATGATTTACATTCAATAAAAAACCCCATCCACAGAGAATTAGATTTCTGTTAGAAAGTTGCACATGATATTGCCAATGGAACATGTGTGCATTACGAGAAGTGTGTTTTTTAACTTTGATTGTATTTTGACTTTACATAATATTTGAAAGTTTCAAAAGACTTAGGAGGAAAATAAAATTAATATACAAATGACATATATCCTGAAAACATTTTGAAAAAAACAAAAATGTAGACTCGGAGGATTTTTTCGTTAATTGTAATTCAACATAACATGAAAAAGATTAAGACCATTGAAATAGTAAGATTAAATCTAAGACAATTCATGCCCTGGAAAAATGAGAGTTTGACAAAAAGTAGAAATTACAATCAATCCATGTTCCTTTGAGCCATTTCTGTTTCTCTATTATTATTTGCTGGAATAATCTCTCAGCTTAATTTAAATAAAAGTGGATGGTCTAGATTATCTATGAGAATTAGCTTTCATGTGTGTGTTGGGAAGGGGAACAGATAAATATATAACAGATATATGAAGAGATAAATTGATGTACAAATGGTAGATGGACAGATAAAAGCTTATTGAAAAATATTTGGGTCTAACTATTTGATATGCAAGATAAGTATGTATAATAATTTCCAACTGGAATGTTCACCTTGACATAATTACACACTACCTTGTTAAGTTTTCAAAATAAAATTAATTATAATGCATACATGCTCGGTTATTAAGGGAAAAAAATCAGTGTTCAATTTTTTTATTAGGGTTTCCTTGAAATTTTCCTTCTAAAAACTCTGAGCATAAGAAAAAGATGCCCATAGTGTTTTTACACAAATCATAGCAAGAAAAGTATAAATCTCATGGAAATATTTTGAAATGTTTAACACTAACTGGTATTATCAGATATTGCTTAGGTAAATTATGTAAAAATAATAAATAAATGAAAACTTAAATATATTCTAAATTACAAAGACTTGAGCCCTCACAGACATAATTTGGATGCAACTTTCTACTCTAGTCACCTGCCATGTTTTCTTTGGAATTCATCCATTATGTTTCTATGCCAGTCTGTTCATACCATGTGAGGCTGTTCAGGAATCAACAGAAGAAACTGGCTTTCTAATGGACTTGACAAATTTTCTGATTGTCTGTGGCTGTGTAGCAATCTAACCAAAATATATTTTAAAGAACAAATTATATTATGTCATTATAAAATAAGTGATACAATGATATATCATTATATATATGATTATATGATGTAATAATATCACCTTTTTTACAAGTAGAGTTTAGAGCTCGGTTTGCCAATTCCTCCATTCTGTGAGGCGTGACTAGGTTGTTTAGGTTGATATGTGACACTGTTAATCCCCTGGTGGGAAGAACAGGTTTCTCCTTCATGTAGAATGGTGCTTTTCTGAGTAGACTTCTCAGCAGTGTCCTCAGACTTACATGGCTTAAGATCCCAGGGGACAAAGCTGGAAGCCATTCATCTTCTTTAAGGCCTCAATAGGGACAGTGGTATTTTCACCAGTCAAATAGCTCAGGTCAAATTCAGGAGTAAAAGAAACAGTATCTACTTCTTGATGAGTAAAAAAAAAATCAAAGAAAATGCAGCCATCTTTAATAAGCAGTGGTATTTAAACCTGTGATATTCCACTTTGGTAACATTCTCGTGAACATGCATGTCCTTACATAGCACAGAACACATTCACATGTCTCATTATTGAGAAATGGTATGCAGAAATGTGGCATTCAAAAATCTATACTCAAATAAAAACATTTCTGTCAGAGAAACAACGTGCAGATACAAATCTTATTTCTCCCCTGCTAACACAAAAATGCATTCAGTTCCTCAGAGCTGCAGTAAACCACATTGATTCAAACAGCCTCAAATTGGGAAGAAATAGGGTTTATTTGCCTGAAGGGTTGTAAATATGTTTAAGTTTGTTTATATTTCTCACCAAATTAAATATTTTGATCCCAAAGGTAAAATTAAGTTTCTACATTAGTAGGTATAAACTGCCTTAAATTTTTAAAAATAGTTCTCCTGACTTACAGTCATTAAATTAAAAAAATAAATCAATTAATTAAGAGCTAGCCTTAGAGAGAATACATATTCCTTTGAATCAGTTGGAAATTTTGATATTTTCTGATGAAAATAAGAATGACATTTTCTTAAAGGGAACTCAGTAATGACATATCAAGTATGTGCTACTTCTTTAATAGAAAATTTAACAAAATACACAAATAAGATTAATAGTGGGGTTCAGCGACTATCTCAAAAACCTGCAAATGTATTTGAAAGGAGGTGAAAATAAAAGAAAGGATAAAAGAAGGCAGGTAGACAGGAGATAAGCGGGCCAGGGAAGAGGTAAGGAGCAAGGGCTGCACTTGGGAGTCTATGAAGGATGGAGGGAAGTAAACAAAAGTAAAACAGAAAGACACACCGCACCATGTGCAAGAAAAGGGGGGTTGTCTGCCACAGAGTATGTTTCAGAGGGAAGGTATCTATAGCATCACAGCAGAGTATAAATATTTAATGGCAGAATGAATACTTGAGGATGGAAAAATTGTCTGACCAAAACACAAGAAGGTAAACAGTAGCAGGAAGTGCATGAGGAGGAGAGAAACTTGACAGTAGGATAAGGATTTGTTCCCATAAGGAACAAAAGATGACAGGACAGGCTCTTTTTACGTGCATTCATAAGTTTAAACAAGAAGGAGAAAAAGAGAACTTTAGATGGATGTTCTTTATATGGAGTAGCTATATGATGGAAATAGCACTTTATATATGTCCATATATATAATATATATAAAGTATATATAAATCTGGCTGGAATATCAAAAATATCTTGGCAGATAATTATCAAGGAAAAGAGATCTTTTACAGATGCTGTTGTTTAAAATCCATGTAGTTAACAAGACCAAAGGAAAAATATGAGGCAGATTTGAAGGAAGAATTATCAATAATAGTAATTAATATTGAGTTAAGATTATTTTCCTTGATCATTAAATCATCTTTTTATATTATCTGCTTTTAAGTGAGCAAATATCTATTAAAAACATCACCTTTCCTTGAGATACAATGGGTATTCAATTCTACTAGCTTTCTAATAAAATGTATTTCATCAAAAATAATAAAATGAAATAAATTCTGTGTTTACTTTTATTCTTCAATGGTAAAGCATTTTTATTTCCCTGAAACACTACAATTAAGGCAGATAGTAGGAAGAAAAATAAGCATTTGAGTGTTTTTAATGTGCTGGTGAAAACTGAATTTTATCAGGCTTATGTTAATGATGTCCCATTTGCATTTTTTGATTAGTGTTAATATTTTAGTAAATTGTCATTGAATTGACTTTGCCTACTCTATTAAATTGCATAAAAGTATCAAAAGTGAAATCATTGTAAATGAAATATAATTATTTCATTTACCTTTTTTAACTTTAAATATAATTTTAGTTTTATGGATTTTAGTAGAGCAATGTATAAAATATTTATACAAGTGAATAAAAGTATATTTCTAAAGAGCCACAAAGTTCTAATAAGCTCATTGTTTGGGGAAATTGTATATGATTATTTTCCATTACTCTAGGAGATTGCTATACAAGAACATAGTCAAACTCATTTATGCAGTGTTCCAGGGAGAGTGGTATTCTTTTGTTATTTCTTATTGATGGGATTTAACGCTGCATGTCTGACATTGAGCTGAATAACCCCTGTTGGGATTTGAAAATCCTTTCATAATAGGCAGAATTGTTCTATGCATAGACTAGGAAAACTAGCATGGGTCCAGGGTAAAAAGATTTTTAAATTGTAGGTTTGGAACAAAGAAACGATAATAGTATACATTACAACAATTTTTTGTTCACTAGTATCATTCATTGACAACAACCTATTTGTTCATTAATAAATGCATAAATGAGGTTGTAACAGTATTAGTGTTAAAATTATTTTAGGGAAAAATTAAAAATGAATGAATTAAGTTACAATCTTCACTTACTTCAAAAATGTAATTACATAGTACAATTTTAATCTTACATTTTTCATTTGCAAGAAAGTCTTAGTGATTCTTATCTTCATTCCTTAATTTATAATCTCAAATTTCGTTTTTGACGTAGGGAAAATGAAACCATATCTGTGAGATTTTTTTAATCAGAGGACAAAACAACAAAAAATTTTCACTTTAATACATCAGTACATTTTTTTCCCATCAGAATAAAAGCATTTGATCTACAATATTTTTTTCTCATTTCTTTCTATGGTGTCTATAGAGAAATGCATTTCATCATGACACAATCTACTCGACCAATTCCTTTCCAGTTGCTATTGTGAGAACTCTATTAATCTTGAGTATCTTTAGTTTCCCTTATATTCCATTTTATTAGTTACTATTTGGCCAGTCATATTTTCTCCTTTCTGAATATATTGCTCAACTTTCAAATAACTTCCTATACAAATACTGCTCTAGGCATTTGTCATAATTCCAATGAAACTTTGATTCAAAATATTTTAAAGGTATGATATTAAGCAGGCTAGGTATAAAACTCAGTGGAAGAGCATTTGCCGATGCCCTGCTTATGTAAAGCCCCGGGTTGAATCACTGGCACTGAAAAAAAATACACACACACATATGCATACTCATATATATATATATATATATATATATACACACATACATACATATATATACATTCATATATATATATATATATATATATATATATATATATATATATTGACTTTACCTACTATATTAAGTGACATGAATTGAAACCCCACTAACAAAAAAGGTAACAATGTTCTAAATATACCATGGCATAATGGGATTACAAATATTTCCATTCTTTGGCAAAGTAAAATATGGATAGGTTTACTGTAGATACATGGAAATGTTACCTTGCTTTATTGAATATATGTAAAAATATTAGTCAGTTCTTTGCTGCACAATGGAATTCATTTATAGTACAGAAAAAGATGAAACCCAGATGGGTAAATATAAATATCTGCATATTTATATGCATTCATCTCATTGCAAAACCAGTCATGGTCTGAACACAAAGCCAGGACAGGTGTGCTCAAACTCTGAAAGGAAACAGCTGTACCAGAGCAGGGTCAAGGGCATGTGTATAAGCATATTGGAAGCAATTATTATTACACTGGGTTCTACCTTTTTCTTTTAGTAGCAGCAGAATCATCAGAAATATTAACAAGATGAATTTCAATAAAAAACCCTTTTACAGCAATCATCAAATTCATAACCTAATATATTTTCTTTCTAGACAGAAAAAAAGAACCTGTTGTCCAGAAAATTACCCATCAACTTACATAGTATCAGTAACGTATGTTCACTTGATAGAAATTGCAAGGGTTGGCACCACTTATAATTTTAAATCTGCTTAAAAGCTCTATGGTTTAATTTTGACTCTGGTGCCAATAGCAACAGAATGAAATATACTTACTTTCAGAATTTACAACTTTCAAAATGATGAAGACATAATTAATAGATAATATAAAATTAATTATGAAAAACCCTAGAATTATGTTTGCTTAGTCTTTTAATAATTTAAAATTTTTGTTAATTAGATGTGACAGGTTATACATTATTTAACATTACATATGTCTTTGAAAAAAATAAAAGTGTACTATACATATATGTAACTATATATATACATCTATATATGTTTGTGTACACACACACACATACACACACACACATAAAACCCCTGTTCGATATGAAGGGTCCCCAAAAGCTCATGTGTGAAACAATGCAAGAAATGTTCAGAGTTGCCATAAAACTTGAAATGGAACCACGATTTGACCCAGTTATCCCCCTCCTTGGTTTAGACCCAAAAGTCTTAAGATCAGCATACTGCAGTGATGCAGCCACATCAATGTTTATAGTAGCTCAATTCCAAATAGCCAAACTGTGGAACCAGCCTAAATGCACTTCAATAGATAAATGGATAAGAATGTGTGGTATATATACACAATGGAATATTACTGAGCAATAAAGAGAAATAAAATTATGACATTTGCTAGGAAATGATGGAACTGTAGAATATCATGCTAACTGAAGTAAGCAATCCCCAAAACCCAAAGGCCAAATGTTCTCTTTGATAAATGGATGCTAACTCATAATAAGGGTGGTGTGGAAGTAGGGAAGAATAGAAATACTTTGTATTAGACAAAGGGAAATGAAAGGAAGGGAGGGGCAATGGGAATTTAGGAAAGATAGTAGAATGAATCAGACATTACTTTCCTGTGTGCATATATGATTACATGACCAATGTAATTCTACATCCTGTACAACCAAAAGAATGAGAAATTGCACTCCATATATGTATGTCAAAATTCATTCTGCTATCCTGTATAACTAACAAGAACAAAATTTAAAAAAGAAATTTTCAGAGTTGAAATAAGTAGATTATGAGAGGTCTGACCTTATTAGTGAATTAATCCACTGATATGGATTAACTGGGTGGTACCTATAGGCAGGCAGGTTGTAGCTCAAGAAAGTAGGTCATTGGGGGTGTGGCTTGGGGCTTTATATTTTTTCCCTTTTTGAGAGTGCTCTTTTCTCCTTTCTGGCTTTCAGGATATGAACAGCTTTCTTCCACCACACCTTTCCGCCACGATGTTCTGCCTCATCTCTGGACCAGGGTCATGGAGTCAAACCACCACAGATGAATCCTCTTAAATTTTAGTAAAACATTTCTTCCTCTAAATATTTCTTTGCATGTATTTGGGTCACAGGAACAAAAACTGACTAAAAGAGCCCCTTAGGAGGTACAAAGTAAAAAAAAAAAAAAATTGAAATTGTGTCATTTGAATAGGGTCCTAAGGAAGTATAGAATTCCATCAGCCAAAAAAGTGACAACAGTCCATGGAACCATAAATTTTGCTATAGTATTGTAAAAATCTTAAATAAAAGATAGCTATTAGAGATCCTAATTTGTAGGCATATGGAAGAAAAGGATAAATAACTTGATAAATTAAGACAGCCATGGTTTCAAAATACTTCTGAAAAGTTGGCACATTACATGGGATAAATGAATGAATTTTAGAGATGTACACTTAATTTCTGTATTTAAATTTTTAAAAATCAATGGAAATCTCACTAAACTTATTATTGTGGTATTTTGACAAAAAGTTTTACTAAGCAAAATCTAATTCTCTTCAATTATTTACAGACATAACGGAAGTAAAATAGAGTTTCCTTCAAATACTTGAAGGAGTATTTTGAGAAATATGTATGTTATGCTCTCTCTCTCTCTCTCTCTCTCTCTCTCTCTCTCTCTCTCTTTCCCTCTCTCTCTTCCTCTCTCTCTCTACACACACACACACACACACACACACACACACACACACACACACTCATATATATGCTTTGTCTTCTAAATATTGAAAATAAAGGCACTTGTCAGAAATGTGGAAAATCAGACTTTGGCTTTATATAATTTTTATTCAAGTAATGCAACGATAAAATCAAACTTAGCTCTCCATTATTGTCTCTAATATTGATATATTTACATAAGAATCTTAATTTATGAAGATACTAAAACATAAAGCTCCATGAAAGGAATCATGTAAAAATCTGGTTTTATTTTTTGGTTGTACTAGTTTCATTTATGGCCCTTATTTATTATTGAACTTGTCACACCTAGAATAATATTAGGAACAAAGTAAGATATTGTGAAATGTTAATTAGAAGAATGAATGACTGAAAGACATAAAATTATTTTATATTATTTTCAGATTGCATACAATTCTTACATTGCATCTTTTGGCAGTTGAGAATTTACTGGGATGATTCTGATATACATTCAATTATTGCTTATGAAAAATGGACAACCATACAAATGCCAATGATTTTCTAATGTGTTATATTCTACAACATCAAAGCATAGTTGTTCAAAAATTCTGTATGATATACAAATTAATAAATAAATTTAGGGGCTGGGGATGTGGCTCAAGCGGTAGCACGCTTGCCTGGCATGCGTGCGGCCCGGGTTCGATCCTCAGCACCACCAAGAACTAAAAAATAAATATTAAAAAATTCTCTCTCTCTCTCTCTCTCTCTCTCTCTCTCTCTCTCTCTCTCTCCTCTCTCACTCTCTCTTTAAAAAATAAAATAAATAAATTTATATAAATAAAGATTAATTTCAGTTATTTGCAATTTGGGGAAAGTATATAGTGGGAGTTTTAAAACTCTACACAATAATCATTCCTTGGTGAATTGATCTAGCTATTTAACTCTAATTACCTTTATTTTCAATCCTCTCTTATTAGACAATATGAATGTGAATGATTTCAATGTACCCCTTTTAATGAAATAAGACAGCAGATGGTAATTCATTTGAAATACACACTCCTAAACAACAAAATACTTTGAGAAAATTACAGCTGATTAATATAAAAATACTAAAAAAATAAATTTAGATGTTTCTTTCACTGGATGAAAATAATTTAAATATCTATAGCAATTTACCATATGAGCAACGACCTATTTTAATATGCTTCATAGAAATAACTCATTTCACATTGTTTGAACTGAAGTAGAAATTTGCATTTAAAAATGGTAAGACTGACAAAAATGATATTTCTTTTTTATTGTTTCAATTTTCACGTTGCATCTTTTGGCAGTTGAAAACTTACTGGGGTGATTCTGAAACAATTTTCTTGCTTCAAAACCACCCTTTTTTCTCTATTTTTTCAACATTTTTCAGCGTTGCTCCCCTTCCCTTGGTTATCTAAGTCACAGTCAATAGCTACTGTATCATTCATTTATTTGATGAAATCATACTGTGTCAATAAGAAACCAGAAACATACCAGACATTGGAAATAAGCAATATCTGTTTTTTCTGCTTTCAAGTGTGTATGGAATACAGAAAATGAAATCATAGGGAGATTATTTGACATGACTCACTGTTATAAAAATGCAGAGACAGAGAACATAAAAGAAAATCTAGTTGGAAAATATAATCATGTTCTTTTCTTTCCCTCCTTCTCTCCCTCCCTCCCTCCCTTTCCTTTCCCTCTTCTCCTCTTCTCTTCCCTTCTCTTCTCTTCTCTCCTCTCTCTCTCTCTCTCTCTCTCTCTCTCTCTCTCTCTCTCTCTCTCTCTCTTCCCTTTCCTTTCCTTTCCTTTCCTTTCCTTTCCTTTCCTTTCCTTTCCTTCTTTACCTTTCTTTCTTACTTTTTTAGAAGGGCTACCTAAGAAGGTAAGAATGTGACAATGAGAGTGTGGAATTAATGGTTCTGGAAAAAAATTAAGAATGCCGGCACCCCAAAATGCAGCAGGCTATTTTTGAAGAAATTCTTTCCAGAAGATAGGTATGAAATGAAGAGAAAATCTGGAAGAGAAAAGAGCCTGAGTTGTTTCTGTTCTGGGATTTGTTCTCATTTACAAGAAAATGGAGGAAAAAATGAAGGGTTTTAAACAGCAGAGATTATATGGCCAGATTACGTTTTAGAGAATTAAAAATAAGACTAAATATTTTAAATATCTTAAACAAAGAGAAGATCGAAATCCTAGAGATTGGGTAAGAAACTGCCTAGGGTGTTTGGTAGAGAAAGAATCTGAGTCAGAAAGAAGAGGTTGAAAATATACTTTATCTGTGATGTGAAGACATGAATACATGCCCTGTGTGGAAACAGAAATAATAACTCGGATGAATAAAACATTCAAGTGTTGTAAATAGTGTCAATTTAAAGCTACTACATTCTCTAAATTGAATCGGTTAGCAACTAGTATCAAACTCTCCTTAAACTCTCCTCTGGTACTTATTGGTTCTTGACTAGGTATACTCTAATTTTTATTCTATTTTCTCAAAATTATCATGGTTTTCAGTTGCTATTCCCAGCCACAAACCCTTTCCATGCAGCCCACCATTAATTCACCTACTGACATCACTGTAAAATCCTGTGCTGCCACTGTGGATCCTACAATATGAATCTTGATATGGACATTCTTTCTACAATCAGAAAAAAAGGTCTGGGCATCCTTGAATTAAGTAATTGCTCTATAACTGTATTTATTTCCTAACAATGAATAACATGCAGAGCAAATATAAGGATATCTGCTTACACAAAAACTTCTTTGTACTCTTATTATTATAAAATGAATGGCAATTGCAAAACTAGCATATATTACATGATTAAGAGAGCAAAAGAAAGAGACTTGATAGTAAAAGTTGAGTGTAAGCAGAGTAAGAATAAATTGACATTGAATTTCAATGGCGGGAAAACCTTAATGCTACAATGCAGATACACATTGATAAACATACATACACATGTACACACAATTCTGTATAATTGTTCATACATTTTGTCTGAATATACCACTTCTTCAGAGCACCCATGTTATATTGCTGTCTAAGAACCTTCTTCAATTATTTGTAAAAGACCTCAGCAGTCTTTTGCATGTGGAAGCACTGTTTATACCTTATATGCTAGCAGTATTTTTTTCCTAAATTATTTTACCCCAAATCCAGTTGTATCAGGTCAGATTATTTAATGCATTTATGATATCCCAGTATTTTCATACCTTGACATTGTTTCAGTATTTTATGTTTTTCTAATCCATTCTTGCTCTGCTTACTCTGTAGTAATCAACAAATATTTAAGTAACACAGTTACAATACTATTGCTATAGTTACGATCTACTTTTCGTGCATATATAAGGAAATTAAGTGCACTTCAGTAAATTCACTTTATAGAGAACCAACATGTTCCCTGTTAATCAGGCGTCTTTGTGCATCTACTATAAATCAAGGCCCCTTGTGACATGCACAAGTTCTTTAGAAGTTAAAACTAATAAAATGATGCCATTTTGGATTTCTTTTGCCACATTACTATAAATCTTTATCTAAGCCTGATTACATTTCTTCTATAGGCTAAACATTATTTAAGTTACTAAAAGTATATTAGCATAGCTTATTATTAAGCTGTTTAATGGTAGGTTTTTAAGTACTTTTTGGAACCATTTTATGGAAAATTTATTTTGCTGACCTATACATATTTTAACAAAGCAAGCCTCAGTGATCTGTGAGAAATGACCAATCTATGTTTCAGGCAAGGATTGGCAGGTGGAAAGAAGCATTAAAAGGGTAAAGAGGTTTCTAGATTGATTCTCATCCATGCTGCCTTAACTTGAAGTTTTTTTTTTTTTTTTTCTGGACTGTGCTTACATCAGTAGCATCTTACAAAGTGTTGTGCATTAAGTAATTGCTCTATAACTGTATTTATTCACTAAGAATGAATAACATGTAAAACAAATATAAGGATGTCTGCTTACACAGAAACTTCTTTGTATTCGTATTATTATAAAATAAATGGCAACTGCAAGAAAAATATATATTCCATGATGAAGAGAGCAAAATAAAGAGACATGATAGTAAAAGTTGGGTGTAAGCAGACTAAGAAGAAATTGACATTGAATTTCAAAGGTGGGAAAATCTTAACAAACACTACAATACACAGAGACAAATATACTTACACATATTCACACAATTCTATATGATTGTTCACATATTTTATCTGAATATACAACATTGTTACCTTCTCACTCTCCACTCTTTTGACTCCACCAAGAATGCCAACATATTTTTCACTGCAAAGCTTTGGCTTGTGTTATCTCTATGTAAAAATATTCAACCCTTCTCCCTGCATCATTTCATTTTTTAATTTGCACAGATGCATGCCATCTCTCCAGGTTCCAAGTGAGCATGATTTACTCAGGATAGCCTTTCCCTAGCCACTAATTTAGACATTTATCCTTATTATTCAGTATTTCATCACATAATTTATTTTTATCATAATGTGTCAAAATCAAAATATATGACCATGCGTTTGCCTTTATGCTAGTGATTTTATGACACATTTATTTAGCAGTTTTTATTTATGTTACCCCACCCAGGTTTTACCTTTATCTTAATTGTTTTATTCTCTGACACCTCCTCAG
Organism: Urocitellus parryii; assembly: GCF_045843805.1. Lineage (NCBI taxonomy): Eukaryota > Metazoa > Chordata > Mammalia > Rodentia > Sciuridae > Urocitellus > Urocitellus parryii. The sequence goes on from NW_027553586.1 coordinate 814,037, forward strand.
CATCTAGGATAGAATTCGTTATCTGGTAAGTTCTGAATGAGCATTAATTGAATGAACCAATAAAAGTGAACCTAATTGTATATGATATGTCATACATCAGAGATGTGAAATAATCTCTTGTCATTTTGGGAAAAACAACAATTTAATTCACTACAACAAACTTTAATGATGAAATTCCCAGTTCTTAGTGAATACAGTTTACCATCTGCTTTTCCAGGACTACTCGGCAAAGAATATTTTGAAACAAAATGATTTCATAAAACATCTGTTTGATCTTGCTCTGGTTCTGCTCAGTGTTGATTTTTCTTGGCCTAAATTTATTGTCTGCAGGTCTCATGCAGAAAACTGGGAAGATATGAAAAATGAAATATACTTCAGCATGTTATAAACAAGTTTTTAAGTAAGAAATGAATAAAAACTATACTTGTACATGTCACCTCAGTGTTACCAGTTCAAGAAGCCTTATCTTACTGAGTTTTACAAATATTTTAGAGAAATATTTCACAGTACAGAGTTGACTTATTTTTCCTCAGTATTTGTTGAATATTAATTACTTAAATTTTGCAACTGGGAAAGATGATAATTTTTTGAAAATTGCCAAATTTTAAAAATTAATAAAGAAATCAAATATGATGTGTGTTTTTCTATTAATTTTATAGTACTGGTCAAATATCAGAATTCACATTGTTGTATGTAATCATTACAAATTCATTTAGATTAATTTATCCTGTTAAACAATGTTATAAAAATAATCTGTGAGATGTTTTTAACTCAGTAGAATAATATAATATATTTGTCACATATTGTATGCAATATTTTTGCATAACTCCAACTTAATATTTTCTTGTTAATAAGAATGCACTGAATGAATAAAAAAAGTTAATCTAATTGGGTATGATACATCACAGATGTGAATAATCTTCTGTTGTTTTGGTAAAAACAATTTAATTCACTACAACAAACTTGAATGTAAAAATCCCAAGAATATGGATAGATAGATATAGATACACACATACACACATACCACACACTTATATTGTGGTACTTCATTCACCAATAACACACGATCTTGAGGATTATAGCTTTTATGCAAATGTTTAAATTTACATATACAAATCCTTCAAATTTTTCTTTATTTATTCAAATTCCTTTATCTTTTTATATAAATTTTAGAATCTATTTTAGATATAAATAAAATTCCTGCTGGAGACTTAATTGGAATTGCAGTGAATCTGCCAATCAAATTTATTATTTTTATAATATTTAGTCTTATGTTTCAAGAACATGATTACCACTTCATCTATGTGTTTATTTTACTACTTCATGTTTTAGACTTTTAAGTATATGGATTCTCAACATCTATTGATGAGTTTTAACCTAATATTTCATTTTATTTGGTACTATGGTAAATGATATTGATTTTTAAAAATCTAATTATTCATTGTTAATATACATGAAAATGAAATTGATAGTTTTATGTTTACTCTGCATCTTGACACTTGCTTAACTCCTTTATTAATTCTGGAAAAAAAAAAAAAAAAACTTTTCAGGCTGGGGTTGTGGCTCAGAGGTAGAGCATTTACCTAGCATGTGTGAGGCACTGGGTTCAATCCTCAGCACCACATAAAAATAAAATAAATATTTAAAAAACTTTTCATTTTTCCACATAGGAAACACTTATCTCTAAATATAATAGTTTTCTTTGTGCTTTTATGTTCCTTTAGCTTGTGACTAATTTCACTATATTATTATATTGGATAGTATAATGTATATTGGATAGTATAATGTCAAAAGAGTTAAGAGAGATTGTTCTTTCTTTTTTCCTGGTCTTGGATTAAAGTACTTTGGCTTTTACTATTAAGTATTAGGTTACCAATAGGTTTTTATAGATATCCTTGACAGGTAGAGGAAGTTTCCTCCCATTCCAAATTTGCTGAGTTTATCATAAATTAATTTTAATTCTTTTCAATGACTTCTCTGCAATTATTGATAGAACATTGATGGGGTTTTTTGTTGTTAGTTTAATTAATATGATGAATTATATTGTGATTGATTTATGGGCATTAAACCTGTCTTAAATTTTTAGAATAAATGCTACTTCATTGTGAAGCATTATCTTTGTTATTTATTGCTTGATTTTTTTCTAATATTTTGAAGGTTATTTGAGTTATGTTAGTGAGAACCATTAACCTACATATTTCATTTTTTAAGAAATACCTTCTCTTGGTCTTGGTGTTAGGGTGGTGTAGGCCTCATAAATATAGTTGTGAAGTAATCATGAAGTAATCCTTATTCTTATATTTCCTAGAGGAGTTAGTGTGTGAAATGTTTTGTAAAAGTCACTAGTGAAATGATTGGGAGTTTCCTAATAAAAAGGTTTTGAAATTTATTTTGTTTCTTAAAGACATGGGTAGATTATCCATTTCTTCTTTAGTGAGGTTTTTATTTTATATTTAGAAATAATTAAGAAATTTCTTGTATGATATTGAATTTCTTATGTTTAGATGCTCATAGTATTTCATTATTGTCATTTTTACCTAATTTTTCTTAGATTTGGAGCCAAGTCTTTGCTCTGTAACCTCAGATTTCCACTGGGTTTGAAAAAAAGTCATGAATTTGAAGTAAACATAGTTTTTAAATGTATTAGAGGGAATACTTGTGTAAAATATTTTTAATTTCCAGAAACCTTTGTTTCTAAATTTCTATTTTTGAGTAGCAATCTGATCTTTTATTAAGGTCATTCTATTTTCTCTTATTTTTAAGAATATTGATTATTTCTTAAAATATTTTATATGCAGAAAATAATGTCTCTTTGTTCAGTTTTTTTTTTAATTCAGTTTGTTCATCTTACACCTTCTATCAGGTTTTTTTTGTATTTCCTTACATATAATTTGAGAATTTTTATCCCTATTTATGAATTCAAGTTAGGATGCTATAGTAAAGTGGTTACATTCATATTCTATTATATTTCCCCAGCAGTTTTCTTCCCAGAGTGAAAGACCTATCTAGAAGTCTGTTATACATATGTATGAACAGACTTCAACTGGGTGCATAGATGGAGAAGTTTCAATAAGCTGTCCCTTCCTCCAGAGCCAAAATAAGATAAAATTTACTCTGAAGCACTGATCTTCACAGGCAGGGCCCTAGTGCAGCAGAATGCACTGTATGCTGACTGAGATATTTTCTTATGCTTATTTTGGTAATTTCTCTCCAGTTTTGTTTATTTATTTTCTCAGTTCTATTATAGTATCCATATCTTTGAAAACAAAAACTACACAGGTGACTTTTACAATATCCTTTATATATTTTTTGTTAACTCTGTTTTGTAAATCTTTACTATACACTCTACATGATTTATTGAAGAAACATGTGTATTATAATTTTCCAGACTATCTTAAACTCAAATTCATTTTGCTCTTTGAATTCAAAATCTATTTTTATTTGTAAAAAATAAAATAAAATTATTTTATAAGTTAGGGAAAATATGACATAACGCAATACTTGGAGTTCTGATTAAATATAATATGAATGAAAATATTCATTTTATATTTAATTTTTCAAAAATAAGATAAATTTCTTCAAAAATATATGGTAGTCACAAGTTGTTTTATAGATATCATCCAGAAAAGAAAACATACCCTCTATTTTAAACATTCTATAAATTGTTCTCTGAAAATGTGCTTCTATAGACCTAACACCTCATCACAGAATATTTTAGACTACTCAATTTTCATTCTCTTTGTAGAATTCTTAGTCATAGAAGGGGTAAATAGCATCTTCTGAGAATAGTATGAGTTTAATGAAGTACAAATAAATCTCTTTAAAATAGGAGGGTTTTGGTCTTCAATCAAAGATGACCAATAGACAAAACATAGCTGAAGCAACAATAATTACAATTTTTCTCTATTAACCAAAAAGTTAAAATGTCTCCTCAATGTTTAAGTTTACATACAGTATTTTGATTAAAAAATGAGCTTTTTTGGGAGAAAAATTTAGGGTTCTCAGTATCACCCTTGAATTTCTAGATGATTACTTTCCCTCCTCCACTGAGGGTTGTTCTGTCTTGTCTTGAGGCCGTGTTACTACATAGTGGATGCTATCCCCAGGTCTGTACATTTATATTAAATACTTAATGAAATAAAATATTATCAAAATTTAGAATTTTAGGGGCTGGGGTTGTGGTTCAGCAGTAAAGCGCTTGCTTAGCAAGTGCAAGGCACTGGGTTCAATACTCAGCACCACATAAAAATAAATAAATTAAATTAAATTAAAAACAAATAAAAAAATAGAAGTTTTGTTCTTCACCACAGTAAAACATTGGTAGATATGAATCCTTATGAGGAAAAAAAATGGGGGGGAGCTTTTCTTGGAGGAATAGTGCTTGGAGTATAACATTAGCCAAAATAAAATTTAGTGGTTTCATATCTATTGCATTCTGACCTTCTGTGAGCTGAAATTTGGATATGCATGCTTACTGTATTAAATTATCCTGAAGTCTAAGATGCTTTTTACATTTCATTTCTGACCTAGCTAAGATCCTTAAAAACAGAAATGAGACCATATCGACTTACACCATTGCATTACCCTAATGCCTAGCTTAGGCACAAGGGAGTCTCATAAGATCTATCCACTCAGAATGGAGGGATAGATAAACAAATAAACAATAAAACAGCTGCAATCTAAGTGACTTTCAAAAAATACCATATATGAGTTATCGTTTTTGTGACTTACGTATTATTTTGCATTTCTATAATATAGTATACAGTTAGCTTTTTATTGGCCATTTATGTTTCATCTCTGCATAAGGAGCTAAATCAAGCAGAAAGCTTAAGCTTATTTTGAAATCCAAAAGTCTTACCCGCTGAGCACACAAAATGTAACATATTTTACATTTAATGATGAGGTACAGGAATTGCTAACCTAGGGGCCTGATTGAATTACCTAATTCTCACATGACTATGTTATGCCTACTTAACTTCTCTATGCAGCAACTATTACTTTCAGTGTTTTTCATCATCTTTTAACTAACATTTAAAATTATTTTGCACTTTCATTTGTAACTACCTAGGGGTGAAATGCAACAGCAATTTTTGTGGTGGTTAGAGTGGTCCCTGAAGAAATTCATCTAAATTCACAAACTACTTAAGTTTCTTTTGAGATTTAAATTACTGCTCAGAAAATGTAATGTGCTGCAAATGCCAGTGCTGCTACAAAATAAAGTCTTGAGAAAGATTATATACTTGTCTAAGATTACTTCTTTGTTGTCCTTGTTCTTGCTGTTCCATTTTGCACTAATCTTCCTTTCTCTCTTAGATGAAAAATTATAAAGAATTTATCCCCTTTCTCCATTCCAGATGCAAATTACTTAAACAGACAAAAATACTTTGATTACCAAAGCAAGCTATTTTGGAATACCAGTTCCATTTTTCATAGATACTTTCTGTTTGGGGAACCATTTATACAAGATGGAAAAGGAAATGATTTGTAATGGTTAACCAGTATTCCAACTGAGCATTAGTACCTTAATGGTTCCAATTATATTCTGTACACATATATTATCCAAACATTTGGTTTCAGTCAGCTTTTTATTTTGGAGAGGTATCACACTAGACCTATTTTGTCTATGGTCGTCAAAATGGTGTTTACGATCTACTTCATTAATTGCTACTTTAGTAATGTGCAGCTCTTATGATCAGTACATGGCATCAAGATATGGAGTCTACTAAGAGGAAAACAAACAAACTAGTCAATATAATATGAAAGGAAGCATTGTGACAATTATTTTATGTTGTTAAACCTGGAGACCACAGAAAGAGAGAACACAGTAAATAATTTTGTTGCAGATGGAAAGAAATTGGTGTATGTATCCTTCAAAATTTCCTGATATCTCCATATATATCATATAATTTTAAATCATTTGTGAAAAATCCAATCAAGATTGATACATTGATGTACAAATGGTAGATGGATATATAAAAGATATTTTTTTCTGAGAAAATTCCTTAATATTCTCAATTAATTCTACTTATTTATTTATGCAGTCTTCCCTTTACAATTCACTACTAATTCTTGCTATTTCCTAAGCAACTTTATAAACATGTTGATATTTGTGACAAGTGTGTATTTTCCTTCCTAATTTGCTATTCAGTTTACGAAACATAGGAATGTATTCTTCATATCATCCAATATTTAATGGCTAATTTATATTATGAATAGTGGCTAATGCTAAGGAACTAAAATAAAATCTCTGCTATAGTTTTGTTTATAAAAAATTATTGACACATATTAAAATATTAAACACAAGCAATATAAACTTCCTATTGTTATAGAAGCAGATTAATTGAGATCATAAATTAATAGTATAAATATATCTTTGACAAAAAATCTCATGTTGTGGTTTTAGTTTCAGGAATGCCAAAAGTATGGGCAAAAGGTTAATGAAATTGTTATGTCTTAAATGTCTTTTAAAATGTTTTTAGTCATTATTAATTTTGGTAATTGACACAAATAGCACATAATATTTTATATATAATAAACTATTTTTATGAAAATTGAAATAAATACTAATGTAGTCAAAATTTTATATATATATATATATATATATATATATATATATATATACACACACACACACACACACATATAAATATATATTCACCTAGTATTTTAGAGGTTCTCTAAACAAAACTTTTATCTGTTTAATAGTTAAGCACTTGACTCTGGGCATTTTCCAAGTACCTGTCATGAGAGAATTGTTGTTTGTTTGTTTACTTTAATCTCTCTAGTCTCTTAGTGAGTCTAAATTATGGCATTGTGTTCCAAATATATATCATCTTCTACCTAAAATTCTACCTGATCACTGGCTTTTTATTTAATCACTTCTTTATCCCTCATTGCCTTCAAACATTTTCTTCTTTTCTTTGACACTTGTTGATACCCCATCAACAGAATTTTATTTTGCCGTTTTATTTTGAAACATTTCTTTAAATCACTTATTCTTGCATTACTTCCATATCAGGATTTCTTTAAACAATACCAGTCCCAAGACTTTTGTACCAGTCCTGTTCAAATACCTTTCCTCTTTTGAGCGAGACAATTTCACATAGGCAATTCTGTAGGAACATATACCCCTGAATCTCAGTGGTTTGATAAAAAACACTATTTTTACCTAATGCTACATGTCCAGGGCTTGCTAACAAGGAGTCTTGCTCAGCTATGTCCCTGTGAGCTTTGTTAAGAGAGATTCCATGTCCTCACATACTACCATGACCACCTTAGTTACTGAGGTGGGGCAGGGTGAGAAATTAATGAATCACCTCTAAGTGTCTACACATGCCATGTCAACTACAACATGTCAACTATTCAGTAAAGTCATATAACAACCTTAGATTTCAAATGAGATTCAGAAACTAATCTTGACAAAGTCCTCAGAAAGAACTATTTGAAAAAATGTTGGAAATATTTTGTGAGAAAATTTTAAAGTCCTTTATATTGCTAGAGTAGAATCAACAAAAAAATAAAATAAAACTAAGTATTATGTTTCAATTTCTATGCCAATGTATGGACTATTATATAATTTAACCATACATTTAAGATTCACTGATCTCATGGGTTAGCAGAGAATCTGATTAGATTTAGAATGGCAGAATTAGGTTGAAACTTCACTTTGTTTGCTGCAGAGGTCGTTGTGTTAAATTTAGTTTACAACAGAAAAATAATATTCTAAATGAACTCATTTTGCCACTTATCTTCTCAAAACTGAGTACGTTTATAATTGATTTTTTTGTTCAAAGAGAAAAAAATGAAGAGTATAAATTTGAGAGAATTTTCATTGATATTATCATTGTCTTACTTGCCACAATTCACACTTTTAATTATCTTATACTGCAAACTCTGCCTGAAATTTTTTTAGTTGTCACATATGCTTTACTCTGTCTACAAGTTCATATCACTATTCCCTGAAAACTCCTGATCACTGCTCTTGACTTTCATGAGACTAGTCATAACTGATAGGCGTAACAACTGAAGTTATGTTGATCAGATTTTAAATAATCTTTATCACTCATTAGTAGAGAATCATAAATTAGATAATAAAACAACCACAAATAGTTAAATTTTAGAATCTGACTACAGTGGTTCTTGCTTATAATTCCAGCAACTCAGGAGGTTGAGACAAGCGGATGGAAAACTGGAGGCCAACCTGGGTAACTTAACAAGACCCTGTTTCAAGATTTTAAAAAAGAAAAAAGGCTGGGAGTATAGGTCAGTGGTGGAACACCCAAAGAGTTTTTGTATGCAAGTGTACATGCACAGAGAAGTATATATTTCTGCTGTCTACTTCCCGAAGTAGGTAAAAGGACAGATCATAATCTATGTAAGATAAATTGTTTACAAAGATAGTTGACAACATTTGCTCCTTTAATTGTTTTTTTTTACTCCTTTTAAACTCTTTGTTAGATATATAAATTATGTAAACTATACTGCTGTGCACTCTTAAGACACATAAAAGTAAGATATTTTTAAAAGAGAACATCCTGCCAGAACAGTAAGAAGACCCACCAATGGCTGCTAGGTGTTAGGGGAACAGAGGAATGAGCAAGGGCAATACAGAGGATTTCAAGGGCAATAAAACTGTTCTGTGTGCTACCATGAGGATGATTCTTGTCATTCCACATTATTCCACACCTATGACTCCAAGAAGAGCACTAATGTGAACTGTGACATATGAGTGACAGTGATGTGTCGATTTAAGTTTGTGAACTCTAGCAAATGGTCTATCCTTTGGTGGTGGAGGTTGATAGTGGGGAATTCTGTGTGCAATGCATAGAATCAGGAGGTATATAGACAGTCTTTATCTTCACTCAGTTTTGATCTGAACATAACAAGGATTTAAAAATGAAGTTTTTAAACATTTTGTACATGAACAATGTATTCTATTTTCCAATTATACTCTGATTAAAATGAAAAACAATAAGTCTTAATAAAAAAGTTTTAGAACTATAAGGAAAGCTTTTGCAAATCTGCCTTACTGAGCTTACAGGAGAGTCTTTGGAAATAAATATGGCTCATCATAATCATGATTTTCAGAATACACCAGTGACTTGTAGGAGAAAGTAGTTGGACAGCAACTGTTGAGTGGTAATCTGTGGGTTTATTAATTATTTTAGTTTTATTTTATTTTTAAATAAAAATCTACAAGTTTTAAAGAAACCAAGAAAGAACATAAATATAGGACTAAGTCATCAGATAGTCCTAATATTTAAAAGAAATTATAGAGGTGAATTTCTTTTGTCCTGTGATACTGTGGGCTATTTTTACTCTTTCTGTTTGATTTTTTCAACAGGACTTTCCTGAACTAACTCAAGCACTTAGGGCATTCTTCTTTTATGTGGTGTCAAACCTAAATTCAATCAAATGCAAACTTTAACTAAATATCATTTCATAGAAATGACTTTAGAATAGAAGACAGGACTTTACTTCTATCTGCAGTAGGTTAGAATCCATTTTCAAATCTCTGGAAATTTCTCTTTACATTGAAGCTATAGCCTTGTTTAGGTAGACCAACTATTCATCAATCAGCACCTTTGTGTCGATTCATCACAAGATATTTAGGTCTAAATGTCTCTTATTTGTAAACTCTATGAAGCATAGTGGATGTTTTTTATAGCAAACATGTATTCTTCAGTGAAATCTGTTTTGAAGCAGAGAGGTATTTTGAAACCTTGAAATTTAAATTGCATTCCAAATAATTTGCAATTTCAATACACTGAGAAAGTCATGCTGAAGTTGGTTTCCCTTTTCTGTGATTTTTGTATGTGTTTTCTGAAAGTCTTATTTTTTAAAAAATGAGTCTTTTTATCTTTACTGCCTGAGTTTTCTTGTGACCTGCATTACTATTCAAACACTCAGGTGAATCAATCCATCCTTTTCTAAGCTCTGAATACTCACTTCAAAGATGATCAAATAATTTGGGAGAAACAGCATATAAATGAGTGTTCTATTGTAATATTTTTCTCAATTCTCATTCTCAATGTGTTTCCAAATCAGGGAACAACATTCTGCTTTTCCTGTTCAGTGATAATATGGTTTCATACTAGTCCAACATTGTAACACCTTTTTTATCAGCAGCTGCAATGATAAGGATCATGTAGTCACATGTCTCGAAGATTATCTCTTTCTATTTTTATAATGTAAAAAAAATAAATGCTTGCACAAGTTTTTAGGAAACTAAAAAGTCATCCAGAATGAACATTATGACATCCTTCCTGTTACAGAAGTATTCATTGCATTCTCTTTCAGCAGTATAAAGTTTTAAGAATATTGGAAACTTAAGACCTCCTTGTTTTATTTCTTAAGAACTATATAGTTGACTGAAATTTTCCAAAAAATGATTTTGGCACTGCTAGTTCTGTATGCAAATCGATGAACAAAGTTCAGTTTGTATTTGGACAAGATATTAGCAATTTTGTATATCTTTTGTTGTTTCATTAAAATCTTCATAAAAATAAATGATATGAAACTAAGTGCATTTTCTAAATCTAAATAAGAGCTAGGGGAAGCTTTTTGGTGTTCCTGTGGCTTCCCTTGGAACGTGGTACCTGATATACTGTAGAAAGAATGATCATTGATAAGTTTGACCTATCAGCAAGCAGTACATTAGAATGGGCCAATATATTTCTTATCAAAATTGCCTCTTTTCTTCACCTCCAGTTCCAACCTCTGAATAAGGTAATGTTTCTTTACTCAGATATAATAATGTTTGAAACAACATGATGTTTCTTTGCTTCTGTGGTATACACATAATTTCAGCTGTCATTATTTGTGGATGAACAATAGTGTATGCTTGGTAGACAAAAACTTTTGCATGATTTATAAGTGCATGTCTATCTCATTCTGTACTTATTAAATAAAGTATCTGTCTGTGTACTTCTACATCTAGTTCACCATACCCAGCCCCAAATTCCTTTATGTGTATTTTCAACATGCTTTGTCTTATCTATTTATCTCTTAAATCCAGTGGCATATCACCTTCCATCTTATCATTACCATAATAGATTTCTTTAGCCTTTGTTTTTGGTGACCTCTGGTTCATGCTAGAATTGTAATTTTAATGGTTATATTTTTATCTGTACTTTTGTGAAGCATAATTTAAAAATTCAAATTATTAAAGCAACACTATCATGGAAGAATAACATTTAAAGTACAGAATTATAATGCTCTTAATTTGTGTGCTTAAGTCACAACAGTCAGAATGGTTCAATAATGGATGGTTCATTATTGAGATCTACAAATTAAAACTGCTGATATCAGCTGTAATGGAACAAATTTTCAGCAATGCCTATGCAAGATGGTAGTACATTCCCTATTATATACTTTTTAAAAATGTCACTTTCAACTCCACTGTATTGGCCACTGTATGGGTTTTGTACCTCCCCCACTACCTTCTTCATCCATCTCCCAAATGAAGGCTTTTTGAGTTCCAGTAAGTAAGCAATTACCAATATGCCAGTGCAATTACCATGAAGGGAATTCTGTGAATAAGATATCTTTATCCAAACAAATATTGCTGGTGTGTTTTCCAAGAGATCTGACTGACATAAAGAATAGTACTTGACATTTTTCTTTCTTGTGGGTGACCCTCCTCCCCAGTAAAAGTAGTGTGTAGATTACAGTTTAGCTCTTCTGCTCCTTTCTCCCATATAGAAGTACAGAAGCCACACCCACATGTTAATCTATAAATACAGGCATTATATTTAAATGAATGTTTAATATAATTTTATCTTTTGTTATAAAATAATTGATATAACTATAAGAAATAAAAGTATAAAAATGAAATATATTAATATAACTAATACAAAAAAAGGCTAAAATAGTGTAATGAACTAACAAGTGTCAGAAATTATCTACTCATGGCCACTATCTAAAAGTGAACAACTCATTCTGTAATACAATCACAATATCAGTACAACACCATAACCAAAAATGAAAATATAATAATATTGGATCAGCATAAAATATCTCATCAATACCCAAATGTTCCTGAGTTTATCATATTTGTATTTCTTTCAGTATTCAAATAAAGCACACATATTGGGTTTATTCATATATATATTTGCTTTTTATAGTTTTTAAGACCCTATTTCAACCTTGCTTCTAAATGTCCTTATTGAATTGATGAGTATTTTTTTATCCTGTACTTTCTTACACTCTGAATTTTGCTGATTATATCAATACAGTGAGTATTATAGAGTTTCATTTATCTTCTAAATTTTCAGACAATTGGTAGTTAAATCTAGAGGCTTGTCTATATTTTGGTTCTTTTTTTTGTCTGGTTTTTCTTTTGTTTGCTTTATAAACTACTTTATCAGAGGTATAAAATATTTCACACTTTCTGATTGTTTTCTTAGTTTTGATGTTAATGGTGATTGATATTCATTGCATAGATCCATTACCTAATTACTTAATAACTTATAAAGTGGTGATATCCAAATATTTTTCCTACTTCATATATCTATGAAGTGAATCTTTTCTTTTTCCAATATATGATTTTATTCACATATAGTTTGGATAGGAAAGACATACTTAATGCTTGTCTTTGTATTTTGTGTTTTTCTTTCTTATTTTTACATGATTCAAACCAATGGTTGGTTCCATAATAAATGTCTCCAGTCAATAATTTTTATTCATTCTTATCTACGAGCTGAACATATTTGATGTACTTTGGTATATTTTATATATCTTATTGATGCTCAGTTTTTACCAAATTAGCTGTCGTAAACACTTGAAGTTTGTTCCTCAGCTCTTTAATGCTAAAATAATAATAACCTTTCAAAACTTCTCTGTTTCATGGCATGACAAAATGTTTCCTGTAATCATTTTACATTTTCTTCCATGGATTTACAATAAGATACTTATTTAGAGAACTCTGATTCCTTTCAAGAGAATTTGCATTTGGAGAATAAAATCTAGTCCTCTGGAAACCCATTTGCATTTTGTATATGTCCTTTGACACAAAAATCCCCTATCATTAAAGATAATCTTTAGGCAAATTTTTAAAAAACAATAGCCATATTCGAAAAACATTAATGATAAAAAATCTCTCTTTAACTGGGCACTGTGGTGCACTGTAATCCCAGCAACTTGGGAGATTGAGGCAAAAGGAAATGAGTTCAAAGCCAGCCTCCACAACTTAACAAGGCCATAAGCAACTCAGAGAAACCCTGTCTCTAATAAAATCCAAAAAAGCAGGGGCTGGTAATGAGGCTTAGGGCTTAGGTGCCCCTGGGTTCAATTAAGGAGGGGGAGGACTCTCTTTAAACTAGGTATAGAAGGGAAATTCTCAAATTGATAAAGGACATCCATGAATGATTTAAAACTAATATCATATTAGTGGTGAAATGTTTAATGTTTTCCCCTTACAAATGAAGTCAACGCAATTGTATCTTTTCTCAAGACTTTTCTTCAAGATTGTGCCCTTATGTCATACTCAGTGTAATAATGCAAGAAAGAAAAATTAAAGGCTATGCTGAAAATAAAAAGTAGAACTTCATTCACAAATGAAATCATCACCTACGTAGAAAATCATAAGATATTCATCAAAAGCGCGTGCGCACACACACACACACACACACACACACACACACACACATAGTTACAGAAACTAATGTTAGCCCAGTGGAAGTTACATCACACAGGACAACAATAATGTCAAATATGAGAAATTGAAATAAAGTGGCATTCTGGAAAAGGCAAAATTATACAGATTAAAACAGAAAGAAAGAACGAAGCTGAGATTGTACTTCAGTGGTAGAGCCTTTGTCTATCATATATGAGGCACTGGGTTAGATCCTCAGCACCGCATAAAAATAAATAAAGAAAATAAAGGTATTGTGTCCATGGACAACTAAAAACATTTTTTAAAAAAGAAAGAAAGGGTGATAAAAAGAGAGAGAAGTAAGAGTTGAGACCAGTATGGTGGAGCACACCTATAATTACAGCAATTCTGAAGGCTGAGACAGGATTTCAAATTTGAGGCCAGCCTGGGCAATTTTGCAAGAACTTGTCTATTAATAAAAAAAAATAAAAATTAATAATAAATAAATAAATAGATAGATAAATACTTCAGTGGTAGAGTGCCATGGATTTAATGCCCTGTGGTGAGGTTGGGGCCAGGTAAAAAGCTATATTCCAAAGGACCAGGGACAGTAAAGTAGTTGAAACAATGATAACTGCAAGGCAAATTTGATAGCGAAGGAAGTATTCTGTGTGGATTAGGGAAGTGAATATAGGATTTTATGTGTTTGGAAAAACCTATAAAAACCTATATATTTATACAGTGTTATAACAGCCCTGAAAACCGTAGGAAAACTCTGACCTAAATAACTTTGGAAAATGATTTTCTGACTGAAGTCTTAATATTAAATGTAAAAGTGGCTATAATAAACATGATATTCTAATTAGGAACTCTTCCTTACATGAATTCTTTTCTTTTCTTTTTTTAATTCTGATGGTGCAGTGGTAGAGCAATTGCCTAGAACTTCTGAGGACTTGTGTTTGTTTTCCAGCAAAGGTGCATCCTGCAGGTCATTAATTCAGAAACCAGTGAGAGGCCATGAAGGATTGAAAAAAGACAAACAGATATACATAGAGAGAAGGCTGGGGCCAGGTGGGACACTGAGCTCTCGTGGAGGAACAGTGACCCAGAGCTGTCTCAGCACATTTATTATATAGGTTTTATCATCAAAAGGTTATTTGTGACAAAGTGTCAGTAAAGCAGACAGATTTGAAGGTCACAGTGAAACTTGTGGGACATGTTATCTTGTTGTGCCCAGAATTCTTTATCCCTAGGAGTTGGTGCCGAGCTCTAGGTCCAGACTGATAAGGTTCTATGGCCTTGCATGGAGCCTCCTTAGTTCAGGTGTCACCACAGCAACAGGGCCATCTGGACCTGCACCTTTGCACAGGATGTTCCCAGCACAAACAGAGCCATGAGTCCATCAGAGACCATGGTTCAAGTCACTACTCCACACACAACACCACCAAAAAAAAAAAAAAAAGTAGAAGAAGAAGGAGAAGATGACGAAGAAAAGAAAATCTAAAACAGTTTTACATGTACACTGGGATTGAGCAAATAAATATACAGATAGTGGATGGTGCAAGCCAAATTTCTCACTCTCAAAGATGGAGATAAAAGAGAGAAAGAAAGCAAGACTAGAATAAACCCTAAGGTACTGATTTATCACCAGAGACATCAATACACTTTCATATTTAGCTATATTCACTTTTAGATGGATGAAAAGAGAAACAATGATAGATATGCATGAAAACACACAGTATAGTTTATATATATATATATATATATATATATATATATATATATATATATATATATATATATATATATGCTATTTAAGTCAATCTCTTGAAAGGGACTCAGGAGCAGTTACCCAGTGCCCAATAAAAGAAACCAAACCCCTTAAACAAATGTGGCAGGAAGAAAATATAAAATAAATTAAGAGTATCCTGTCATACCAGAAATAAAAAAGATATGTTTTAATAATAAACAATTGAAGATTTGTCAAATATAAAGTGGGGATGATAAGTGAAAAGGGAGAGAGGAGCTATTCTGAAAGACAAAGCTAGAACAATGAACAATTTGAGCAACAAAATAAATAACAAATATTGAGTAAAAATCCAATACAAACATAAGTATTTCTGAATGTACACTGACAGCAAAATATTAGGATGAACACATATATAAATAAAAAGAAAAAACAAACTTTCCTTATAAAGACTTGTCATTGGGGCTCTGGTTGTAGCTCATTGTTGAGCACTTGCCTCGAATTCATGAGGTACTGGGTTCCATTATCAACACCACATTAAAAACTAAATAAACTAAAGATATTGTGTCCATCTACAACTAAAAATAAATAAATACAAATAAAATAAAATAAAGACTTTTTATTGTACATATAGGTGCCTCCAATCCTCCAATCCTCTAATCCCTTGTCACCCAGGCAGATCCCAATCCCCTCTTCCCTTTCAGAGTAGAATGATTTAGTGCTATATAAAATAAGTAAAAACAAATGAATATTGAAGAGATAAAATAGTAATATTATTAAGTGAAAATAAAATTAGTAACTTTACAGAAAAATCAGAGCAAGGTGATAAAGATTAACATCACTAAGGATGTCATGTAGATATAACATAACCCCTGATATGTAAGGCATCGTTTCTGTGCTGCTCATTCCAAAAATCTATAACTTCATTGTCCAGAGAGACTGAAGAGACAGGATAACAAAGAACTATGTGGTATCCTTGTTTGTATTGTAGAAAATAAAAATGATATTGATGGAAAAAACTGATAAAATAGAAATAAAATTTGGAGTTTAATAATAATATACACATACTGATTTTTAAACATTTTAGATAGATGTGTCATGGTAATATGAAATGTTATTATTATTAACAAGAATATTAGGATATAAATGATAGAGAAAACCTCACAGAACCATTTTAATAACTCTTCTGTGAAGCTATTATAAAAAAGTTTATTCAACTTAAAATGTCATTTACATTGTATATAAGTTTTTTTTTATTTTAATACGCAAGCTCCATATCTAAAAACATTGCTTTGAAAAATTGAAGGAGATTTAAATAAATGAATTACATTGTGTTCCTGGATAGAATGACTCATGGGTATTATTAATTCTTCTCAAATAGTTTTATAGATTTGAACATTCCAAAGAAAATCCCATTGTAATTTCTTTTGCAGAAATTGGCAAGATATTCTTATCATTATATGAAAGTGTTAAAGTCTATGATATCCAAAACATTTTTTGGAAAAGAACAAAGTTTGGGAAGCTGCATTATTTCAAGATTTATTTTAATTATAGTAATTAAGTTATTATATTATTGGCATAAGAGTAGATGTACAGAAGAAACAAAATATACAAATATTCTGTTTAATTAAATTGGCTATCAACAAAACTGCAAAGATAATTTAATGAGAACAGAATCTTTTCAACAAATAGTTCTAGAACAGCTGTATACAAAAATGGGGAAAAATTAATTGCAATTCTTACTTCCCTACATACAAAAAATACCTGAAATGGATGACATACAGAAATATAATTAAAATTTTATGAAAACTAAATGGGAGAAAATGTTAACAATCTTAAGTTGATAATTTTTTAAAATTTTTCTTTGTTTCCTAGTTTTGATAGAACACAAAAGCATGAAAAACAAACAAAAAAGATAAACAGGATAAAATAAACTTTCAAAAATTAAACATTTATGTCTTTAAAAGACATCTGTGTTAATCAGATTTTTCACTGTGACCAAAATACCTGACATGAACCATTTATAAATGATTCATTTTGGCTCACAGTTATGGAGGTTTCAGTCTTGGTCAGCTGGCTCCATTTCTTTGGACCTAAAGTGAGACAGAACATCAGAACAAAAGGGTATGTCAGCAGAATGCTGCTTAATTCATGACAGGTGGGAAAAAGAAAGAGGAATAGTCTGGAAGAAAATTAAGCCTTCCCAGGCATACCCTCAGTGACCCACTTCCCCAATTCAGTCCCACCTCCTGGTAGTCCCTTTAGCCATCAATGGATTAACCAGCTGATAAGGTCAGAGTCTTCATGACCCAATCATTTTCACAAACCCAATCTCTGAACACTGCTTGCATTGGGAACAAGCCTTCCGTATGAGTGTTTGTGTGACACTTCATATCCAAACCATAGCAACACTCTTAAATATAAAACACTGGAAGAAAATGGTTTCTAATGTAGAAATATGTAAAGTACTGTTGTATTAATATGTATATGAAAAATTTTTATGATGCAATGAAATATGCAAACAATTAAAAAATGGGAAGAAACAGTGAGTATACATTTCCAAATTATTAATGAGGCCACTATTTTCATTTGTGTGTGTGTGTGTGTGTGTGTGTGTGTGTGCTGTGCATTTTACTTCATGCTGGGCATTTATCCATTTATTTATTTATTTAAGTTATAATTGTTGAGGTAGTACAATAAAATCCACAGACTTAAGTGTTCAGTTCATAAAGTTTCAATAATTGCAGATACATGTATAAACAAAACAAGATATAAAACATTTTCATTATTCCAGAAAGTTCCCCAAGATCCTTCCTAATAATCTCTCTTTTTCTCCCCAACTACTTTCTTTTTTGTTTGTTTTATTTTACATTTTTTATTTGTTCTAATTAGTTATGCATGACAGTAGAATGCATTTGGACACATATAAATGGAGTATAACTTCTAATTCTTCTGGTTGTACATGGTGTAGAATTATGCCAGTTGTGTAGCATATACACACCCAAAGTAATAATGTCAAATTCATTCTACTAGCTGTCCTACCCTCGTACCTCCTCCCCTCCATTCACTCTTCTCTGCCTAATCCAAAGTACCTCTGTTCTTCCTTAGCATCTCCCCTTATTGTGAATTAGCAAATTTATATCAGAGAAAATATTTGGTCATGGATCCTTTAGGATTGGCTTATTTAACTTAGCATAATATTCTCCAGCTGTTTATTCACCAATAAATACCATAATCTCATTCTTCTTTAAGGCTGAGTAATATTCCATTATGTATATATACAACAATTTCTTTATCCATTCATCTGTTGAAGGACACCTAGGTTGGTTTCACAGTTTAAATATTGTGAATCGAGGCACTATAAACATTGATATGACTGAGTAATTATAGTATACTGATTTTAAGTCCTTTGAGTATAAACTAAGTTGTAAGATAATTGGGTAAAATGGTGGTTCCATTCCATTCCAGGTTTTCTAAGGAATCTCCATACTGCTTTCCAGAGTGGTTTCACAAATTTGCAGTGCTATTTGACTTTATCATCACTTGTTATTATGCAGATAAACCCTCATATACCCTAAACTAGCTAAAATTTGAAATGCTTGCAATGCTAATGGCATAATTGGTATAATAGTGTATGATTGATTACATTATATGAAACTCCAGAAATGTACTGACAGAAGTAAGTCAGCGGTTTCCTGGGATTGAGGAGAGAATAATTGAGTAGAAAGGATCAATATGAATTTTATAAGTTTCAGAAATATTCCAGTCTGATTTGTTAGTAGTTGCACTTGTGTACCTTAAAAAAAAGTGATAATAATAAAGACTTAATGGGCATATTTTATTCCATATAAATTGCATTTTGTTAAATTTGGCTAACTTAATAACTTTTAAAAGGGTCTTGGGGTAGTCTTTAATTCTATAAGATGGCATAATTGGCCTTCTGTTGTCTTCTTTAAAGCTTTGAACTGCCCTTTAAAATATGAGAAATTTCTGTTCCTTTCATTATTCAGTTCTCAACTACTAGATGTATCCTTTCTCCAAGCCCTAAATTACGACTTAATATCTTGTCAAAATAGTTTTAAATATTTAGTTCATCTGCAACTATTTGATATAACAATAAATGAGTAAATTCATTTAAATATTTATTTTATTTATTGAGGTCTGCCTTGAATTACATTTTTTGCATTTTAAAAATTTATCTTCAATTTCTATATTTGCATGGTTCAGGATTTGAGAATCTGTTGAAACTCAGGATTTGTTTTGCAAACAGCACAGGAAATATTTATGTATGGCTCATTTCTAGTCAATTTTAACACTCTTTTACAAATTTACTACTCATGAAATATATTAACAACTTTTAGATAAAATAGATTCATAATTTGGCATATAAACTATAGATGTTCAGGCATTTCTCTAACTCAAAAAGCCTAAAGCTTGCTTGTAATTCTCCTTAGAGCATTCTGTATTTTCCTGCTGTGAGTGAAATTATCCCAAAGTCAAAGCCTTTGTTCTTGTCTATTTATAATGTGTGCAAAGTGATCAACATTTTTCATCTGTTTTTAGAGAAAAAAGTAGAAGATCCACACTGCAATATATCATAGACTGCTTTCTTTTTGATACTATAAGTAGATTTAATTAGTTGAAGTTCATAATTATTGATGATACATTAGGCAAAAATACAACTTATGTATCATATCTTCACAATTTTCTTTTTATATAAAATATTTTAAATGACCATGTCTACAATATTAACTTAAAATATAAATCAAGTTTGCATATCTCATAGACAAAAGTTTAGAAGATACAGAGATAAGAATTACTTTATTATTGCAGATTTTTCTAAAGTAGATTTTTTTAAGGCTTGACCCAATTTTATACTCTAAACATTGAATAATACATTTAAAGGTATGGGATAATTCAAAATATCTCTAGACAAGTAAGCAATAGCCACAAGAGAATTGCTGTTAGTGTATAACAAAGTTGCACAGTGTCTATAAATACTCTACTTAATGGAGTATTCACAGTGTTTTAAGAAGTCACTTTTAAAGCAACTAACATAACTTTTCTGAGACATAGTTATTCTCATTTATAAAATGGATTTGTATAAACTGGGTGCAGTGGTATATGCCTGCAATCCCAGGAGCTTGGGAGGCTGAGGCAAGAGGATGGCAATTACAAAACCAGCTTTAACAACCTAGTGAGGCCCTAAGTAACTCAGTGAGACTCTGTGTCTAAATTAAATATTTTTTAAAAGAGCTGTGGATGTGGTACAGTGGTTAAGCATGCCTGGGTTCAATTCCCAATACTAAATAAATAAATAAATAAATAAGCAAGCATATAGCAAAATGTTCTCTTTGAATCTCTTTTGTGAAAAAAAAAATATATTCTCAAAACACTAATTTGATGTCTTTTTTCCTTCAATGTACAGCTGACATTTCCTTTGTATAAACTCATGAATATACAATTTTCATGAAATAAATGAATAAGAAAAGAAGGAATACTTCAGTGTTTTAAAATTGTAGTGAAAGACAGAAACACATTATTTTGCTTTCCCGAATAATATATTGAAGCCCAAATATCTGATAAGTTTCTAATTATGAATGTGACCTTATTTGGAGATGGAAACTTTGCAGATGTAATCAAATTAAGAAGAGTTCATTTAGATGGGTCCTAATCCGTTTCCCCTTGTATCATTAAAAGAAAGGGAAATTTTTACTCAAAAAACAATATTCCCAGGGGGAATGTGGAAACAGGGATTGTACTGATGAATTCACAAGCCAAGGAACTCAAAAACTTGTAACAACAATAGACACTAGGAAGAAGCACAAACTCTGTGTTAGTTTTGGACCTGACCAAAATACCTAACATGAAAATCTTAGAAGAGGTAAAGATTATTTGGGCTCTTGATTTCAGAAGTCTCAGTCCATACAATGCCCAATCCATTGCCCTTGTCCTAAGGTATTACAGCATATCATGGTGGAAGGGTGGGATGGATGAGCACTGTTCCATTCATGGGAGTCAGAAAGCAAAGAGGGACAGAGAAGGGGCCACAGGAAAGATCAACACTTCCAGGGCACACTCCCTCCAGCAATAGCCCGCTTGTCCAATACCACCCAGTGAGTCCGTTCAAACTAGGATGAACTGATTATGTTACAATTCTCATAATTCAGTCCCTTTATTTCCGAACATTTCTGCATTAATACAGGATCACTTCCATCCAAACCATAACCAGGCTTAATACAGGGACACTTCAATCCAAACTATAACCAGGCTTCTCTACAGCCTTCAGAGAGCAGAACCCTGCTGACATATCAGTTCCAAATTTCTACCTTCCAGAATCTTGAAAAAATAATTTTTGGTTTATATAAAGCACTTAGTTTGTGTTTATAGCAACCTCAGGAAACAGATGAGCTTGTCAATTATTATTAGTATTTCAAATTTTTAAAAAATTCACCAAAGAAGGACAAAGACAGAAACTTCCTTTGTGAAGGAGTAGATGTCATGTTTTTCACATGACTCCTTGTGAAAAAAAGGAACTTATCTGGGCATTGCATTAGTTTCCTCTGGTTATTATAATAAATTATCATTAGTACAGTGGCTTAAAACAACACAATTCTCTTACAGTTATGGAGGTTCAAAGTCCAAAATCAGCTTTTCTTCCACTTTCTGGTGACTTTCGGCATTTCTTGACTTATGGATCTATATCCCTCCAATCTTGGACTGTGGTCACATTGCCTCCTCCTCTGAAGTAGGTCAAATATCCCAGCACCTACTTTTTCCTTGTCATTGAGTTTCAGGCTCATTTGGATAATTCAAGATAAGATGTATTCCTCAAAATCCTTCCCTTATTTTCCATATAACTTCTACATTTTAATTTTGCATTATTTACCATAAAAGATAATATACACAGATTCTGAACAGTAGAACAAGGTCACATCTTTCCTAAAATTAATATTCAGCAAGTTATATTCATATAACCCTTTATCCATCTTTATAAACATAACCATATCCAAATTCTAATTTTTTAATGACACTATTAAACATCTATTATATTTTTCTATTTAGCTCTTAATTTACAGTTCAATATAAAAGTGACTTAAAACTAAAAATCTTATAGTAAATGAAATAAATCTGTAATTTTAGAAAATCAAATACTTCTTTATTTTGCCTATATACTAAGTTGAAGGTGAAAGATTAAAATCAGAATTTAATAACATTTTGATTATCAGATTCTATAGGTTGCATTGGTGTTCACTGTTGGTTTTGTACATTCTGAGTTTTGACAAGTGTATAATGACATGTATCTATATTTATTATATCATACATAATAGTGTCACCGTTCCAGAAATTCTTTTTTTATAGTTCAATGACTTGATTAGTAGTTTTTTAAAAAATATATTTCTCCAAAAACAAGAAGAGCTTAACTGAATGACAGTGGGAATTTATATATCAGCATTTCATACTGTGCAAATACAAATATCTAAGTGATTATTTTAAATACAAATGCAGAAAATCTTTCCAAACATCCCCATTTGAAGTTACTAAACATTGATATACTTTTGATTTACATTTTAAGAAAGTGAAAAGATAGTAAATATTTTGGTTTAGATGTAGAAATGTCACCTGAATTATTCATGTTTTGAAAACACATTCTCCTGTGTAACAAGGTTCAGAAGCAAGGAAATTCTTTCTGTTTTTACTTATGTTCCCTGAATTCTTGAAAAATCTCTGATCTTTTTTCTAGCATCATAGTTATGCCTTTTTTTCAGAATGTAATATAGTTGGAATCATACAGTATACAGTATTTTCAAGTTTGCTTCTTTAACTTAGTAATACTCATACAAGTTTCTTCCATTTCTTTCATAGCTAGATAGTTCACTTCCTTTTAGCACTTGATATTCCATTGTCTGGATTAATAACAACTTATTTATCCATTTACCCACTGAAGGACATCTTGGCTGTTTCTCAGTTTTGACAATTATGAACAAAGTTGCTATAAGCATTCATGTTCACATTTTTATAATGAACAGAAATTTTAACTCATTTCAGTAAATACCAAAGAATGTGACTGCTGATATATTAAAGTAGATCTGCTTTTGTGGGGAACTCCAAAACTATCCTCCAAAGTGACTAACATTTTTAAAAATTATTTAATGCATTTTAATTTGTAATTATATAATTAGGACTATAAGATTTTTAATTTCCAATAGTGATAAACCAAAGATGCTGCTACTTCACATTTTTGTCAATATTTGCTCATTATAGATGTACTGGATTTTGTCCATTCTAATAAGTGTATAGCAATATTTCATTGTTTCTTTAGTTTGCTTTTGTGTTAAAGATCAGTTGATTATATTCATATGTGTCTGTTTCTAGTTTCCCTATCATTAATCTATTTATCTCCTCTTTAGCCAATATCCATGTTTTATTACTGCAGCTTTACAGCAAATCTTAAGTAGTATCAGTCTTCCAGCTTTGTTTTTCCTCTTCAATATTGCATTGAATATTCTCAATATAGAATTTAAAATTAGTGTATCAAAGTCTACAGAATAACTTGCTGCCATTTTTATGAGAATGGCATGCAGTCTGTAGATCATGTTAGAAAAAATTTATATCTTGGCAATATTGAGTCTTCCCATTTTTGAATACAGAATACCTCTCCTTTTAGAAATAAAAAAAAAAATCTTTCAAAGAAGTTTTACAGTGTTTGCTGATGTAGCTCAATGACAGAGTATATGACTGAGACCCTGAATTCAATCCCTTACATCAAGAAACAAACAACAGCAACAACAAAAAGGGAGTTTCAAAATTTTAATGATTTATACCTAAATATTTCATTATGGAAATCTTAACATAAATAGGACTCTGAGTTTTTTCTTCTAATTTGTTCTTTTTAGTTATAAATAACATTAGAATTCATTTTGACATAACTCTAAAAGCTCAGAATATAATTTGCTCTTATTCATTCCCCAATACCTCCCCCTTTCTCTTCACTCCTCTCTTTCCATTTTCTCTTCCCTCTTTTTTATTGGTCTTTCAGCCATTTACTTAAAGTTTTTGTCTGTTTTTCAGTTAAATAGTGTCTTGACTTTAAATCCCACTACTTTATTGCTAGTACACAACAGAGTAAATGATTACAGGGCACTAATCTTGTATGTGTCTCTTAGCTACAACATTAATAATTCCAGGAGTGTTCCAGGAATTTTTAAGTAGAGGACAATATCATCTATGAAAAAAGATACTTCATTTCTTCCTTCCTGATCACTGTGTCTTTTATTTAGTTTCTTATTGCATCAAACTAGGATTACTAGCATGTTGCTGAAAACTAGTTGTGAGAAATATAACCTTTCCCCATTCTGGCCATTTGTGTGTCTGACTTATAAATGAAAAAATTACCAGCCATACTGAAAGAAAGAGTCAAAATGGAGGTATATGAATATAAAGATTGGTGAATTAAAACCTAAGGCCTTAGCAGCACAGAAATTTCAGCAGCTGTTGCTATTTATATAAGGATAATTTTCTTCAGATAACTCAAAAAACCCTTTACCCCCCAATTCTGTAATATGACTTCAATAATATCTCCAATATCTAGACTTACTATAGTGACTGACTTTACATAAAATTTATTATAAAAGACAATTGCCATTATAAAAAATGTGATGAATACGCACACACAACACACAGAGGAATATCATTCTTTAAAAGGTGGAAATCTAGTCCCTTATGACAGTAAGGATGAACCCAAAGAATAGCCTGTTGAGATAAGCCTGACACAGAAAGACAGATACTGAATGATCTCATTGGAATGCAGAATCTTAAATTGTCAAGCTCATAGAAGCAGATATAACAGCTATAAAATGGCAACTTTCCTGTTCCTAAAAACTTTTCTAACTGCTTTTCAGGATGCAGGATGCAGGTGCAGAACACTAGGACCTGAAGAACCTGAGGAATAATAACAGAGCCCCATGGACCTGGATTAGAAGTGAGGACTGCTGGAAAGTTTCAGGATGGACCAGAAATATCCACAAATCCCATCTGGATCAGTCACTGGGTGGTGTAGACATTTGTACATGATTTTTGGTTGCAGGTAATCAATCTTATATTCCCCCTAACCCCAGAGTTGATATGTTCTTTCACTACTGGCCCATGAGACATATTTGAGGGTTTCCCAACTTCTTGTTGGTCCATTTCATGGCCCTTGCTTGCTAACACAGAGTATAATAGTGGTTACCAGGGACTGGGGTGAGTGAAATGGGGATAATTGTTCAAACTGTACAAAGTTTCAGTTATGTGGAATGAATACAATGTGCAGCTCTCATGTATGGCATGGTGACTGATGTTCTCATCATAAAAATGGTCAACACATGAAGTGATGAGTATATTAATTGTTTGGACAGTGGTAATCATTTAACAGTGTAAATGTATAACAGAACTAAAAGTTATATGTAAATACATACAATTTTTATTTGTCAACTGTATTTCAGCAAAGCTGAAATAAAGTTGAGATAATCACCAACTAACACAAGAAACATAAAAGACTTTTAAGTGTGCAAAATTCAATCCAAAAGCAAGGTTTAGCACACATGTTGGGGTTGTTTATTCATTCATGATAAGAAAACCATATAATTTTAAATGTTTGATTATACAAATAATAATAATAAAATATCTACAGCAGAAAGAATTGAACTTTTCTTAATTGATCTCTGTTGTGATGAATAAAAGAGAATCAATTGCAGGCTGGAAGTTGCTGTGTAAGAAAGTTCAGGGTAAAAAGGTACAGGTCAAAAGAAAATAATCTTCACACAGACCAGAAACAAAGTTAATGCAATTTTTCATATCCTCCTATTTTTTTTGTATTATGCAGGGCACAATATGGTCTAGTCCTTGAAAAGAAAATTTCTATTTTACACTTTAAATGTAGAAGTTTTGAGAGATTGTTTGTGGCATGCTCTTTCAGCTGCATATAGTCTATATGCCAAGATTTTCTTTTATTTAAAATATGTCTGATATTTCTCCACTATCATTGTCAGCATATGAGTTAATACAAGAATACTTAGAAATTGTTTAAAAATGCATGTAAATGCAAAGAACCACGCTGTAATAAAATACCACTTCTATATGTGTTTTTCCTAAAATCTTTCCTTAATTGACTGCCTCGGGCAAAACACATCCTAATAAGAGAATAATAGCTTTTCTATACCGAAAAGATAAACAAAGGCACAATGATATTAATTACACCAAGTGGTAATTATACAAGATAAATGCACACAACAAAGAGTTTTCAAGAAATAAGATTCTTACCCATTGCCCTCTTTCCCACATTTATTAGTTTATTAAATAATATTATGTCACAGTAAAATTTCTTTTATTAGCCTAAAGGAGAGTTGAGAGTTTTAGCAACTTATTATAAATTGATTCAATTTCAAAACTGTAGCTATTAATGCAATTATGCAAAATTAGCTATAAAATGAACTGAGTACTCAAAAATAACTGTAAAAGAAAGACACACCAACAGATAGAAAGTTAGTGATCACTTTTAACCTCCGTTGAAAACAAAGTATAGCACCCAAGGGGATGTGATTACTTCTCTGGAATCTCAACATTATTTTACGTTTTTCTCTTCTATGAAGTATTTTCAAAATTAACTAGCTTGCTAGAATGCATTAAGATATTGTTTACTTCATAAAGATGGTGGAAATCATATTCAGATGTATCTACTATTGGGATAAATAAGAATATATAAGTGTAAATAAATTTTTTTCAGCAATTTCAATTAGTTTGACTTAATGACATGGATTAACTAAATAGAATAATAGATCAGAGGAGCCAGTATCATTGACCTTGGCCCTGTGTCTGTGTCCCAACAAATCTAAGGTTAATATTCCAGTTACATTAACTCTAACGGTTTGCCAAACTGCCACCTCAAAAACTCATTCTTCTCATTGATTTTTTTTTTATGTGAATGTACTAAGAGGTGAAGTAAACAAGCAAACAAAACAAACAACAAAAAAACACTTTGGATTATTTTTTATCACATTGCCTATGTTTTTTTCCCTTGCAAGATAAGATATCATATATATATATATATTTACCTATCCCTCAAATATATATCTTGCCACACACTTCGTATCTCCACTCTCTTCATGTCACTTGCAAGTGATATCGTTATCATAGACAGGCCTTTCCAACCTGTAATCATCTTCTTGTGTAGGCTTGGGATTACTCATACTCATGTTATTCTATTAGCCAAGAATATACACACGTGTTTTCATATAAAGCACTTCTCAAATAACAATGTTTACAAATAGCTTACTCCTCCATAATGGTTTTCTTTGCCATGCTTGTAGAATTGAGAACTCTTTCCTTAACTTTTTACTACACCTTGTCCAAATTTCCATCTTGACATCAAATCCATATGTTGATTTTAAAATATCATTTTAATTTACTAATCTGATTTCATCCACAAGCTGCAATTAATTAAATTATTTTTATTCTATGTTTAATATATGATATAGACTTTGTAGATGTTTATTTACTGTATAGAAGTTTACTAAAGACAATAAATGAATGAAACTGAGCTAAATGAATTACTATGGAATGAAGGAAAGAGGAAAGGAATAGAAAATAAGTGTGTTCCTGAAGTGAGGAAATGAGTAAATAAGAAAGGAACTAATTATAACAATATAGATGTTCAGGGAAGAAAAGTGAAAGGATTTTTTACCTCTCCTTTTCTGTGATTTAGGATGCCTCAATGAAATTGATTTAGAAAAGTAGTGCAGTCTATACAACTGGTCACAAGTCTTCAATTCCTATCACCTTTGGGGATCTAAGAGTCACTGCAGTGTGCACAGGAGTGCAAACTCTTAAAATGTCTTTTCCATTTCCATTGGCAAATTATAGTCAAGGTCCCCATGACTTTGTGACTGGGTTGCAGACGAGTCTCTAATTCCAGTTTCCAGATATTATTCACTTCCAGACCTTTCAGACAATTACACTCAGATTTTCTTCACCACTACTCCTCATCATGCCTTTAATGACTAGTTCTATAATATTCTCTATGAAGGCAATCATTTTTGTTTGTTTGTCTTTTGCTCATTTTTCTCCCTTTAGTGTGTAAACTAAATCTTTGGAACAGAATTTCTAATACAGGAGGCCTCTACCAGGGTCTATAATTATGGATTTAAACTAAGAGGTTTTCCTACATATATATGATGAAAAAATAAACCTTTAAAAGCCAAAGGACCAGACATCCAGGGTCCTTTGGTGTCTGGTGCCATGTTAGCTTTTGAATTTCTCTTACTGATTTGCCCACAAAAAATACTCTAATGGAGGAAAAGGAATCACATAATAATGTCTTAAAATTTAAACGTTGTGTTGGCTCTTGGTCAACATTTTATTTCTATTGTATTAGTGCTGACTAAAGAATTTCTTCTACAGATTGACTTTTAATTCATACCCAGCCTTTACTACCTCTATTACATTCAGGATTCACAACTTCCTTAACTTAATCATGTGCTGATTAAATAAGAGAAGCTTCTGTTGAAGAAGAGGTCTTACATGAACATAATTTGCTTTCCCCTTCATCTACTTTTGCAATTATACAAGTCTTTAAATAGCAGTTACCAGTTCCTTTGTGCTTCATAATGGCTTGTAAGTGGGATTATAAATTTCAGGACAACATAAGGCTGCTTGAACTGTCAACTCTACAGTTCTAGGTAGCATCCTTCATAGAACTAGGGAAAACAGCCCTTCCCATTTTTGAGGCTCAGTTATACATAAGTATATTACATAGTAAGTTGTGTAAATGCCAACTGCTTAATGTGTTATGTGTTGGGATAAGCAATTAAATTATTCACTAATGTTATAAGGGATTAAATTTTTGATAGAGAAAAAAAGATAAATTCATCTTGTGTTCTTTCATTTCAGGTTAAAGGTTTTTTTTTTAGGAATAAAATGCCTTCCTCGTTCCATTTTTTAGAGTTAATTGCTAACCTTACCAGAAAAGTTAATGATGCAGGACAAAGAACTTGCTGGTATTTAGGAAAAAAATTCAGTGTCTCATAAGAGACTTAGACACATGACAAATGTGATTTCAAGCAGCTCTAATGAAAGGCAGCATAGTGGTGGACATGTGCATTAATGTCTTATGGTACACATTTGAAATGTTGACACACTCCCTTTGGTATGTTTGCAACATTAGAGAGATATGGAAGTGTTATTATTTATTTCCTTTGATTGCAACTTTTATGGTTGCTTATTATGGGTCAATATTGAAACAATGCATTGATTGTTGGGAACAGGAAGTTAATAGTTATCTAACATTGTCACTTTTTGATTTTCTATTTGGATGGTCAGATACTAAAATATTATTTAGGTGATACAGTATGTACCAAAGAAACATTAGTTTAATTCAATTATTTTTTATTTGGACTATGTCAGAATAAAAATGGTCCATGACTATAATCTTGTGAAGTTTTTATAGTTATCTTTGTGTTTAATCATTGTTTTAGACTTGGGTATTCCTGTTTTGCAAAGATAATTTAACTGTTATTTCCTCATTAAGAATTTGAATTCCTTCTCTTGTGCCTAACGCTGACACTTAGATACTATCAGGAAAATTCAACAGTTCCTTAGAACTAGAAGAGCAAAACCTTCTGTTTCATTGTAGTCTTGAATCTTTTATCTCTAGAGATTTGTGATATGATAACTTTATAATTGTGTCCAGTTTAACTGAGCCACTTAAAAACAGATGTATTTTAAATGTGTAACAAGAATCTTATCAGTAATGCTTGGATTTAATAATGATTTATGTGGAGCCAAAAAATGTCAAAAACAGTCTCTTTGGCTTTTGTAGTCTATTGCAAATACAGTATGTACTAATAACTTAGTAAATGTTTATCTCTTTCCAAGTGAATCTGAGAAGATATTCCATTCAAAATGTGAGCATAGAAGCTACTTTGTAAGTAGAGATGCTAAGAAACAATTTAGTCAGCTGTTCTCTTGGTACCCTCTGAAATGAAATTTCCACTGTTTCTGTTATGCATGCTACCTACACATGGTTTTTATTTTTCAAGTACCAGTCATCCCATTGTGTAGTAGCCTGAGAGTATGTGTGTTTGCGGGAGCTACTAACATGGGCTTTATCAGTGACTATAAACAGACAGATGTATTGTACACAAACATAAGTCAGCCTGTAATTATACATCAGAGACTATGACCTACTCATTGATGTATTTTAGTCATATGATAAGGAATCTATAGTATAAATTGTACCCATCTATGGCTTAACTTTTTTTTTCTTTTGTTTTTGTTTATTTATTGGGAATACATGCATTCATTACAAAATTTCCAAGTTAATCCAGTACAGAAAAATCAAACCAAACTAATTACCATTATTGGATACAGAGCTCAAAGCATTTCTCATGTTATCAAACAGTTCTTTTGTGTGTTAGGGAGCAATAACTTAGTGAGTCAGGGGATAATCAAAACCACAAGAGTCACATGTATCATCTTACTGAAGAACATCAATACTACTTTGAGTTTGTAGGAAGAAATCTTCCAAATCCTATGTTATTATAATATTTCATTAGTCACAATCAATGAAAACTTATCATTCAATATGCACTGAGAATTGATGGAGAAAATCTAGTTTTTATGAGTGGTTTTCATGAGGTGTGATGTTTGAGAAGATACTACTTTTTTGGATCCTGGAGGCAATTATGTTGCAACTGAATCCTAGAAAACAAGGCTTTTCACTGTTGTTGCCACAGTGCTCATGCAGAGACTCAAGAATGTCCTAGTTCAACCAAGATAACTAGTTAAAGTGTCCAGCTTCTCTGCTAGTATTTGGCATGTTCAAAGCTATCAAGTCAAGAACATGTCTTTTAAAAAGAGACCTGAGTTCCCTATAAAATCTTGTCTGTTTACTTCACATATTCTTTCCCCACCCACATAAATACACAAACATACAAACAATAAATTTTAACAACAAGTCAACATCTTATTATAATTGCTTTAGATGCAAATATTACATGGGATTGCAACTACTGAGTTGCAGTTTCCATTCCACAGTGCAATAATTTTAATGTTGATTTTAGTCTTCATTTTTGTTAATTTTTAAAGAAAAGAGTACCTAATTATATAACATGTTGGGGAATATTGTCAATAATAATAGAAAGTTTAAATATGAGAATAAAGAAATAAACGTTATAAAAGATCTTCAGGGGCTGAGGTTGTGGCTCAGTGGCAGAGCATTTGCCTTGCATGTGTGAGGCCCTGGGTTTGAACCTCAGCACCACATAAAGATGAATAACTAAATAAAATAGAAGTACATGTCCACCTACAGCTAACAAAAAAAGGTAAAAAAAAAAAAGATCTTCAGAGAGATTCAATGATTCAATACCATCGGATGCGTCAATTTTTGCAATAGATATCATGATTTCCCTGAGCCTTTAGATATGTGGTAATTTGCAATTCCCAAATATTACATATGAATTAAGCAGGATCTATCAATCTTAGAAGTGCAAATAAAAATAACAAACATTTAATGTAAATTTTTAATTTTATAAATTGTAGATTCTCATGCCATGGTAAGGAATAATATAAACAAAGCTCATTCCTAAGTTTCCTCCAAGGGTAACATCTTATAAAACTATAGTTCAGTATCACAAGCAGAATATTAACATGAAGACAGTTCAGACAGGGAACATTTTTATTACCACAAAGGTCTCCTGCATTACACAGTTATAACAACAACCACTTTCCACCAGTTCCCTCCTCCTCAAGCCCTAGACACCATTCTTACAATGTTAGCATTTCAAGAATGTTAAACACTCACACAGTAAGTAACATTTCAGGATTGAAATTTTCATAGTATAAATCTATGAAGATTTTTTCCAGTATGTTGCATGCATAATTAGTTTGTTCCTTTTTATTTTGAGTTACATTTCATGGCATAAATGTTTTTCAGTATATTAATTCATTCCTTGAAGAAATCTTGGTTGTTTCTAGAGACATAAAGCTTTCGTTGGAGTAATTTTTTATCTGCACTAGTATTTATGTTGCAGGTTTTTTTTTTCTGTTCAATCTCTACTAAGAAGCAACATGAAAACCAAGGGGATTCAGCACTGGGTATTTTCTGGATTCCAAGTTCCCTAGCCTGTCTTGTTCTCTCTGCCCTTCAGAATCTCCTTATAATTTTCTTATATGTAATGTTCAAATATTTTAGTCATATTTAGTGTTATGCAATAGATTATTTACCCCATCTTCTGAAAGTGAAGGAAAGACATCTTAATTAATCGTAATGAAAAATAATTCAAACACATCTTTTAGCCTTACTTCAAATAAAACATAAAATAATTTTAATAAAATAAAATTAAGTAAAATTTTGTATTGTATACCTCTCCAAAATTATTTTGAATGTAAGAGGGGCAGACAAGAGCTGGGTGTAGTGGCACATGTCTGTAATCTCAGCAGCTTAGGAGGTTGAGACAGGAGGATTTCGAGTTCAAAGTCAGCTTCAGCCAATTGCAAGGCACTAAGCAGTGAAACTGTTTCTCTAAAGTAAATACAAAATAGGGCTGAAGATGTGGCTCGGTGGCTGAATGCCCCTGTCTTCAATCCCTAGTAGTACCCCCCCAAAAAAAACAACTCCCCATCTTTTGGATTGGGAATATAGCTCAGTTAGTAGAGTGCATGCCTTGCATACATAAAGTCCTGAGTTCAATCCCTAGAACCACACACACACACACAGACACACACACACATATACACAAACACACGTACACACACACACAAAGTGTTCTACTCTAAAAGAGGCAGACAGATTTTAATTTTAATTTTAGTACATGACAATTTTGAAGGGTGTGTATATCATTTTGTTTTTATGCCATAGCTTCACAAAAGCAAGAATAGTATTATTTACTTATTTATTTTTTTAATTTATATATGACAGCGGAATGCATTATAATTCTTATTACACATATAGAGCATAATTTTTCATATCTCTGGTTGTATACAAAGTATATTCACACCAATTCATGTCTACTTACATGTACTTTGGATAATAATGATCATCACGTTCCACAGTCATTTATAACCCCATGCCTCCTCTTTTCCCCTCCAACCCCTGTGCCCTATCTAGTATTTGTCTATTCTTCGCATATTCCCTCTCTCTCCCACTATGAATCAGACTCCTTATATCAAAGAAAACATTCAGCATTTGATTATTTGGGATTGGATACCTTCACTTAGCATATTTACTTATTTCATTGTTATTCCCTAAGTTCTTTAAACTGATGTTTAGACTATTGCAATAGAATAGAAACAATGGGACAAACCCACATGGCTGGTCGTTGACATAGGGGTGCAAAACACACATTAAAGACAGGCTTTTAAACAGATATGCTGAGAAGACTGTATAATGATATGTGGAACAATGAAACTCAACCTCTATCTCTCACCCTGTATAAATGTAAACTCAAAGCTAGGAATTAGACTAGAAACGTTGCATTTACTAGATGAAAACTTAGGGTGAACACTCCCACATATAGGCATAGGCAGTGATTTCTTCAATAGAACTCCTAAAACTGAGGAATAATATAAAAATTAATAAATAGAAAGACATTAAATTAAAAATCTTATGCAAAGCAAACAATGAAGAGCAAGAAATGAGGGTCAGCTATACTATTTTTTAGAGAGAGATAGAATTTTTTTTAATATTTATTTTTTCAGTTTTTGGTGGACACAACATCTTTATTTTATTTTTATGTGGTGCTGAGGATGAAACCCAGTGCCCCACACATGCCAAGTGAGCACATTACCACTTGAACCACATCCCCTCAGCTACTCTTTTAACAGAGGATTAATATCTAGAATATATAAAGAACCAAAAAAAAACTTAACACCAAAGAAACAAAAGAAAACAAATAACCCATTTGATAAATGGACAAATAAACAATGAACTAAATAAACATTTCTCAAAATAATAAATTCAAATGGCCAATAAATATATGGATAAGTGTTCAACATCTTTAGCAATTAAAAAATGCAAGTCAGAACTACAATAAGATGTAATATCATTCTAGTTAGAATGGCAATTTTCAAGAATACAAATAATAAATGCTGGTGAGGATATGAAGAAAAAGGAGCACTTATATAACTGTTGGTGGATTGTAAATTAGTATGATCACTAGGGAAATCAGTATGGAAGTTCCTGAAAAGATTAAAAATAGAATCACCATATGACCCAGGTATGTCACTCTTCAATATTTACTCAAAAAAATGAAAGTCAGAAAAGCATAGTGTTAGATGCATCAGCATAATTCATAAGATAGATATATATATAGTATATATATAATATATATAATTATAATATATAATTATAATATAATATATAATTATAATATATAATATATATAATATATTATATATATATATATATATATATATATATATAATGGCTGATTTGCTGTGTACACACATACAAATACATACACATATATGATTTGCTCAGCCATACATAAGAACAAAATTATATCATTTTTCCAGAACATAAATGGAACTAAAAAGCATCATGTTTAGTGAAATAAGCCAGATTCAAAATTCAAGTTGTTGTGGTGTGAATTGATCAATATGATCAATAAGTCATAGGCATAGGTTATGGACTATAGTAATAAGGTAAGATAACATAGATAAGCAACAATGGGACATAGTTCATCTGGAGTAAGCCTAAGTAATAGTAGTATATTATGTAACTGTAAGACATAGGATTTAAGCTACTGCGAAAAAATATAGAACAGTGAAAGGTGATAAGTCAGTATGCCAGTATAGTTATGGACAAATATAGGCTAACATAGATAAGATGAATAGGTTAACATAGATAAGGTTAAATCCATATGGCTATGAACAAATGTATTAGCTTGATTATGCAGACATAAGGCTTATAGATATCAGTAGGAAAATGAGTAAATGAGCTAAATTCAGTTTTAAGTAAATATCAAATAAGTTAATACTGGGATATCGGGGATGGAGTCATTGTGGTTATACAAACAAAAGAGTGTGGCCATAGAGACTCCATCTTAGCTGTTCCAGACTCCATCTCAGTTTTCTGTGAAGAGGGAATTGCATGACCCATTTCTGAGAAACAGAAATGAAAGCTGTTTTCTTATAAAAACATTGTTTTTCTGTACTTTGTACCCCACAGAATGTACCCAACTCAGGATATGATTGTCTAACACCTGCTCCCCCAGAGATGCGGTTATCTAAGTTGTTCAATATAGCTGCTTTTTCAGCTTCAGTGACATGCTTGCTTGTCACCTGGAAGATTCCAGTACTGTTAGGGCTATCAGGTTCCACTAACTGCTGTTGTAGCTACTGCAATTGGCTTGCTTACATGATGCTGAAAAAAAAATCCCTAAGCTGTGGTTTTTGTCTTTAAACTCTCAAGGAAGGCCAGGAGGGGTTGCTATTCTCCCACAGAGCTTCTGTCTCTACAGGTAGCTGACAGTCCCTGACCAGGTAAATAAAGCTCTCTTTTGTTTAAATTTGGACTTAGAGTGTTTTCTGAAGCTGCTCCTTATAACAAAGGGTCAAATGTTTTCTCTCATATGTGTATACTAGAAAGAAAGGAAGAAGAAAAAAGGAGGAGTCTCTTAAAAATAGAAAGGAGTGTTTGTCCTCCACATGAGTGTCAATTAATAAGTCTAGGTCACCTAGTCATTTGGACAAATCCCTCAGTGCCTTTCACACCGCATCCCAGCTGTTAAAATATTGCCTTCCACACAAGGACAGGGAAAGCTAAAGCAGAGGCATATTAAGTTTGAGGATAGTCTTGGACTCTGCCGCAAAATCACAAATGAAAAAGGCTGAAGATATAGTTCGGTGTTAGGTCACCCCTGGGTTCAATCTGTACTACCAACCAATAAGCAGGTAAATAAATAAAAATTTTGAAAGTCGCCTACTTTTCATTGCAAGGAAGTTGAGTTTGGTATAGGATTCCCTTACCTATTGCAGTAGTGTGACTGAATAAATTCTTTCCTCAGAGTTTTGACTATCTTTAACATGGACCCATCCAGGTTAGGCAAAACAGGGTAGCTCATGTCCAAGCAAAAAGCACAGGAAGCCCTGCCACCTTTGTGTCATAGCAACAGGTTTACATGTGCTGGTGCTGGTGCTGTTTACCACCTACTGATCTTGATATAAACATGGTAAATTAGAGAAAAATGTGGTTTTAGCTATTTGAACTTTTACTTTTAAAGTATAAATTTGATATTTCACAGCATTTTACTTTAATGGTTTTCATCTGTATTTAATTGTAGCTTATTTTTCTGGTCATGGGAGTGGTGTTTAATGGTATGATTTCACCTGTGGTTGCATTTTATTTTTCCTCATAAAATAATGAAAAATACCATCATAAAGATGTCAAACATAATTATATGTGTGAATTCAAAGTTTTCCTTAATAACACAAAAATAGTTTATATTTCAGCTCATTTAGCAAGCATTTTTAATGACTTATCTATCAGAACAAAATTATCATTTTCATGGGCCTCAAAAATATTATAAAATAAATAAAGTTTGAGAATTTGGTGAACATTTTAATTTAAAACATCTTTATGATTGTTTGGGGTAAAATTTGCAGAGTGTAATTTAGTAATATTGAAAATACAAAATCATATCTCTTCATTTTTATGAAAGGATTTGTTAATGATTTCAGGATAGTAAAGGATATTTTTATATAATAAATCAGAACCTTAAAATTTGCCATATCATTCCCACCATGTGAGTTGAATTGTTAGAGAGAAATTATGCCTCAGCATTCTCACCAACAATCACCAGAAAAATTTTCTCTAGATGCTAATTTAAACTTAATTTGAACATGTACAATAGAGACAATATTTGGATGAATTTTAGATGCTTAATAATTATGGGCCTTTAGAAATCCCAAGTCACATCATTAGAGACATTAATGGAAAAGTTTTAAAAAAGGGAATTAGTATTATTATTCATTAGCAGCATTAAGTTTATTAATGGACTTTATTATGATCATAAATTTAGTTCCATTCAAAACTTTAAAATTGTTGTTGGCTTTTCCCACAACAATTTTCAAATTTCATACTACTGTCCACATTTTCATGAGCATATTTTACCAACATTTTGCATTATGTAAGTTCAAGTTCTTATAGTGTATTACACTATTAGTGGGTAGAATATGTGTGACCATATGGATATGTAAATTAATGATTATTAACACTGGGTATGAATAAAACACTGGGAAGAGGAGCAAAGATGCTTGTACCCCCAAACCCTCTTTAGCGCCTAATCTTGTGCTTCACCCTGTTACACACAGTTCCACTTTTTCCCATCATGGGTGTTACTACTCAATAGAATAGAGAAAGCACTGCTTGTACACACTTCTTTCTTCATTTCTACATGAGATTTATCATTATAGCAGAATTGTCATAAAGCGAGGACTCTGGCACCCAAGCAGCTAAGAATGGTTCTTCAGTCTCTACTAGAAAGCTAGTTTTGTTTTGAAACAAACTGCTCATCCTTTCTGTATTCCCCACTCACTCACATAGTTGAAAGAATGTAAAACATTGTCCAATTAAGTTGGATTTTTATCAATTCTCTGTCTCTCTGCCTCTCTGCCTTTCTCTCTCTCTCAACTTATAATTCTCTATACAATTTCCTAAATTGATTATCCTCCACTATTTTATCTTTACTAACCATTGTATCTTGACTAATTTTATTATCTTCCTCTTTTCTAAATAAATGGCTTGCCCTTCTTGGCATTATTGTTCATTCAACATTTAATATATGTCATTATATTAGTTCCATCTCTAAAGTAATAATTTATATATTACTTATTTACTTTTTACTTAAATAAAATTTTAAGAAATGATCCATTGGACTATCTAATTGCTAATTACAAGTGAATTCATACAATTCACAACTATGAAGCTAAATAAGAAGATCACATAACTGATACTTACTATGAAGTTATAAATGTAACCTGATGTTCCATTTCTACTGGATAGATGAACCATATCATAGTGGAGAGGCCTCATATCATTGTAAGGGCTATTAGTAGCCTATGA
This sequence comes from Urocitellus parryii, assembly GCF_045843805.1. Lineage (NCBI taxonomy): Eukaryota > Metazoa > Chordata > Mammalia > Rodentia > Sciuridae > Urocitellus > Urocitellus parryii. Next base: position 852,476 of record NW_027553586.1, read on the forward strand.
TCACAGCCATTAGTCAGCCTATGGAAACTGAGAAATGTTCTTCTGGGATGACCAGATCTCTCTAGAGAGAATCTATACTGTTATAATCTTTAAAGCTTCACACAATAGAATTATTTTATAACTTAAAACAGTTATACTTTATTTGAATAGAACATTAAATTAACATTGAATTGCACCAAAATTCTTATGAAAGTACATGTGACAACCATATTAATTCCAAATGAATTCATTATGATTAGAGCTATTATAATGAATACAAATGAGTTAACAATGAAATGACACTAAATTTTTTTCTTATTAAAATTCAGTAAAAGACATGAATATTGTTATGCAGTGTCCAACTATTTATAACGATTTTATGCCTGTACCCCTAAATGCTAATAGAAAAGTTTTAATAGTCTATAACTCAAGGCATTAGCAAAGTGTTGATATTAGAAGAAGTTTCTTCTTCTGAAAATTCTTCATTGAGGTAATAACTCAAATATTTTTTTCATTCAATATATCTTGCAAGTTTTCTGAGCTTTTTGATTAAACTTGTAAAAGCCTTCAATTATTTTAGATTTAAGCCATATTCTGATATCCATCTTCCAGCCACAAGGTCTGGAAGCAGATATAGCAGACTGATGAGAAATGCTATGTTTATTTAGTCACTCCTTGAGGTGCTGCCATTTCTAGGGGTACCCTCAAGGGAATTCCAAATAAGTCTCTAGTCTATGTTGCCTTAGATGCTATTTTCCCAAACTGTACTCCATATATGTACTTGTTCAAGAAAAGCAGCCAAATAATCCAATGCTCCAGATGGCTCTACTTACTAACTAAAGAAACGTAAATGAAAATGTTCTTGATGTTCCCCATGGGCCCTTTTCAGAAAGCTTGAAAAAATCAGTGAGCAAGTTTATTTTCTAACTTATGAAATAAAAATAAATGGATAGGCTTAAAATTTAAAAACTTAAAAAATTATATTTTAAAACATGCCTAGGGAAAAAATAATATTTTTAAACTTTCATGACATCAATATTCATTGAATCCTAGTATGTGCCAAACCCTGAATACTGAGGGCTGTTGTTGACAAAGTCAAGGCATCTCTCACTCATGCAGCTGATAGCATAGTGAGGATCCATTGAAGATCTCAATCATCCTTGGCTCAGCTCAAATACCAGTCTTTACTATTAGTGAGATGGCTATATGTCTTCTCTACTGTAGTCAAGTTTTTCAACATGACTTTATATGTTTTATAGAATATCAGCCCCCTTTTCAATTATATAACTCACACCAAATGGCATTGTTATACAGGATAAACCATATATGACCATTAGTCTAAGAAGATGGTGTTACTCAGTGTTTCTAACCTCATAGCAGTAAATTTTTATTTGTAAATTTTTATCTTGTTATTCAAGTTTTTTCCCCCAGCTTTTCTTTACCCTAAATGCTTTATTCATATCATTTAACATTTTAAGGTTGAAATGAAGTTCTTATTTAAATCAGTTCCTTGATTTTTCATTAAAGGAAAAATATGTTTAGTGAAGGAATAGGGGCATAAGATATTAAATTCCCAAAGATGCACTGTGTCAAGTACTTAAACAAAAGGACAAATGCTTACTTTAGTGATCTCCCACTGATATTAATCATGCACTGCCAGATGGTACAGACTTGCTGGCATATCATGCTTTGTAGATTCAGACCACTGCCTCTCTACTGATTCTTCCAGCCCCAATCTCAGGTCACATGACAAAAATAATTGAGATGATCAAGTACTTTTTAAAAAATCTGAAACCATCTTCTTGATAAACTGTCTCTAAACATAATACATATTTCCTCCAAATAAAATTTCAGTACCTGAGAACTTGATTTTATCCTTGCACCTTTTAGATATGTTCTACATAAGTTATATTTATCCTGTATCCATTCTCTCTCACCTCTCACATAATACAATTAGGATAACCAATAAGCAAAAGATTGAAAAATGAAGAGAAAGAGAGAGAGAGAGAGAGAGAGAGAGAGAGAGAGAGAGAGAGACAGAGACAGAGACAGAGAAAGAGAGATTAAAGTAGTAAGGTTCCATAGGAATACAAACATTTTAAGCCTCATTATTTGCTTTTAATACCAGGCTGGAAAAAATTGTAAAAATTATACAAAGTAACAATTATATAATATATGTATCTAACAAGTTTCAACTCAGTATATTGGTTTAATTTTTGTTGATTTTCCAGCATACATCATAATGTCAGTTAATATACCAATCTTTAAACATAGAGTTAATTATGCAATATGCTGCCAACAATATGGTAAGGTTCATAGCAATTTATACTTGGTATCTTGTTTTATTTTATATGTTATTTAACTACACTAAATCGTGTAACAATACAGAGATTCAACTAGAATGTTTGTTAAATGGGATATCTCCCCCCAAGTTATAAACAATTTATGGCTTAGTTACATTGTTAAGAGATAGGGCATGTAAAGGGATAGAAAAGACACAAGAGAGGTTACTACACACTTTATCACTCTGCCTGAAGCCCTCCTATGAGGCCAAACTGAACCATCTTAAGGCTAAAGGGAGGAGGTTAGCTGGCCTCTGGGGGAGTTCAAGACCCTAAAGGAGAAGTCCCCAATCTTGGGCATCTGCAATCGCCCATTGGATTGACCTAAAGCTAACCTGTTGCTAGGTAACATGTCATTAACACTGTGGTTTGGTTCCCTTCTGTGTGTATTTCAGGGGGAGGGGGATTATGGTGTGTACAGTAGAAAAGAAATAATGTCAGGTTTAGCTGTCAATCAAGGTGTCATTCAACCCCAAATCTACCCAGGGGAGTAAGGGGAGACCTAGCATAGCTCAATAAAAGCCAGCTCCACCGTGCAGCTACACTCCTTCTCCTCTCCCAGTGTATTTTCACATTCAATGAACCTTGGCTTTGCCTGCAAACCTCTCACTTCCCCCTCAATTATTTGTTTGGCATGCCAAAATCTGGGATGCCCTGGGGAATCCTGTCTGTGCATCTATGGAGCATTTAAAACACAAATAAATGCTTGGTTGATCAAGTTCAGATTCAAAATTGATCTATGAAATGATTAAGATAAGTATAAAAAATATTGTGATGAAGTGGAAATGCCAATAAATAGGTCATCTTAAATATTAGGTTCTCTATTTCAAACTGCTTCCTACTATGACCTTGAAAATATATTTATGTTATAGGTTGTGCATGTTTCTCAATATCATGTCATTCTTACTTCTTTCCTTGACACAACCTATTCAAGAAAGCTGAGTGATTCAGTGCAATGACAGAAAAGAACTCCACTCAAATAGTCAAGTAAAATTATCTAGTTAACAGTGATTCCAAAAGTTGGTATCATTTGATGCACTGCATTAGGTTCATATTGATCAGATAGTTTATAAGCTTAGAATATCTGTTACACTCACAGGGGAGATATTGAAAACTCTAAATGTATATTTGATAAGCATACTATAAATAAGGTTACTATAGAAATAGATAAAATTAAAACAGTGTAAGATTCAATTATTTTTTCCAAATTCACTAGACAGATAATCCTACAAATCTCCTTCTAGCACTGTTTCAATTTTCTTATTAGTCTAACTAACCAAAATTCTTGAAATTGTAGTCATTGTATACTATAATGCCAAAATCAAAATATAAGTGTGAGTTGGTTTACCTGAGCATCACAATATAAGCTTATAAAATATTTGTCAAAATGATATTCTGGAAAAATTTTAAATAAACTTTGCAGACACCACACTCAGTCCCCTACCTGCTTCCCAGTTTTTGGAAATATATGCTATGCAGAGTATAAATCCTGTTAGTGCCCTCATGTTATTGGCTCAAGATATTTCATATTTTCCAAATGACAATTATTAAAATATGAATAGATACTCAATTCTCATAAAGCCCCATATGGTTACTGATTAATGTTTTATGAGAATAAAATCTTACTTAAAATGCCAATAAAATATTTTAGCATCTATTACAGTGTATAGAAAAACCATTCTTCAGCTACGTATGTCAGTTTACCTAGGAATGAGCTTATTTCTATACCCATATATGTCCTGGAATATGTGCAAAGGATCTTTTATTGAAGGACATTCACATTTCACTTTTACAATGAAGAGATGCCCATCTCATTCTAAAGCATTCCTCTCAATCTTCAAATCCAGTTCTCAGTCATTTAGTACCCCATTGTGCATACCTGGGTCAATTTATGCTTCCTACCAGTTTTCAAGGCAATCTTAATAGATGCAGAAATTCCAATCAACAGCCCTAGGGCCCTTGCTCTCAGTAGGGCTTTGATCAAATGTTCTCTCTGATTTGAGATCTCTCAGTTGAGTCATGATTTTTAGTTTCTTGCTTTGCTTCCCAGCTGTTTTCTTCTTCTAATCAGGACTGAAGCAGAGTGCTTCACAGTAAGGACTAACATGCCTTCTATTGTCTCTAGGTCAAAGCCTCTCACAGGAACAGATTTCTTTATTTCATTCTCTGTCTTCTAATTTTTTGCTGATGCTTCTTCAATACATTGACCACCAGCCAAAGGACATGACATCTTACCTGTTATCCTCCTCTATCCTACATGATATCCTCCTTTGTTAATGCATGAACTTAAAATTTAACCCAAACATAAAGTGATGCCAGTATCACTGATACCTGTGAATGGATATCCAGGATACCTTCATCTCACCTCTAAATCTATTTTAACACTGAACAGTGACAGAGAGTTCTGGTTGAACTGTGACTGGTTAGCCTGCTAGAGCATTCCATGCCTCAGCCATAGTATATGAAGCCTGAGTCAACTTTTACTGGGGTTTTTGTTGAATGCTAATTTCCACCCATATCCTCTCTGATACAGAGAAAACACGAAGCCTCAGCCACAGTATGATGGCTTCAAACTATTAAGTAATTTTAATGGGTTTAACTATTATTATCACAATACTGTATTTTATAATAAATTTTTATATATCATGTTTATATAATCAAATTTTATAGTACTAATAGGAGAAGCATCATTTGATAGCTTAAAACAAAGCAAACAAAAAGGAACAGAGTCAAACTCATGCTTTCTAGAAGATAAACAGAAAATAAAATTTGGCATGCAGAAATTACTCATTTTAATTTATATCTATGCATGTCACAATATTATTCATCTATTGAAAAGTCCCATATGAAGCTTTTTTAACACTCTGAGTAGCTCTGAATTCTACTTACCTGAAGATAATTATTGATTTAAAATATAAATGAATGAAGAAGTTTGCAAAAAGAATATCATATATCAATTTATAATAATCTGAAATATTGTGTGGTGGTAATTATCTTTTAATGCATGTATATGAATTTTACTTTTGCAAGGTCTCATTGTAAAATGGTTCGCCTTATAAATTCTAAGCATCTGTTTTAATGGAAAGTCAAGTTTGAGGAGTTTCTTTTGTTTCTCACTAGAAATTTAAATGAAAACAGTTCTCAATTTCAAACATTTATATCAATAAGAATCATCATCTACAAGGAAACTTCAGTTGTGTAGTAATAGAGTGTGTATTTTCTTGCAAATTAATTTATAGCCCACAATTTTAACCAATAGTTCTTTGTAGATTCTTTAGGTAGATTCTAATAGCTCTTCAAACACTCACAAAGGTATATTTTTGATTTTGTATGTATATCCCTATGTGGATTTTTCCTTGGAATAAAGTTGAATATTTCATTGGATTGTACAAGATGATTTAAAACTAAAAAATGAAGGACAATTGCTTTAGAGAAATTGAGATCTCTATCACCCCTTCTGTAAAATTTCAATACATAAAAACATATTGCCAAAGAAACAGTTTAACCTTGATCAATGTTTCTCAAATTATATGCTATCAACTCTTGAGTCCTCAGAATGGCAGGATGGTGCACGGTGTAAATAAAGCCAGGCTGGTTGTTTCTGACCTCATGTGTATCATGATATGTAAAAGAAACCAAGCCCTGTGGAGCTGCAAATTATCTATTGCAAGTTCTCCCTAATTGGGGGTGTTTCTCCTCATAACGAGATAAACCAGAAAATTAGGTAAAAAATAAACTTGCAGGGGTGAGGGTGTCAAATAAGGATATCTTCTGCACGTGGTCTTCTCAGCATCTGGTACACCACGAGCAGTAAACGCCACTAAGAACCGAAGCCATTCACTTCTTATTTTGCACACAAGGAAATGGAGGCCTGGTGGTCTGGGAGCTTTGCACAAGACTGAAGGGTTAGAGGCATGGGCAAGATGGGCGAAGCATTGCCTGGTCTCGATCTCTTATTTCTCCAACTTCAACTTCACCCCTTGCGGAGTTCATACAGCAATGTGGTTGGAATAATAACAGGGAAAAATCAAGTCAGCTTCACTTGACACCGAATTTCATTATCAGATTAAGCAAGTTCATTGGTGCTATAAATTCAGAATGCTCACAATACAGGACATTGGTATATCAACTTCGGTTCTACCATAGATACTAATAGCTAATGTTTATTGGGCCCCTGCGATGGGTATGCCATCTTGCAAAGGTCTTAGGTGTACAAGCTCACGTACCCCCTGCCGCAGACATCCTTATTAATTGTCTATCATTTTAGAGAGAAAGACATTGAATCACCACTTGGTGAAGTGACAGACAAAACCATGTCATCTAATAGTATCTTTTTTTTGCTTCTTTTCGATGGACCCTTGTGTAAGATCTGAGAGGACAGCAGCAAAGAATATGATTATGGCTTATTCTGTTCTTGAGGTGATCGGAGGAAATAAAGAGGCCTAGAGTGAACTGTAAGTAGTTGTACATACATGAAGGCATGAAAAGTTTATAAAGACCATGTAGAACGTTTCAGGAAAAAAAATAGTACGAATCAGCCTGTACATCAAGATCTCTCTCTCTCTCTCTCTCTCTCTCTCTCTCTCTCTCAGTGGAAAAGTCTTACAACTTGAGTATGGTTCATAATTCATTCTCTCTCTGCCTTCTCACATTGGAACTAAGGACTATTAACTTCTTTGCCTGCTGCTTTGGGCATATTGATCTAGTCTGGGTGCAAGTAAAGCACTCAAAACCCAAATGGCAGAATTTTATATTGAGGTAGCGGAGTCAAGGCCACTTCCTCTCCATGTCCTTTCCTTGTGGGTTTGTTCCTCCCAATTTAAAGTAACTGGGAGAGATTTCCTCTTTCTCTGATGAAAGCACATTTGATTTGCACTGATAGCTTCTGGGGCTGGTTGTGTGCCTCTTCCCAAGGGGGAAATATCACTTCATAAGAGTGTATTCTGGCAGCAGGGCCTCAGATCGCTAGGGTAAGCATTAGTTGGGGGAAGAGAGGGTAGACGTTCTATAAATTATTAAGGTACAATTGCAACATCACATCCCTCACATTTCCAGGGTAAAGACTCCTGAAGAATTTATCATTTGTAGATTTATTTCCTTACAAAACTTGTCTCCTTTTAACTCGCCTTCATGAAAATTTCAGTGGTTCCGTTCCCATAAAAATATCATTTATGCTAGTTAGGATGACAGTAGGAGAGGGTTAGAGGGTTCCTCCCTGGCAGATGAAGCTGCCAGTCCTCTGTGCAACACCGGAGAATCAAAGCTCAAGGTGCATCTCCTCCTCCTTGAGCGAAGGCTCCCCACCTCTCTGCATGGCTCCGTCTCCAGAAGCTGTCAGGGGCGATTCCACCCAGGTCCAGACAGCCCTGAAATCACAGAGGAATCTTTAAAGTATTGACAGGTTTCTGCATTTTCTGGGCCCCGTTCTCCATCAATTGCAATGAAGTCATTTTCCCTTGAATGCTGACCAGATTCTGCGTGAATTTAATTTAAGGAGCTATTTTTAATTATGGAAGACTTTTTTTTTAAAATACAGAATCACTAAAACCCTACAGACAGAGATCAGGGGAAGGGGTTTCTCTACAAAGATCTTTCTGTCCTCAATGGAAAGTAGTCCTGTTTTCCAAAACAGAGCCCATGGGAGGTGATGGCTTTTGTATAGATAAATGCATGGGTTGATGCCCATAAAGTACCTAAGATAAGTAGGAGACTGATAAGGGCAGGTATGGTTGTATTGTGTAACATCTTCCACATTTAACTAAAGGAAAGATGTGAACATTGACTTAAAATGGGGAAAATACAACAAAGGAATCTTGAATTCCACCTAAAGAATATAACATACAATGCTCAGAGATCAATAGCTGAATTACTAATAGGAGTGCAAACCAGCCAGGTGTGGTGGCACACACCTGTCATCCCTACAGCTTGAGAGGCTAAGGCAGGAGGATCTTGAGTTCAAAGCCAGCCTCAGCAACATAGTGAGGTGCTAAGTAACTCAGTGACACCTTATCTCTAACTAAAATACAAAATAGAGCTGGGGATGTGGCTCATGGCAGAGTGTCCCCCAGTTCAATCCTTGATACCCTCCCCACCAAAAAAGTGCAAACCATTCTGAAAGGTAAGTGTGGCGACCAGAGATGGTCCAAATGAACTCATTATTAGGCATATTGAGTACAAAATGAGACTGTGTCCAAGAAACACCCTTTTCTCAAGTATTTGTTTTTCTCTGAAATGCTACTCCATGCTTTGGGAACAAAGAAAGAGCAATGTGAATTTACTTCTGAAAAGCTTAAATATCTCTGCACGTGCCAGGGGCAGACAGTGCTCACGGAGTTCATAACATTTTAGGTGTAGGAAACCATCAGACCCTCCACCCATGTCCACAACAAACTCCAAGAGTTTTAAGGTTCATAAGTTTGTGCTTCAGGAGCCCATTAGTTGCTCCTCGTTGCAAAGAGTCTTGCTCAGGTTTCCAAGAAGATGTCACTTCCATGGGACGGACTTCTCTGAAGAACATCTTTGTGTGTGTGCAGGGGTTGTGGTGCATCCTTCTGCAGCCTCTTATTGGCCTCAGTCAGGCGTCACATAACTGCTCATATTGCCGCAGCCTTTCTGTGTTCTGGTGCAGGCTGTGGGACCTGAGAATGACCCTTTTGTTCCCTCTGTTGGTACCAGTGACTCACACAGTGACTGCTTCATACAGGGCAGTCTCAGAGTTATGGTGTGGAGGTGAAGTGTCCCCCAAAAGCTCACCTGTGAGACAGTGCAAGAAGGTTCAGAGGAGAAATGACTGGGTTGTTTAAGTCAACCCAATCAGTGATTTAATCCCCTGATATGGATTCTCTGAGTGGTAACTGAAGCCATGGGTGTGGCTGGAAGAGGTGGGCATTGGGGTGTGGCTATGGGTATACATTTGTATCTGGACAGTGGAGTCTCTCTTTCTCTGCTTCCTGACCACTATGATGTGAGTTGCTCCCCTCTGCCACCCTCTCTGCCATGATGTTCAGCCCCACCTCCAGCCCCAAGGAATGGAGCCAACCTTCTATGGACTGAGACCTCTGAAACCAGGAGCCCTCAAATAAATTCTTCCTCCTCTATAATTTTGCTGGTTGAGTCCTTTAGTCACAGCAGTGAAAAATTTGACTAAAACACTCATGAAGTATCTGTGGTATTCATAGATGCATTCCATATTTCATAAAACCTCATAATCTTACTGTGAATGCCTGAAGTTAATCTGTGGCTATAGAAGGGAGATGGGTCCTTGTTGAACACAGTGGTACAAGTGGTCTCTAGTCACTACTTAGAGAGTAATGTGTACCCTGCTATAGCTAACTCAAGATCTCAGCTGGTAAAGAAGGGGTCTTGTTGAAGAGTGTAAAGTGGACTTCGTTAATTTTTCTGTTTTTTGATCCAACTCACTTCTCATCTTTGATATTTGGTTCATATCTCATCTCTGCTCTGAGAAGCCCACCTTGACTTTTCTACCAAAAGAGGTCTCTAATTCTCCCTCACAGCCTTTACACTGTCCATTTGGAGGTGTTTGGAGTAAAGACCCATCAAGATGCCAGTAAATGGATGGAGCTGGAGATTATCATGATAAGTGAAATAAGATAATCGCCCCCCCAAACCAAAGGCTGAATGTTCTCTCTGATACGTGGATGCTAAGACACAATAAGTCAGCAAGGAGGCAAGAATAGAAGTTCATTGGATTAGACAAAGGGGAATGAATGAAGGGAAGGAAGAAAGGATGAGAATAGGAAAGACTGTGGAATGAGTCAGACAGAACTTTCCTATGTTCATACATGAATACCTGACCAGTGTAACTCCACATCCTGGACAACCACAAGAATAGGAAGTTGACTCCATGTATAATACATCAAAATTCATTCTACTGTCATGTAAAACTAAAAAGAGTGATTTTTTTTTAAGTAAAGAACCATAAAGAGAGCCCAGGTAGAATCATGGAGGTCGGGGCATGGATGTGTGGCTTTAGAGGAGAGTATTATAACTTGGTGACCTTGCTGTTCTGCATCACATTATGACTCTCAGGTTGGGTGCTGCAACTCAGTGTTCTTGGTATCCTGACATTGATCAGCATTGGGAAAGTTGCCTCACTCTCTGCACACATAAGAGCTTGAAGTCCATAAACCAGGTTGTCTGCTCATTCATTAATCATGAGAAAGATGAGCACCGAGTAGACCTGCCTTTGATCTTAGTCCAACTAATCACTTCCTCTCTGTAGACCTTCTGCACAGAATCCAAATGATCAGATGCTTAGAGAACCCTGTCATCTGAACAAAGAGATGGATGCTGATATTGAGTGGCACCAGGCTCTGATGGCTTTGTGATCCCCTTTGTGCAATAGGGCTGTAAATATGTCGATAATAAAATGTATTATCCAAAATGAGGTATCCTTGAGAATTGAAGACCACACCATCGCCAGTGCACAGGACAACAGGTGTCAGGATTGTCCACAGCAAATTAGGACACAGGGTCATCAGAGATTTTAAATGATAGCAAGACTAGGAAGTGTTCTTTCCTGAGATGTTCCAATAGACACATGGACAAATATTATTGTTTCTCTGACCCTCAAATTTTCTGTAGTTCCATGGCTGACCATCCCATCCTCCCACTCAGGTGTGGTAGGAAGAATCCTAAGATGATGCAGAAGTCTTCCACCCCATTATGGCTTGTCCTGGTTGTGCCTGATGACCAGGGGCAGGTCATTCCTTTGAACCTTATGAGTTGGCGCAATTCCTCTGTGCTTCCTGTTGGATCCCTTTCCAGCATGTGGAGACAGTTTGCTTTCCTAGCCTTGAAGAAGACCTGCACCATGGGACGAGGAAGTTCAGCTTCTAGAGCCCTGGGACTCAGGCCTACAAACAGAGGAAGTGAACTCTGCCAACAGCCAGTGAGCTGAGGACAGACCTTGGCCCCTAGAGGAGACCACACCTTGGACAATAACCACTGCAGTCTGTGAGATGAGACCCTGAGCCAAAGATCCATCTAAATTGTGCCTCAGGACACAGATATTGATTGTGAGAGAGTCAATTCACATTATTTGAAGCTTGTGAATTTGTGGACTTTTGTTACTTGGTGTTAGAAAATTAACAGGGGAGGCTTTCCGAAGTAGTCCCTGAAATCAGATCACAGTCAGTCCCTGCAGGTGGAAGGCTATGGAGAGTTTATGACTGAGAACAAAGATGACTCTTAAATGGGTGTGGTGGCTCAGGAGGCTGGGGCAGGAGGATCTCAAGTTCAAAGCCAGTCTCAGCAAAAGCAAGGCGCTAAGCAACTCAGTGGACCTGACTCTAAATAAAATACAAAATAGGGCTGGGGATGTGGCTCAGACATCAAGTGCTCCTGAATACCATCCCTGCCCCCACCCCCCCCAAAAAAAATGATGAGGCTTTATTCTTGCCTTGAATACCCCAAAGTCCTTATCCTGATGCTAAGACACTAGAAAATAGTGTCTTAGAAAATACTTATCAACAAATTAATCAAAAAAATTCTTATTTTATAGTGACATTTTAAAAATTTGCTCTAATTTCTTCTATTCCACAGGAGAGGGTAGGCTGCTGTTATGAACATCATTTATTTCAATTTAAAATATGCCCTGTTTTTCCAATACACAGCTCCACAGCCTGAATACTCTGTCTGCTCTGTGCTTCCTTCTCCACCACTGTCTCTTCCCCAGATATTCCAACCATTCTACGCTTCTAACCAATTGATAAGCTTTATTTTTTGTAACAGAGAGAGAAATATTATTCATGCACTAGACCTGTTTTGAGAACTTAAATAAGATAATAGGAGTAAAAGAGATAAGAGCAAAGCTTACCTTCTAACAAGTGAAAAAGCACTAGCTCTCAGCATTAGGACAGTGATTTGCACATGTGATTCTCTGACCTGCACTGATGTTCTGCTCATTCCTCAGAGAGGGCACTTTTGATGTGTCTGCACATGGCAGGAGAGGCAATTGAGTCTCTTGGACCTTCCTTGTCCTTAGACAAGGACACTAATCCTAATCTTAAGTCTGAATCTTTGGAACTCTCCAAAGGCCCCACCTCTCCATACCATCGCCTTGGAGATTAGGTGGCAACAGAGCAAACATTCAGACCTTAGCAATTGTGAAATGGGAAGTTAAGGAAGGAAGGAAAGCATGACTATAGGAAAAGTATTCACTGGGAAATACAGTGTCCCTGGAATGGCTGCAACCCAAAACTGAACCAAATGCAAAGAGGAGAAGTCCGTCCATTGAAAGGAAGCAATACAGTTACATTAAGTGAAAATAATTCTGACAAAGATACCAAGATACCTGTGTGTGGAGGTGCATGCCTATAATCCAAGCGACAAGGGAGGCTGAGGCAGGAGGAGTGGATCCGTCAGCCCCCAGGACAGGGCCTGGAATGGTTAGGGGACATATGATGGTAACACTTACTACAGCCCACCCCTGAAGAGCCGAGTGTCCATCTCCAGAGACACGTCCAAGAACCAGTTCTCCCTGCAGCTGAGCTCCCTGACCACCCAGGACACGGCCACCTATTACTGTGCCAGAGACACAGTGAGGGGACCTCAGTGTGAGCCCAGACACAAACCTCCTGCAGAGTGCCCAGGGCCAGCAGGGGGCGCTCAGCACACAGGAGCTCAGGTCAGCCCAGGAGCAGGTGCAGAGGAGGAGAGAACTTGACCCCAGTCCTGAGCCTCCTCACCAAGCAGCTCCTCCTGAGAGCCCCAGTTATGGGGGTCCTAGAGAAGCCTTCTCCCCTTGGACACCACTCATTTCTCTCCAGGTGAGGTGTGTCAGGAGTGCTCTTCTTCAGCAGCGGCTGCACAGTCTCCTCTCTACCTGAGGCTTTCTGTGCAATGACAGACACTGCTCAGGGCCATCACATGAGCTGTGTGGACACTTCATGGCTTGGGGAACTCCCACCACTCTCAGAAGGGTCTGGATGTTCTCCTGCCCAGTGTCCCTCCCAATCCGGTGTTCCCTGTGACCATCATGTGACTGATCTGTGCAATTGGCACATGTAGAGGTCATAGCCCACATTGTTCCTGAGCCTTACAACCACAGGGGTCCTTTGACAATGACAAGGCACAGTCTGTCTTGTCACAGGTTAATGAACAGACGGTCGTGCCACCATGTAGGTGATAGAGACCATGGATGCAGCTGATAGTCTAAAGCCACCATCAGCAGGCACAACAAGGTTTCCTCTGTCCCTAAACCCAAGCAGGACTGAGCTGAGGGATGCTGACATGAAGCCCTAAACCTGGTCTAAATGCACAGAAAGTGTGTATTCAGAGTGAACTTTGGTGTATGTAAGCTCTAACCTTATGATGAGGCTCTGTGACACCAAAACCCCAACCCATGGCCCCAAAAGGCAGAGGTACCCACTCCTCATGCAGCTGTGTGGCCTGTGGACAGGGGTGACCTGATGAAGGTCTTAGAGGGAAAGGGGATTCCTTGGCACAGACCCAGGAGGGAGGGTGGTCAGCTCTGCATGGACTGCAGGTTGGCTCTGCCACTGGCCTCAGGACCCTGAGACATGCTGTGCCCAGGACCACTCTGAACCCAACTTGGTTAGGAGCTTACCCCGGGTGTGAGATCCCCAGGACACATGGCTGCTGAGAGAAGGCAGTCTGGAGTCTGCCTGGGTTTCGAGTCACTGTGGCTGCTTTGCAGGGTCACAGACAGGGACACCCTGGGCTCTGTCTCTGCTCATCTCAGTGCCCACCCTGTCCTAGAGCCCAGCTCCAGTCTGGGTGAGGATGACCATGGGCAATGTTTACATCCCTGATTGTCCTAAGCTTGTCCTGGAGCATGCCATGAAATAAATCACTTTATGTATTTTCAAATTATGGTTTGAGAGCTACAGCACTGATTTTATGTAAAACATTTATAATTTCCTAAGTTAAAGTTTTATGTTTTGTATCACCATAAGCATCTTATGTTTTTATTAATAATGAATACAAGTTTTGATCACTTTTAATATTTTATTTGAGCATCATAATCATAGAAAAATGGGTGCTTCATTATAACATGTTGATAGAGGATAAACAGATGGTGAAGAGGAAATGCTTCTGTGTATTCTGTGTGTCTGACATTTCTGTATGTGGCTTACTCCTTTCAATTAATTATCTTTCTTTACATAAAATATAAATGCAATGATTTGCCTTTGTTTTTAAGTCCTTTGTAGCCTTACAATTAACTCACTATAATCATGATTTTACACTTTGTTTGTTTTTTAGCAAACAGAATAATATTGCATTTTAATTAAGAGAGAATTTCCACAGTGGTGTAGTTTCTGTCTCTCAGGACTTGCTCGGGGGGATCACTAGGCTTCTTCCTGAGCCCTGGTAGTTGCTGGGAGCACTTTTAACATACAAAACGCCCCTAAATAGCAAAGATTCTGTACTGGATTGCTTAAGCCTGTTTTTATGAGTATAATATATTCACTTAGATACATAAACTAGACTTATGGATTTGACATTTGAATATATTTTGAAAAACATGAATAAGCAATGAGGTGGTGTATGTTGTGGTCTTTCTCATGTGAGGGTGTTTGATCACCAACATCACTAAGAATGTGAGCATCTCTCTCCATCAGACAACACCTGGCCATTCCAGCTGTATTTTCACACTTACACTGAAACCCAGCTCTAGTGAGGCAGAGGACAGCACCCTGACACAGGGGTGCCAGGTCCCATGATGAGTCCTAGGCTGGGCACACCCAGCTGTCCATCACCTCTCCCTCCTGGATGTGGGGAGCCCACCAGCTGCTCTGCCCCAGTCACTGTGAAGCACAGCCTGGCTGTGGGCCACAGGTGCCCTGTGAGCCGCAGAGCCCCAGAACAAGGCCCTCTCTGCACATGGCCCTCACCATCCACCCTCACCCCCACCCTCCCTACACCTTTCCATCTCCAGAGGCCACTGTCCTCTCTCTTTCCAGCACCTGATGCAGTAGCTTCCCCACATGAGGGATGGTGTGGTGATGGTCTCCCTCTGCCTGACTCATTCCAGCTAGGTCCTTGTGCTTCAGGGCCATGCCCAGGGCCAGCAAAGACAGGATACAATTCTTTATTGCAAAATTACATTCTTCCCCTCTATGGACAGTGTATTTTTAAAATATTCACTAAGGGACAATCGGGTGATGATGAAAACTTCTTCAACACTCATGGGACTGGAGTCAAGGACAGGCCTCTTGGGCCCTATGTCTCAAGTATTGGGGACATTGGGCAGAAGTCCTGTCCGCAAGCTACAGGCTGTCCCTCACCATGTCTCTGCTGGCCTCAGGCCATTCTGCATAGGGTGCCATCTCCTGCCTGCTGCCATAAAAGTTGGCCTTGTTCCTCATAGACCTACAGTGCTGGGGTCTTAGAAGAACTTACTCTCAGGTTCCACTAGCTATTACCCTAGGGGGCCGCTGTGTAGGGGCCACACATGGGACAAAGCTCTGCCTGAGCCCTAGGACTATCCAGGGCATCCTCTGCAATCCAGGTGGAGGAAGACCTAACTCCACACTCTGGCACACTTTGTGCCTGCAGAGTTACCCCATGGGTGCTGCCAGATTAGCTGCTGAGTGACTATCCAGCTCCCAGATCAGAGCCAGCACAGACCAACACTTTACTCAGTCCCAGGGCTGTGTCCACCTCTTTAGATACTCACTATGACCACCTCAGGCCCCAGTACCAGTGAGGCTGAGTCCAGTCTGTGCTGCTCTGAGCAGCTTCTGAGGCTGAGGGTTCACAAGGAGAGAGCTGTGCTGCAGTAGGTTCTGGAGACCAGGGTGCAAACACCCAGGTGCTGCTCCTGACCAAGTCTCCTGAGGCTGCAGCAGCACATGGCAGAAGAAAGGAGGCAAAGAGAAGCAGACGGGGTTGGACCCCTGAGTGGTGCTAGGGTCCCACTGAGGCTCAGGGTGCCAGGAAGGCTCTATCAGCCCTGGGGGAATCCAGGTGACAAGGACCAGGGTGTAAGCTGTCCTCTCCATTCTGTCCACCCTCATAGACATGCTCAGGATGAAAGGGCAGCTACATTAATGGCAGGTGGTTGTGCTTCCTGAAAGACACCAAGGCAGTTCTTCCAGAGAGAGACCCTGTTTCCCACAAGCCTGGAGTGCCCAGGGGGAGAAAAGGAGCCTGAGACCACAGAAGACAGACAGACAGATAGACAGATATATATAGTTAGATAGATAGTTAGATAGAGAGATAGATAGAGAGATAGATACATAGTTGATAGATAGATAGAGAGATAGAGAGATAGATAGTTAGATAGATAGATAGAGAGATAGAGAGAGATAGATAGATAGAGAACTGTTAATAGATCTTATAAAGATAGGTGGGAGATGGTAGTTGTTTGGTGGATGATAGATACACAGATACAAGCTGAGAGTGAATGAGGATAAATTAAAACTGTGCTTTGACACAGCACCAAGTCCATGGGGATGTGGCTCCTCACAACAGGGTGCCTCCTTATATGTGGCCCCCTGTGGACTCAGCCCATGACAACTGAAAGTGAGGACAGATGCTGGGTTTCTCCCTACCCAAACTTGTGCCCTGTGCCCACCACAGATGGCAACAGCATGTGGACCTGAGGGCTCTGTGCCAACTGGATGCTCCTGAGCTGAAGGAGGCCCTCACAGGGAGGCACAGCCTTCTCACTGCAGGGAGCCTCTGGGGCCCTCAGCTGAACGCTTCCCTGGAGAGCAGGTGGCAGCAGAGGGGAGAAGACACAAAGCACATTTTCAATGCAGGACGGTTCTGAGGACCTCACCAGGTGTGTGCACCTGGGAGCTGGAGGAGGGACAGGGCAGCATTCATGTCCAGGGTGAGAGCAAAGAACAGATAAGCAGTCACTCTTGCCACACATGAGCTATTGGATAGTGAACCAGGACTCATGCTTCTGTGTGATTTTATATCTGCACCAGGGAGTTAGCAAAGACACCTCCATCATACGATTATGTGTTTATATTAAATAAATTAAGATTAGAAAAAAATAAGATTAAATTAGAAGAAATTCTAACTTCTTTAATGCTCCTCTGTCTACCATGATGCCCATGACATTCCCATCTGCTCTCAGAGCTGCTCTACTTGGGCCTCCAACCATATTTGCTATATAGCAGGAAGACATGCAAATAGGGCCTCCCTATGCTCATGAAAACCAGCCCACCTGACCCTGCATCTCTGCACAGGAGCCCAGCCCTGGACTCCCAGCTCAGCCCACTCAGTGATCAGGACTGAACACAGCTGCTCACCATGGAGAGTGTGCTCAGCTGGGTTTTCCTGGTGGCTGTTTTCAAAGGTAATGAATGGAGAACAGAGATCCTGAGTGTGTGAGTGGACAGGAGTGAAAGAAAGAGTGGATGAGTGACAGTGTCCTGACCAGGCTGCCTCTGTGTTTGCAGGTGTCCAGTGTGAGGTGCACCTGGTGAAGTCTGGGAGCGGCCTGGTGCAGCCTGGGGGTTCCCTGTAATTCTCCTGTGCAGCCTCTGGATTCAACTTCAGTAGCTACTGGGTCTTCCAGTCTTCAGGGAAGGGGCTGTAGTGGGTCTAATACTTTATCGGGGTAGTGGTACTTTAAAATATGCCAACTTCATGAAAGGCCAAATTCACTATCTCCAGGGAAAATGCCTAGAACACACTGTACCTGCAAACAAGCAGTCTGACCTCTGAGGACAGGGCCACCTATTACTATGCTACAGACAGTGTGGGGTCCTCAGTGTGAGACCAGTCACTAACCTCCCTGCATTGTGCACAGGGGCAGCAGGGGGCACTCAGCACACAGGGAGCTCAGTTCAGCCAGGAGCAGGTGCAGAGAGGGGCTGAGGCTGGTTTCCTGTTGGATATTGAGGCTTTTTCTCTATCCCCCTGGGTCCTAGGCAAGTGATACTTTTTAATTCAGTTTGTATATTTCCCTGATGCCTTTGGCGGAAGTGTTTGTTCCATAGTTTTTCAGGGCGTCTTAAACACCAGAGCATTCAGAGCCCCATGTCATAGGGTCCAGGTTAAACACTTGCAGAGGGAGGTTCAGATGGATTCCTGCTATGCACTGGGACTACCCCTCCATTCAGAGGTTCTCTGTGGTTCCTTTCCAGACTTAGGACCCGGGGCCTCTGCTCGCAATCAATAGTCACCACTGCAAGAGAGCATAGATTCACCAGGCACAAGCACAGGGTAAGGCCACACTTGCTCCTGTGAGTGACCTCAAAGTGGGCCACATGTCTCCTTAGCCCTATGCAGAATTGGGGATATAACATGCTGAGACTCATCATCAGTCACCCACTGAGGGAAGAGGGCCTGATCCCTTATCACACGCCTGATGTCAACTGTTCATCAGTAAATCTGCTGTCATCAGGTCACAGAGACTCAGGACAGCTCCACAGTCCAGCACAGGGCAGCGTGACCCTCATCGCAAGCGTGCAAAGGCAGAGCTCATGGAGTCTGATCCCTCCAGAGATCAATAGTCACCACTGCAAGGGAGCAGAGATTCACCAGACACAAGCACAGGGTGAGGCCACAATTGCTCCTGTGAGTGACATCACAGTGGGCCACATGGCTCCTTAGATACAGAACTGGGGATAAAACATGCTGAGACACATATTCAGTCACCAGATAGACTTGCTCCTCAGGACTCAGACAAAAAGACAGTGAGCTCAGGACACAGATGATTCTAGGCAGTCATGCCACCAAGGGCCACTGAGGGAGGAGGGCCAGATCCCTTATCATGTGCCTGATGTCAACTGTTCATCAGAAAACCTGCTGTCCTCAGGTCACAGAGACTCAGGACAGCTCCACAGCCCAGCACAGGGCAGTGTGGCCCCCATCACAAGCGTGCACAGGCCGAGCTCATGGAGCATTATCCCTCCAGAGTGAAGAGCCCTTTAGCAGCCAGAGGAGGAGTAGAAGGTCCCCAGGGGTGTGGGGGCTCTGTGTTAGGATCTTCCTGCAGAACCAGGAGGGATATATTCATGACAGTCCACTGTGATGTCCAGGCTACAGACCCTCTACAGATCCAGAGAAATGGAGGGTCACATTGAGGCCCCAAAGTGATGCCCAGGAGAGCTGGGTGGGTGCAGCTGTCTTTGGGGAGCAGGGGAGAGAGCTGAGTCCCCATGGTGTCAGGGATCTGCAGAGAAAGTTCCACCTGGATGTTTAAGATTAACCAGCACCAGAGGAAGAGGCCCCCAGGGGCTTTCTCAGTACTGTGACCAGATGTGGGGCCAAAGGGGATGGGGAAATCCCCAGTCATATGTCTAGGTGAAGATGGCTGTATAAAATGAATTAAAATAATTACTGAATATGGCATTGACTGTCTTCAAATATTTGGTACAATTCTCCAGTGAAGCATCTGCCCTTGACCTTGACTCTCCTGGATTTTGACTCTTAATGTGACCTGGGTGACTGTCACTGCTCTTCTCAGGCTTCTTAATGCTCCTAGGCTCAGCTGGGAAAGGTGCACAGTTCTGGAAATTCATGCATCTGCTTCTTCATGTTCCACTGTGGTCAATGATTATGTCCAGGAGGCCTCATGATCACTTGTATTTCTAAATCCTCAGAAATAGCTCGTTGAGTAGATGCTATAACTTTGCATTCTGCTCCCACTGCTGTGTCACCTAATGCAAATAATTCTTTCCTAAATGGTGGCTGAAGAGTCCCATGGGCTCCTTGTTCTTTTTCCCCTGAGGAGTGCATTCACAGCATCTTTGTCAGGTGTTCCTGGAGCAGCTGGGCCTCACAGTCCTGGGGGTACATGGTGCTGGGGCCACTCTGGCAGCCTGGACAGCTGAGGGGCTGCTGGCAGAGCAGTAGAGGTGCAACCCATCTGTTCCCAAGGGCTGCCTGGGGTGGCCCTCCAGCAGGCCCAGGTCAGCAGTGCAGCAGGCCCCATGAGTGGAGAGGTGGCTGTCAGATTAGAGGACAGCACAGGGCACACAGCAGCTGGGGACATGGGCGAGATGCTCTCAGCACCCAGGCCTGGCTTTGCACCTCCACAGGGACTCTGTGCAGGGGCTGCTCAGGACCTGCTCAGCTGCCCTGGGGACCTTGTTAGGGAAGTTCCCAAACTCTGCTGAGGGCTGGGGGCTCAGTGGCTCCAGCAGCACAGGTGCCCCCTGTCAGGGGTGAAGGATGATTGATTGCTGCTTCTGTGGCAGGGGCAGAGACAGTACCTTCACAAGGGGCCCCACCTGAGTGTGGCTTCAGCAGAGGTCCTGCCTGTCACCCATGTGCTCTCTGTAATGGGGGCAGGATGAGCCCTCCCTTCCTCCACAGTGCTCTGTCCTGCACCAGTGGCCATAGACTGACCCAGGTCTATGGGCAGGGAGAAGAGCAGGGGCCTCTGTAGCTCCCTCATCCAATATGTCAGCATCCCAAGAAACTGGTCACATAAACGGAAATCAATTTTCACATGAGCTAAAGTGTCTGTATGTTTTAAGTTCAAAAACAAACAAAAATCATCCTTTCTAAAAGTCTTAATTGTAACTGAATTACGGATTTAC
This sequence comes from Urocitellus parryii, assembly GCF_045843805.1. NCBI lineage: Eukaryota > Metazoa > Chordata > Mammalia > Rodentia > Sciuridae > Urocitellus > Urocitellus parryii. The sequence goes on from NW_027553586.1 coordinate 873,291, forward strand.
ATTTGAAGTAGGAGCCCACATTTTTTTCTAAAGAGAAGAAGATAAATTTTAATGTCTCATTCAGTTACTGAGTTTCATATATAACTCCAGAATCCAAAGCATGAAATAAAAATTTACCAAGCATGAACTTGTAACCCTTCAAGGTGAAGAAGTCTTGAAGAATTCGAGTTTTCCCAGCAGGCACTGAGTGCTCAAGTCATGGCCTTTCAATAATTTCTGTGCTTCTTCAAAGAGCTGCTGACTACACTCCTGAACTTTTTTCCTGTCATGCTTTTTATTATTTTTCTGCATACTTTACTCACTTCCTAGGAAATTTTTTAAGGTTATGATTGTGTAAATAGCATGGGTAACAGTGAAATTAAAAGAATTATAATAATTGCCTGAAGTGGATTTAAATGTGTTAATGTCATAATAGTGAATCCCATTGTCCCAAAATGAATTTCCAAACAATAATATCTTCGGGTCTAATGTTCCTAAAATTAAAATTCTAAAGTTCCACTAACTTACCACATAATTTTCTAGCATTTATTTAAAGTCAATAAAAGTACAAATAATTACATTACAATCAAGAGGTAAATTGAGGAATCTCACAAACACACAGAGCATTTCTGGGTTACTTGCACAGCAACACACACTCAAACCCACAAACTCAACTGCAAGCCCACCCTCTCACCTTAGTTTACCCAGAGGAGCAGATGAGAAAACTCATAAAAAGAGAGGTCAAGAGCTCGCTGCATGAATGTGATCCATTTGGTTTTCTCTGTGTCCTCAGCTCTGTAGCTCTGCTCCTCTGAAATCCTGTCAGGAACCTGGATCTAAAATGAGACCCAGGACTGCAGGGCGATGTTGCTGACCTAAGCTGCCCACACTGTGAAGGTCAGGAGCAGCTCTATGGAGACCATGCACAGGTACAAACAGAGATCTCCTCATTCACAGGGAGGGTCCAGAATCCCTGTGTGTGCCCAGAGGCAAGGGGCCTGTGCACATCTCAGGAAGCAGAGCTGCAGCCAATGCAGTCACCTGGGAACTTAAAACTCTGCACTGTCTCTAACTCAGGCATCATCAGAGCTGCAAGGAGGAACAGAGGGCACGGGGATTGTAAATAGAGGGAGTTTAAATATGGGCGGACACACACCTCCCACCTCCTGAGGTCAGGGGTGGGTCAGGTCCAGCACCCCAGGAGCTGGCACAGGAGATCTGGCTGCTGTTGCTGTTGCTGGCTCTATTCTGCAGTGAGCTTCCAGGAGGAACACCTGCTGCCTTTCCCTCAGGCCTGGCCTTCCTGGAGGACAGGTCCACATTCTCTGTCCACAGTCACTCGCTGTTCCAGGGTAATTCTTCTCCCATCCAACACATCAACATGATCCTCCCTGTGACGTCTTCCCATCCTCTGTGCCCTGCGTCTGTGTGGACACAGGAGGTGCACTCTGCAGGCTCCACATGCAGACCACAGGCTTGGCAGACACGGTGCTGGTGATGGACAGCAGGAGGAACACCTGCTATTTTTCTTCCCTGGAGGACATGTCCACATTCTCTGTCCACAGTCATTCCCTGTTCCTGAGTAATTCTCCCACCTGACACATCAACACATCAACTGCTGTCAGCCTGGCTCTGCTGCTCTGGGGGGACTCAGGGGCTGCCAGCAACAGCCTGGACACATCTCGCCCCTAATGCACATGAGCCTCTCACACAGTCGGTCATTTCCCTGGGATCTTTATGTCAATATGAAATTAGGTAATTAAATCCCCTGGAAACTGACCAGGTGGAAGGATTACCAGGACCAGGAATTCGCTGTCATTGTTCACATATGAGGTGGTCCAAAACCTCACGTGTGAGACAAAGGGTGAGAGGACTAGATTACCAGACCACAAACCTAAAGTGCATTAATCCACTAACATATATTTACTTGCAGCAATTGTAGGCAGGTGGATGTGGCTGGAATACTTGGATCACTGTGGTGTGCGTTTGGGGGACACTCTGTGTCCCTGTTGGATGGAGCTCACCTGCTTCCTGGTGGCCATGTCCTGAGCTGCTTTCCTCCTCCACGCCCTTCTGCCATAGTGTTCTCCCTCCCTGGCCAGAGCTAAGGACTTGCCACCATGCACTCCAACCTCCTAAGTTATGACCCAAGGGAAGCTTTTCCTCAACTGTGTTCTCAGAATTTTTTTCAAGTGACAAAATTTTGCCAAATATTCATATATTTTAGGAGGTTTTCTTATGGCCACATCATATATCTACTGAGTTTTTCCTGTTTTCATGAACACTTTGTGCTGAATGGAGAAAGCAAAGTGGAAGTTTGCCAAAGAATACTTGGCATATTCAAAGAATAAAATGAAGAAGTTTACCAGAATTGTTGCTTTCCTTTATGTGATAGGGCACAGTTTCTTGTCATGTTGTTTCAAAAGACATTAGCATTTTCCTTATGAAAAAATAGTTGCTATTCTTTAACATAAATTTTACTTGATTTTTTAAATTTTTACCCATTTATCTTGCACACTGAGAAGGTATTTGCTGGGGTTAGTGAGATACTGATCAATCAATTGTATTTTCAACTAATGTTGTAAAATGCCTCTCTGACACAATTGTTTGTTTTCATTTTATATAATAGCATCATGCACCATCAGCACGAGAAGAGTTTGCTCATTAATTTTGCTATCAATAGTGGGTTAGGTACATTAAAAAGATGTTGAGAAAATTACATCTATAATGGTGGAATCTCCCAATTCTTTGTTTTTATCTTTCCTATGGTGCATCTGCTCTTGATATTAGAATGTTAACTTTAATTTGCATTGTCCACACAGTTTTTTTTAAAACGTAAGACACTTTGAATTGAGGAAATCACATATAGTAAGTTGATTTCATAAACTGATATTAAACTCAATGAAAGACTTTAGCATTATTAATGTAAATTTTATCAAAATTCCATTATATCACAATGGTACATACAGTATTAAAATTTTATATAGCTAAAGGTTTTTAACAATGAATGATAGTCACCTTAAGCAAGTATGTAGTTCCAATTATTCATTTACTGAGCTTCATTCATTCATAATATAAGAGTTGACAAAAACCACACATCAGAGTGTCTGTTTTTGAAAAAAAAATATTTGGAGAATTACTAACAATGCAGCATGCAATCTTTATTTATTATCGGTTCATCATACCCACATCTTACTCACATAGTAAGATTGTTATAATATTCAATAATTTGTAGCTAAAATCATGAAATACCACATACCATATTGTACAGATTATATAAATGCTTTTATTATTTCTTCATCCTTTTCACAAATATTTATCAGTCACTATATGTTAATTTGAAATAAGTTCATTATAATTATTTCAGATATTTTTTAAAAAACTGCAAGACCTCATTTGAAAAGAGCAGTATAGATTTCAGAAGTAACAACTGTTTCTCTAGTGAATAATGTGTATAGAAATCTGCTAAGCTCTTGGGGTACGCAAATATATTTGAGATGCATCAGAGAGTAAATATGAAAAAACAGTACTATTTATCATGGTATTTAAATAAAGTGAAATATCATACCAAAGTTTAAAAAAATTAACTTTTGGAAAAAAAATGCAGAAGGGTGCACTAGTATTTGAAATAAGGTAATAATAATTTTTACTATAATCAGTTGTTTCTGAGTCTCATTTAACTCTTTACTTTAATAATCTATCCATTGTGTTAAGAATCCCTATATGTGTTAAACTATATAAGGTACATATATTGTGGTATGAGCTGTTATTGGAAAATATTAGCATTCAGTGAATAATGCCATTTTCTGTTTTGCAATATTAAAGAACTATTTCAGATTTATTGCAATGGATAGTTTTGTTTAAAGGTAACAGTAGTTTTTCAATGTAGAAATTACTAATAAAAATTTAGATGTTCTCAAAAAGTCTGTAACAACCATATTTGATGAACTTTGTGTCATGTGTATAAGAAAAGTTGCTTCCTTAACCCAAACCAGACATCATTGTAATAACCTTGTGTAGTATCAGCACATACAAATTCAGATGAGGACTTTTGCATCTTTTCTCCTTTTACTTCCCACCTACAACATGGCTTATTTTTCATAAGCAAATTTCTATGCTTGTTCAACCTCTCATACACCTCAGAATTGACTAAGAGAGATCCCTGACAATCTAGAAACAAACATATCTGAGATAGTGTATATATTAATATATGAAGAAGTTCAAGAAAATATTGATCTGGCCATGAGATGGTGCGATAACTATAAAGAAAGCTAAAAATTGAAATTGAAAGAAATATAATACTCCTGAGAATTACTATGAATTATGTAGTCTTTGGAAGCAGATATTTTAAGTAGGAAGTTCTTGAGACTGATGTCCACTGCATCTTTTATAGGAATATTTGCTCTGGCTTGAGGGCCACCAGATTTTAGCCAGTAAACTTTTGGCTTTATATAGCATAATCAGAAAGCCCAGCATTCTCCTTTTATACCTAGGCATGGTTTACTAAACATTCATTGAGTTTTTGCACAGACTTTTCCCTTATTTTAATATACCTAGCCCATTAGTCTTGTCACATTCAAATTCATTCATTCTTCAAAAAGTAATTTAATTAAATTCCCTATTGTCTTTAAAATAAAATATCAACCTAAAATAATTTCTATAGTCTAAAGCATTTTATTGTAGTACCTAGAATCTTTATAACTACTAAGAAATCACATTCAATGTCTCATTTTTACCATTGTCTCTCTCGTATTACTTTCATTATGATTTGAGTATGTCCCAAAAATGCTCATGTGTTTGGAACTTAGTTTCAAAGGGTTTCTCTTGCTTAAGTATTTACAAGTTTTTACTTCTATATCATTGTGTGTTGATCTAATTGATTTTTCTTCTCATTTAGTGTAGTTTCATGTATAATTAAATTGGTATAAATATGTCTATATTGGAGAGTGTACAATTTCTTCAGACCTTGTTCTTAAGCATATGTTGCTGTAAACTCTGTTCTTCATGAATTATATGAAATGTTTATAAAATTGTGAATTATATTCAATATGATTTTTGTATGGATTCTGTGTATAAGAAGCTTTTACCCAGTGTAGCTGAAAAGTCAACATTTTATGATAAGAAACGTAATCTTTACATACAACCTTCTCAGTTTACCTCTTACTACTTGGTCCTCGGAAAATGAGACTATAAAACATAGCTCATTGATTATTTTGTCATAAGTATAAGGACTCACTCAACCTTGACTCCACATCCATTTCTCTAATTCCTGCCCTGAAATAACACTACCTATAGAATAACAAGAATGTCAGAATTTACTAATGTACATGAAAACACTGATCATTGACCTCATTCACAGAGAAATGAAAAGTCTCCAATGAGGATGAAGTCTAGAAGCCCATTATGCACACAAGAAAGATAAAGCTCTTCTCTCCTGTAAGAGCTACCTTTAAGTTTGTGGAAATTCAGTCTATTAAAATCACTAGGAAATGCTAAAATGTTAAAAAGTTAAAATTTTAAAATTTATAATTCAAGATATGAAAATCTGGGGCTAATTTTCCTATATCTGTATCCTTCTTATAACTCTTAATTTCACCATAAATACAAACAGAAAAAAATAATGATCTGACTTATGCAAATTGTATTCCACATTAAGTTTATTTAAAATGTGTAAAAGTATTAACAGATGCCAGAGTATTATTTACTCAACAGTATGTTTTACTGTTACATAGAACATTTAGTCAAGTGGAACACTATTATATCTGTCATTTAACAACAGGATGCAATACATGAGTGTTAACATATAAACAAATATTCAGTTATAAACACATATTGCATACATAAGGTAAATATAGGTAAAAAAATGCACTATAAACCTGGCATGATGGTCCATGCTTGTAATCCAAGCAAATTGGGAAGCTGAGTAGTTTCAGAAGTTTAAATTTAGCCTCAGCAACCTAGTGTGGTTTCAAGCAACTTAGCAATACAGTCTCAACATTTGAAAAAGTGGAGAGATGGCTTAAGAATGTGGCTCAGTGTATAAAAATACCTAAATGTAAACTGAAATACAACAAAAAAATTAACGTTTAAAATATTATACTTCAGTGTTAAACATCAAAAATAGATTTCATATAATTCTTTTCTCAGTATTCAAAAGTGAAAATAGTAATTTTTGATTTAGAAAAACATTTATATTCTTTCAAACATGACATTTCTTCACTATGCATGTATGATATCTATGACTGATATTTCTACAAAATAACTTGATAATGCTTAATAAATTTAAGCAAAAGCTAAAGACAACTACTTGTTTTCTAAACTTAAATGAGTTCTGTATTTTACTGATCCTCATATACATCAAGGTGTAATATATAGATAATAACATTACTATACTCTCACATTTATTATAAATGTTACACTGTTATATAAGGCATATATTTTGGACAAAATCTGTTCAATATTCACTACTAGTATAAGTTTTCAAATGTTCAATGAATTTAAAATTTAAATACATTTTGGATATATTATTTAACTTTTTAGGGTTTCTGGGCACAATGAATTTTCCAAAAATAAGCAGTGTTTAAGAAACATGTAGCTACATTTTTTTCCATTTGTATTTTCTCTAACCAGTATATATCTACAGGTTCTGAATATTGGTGAATAAATTTTGGAGGCATTGTCACATTGTCAATTTTCACATTTCAAAACATTCTCTATGCTATGGTTATTGTGGTGAGGATTAAATATTGTCCCTTTCTTAGAGTAATGGTCTCATTTGTATAGCTTCTCTCCAATGTGTTTTCTCTGATGTCTAGTAATATATGATATATAATTGAAAATGTTTCTACATTCTTTACATTTATATGTCTTCTTTCCAGAATAAGTAGCCTAGTGGTGAAAATAATTGATTTCTTATTAAAAGCTTTGCTGCATTTTTTTTCAATTTGTAGAGGTTCTTTTCTGTATAAATTCTGCTGTTAATAAGGTTTACTCTCTTTTTTTATGTTTATTTTTTAGTTTTAGTTGGACACAATACCGTTATTTCACTTATTTATTTTAATGTGGTGCTGAGGATCAAAGCCAAGATCTCACATATGTGAGGCTAGCACTCTACTACTGAACCACAACCCCAGCCCCACATTCTTTACATTTGTAGGACTTCTCTCTATTGAGATATGCTGTGATGAATAAGGTCTATTTTTGACCAAAAGCTTTGCCACATTCTTTACATTTGTAGGGCTTCTCGCCAGTGTGAGTTTTGCTGTGACAAATAAGGCTTGATTTTTGACCAAAAGCTTTGCCACATTCTGTACATTTGTAGGGCTTCTCTCCAGTGTGAGTTCTTTGTGGCGAGTAAGGTCTGAGTTTTGACCAAAAGCTTTGCCACAGTCTATACATTTGTAGGGCTTCTCTCCAGTGTGAGATCTGCTGTGGTAAATTAGGTCTGATTTTCGAACAAAAGCTTTGCCACAATCTTTACATTTGTAGGGCTTCTCTCCAGTGTGATATCTGCTGTGGCGAATAAGGTCTGATTTTCGAACAAAAGCTTTGCCACAGTCTTTACATTTGTAGGGCTTCTCTCCAGTTTGAGTTCTCCTGTGGCAAGTAAGGTCTGATTTTGACCAAAAGCTTTGCCACAATTTTTACATTTGTAGGGCTTCTCTCCAGTGTGAGATCTTCTGTGGTAAATTACGTATGATTTTTGACCAAAAGCTTTGCCACAATCTTTACATTTGTAGGGTTTCTCTCCAGTGTGAGTTCTCCTGTGGTAAAAAAAAATGTTTGATTTCGACCAAAGGCTTTGCCACAGTCTTTACATTTGTAGGGCTTCTCTCCAGTGTGATATCTGCTATGGTAAATAAGGTCTGATTTTCGAACAAAAGCTTTGCCACAGTCTTTACATTTGTAGGGCTTCTCTCCAGTGTGATATCTGCTGTGATAAATAAGGTCTGATTTTTGACCAAAAGCTTTGCCACAATCTTTACATTTGTAGGGCTTCTCTCCAGTGTGAGTTCTGCGGTGGCGAATAAGGGGTGATTTTCGAACAAAAGCTTTGCCACAGTCTTTACATTTGTAGGGCTTCTCTCCAGTGTGAGTTCTCCTGTGGTAAAAAATGTTTGATTTTCGACCAAAGGCTTTGCCACAGTTTTTACATTTGTAGGGCTTCTCTCCAGTGTGATATCTGCTATGGTAAATAAGGTCTGATTTTCGAACAAAAGCTTTGCCACAGTCTTTACATTTGTAGGGCTTCTCTCCAGTGTGATATCTGCTGTGATAAATAAGGTCTGATTTTTGAACAAAAGCTTTGCCACAATCTTTACATTTGTAGGGCTTCTCTCCAGTGTGAGTTCTGTGGTGGCGAATAAGGTGTGATTTTTGACCAAAAGCTTTGTCACATTCTGTACATTTGTAGGGCTTCTCTCCAGTGTGAGTTCTCCTGTGGCAAATAAGGTCTGATTTCTGATGGAAAGCTTTGCCACATTCTGTACATTTGTGGGGCTTCTTTCCAGTGTGAGTTCTCCTGTGGCAAATAAGGTGTGATTTTTGACCAAAGGCTTTGGCACATACTTTACATTTGTAGGGCTTTTCTCCATTGTGGTTTCCTCTGTGGTAAATAAGACCATTTTTTCTACTAAAAGCTTTGCCACATTCTTTATATTTGTAGGGATTCTCTCCAGTATAAATTCTCTGGTGGAGAAAAAGGCCTGATTTTTTTATATGATTTGTGGTGTTCACTCTCACTTGGAGTTTTCCCTATTTTCTTTTGTGGTAAATATTCAGGATTACAACTTATATATTTTGCACTTATCACTTCTTGAAACATATGTTTTAGGCCCTTTTCTGGTGAATATACGTGGGTATGTTTAGGAGTCATGGCTGAAATAGACAAAAATAAAACAATACCTATTAGACTGGGATAAATGTATTTTGCATATGTAACATGAAATTAAGGTAAAATAAGTACATTAGGAGTGTAGCATATTAGTAAGTCCAAAGTCACCATAATTCCAAATTATATATTAGTTGAATAAAAAATGTACAGACAAAATTACCTTGAGAATATTACCAAAATTATTGTAGATACCACAGTATCCAAGAGGAGGACATCATTAAGAAGAGTAATGTAATAAAATGTAGAAAAGTATCATTAGCAGCTTTTTTTTCCTTCATAAGATAGTATTGTGTATTTAGGAAATAATTACCAGCTGCCTTCACTGTCAATAGAACAAGAGAAATGTAAAACATATACAAACATTTCTGGCTTTTTAAAAGAATGTCCAAAAAATGTTTTTTGTCTACCATGACATAGAGACATGAAAATAACTAGTAGATTTTGAGTGATAATACCATAAATACTCAACAAGTGTAAAGAGGCAATGGACTCTTAAAAAAGAAGTATGAACAAAAAATTTACTAAGAAATATACACATATATGTCTATAAAATTTATCATAAAAACATTTTTTAAAGGACTATGAAAACCTTGCATAGCCTATGGCCATAATACTTGGATGAATTCACCACATGACAGTCAAGTATATTAAATTTATTTTTATAATTTTACATTCATGTGATATGAGAATTTCCTTTATTGACAAATACAACTTTGTTTATCTATAAATATATCATGGTATTTTATACTATATATACAAGTTAAAATGACTAAATAGAAAGAATTAACACAAGCATTATTTCATATAATTATCAATTTTGTTCTTACAAGGTATTATATTCCTTCTACTAGTATTTATGAAGAACATAATACACTCACTATGTGGTAAAATAAAATTCTTGACCCTATTATGCTCAATAAATAAAAATATGGAGACTTTCACTATAATATCAACCCTACACAAAACACAGTACCTGGTGAGCAAAATTTTGTTCACTAAATTTCTGAGTTCCACATGTGAATCAAATGCTCCTACAACTTAATATCTGCCTGCCACCTTTCACTTAATTCAAAATCCTGCATATATTTCTTATAACACTTTAAGAGACAAAAATATTTTACAACTAAATAAAAATAGTATATATGTACATATTTTTACACATTTGACATTGATGGGCACACACATTCAGACCCTAGCTTTAATACTGAGAAAAATGTTTGCACTAAACACAAAAGCAGAGGTATCTCTTCATTTTTCTGATTTAATTGTTCATGGATACATATTTAGTATTGGCAATTCTGGATCTTTAGGTCATCCAACTTTTAATGTTTCATGTGTTTTCATGTGTTTTAATGCTTGAGATTACCCCAAAAATTCTATATCACAAACTACAACACAAGTCTTTTTTAAAATTGTTTGAGCCATGTTGTTTCTAAATTTCTGTGACTTCTCTCAAAGTACTTTTTCAATTAGCAAATATTACAAGGATGCAGCACTGTTCTTGCCTATTTTTATTTATTTAAAAGTTTTTAACTTTTTTTTTCCAAAAATGTACTATATAATCTACTGATGACTCCTTTAATGAACAAATAAAAAACAGTACAGCAAATATAAACAAAGAGAAGCATGGCTAAATCCAAGTGACAAAAAAAAAAATCAAGAATTTAACATAAGGAGACTGACAGTTATAAATTACTCAAAGAACACTAAATAAGTTTTTAAAAAATGTTTAGGGAGTGAAATTGAAAAATATTAACATCAATGAGCACAATGTTTATGTGAATAATTCTTTAAGAAAAAATGAGAGTGGCATTACTAGTGTGCAAATGTGAAATTCTACCAATATGGGAGAGGCTTATCAAGCAGTTCCAAGTTTAAGAAAAGTCTAAGCAACATATACAATATTGTAAAAATTAAAAATCTATAGGATACATAAAGAGAAGTGTTATATAAGTATATATACTGTGTTTTGTGTAGGGTTAACATTATAGTCAAAAACTCCATATATATTTTCACATTTCCTAAATATATAGAAAGTGTGAAAAGAATCCAAGCATACCACAGTAAAAAAACAATGATCCAGAAATTAAATCACTAATCAAAATTTAAAAAAATATATTAAAAAATCACAAAATAAAATTATAATGATTCATTCACTTCAAAATATTTATGATTACTAATGCATTATTTCAAAACACAAAACAAAAGAAAAAATACTAACAGAATTGAATCTAAAAAAAGAAAATGTCAAGTCAGTTCCAGCACAGAGCATGGAAAGAAACCAAGCATGATCTGCTCCTAGAGGCCCTATTTGTCTAGAGATGGATAATGTTCCTGCCTTTTTATCTTATCCTTTTGAACAATTTTTAATCAATGAGATATAGTTTTAAATCATGAAATTTCTCATAATTCTTTTGAACAAGATTTTGTTGAGTGAGCAAATTGTATCCTAATATGTTCCTTTTAAAAGAGAAACAAACAAAGATCTAGCCTCTCTTATATTTATATGCTTTAAATATTATTTTATTTACAGGTAATGTGCTCAATATACAACATAAAGTTAATACACAAAATTGGTCATCTGCATTGAGTAGACATTTTATTCTTAAACAGCCATTACTAAAAAAATTATGTAATATATGAGATTCCATCTGACCATCATGACAAGATCCTATGCCTTTGATCATGTGGGAAAAAGCATAGACTGCTACTCTTATGCCAACATGTCCTGTTTGGACTCTACCTTCATGCATGAAAAATAGCAATTATAAATGTACATCAGGGACTTCACAAGCTGATTTCTAAGTTTCATTTAACCCTGGAAGATAAGAGTTCATCCAAACAAGAGAATAATCATTCCTCTCAAAAGAGGAGAATCATTAAAATAGGACCCCAAGATACATGAATTCTAGTTAATTCTAGTTACTGGGCGGGGGATATAAAACTATTAACAGCCTCAGCTCAACAGGTGTTGGCTAAAATGGGGTTAGAATGTATTCTAGATAACTTTGTTACTGCTTTGATTAATAAACTCACACAAAATTCTGTAAATGCTTTTGTCTTAATAAAAATTTTGCTCTGTTTCTGTACACCAGCTCTGGGAAAATCAGTACTGTCAGATCCTGGACTTCTAGAACCCATTACAATATATTGACTCACTTGCATAAAATTGTTATATACGTTCAAAAATGTCTCTTTTTTGTCTTAGCACAATAACGTGTCCTTACCATCCACATAGTATTTAATAGGTCACCATCCTGTGCAATTTATACATATAAGATCTATTCCTCTTGATAAAAACAATGATGATTCAGTGAAGCTTCTCTCTAAGGCAGAATTTAATAGGTCGACATTCTCCTTAGTGGGTTTACCTGGACTAGCTCTACGAGCTTATAAAACTTCTACGAAACTCACCTATGCTATCATGAACAGTATTATTCACGCCTCCATGGATTTAAATATGCTTAATGAAGAACAAGAACAACATTGTCAAGCCATACTTGACAATCATGCTAAAATTGATTGTCTTTTATTGTTACATCATAAAGGATATCAGTAGTTTAATAACATGTGTTCCTTCAATTTAAGTTATAATAGTAATTTTATGTCAAAAGACTTAGATTACCTTAAAGATATCATTAATAAGGTTGAACAAGATGATGGATTTTGGACTTGTTGGTTTGGTTAACTTTATGTTTACTCAATTTCATCTGGGTCAAAAATATTCATAGGTGGATGTTTACTGATGTTGGAACTTGCTGTTGTCTATGTCTGCCCTATTTTTTGCCCCCACCAGCATTATGGAGATAAGTAATATTATTTATTGAAAATGCCTTTAAAAAGAGGGGAGGTATTAGGTATTCTGACCTTGGAATAGACAGGAAAGTGTTGGAGTGATTGTAACTGGCACCCTGACTCCCAAAATTGTAATACTCAACAGTTTCTCCCGGAAGCTATTAAGACAACTCTACAGGTGCACTATCTAGTCTCTGTGGTAATGTCCTTAGGGATAAGGGGCTCTATATTTGTATTAACTGTTCCTAATCTTGGATAGCTAGCACTTGGGCTTAAAGAAAAACTGGGTTAGAATGTATTTATGGTATCAGAAAGTATGTAATTTTGGAGTATTATATGTGCACTGTGTGTGTGTGTCTCTATCTTCTCTTTGCTTCTTTAAAAGTTTCCTTTCAAGAAGATTTGAAACAGATCATGCTGGCCCTCAAAACAAAAGGTAAGTTTTGATGGCTAATTTGAATAAACTGGGACATCACTAAAGAAGAAAACAGAGAACAACAAGAAATTTGAAAATGTGATAAATATAGGGCAGTATGTGTTCAATGATTACAATCAAAATACATAAACCTAAGCTTCTGAAAATTTCTTCTGCTGAATAACTACTCTTTCAACACTTTTTTTTTTAATATTTATTTTTTAGTTCTCGGCGGACACAACATCTTTGTTGGTATGTGGTGCTGAGGATTGAACCTGGGCCACACGCATGCCAGGCGAGCGCGCTACCGCTTGAGCCACATCTCCAGCCCCTCTTTCAACATTTTTCAGTTTGGTTTTTTCCTTGACATTTGAATGACTCAAATGTGTCCCCTGCAATGTGTAGTCTACAATAGTTTACATCACTAAACTATACTAGGTACTACTTATCTAAAGTGAAGAATATCTGTACTAAAAATGCACTTATGCCCTTTTTCTTTGAAACACAAATCTGAAACTCATTCTTATAGAAAAGTTCCCAGAAGATACTCTGCAACAGAAGTAAATTAAATAATAATTAGCAGTTAATAATTTTAAAGGGAAATTAAACTTACCCAGGAAGGCAAAGTTTCTATAATTCTCTAGCATCACATCTCTATATAAATTTTTCTGAGCAGGCTGAAGGCATTCCCACTCCTCTTCAGTAAAATCAATGGCTATATCCGTAAATGTTAACAGTTCCTAAAATAAAAAACACATTGACCACATGAACATTTGCACAGTCTGTAATGTAATTAAAGTTGAAATGAGAGTTAGTAGAGTATCATGTAGGTAGTGTACTTCTTCAGAAAAAATGATTGAAGTTCAAAAAAGTATACATACACCACATTTATGAAACATAATATAAAACTCAGGCATTATCACAAAAATATTTTTTTTTCATTTTTTATGTCTTGATCTAAATTATACATATTTTTCAGATGAGAAAATCATCGTAATTAAGAACGGGAACCCTCAAATTTTAATTTTACAACCACTAATCAGAGATTTACTAATGTGTAGAATCTTATTTGTTATTTCTCTAATAGAGCTAGCTATTCTGAATGTGTAGTGAGATCTCTAGTAACTCCAACATCAGTGGTATAAGAGAAATTTTTAAATGCAACAAGGTAGACAAACCACTTAATGAAAATATTTAACAGTTTATTTAAGTTCAAACATTTTATGTGTTATTAATATAAAAAATAGCAACAACGATCCTGTTTGAATTATCCTTTCTATATTTTGTATTAACATACAAAATTATATATATACACACAAACTTTGATCGATATTTATATTGTATGATATTTATGATAGAATATACGTATAGCTCTTAAAACAAATATAATTTGTTTTTTTTATTTTTTCTTTCTAGTTCTACCTGACAGTAAAATAGATTTTTATGATATTATGAAAGCATGGGATATATCTTAACCTAATTAAAATCCTGTTCTTGTTGATGGTTACAATGGTAGGATTCACTTACAGATATATATCTTTTATATTTTTATCCTTTTCCCTTTTATTTATTTATTTATTCATTTATTTATTTTTTGTTTACCATTGTGCAATCTACTGATCTTCTTTTCTTACCTGTCCCCACTTTATGAGCTTTAGATTTCACATATCAGCAATAACTTTCAATTTTTGGTCTTAAAGAAATGGTTTGTTTTACTTAACATAAAATATCCAGATTCATCCATTTCCTGGCAAATGTCATAAAGTCATTCTTATTTATGGCCAATTCATAGTTTATTGTGTACATAAGCAACAGCTTTTTGTCCTGTCATCATTGAATGGACCCATTTCATCATTGAATGATTGGTTTTATAGCTTAGCTATTGTGAATTGTGCTGCTATAAACATAAATGTGGCTGTGTCAATGTAGTACGCTGATTTTATGTCCTTTGGGCATATACAGTGCAGTCAAAAAACTGGGTAAAATTGAGGTTCCATTTTCTTTAACAATATTCATACAGGTTATTATGTTTCACTTAGACCTCCATACAGCTGGAAAAAATGGAATTAATCTATACCTGAGGTAAAAATAAAACATACACAAAAAAATTATAAGACATAAAATGACTAGAATTTATTATCAAATCATCCATCCCAATAAAAAGTTATTTTTTTTAATATTTATATTTTTGTTATTGGTGGACACAACGTCTTTGTTTGTATGTGGTGCTAAGGATCGAACCCAGGACACACACATGCTAGGCAAGAGAGCTACCACTTGAGCCACATCCCCAACCCCGAAAAAGTAAAATTTAAAAACTAAAAGTAAAGAAAGTCTAAGCAAAAGAGAAAAATTAGAAGCTATTAAAGATAAACATAACACAGAGTTACCAGTATCAATGTTGGTGCTTTTAAAATGCAAATGCGCCCGGTCTAGTGATGGACAACTGTATTTCCAGTTACTAAGGAGGATAAGAAAAATGGATCATAAATTCTAATACAATATTATATATAATATTGTCTTATATATGTTGTATTGAGCAACTTAGTGAGGCACTTAGCAACTCAGCAATACTCTGTCTCTAAATAAAATATAAAAAAGGACTGAGGATGTGGCTTTATTGTTAAGCACCCCTGGGTTCAAACTTCAATACAAATTTTTTTATTCGTTGTTCAAAACATTACAAAGCTCATTACATATCATCTTCCATACATTTGATTCAAGTGGGTTATGAACTCCCATTTTTTACCCCAAATACAAGTTGCAGAATCACATCGGTTACACATTCACATTTTTACATAATACCATATTAATGACTGTTGTATTCTGCTACCTTTCCTATCCCCTACTATCGCCCCTCCCCTTCCCTCTCATTTTCCCTCTCTACCCCATCTGCTGTTGTTTAATTCTCTCCCTTGTTTTTTCCCCTTTCCCCTCACAAACTCTTATATGTAATTTTGTGTATCAATGAGGGTCTCCTTCCATTTCCATACAGTTTCCCTTCTCTCTCCCTTTCTCCCACCCCACTCGTCTCTGTTTAATGTTAATCTTTTTCTCATGCTCTTCTTCCCTGTTCTGATCTTAGTTGCTCTCTTTATATCAAAGAAGACATTTGGCATTTGTTTTTTAAGGATTGGCTAGCTTCACTTAGCATTATCTGCTCTAATGCCATCCATTTCCCTGCAAAATCCATGATTTTGTCGTTTTATAGTGCTGCGTAATACTCCATTTGTATAAATGCCACAGTTTTTTAATCCATTCATCTATTGAAGGGCATCTAGGTTGATTCCAAAGTCTAGCTATTGTGAATTGTGCTGCTATGATCATTGATGTGGCCGTATCCCTATAGTATGCTCTTTTAAGGTCCTCAGGGAATAGACCGAGAAGGGCGATAGCTGAGTCAAATGGTGTTTCCATTCCCAGCTTTCCTAGAAATCTCCATACTGCTTTCCATATTGGCCACACCAATTTTCAGTCCCATCAGCAATGTACAAGTGTACGCTTTTCCCCACATCCTCGCCAGCACTTATTGTTACTTGACTTCATAAAGGCTGGCAATCTTCTGGAGTGAGATGGTATCTTAGGGTGGTTTTGATTTGCATTTCTCTGACTGCTAGAGATGGTGAGCATTTTTTCATATACTTATTGATTGATTGTATGTCCTCCTCTGAGAAGTGTCTGTTCAGGTCCTTGGCCCACTTATTGATAGGGTTGTTTGTTATCTTATTGTTTAATTTTTTGAGTTCTTTGTATATTCTGGATATTAGGGCTCTATCTGAAGTGTGAGGAGTAAAAATTTGTTCCCAGGATGTAGGTTCCCTGTTTACCTCTCTTATTGTTTCTCTTGCTGAGAAAAAAACTTTTTAGTTTAAGTAAGTCCCATTTGTTTATTATTGTATATAACTCTTGGGCTATGGGCATCCTATTAAGGAATTTGGAGCCCGACCCCACAATATGTAGATCGGAGCCAACTTTTCCTTCTATCAGGTGCAGAGTCTCTGATTTGATATATAGCTCCTTGATCCATTTTTAATTAACTTTTGTGCATGGCAAGAGAAAGGGGTTCAGCTTCATTTTGTTGCATATGGATTGCCAGTTTTCCCAGCACCATTTGTTGAAGAGGCTATCCTTTGTCCATTGCATGCTTTTAGCGCCTTTATCAAATATAAGAAAGTTGTAATTTTGTGGATTGGTCTCTGTGTCCTCTATTCTGTATCATTGGTCCACCTGCCTGTTTTGGTACCAGTACCATGCTGTTTTTGTTACTATTGCTCTGTAATATAGTTTGAGATCTGGTATTGCTATACCGCCTGATTCACACTTCCTGTTTAGAATTGCTTTTGCTATTCTGGGTCTTTTGTTTTTCCATATGAATTTCATGATAGCTTTATCTATTTCTACAAGAAATGCAGTTGGGATTTTGATTGGCATTGCGTAGAACCTGTAGAGAACTTTGGGTAATATTGCCATTTTGATGATGTTGGTTCTGCCTATCCATGAACAGAGTACATTTATCCATCTTCTAAGATCTTCTTCTATCTCTCTCTTTAGGGTTAAAGCAGATACAATTAAAAAAGCATTAGCAAATTTGAAAATTCAAAAAATAAAAAAAATATATATCAATTATACAGTGTGTAATTGCAAATATAGGCATATATAATGATTTCTCACTTTATGAAAATATACTCTGGAACATTTACCCTAAAAATCTTCTGCAATTTTCCAATTCTCTGAGTGCAATGTCAGAATCTAGATGGTATAGACTAGTACATGGCTAAGATATTTGCTAGATCCATGGTTGTACATAAAGTCAACTGCTGACCAAAATACCATGATGCCACATGATTGATGTTATGAAGTAAAATCAATCAGGGTAAACCTCATAATAATATAGATGGTGGAACTACAGAAAACACTGACAACAAAACTCTTAAAACATGCTAGGATATTGGGAAAATAGTGTGATAATAAAATGCTATTTTATCCCTTCACTCATAAGACATAACAATATATTTTGACACATTAAATGCAGAATATAAGTTATTAATAAATAATACTGAAATATATAAGAAAGTACAAAGCTCAAAAGTTTATATACAAAGGATAGGGTTCGTATGGTGGTGTACACCTGAAATATCTACTATTCTGTAGTCTAAGGCATGAAGTTCAAAATTTATGGCCAACTGAAGTAATTGAGCAAACCCCATCTGGAAATAAAATCTAAAACAGAGCTGAGAATATGCTCAGCATTAAGACACTTTGGTTGAATTCCTAATATCATAAAAGAAAAAAAAATAGTTTTTTTTTGTTTTAAAAATTATATAAGACTTAAACTTATGAATTACAAAATATTAATACAAAAATGTATTCATCAAATGATTACATTAAAAGCTGCAAAACTGACAAGGGAAAAAAACCCTAATTTCCTCACATATAACCAAATGCTTATAAGAAGAACAAATACAACAGTTTGCAAAAGAAAAGCAAAAAATTCTTGAAGAGTCACATTAAAAAGGATATATCTAAGTGTTCAGTAATCATAAAAACTCAAAATCTTTAGAAATTAGATAACATTGAATAAAATCACATCATATAGATGAATTAAATAATATTGATGAATATGTGAAATAAATGCATTCACAAAAAAGGGAAAATAGTAATTTAAGCTTTTATTATCCATTTGTAGAAACTATTTTGTAAACCATATGTATATGATACACCCACACAGTAATCAAAGACTAAAATTACAGCAACTGTACATGAGAATACAACCACATTCTTCCAGAGTTGAAACCAAAGGGCATGGCTAAAGAGGAAGAAATAATTATTAAATTTTGTAAAATGTAAATTCTAGGAGCTAGAATATTTGTTGTTGTATTATATCGAGTTTCTCTAAGAGTTGGACCATTGGATGTCTGTCTTAAATTTTACTACATAATAGTTTGTCAAAGAATTGTAGTAATTGTCCTTCCCATCATTCCCAGGTAAGATAGTTCCCATTGTTCCATATTCTCACCAATATTTTATACCATTAGACATTTAATTTTGGATAATCATGTGGTTATAATTATTATTATAAGTTATTTGGGGTCTACAAATATTCAGAATACTAGACTTTAAATCATTTATGTTCATTGAAGATATCTCCTCCTTGTTGTGGCTTCTGCCTTCACTTTCCTTATGGTATTTGATGAACACATATTATGCAATTAGCACATTTATGTATTAGTTTTTAAATCCTCTTACTCAAAGTCATGAAAAGATTCCTTATGTTTTCCTCTAAAATTGCATAGTTGCACCTTTCATGTAGGTTTTGTATGCACCTGAAATTGGTGTGAGAGGAATTTTTAATTTCAATTTGTAATTTTCTTCTCATAAGAGAGTTTAATATCTCATTATAAGAACTGTAAAATTACACTCTCACATGAAATTTCTTTATTTTTATAATTATTGATATTGTTTATTATTTTTATGATCCCTTTAAATAAACAGATTCATAAATAGGCTCTGTATTATGAGTTGAAATATATTGTTTCAGTGTGATTCTTGCCATATATATATTTTATAATTATATATTTATAATTTTTTAAACAAAACAAGAAAATTAGTTTTTCTGAGCAGAACTTGTCACATTTTTGTGGTTTCTGGGTGTTAAGAAAACATTTACCACCTGGACATTCTATAAAGTTTTGAATGTATTGCCCACGTCCACAATTCATAGAATTTATTGATCACAATTATTTGTTAATTATGAAATAGATATTCAGTTTAATAATTTTATGATTGTTGAAATCTTGTATTTAACATTAGTTTGAAGAGCCGTATTTACCATACAGTATTGTTTATGTATATTTTGTTTTATAGCTGAGCTGTCTGCTTTGTTAGAGATGGTTTCATGTGCAGTTGAGAAGAAAGTGAATTTGGTTGATGGATGAAATATTCCATACATGTCTATTAGGTTGATTTGATTAATAATATACTTTACTCTAAAGAGTCTTTACTTAGTTTGTGTCTGAATGACTTCTCTATTGGTAAGAGAGGTGTATTCAAACCATCCAATATTATTGTATTGGGGTCTACTTGACTTTTTAATATTGATTTCAGATTGTTTTATGTATTTAAGTGCACAGTAATTCAGGGCATAAATATTTACAATCATTATATTTTCTGAACCAATATGAAGTGACCTTCTTTGTCTCTTCTGATCAACTTTTGGTCAGTCTGTTTTGTTAGGTATGAGCTTAGCTACTCCTGCTCACGTTCAGTCTCTATTTCCATGGTATATATTTTTCCATCCTTTCACCTTCATCCTGTGGATATTTTTACCTGGCAGTTAAGTCTCTTACAAACAACATATATTTGGATCTTGTTTTTTAATCCATTCTGCTATTCTATGTCTTTGATTGAAGAGCTTAAATAACTTATATTCCATATTATTACAGAGATAATTTTTATTTCGTGCCATTTTTATTTACTTATAATATTAATTCAAACTTGATTCTTCTTTGATTTACTATTCTTCTAGTCATGGAGATTCATTCATACACTGGCTCTGATATTTATTTTTCAGTTATTCTGTGTGAAATATTTAATATAGTGTATTTTATAGTGCTGGATTAGTTATAAATTGTTTAAGTTTTTGTTTATCATAGAAAGCTTTAATTTAATCAATTCTGTATGAAATTTTGACTGACTATAGGAAATCTGGCATTTGAGTATTATTTTTTCCCTGTTCCCTTGATTCTTCATATGAATATCTTTTCTACTTTTATGCAAGGGACTATTGAGTGAATGTCTTTCACTTCAGGGTTTCAGACTGGACAAAACATTCAAGCATTGATACTCCTTTTCAGTACACATCCTCTTCTGTGCCCAATATCTAACACTTCATCAAGAGAAGATACTAAACCTTACTAACTGCAGTCACCTCAGAATGAAACCATGAACTTATAACCCATAGGGGAAAAATTTTGTTGACAATGTTCTCTACAGTTCCTCTAATCCAGGTTTAGTATTGTGGTAAAGTTCTTGAATTTATTGAGAAATTCCTTACTAAAGATAATACAATTACTATTACACTGCACATAATAAATAATATAAACTAAGCTAAAAATAAGGAAAAATGGGGGAGATTTTTGAAAGCACGGGTAATGCAAGAACAAGAGAGACTAAGAGGAACAAGTATAAACCTGAGCTAGAAAAGCAAAGACAGAATGAATCCACTAATGCTTTGAAATATTAGAAAAAATGTAATCAATTGGATTGACAACTGCAACATAAAATAATAAAGGAATATTTACCTATTCAATATGAAAAGTAACATCTGTAAGATTCAAATTGACATTAAAGATATCTGTAATATTCTATGCTGAGGTAGAGAGACTTCATATTGAGTTTTCCTGATTTGGATTTTATCAGTATTTGGGACTTCTAAAGAAGCCCACCACTCTTCAGGTTTAACCTTAAGTTTCCTTGGATGTGGGGGTAATGATCATATCAGCTCCCCTCAGACACAATTCTAAAGAACCCCCTCTGATCTTTGGTGTGTCCAGGTACCTATTAGTTTTCTGGTGTGTCTGTGGAAATGGTCCCTAAATATATGGCTTAGCAGCCAGATTACTGCCTATTATGTGTACAGTCTTTTGTATACTCCTAAAGAGAAGTTCCATACAATGCTGTCAAAACAAATGTGCACCCTATGTATATTTCACAGTGTGTAGGATGTCCTGGTCTAAGTTAGAGGCACTGTAATCTGTTTGATGTGGCACTGGGTTTCCCATGGGAGGGTATAGGACAACTGCCCCCTCTGGAATGTACCAATTGCAGGGCATGTATCTGGGAACACTGGGTAGTAGTTGTTGTGTATGTGATACTGTCCTCTGAGCCCCATTTTTGTGTGTGTACTGTCGTTGTGTATGTACTGAAGTTCTCCAGTGGCTACTTGGAGTTATCCTCAGAAAATACCTTCTGTATGTCCATGCATTTGAATGAGAAATTGAGTTGACTGGTGACACTTGGATTCATAGCTGTGGACCCTCCTAGAGGTGATAGAGTCCATGAGCTACTTTCCCAGTTACCATGGTTTTATCACCAGGCAGAGCTTGTTCAACAGTGCAGAGGCCCAAGTTGGCATGCTTGGAGGATGTTGCATCTGCTGGCTATTTTTGATGGGCATGGGATTTCAGGGTGCAGGGGTCAGGGCTGTTGCTAACTGCTTCAGAATGCTGAGCACCCACTCCCTTCTATAGGAGCTTCTTTATAGAGGCACAGTATGTGGCGCTCTGCATCTGTGGAATCTGTGAATTCAGGCTTTTTCTGGGCAGTCTGTGGCACAAGAATCCACCCTGGATGATGTAGATAACTATGGTACCATCCTCATGAGTGGAGTAGAATATTAGTTGGCCCACCTTTACCTGAGCTCCTATGATTAGAGGCTGTGAATTGCTGAGCACCTGCCTCTTTATAGAATTCTAAGACCTTGGTAGTTTCATGCAACTTTGGGCCCTGTGGGTACAGGATATCTGTGTGTGCTCCATGGAACAGAAGCTTCCACCTTGGCTGCTGCAGATCAAGGTTTTGACTGTTACCATTACAGGTCAATTGGCCCATCTTCTCTTGAGTTTCTGCATAGGCTGTGGGGAACACTGGGTTGGATTAGCACTACCTACAATAGATTTGCTCTTGGGTCAGTTCCATTCTAATCCACTTGTCTGAAGTGAGAGAAAACAAGATTTTGTAGACTTCAGCTAACAGTGACCTCCTTACAATTTCCTTCTGAACAAATTACTGAGGCAACCTGCTTCACGGGTGTTCTCTATGGTTTTATTACTATCTCTAAGTGGGAAGAAGCTTTACTTATTTATTTTTTTTCTAGGAAGGCTGGCTAGGTGTGAACTTCACAAAATGGCTGCTTTGCCCAGCATAGCTTTCTGCCCACAAGTTGGGCTGAACTATTTGATCTCCTTCCCTATCTCTGCTGCTCCTGTCCTGTTTAACTTGGGCTGATTTTCTTTCCAACTGTTGTAAATGAAGAAAGCTTATGGGATTTTTCTCTCACTATTTCTCTGTTATGCTTCTCCCCTGACCTCACACTGGTCACTATTCAGAGTTATAGTTTAGATATGAAATGTCCTACAAAAGCTTATGTGTGAGACAATGAAAGAAAGTTTAGAGGTGAGATAACTGGGTTATAAAAACCTTAACCTAATCAGTGCATTAATTCACTTGAATGGATCACCTGGGTGACAGCTGTGAGCATGTAGGACATGGCTGGAGGAGGTGGGTTGCTGGAAGCATGCCTTTGGGGTATATGTTTTGTCCCCAATGAACCAAGATTAATCTCTCTCTGCATCCTGATAGTTGTGTTCCTATCTGCTTTCCTCTTCCACCATAATGTTCAGCCTCACTTTGAGTCCAGAACAAAGGAGCTAGGCATCCACAGACTGAGATCTCTGAAATAGTGAGTGCCAGACAAACTCCTCATTGTTCATCAGTTCTTTTGGTCACAGCAACAACAACAACAACAACAACAACAACAACAAAGCTAACTAAAGTGTGAGTCAAGGAATTATTTTCTTATTTCCTGCTCCAATAACCAAATTCCAGGTCTGCCAAGTCTCAAGCTGCCCAATATTAAGTTTTAGAGTGTTTACTGTGTCACCCACTTCTCTTATCAGCTGTTCTTCCACTACTTCAGATCTGAGCTATGAAGGAGTTCAGGGTCCCAGCCTAGGTCCATTCCACCAGTTTTCCTCATTGTAGCTAATTATTTTACTTACATTTCCTTTATTATTCAGCTTCTCTAATACACTGGTTTTTTTTCTGTTTTTTTCCTCATCTTGAAATAATCCTATATTATTCTGAAGTTTCATCTTCTTCCATTTTCCTTTAAATACTGATGTTTGGGCCAGTTTTCTAATTTCTACTTTTCTATGCTCTATTTATCCATCTCAATAGTTCTTACTATAACCTAAATGCTGATAACACAAATGTGTGAGTGTATGTGCATGTGTATGTTTACACAAGTGTGGATTTATTGTTAGTGCTTCTCATAATTTAATTTTCATTTGAGTCATATAGAATATTGTCTAAGGAAGATTGTAAGTCTTTATTTCTGGGATGGGACCTCAGATTCTAAATTTCTAATAAACTCTCATATTATACAGATGTTATTACCCTAAAGATAATATTTTGATTAACAAAAGTTTTGATAAATCTTTTGCATTCTATTCCCACCTGGTCAATTTTTTATTGAATATCCCTACTTGATGGTTCCAATGGGACTCATTCCACCCTTTTAAACAAATTTACAAACATGTCTACTCAAACTTTCTCCTCCTTCTTGTTCTCTAATTGCATAAAACTTTCAGACAAAAAACTGCCTTAATGAGAAACAAAAAAAAATTGGTCATAATTTCTCCCCATTCTTCAACACACCACTTCCAATCAACTCTCACATTTCAGTAATCCCTCATTAGACATGTCCCTTATTACTCAACCCCCTCAGCTTTGACTTTATATCAGAATCATCAAATTTTGCACTGATTACTTGAACTCCAAAAATAATTTTCCTACCTGAGATCTTCCATACTTCAATTATGCTCTAAATTATCTCTTACAGTGACTTCTCCAAACCACAAAGTTGATGCTGTCATTTTCACAGATAAAGGCTTCTTCTATATTTTAGTACATAATTGGAACATTTTAGCACACTTTAATATCTTACTTATCTATACACTCTATTAACTCCCCTCCTTGTACAATATATTATACTTATAATATAGGAGATATGGATTTCCTTATCCTTATGCCTTTGTAAGTAGGCTCTTATTTTTCCCAGAATGACCTAATTGCATTTTTCTGCAGTTGAAGAGATTTCCACTTTTCACAAGTTATGTTATGTTATCTAACCACCAACAACTAGCCCTGTTTTGAGAAAAAAATACCTATTTTATCACACACACACACACACACACACACACACACACACACACACATGCATTGGAGCTTTTTTCAAAACAATAATACCCTGTAATCATCTGCTTGACTCTTTCTCCTGTTACCCTAAAAATTCCTCAAAGATAGAAGATGGGTCTTAGGGTCTTATAAATTTTTCTATACCCAGAGTCTAGAACACTGTCTAGGATATGATAGTTTTCCCAAATTATCTTTTAATATGTTTCTTAAGTCTCTTAAAAAATAGAGAATCCTATCCTAAATATTTTTTGAACATGCAAAACATAAACTGTCAACTATGAAATTTTAACATTTAATATCTTACTGTACTTTGTTTTTAAATGATTTAATATATTAGATATTATTAATGTCAAGTCAAAGGCTCACATATACTGCGTACATCAGATCAGCCACCCATTATGTGTAATCTGTCTTCCTGTGATAGTCTTATAATTTACTTCCATTTTTCGTCTTCTACTTCAATCCACCCTGTACATCTTTATCTTATTATTCTTGAGATTTTCAAAATACTACTTCCTTCTTCAGGAATATTTTTACTTTTTACATCATGTTAAATACAATTATTCTATTTATATCAACTAGTCTGTTCAGACTGCTTTAACAAAATACATGGATTGGGTAGCTTATTAACATGAGAAAGTGTTTCTTACATTCTTAGAGGCTAAATATTTCAAGATTAAGAATCTGTTAGATTTAATGTCTGCTAAAGACCTACTTCCTGGCTCATGTGCTGTCATATTCTCACCATAATCATACATGGAGAAAGGATGAGTGATCTCTCTGGGGCCTCTTTTTTTGTAAGGGCATTAAACCCATTTTTATGCTCCCCACCTTCATGATCTAATCACTTCCCAGAGGCAAACCTCCTAATACTATGACTGTATGGGATTGTGAATAAATTAATTTGAAGAAGATATAAATATCCAGTCCATTCCAACAAACAAGATCTTCTATCATGTGGTCTGACAATAACTTTGGAATTTCCCCATAAAATTTTCTTGTATGTAACCTCTACACGTCTGCTTAGTTTTCAGTAAATATTTTTTTTATTTCTGTGACTTAACACATATGTTCCCTTCGTGAGAACATATGTTATATCTTCCCAATTTCTATTTAAATTCTAGTTCTCTTTTAAAGCCCTTTTCTCTAAATTTAAGCAAATTCTCCATCTGTCAACTTCTACAGCATTCTATCTGTAAGATTTTAAATCACTTATTCATTTTTTGTATCGTTAGTAGTATTTAAAGATGGGTCTTATTTTCTCTTCTGAATGGAAAGCTACTGGTGTATAGAATTTGTACAAAAATTATTTTAGCATTTAATCCTTTCTCTAGCCCAAGGGCAATAGGAGAAAGAAAAGAAGAAGAACAAAGGCCTCTGAGGCAGAAAGAGACCAAGCTACTGCACAGTATATTTATGCCTAGATACTTAAGGCAAAAGAGGTGGCTATTGATGTGCAGAATCACAGAAGAAAAGCAAAGTGTCTTTAGTAATAAAATTATAAACTGAAAAACTTTCTGCATAGTGATCAAGTCTTTTTTTTTAGTAAAGTAGGAAAACCATGGGATGCACTTCAGTTTAAAAGTTAAGATTATACTTTAAGATGACTACTATTTAAGAATTATATAATATAAACTAGAAAAATAATCTAGTCTTAAACTTATCCAGGTACATTTTTTAAATAATTATTTAGTAATCAATTTAAAGGATGTAGGAGATAATAGGGGCATATTAGGTATAAATGTCATATACAAGTTTATTTGAAAAGAATTTATCCTATCTACTACAGCAAGATTTTAGTTTACAAAGGAGTATATATAATCAGATGAGCCAAGAATGTTAGTATAAAATGCATTTCTGCCTGTGTTTTATTATCTATATACTCAGGCATACATAACAAATCATACACAAAATCATAATTACACATAATTATGAAGTATCTATTATAAATATAAAACATTTATACTTATAATATATAATGTATCATATAAAATAATATATTGTATATAATTATGGCATATAATTATAGGTATTTATAAATAAATATATACAAATTATATGACATAAATGTATACAAGTATGTATTACATATAATATTAAACATAAATATTTAATCCAATGAATAATTTAAAATTTTTTGACTCTTTGATTTTGAAGATACTACAAATAACTAAATAAAGGATACCTGCTACATCATAAATTACCAGTGGTACTCTAAAGGACTCACTACATTTTTATGCTTAAATAGCATAATCTAGATAAAATGTATATATTTTGTTCTTGATTTTTCTTTTTTTTTCTTTCCTTCTTTTTTAATGGCACTGAGGATCGAACCCAGGGCTTCACATGTGCTAAACAAGGGTTCTACCACTGAGCTGATACCCCAGCCCCATTGTGCTTGCTTTTTCTTAAAAGGGAAAGTTATCATTCTACCTCTATGGTTTGGTTTATCTGATTGACAAGGAATTCAGCTACTCTAATGAATAATACAAGATCTAACTTTAAGGCATTTTTAATAAATCAGAGTTGTTCTTTCCAATATGATAATATCAAATAATATCAAATGCTTTTGATAATAACATTCCTCAAGTATAATATCTAAACCTTTTTATGTGTATTTAATAACATTCTAATGTCCTTATAACATTCCAACTTCTGTTAAGTATTAGGCAAAATTCTACTTCTTTCCAAAAGCTTCTGCAGATATTTAATAAATATCTTTGCATTCTCTAAGCTTTCGATAAATTCCAAAATCATCCTTAGTCTTTTCTCAACATATACATTTCCATTGTTTTCAACTTAATCTGGAAGTATGTTCATTTTAAACAAAGAATTCTTGAACATCATGTTTTCTTCAATATTAATGCCATAAAATATTTCAAAAGATATTCTTTATAATTACCTGGTGTTTACTTTAAGAGTCATACATTATTTATATATGTATAATTAATATATATATATATATATTACATATCTAACATTATATATAATAATATATATTATCATACAAAATTTATATATGTATAAATAATATATATTACATATCTAACATTATATATAATAATGTTATATATTTTGTCTGTTCTAAGCATTTTATGCAATGAAGACAACACAAGATATAAACACTCAGAAATCTTATCCTGAAATTGCTTCATCATAACTTGGGACACATTGAATTCTCTTCTTCAAAAGCATATTCTGGTCATTTCTGCCATCTCCATCTTTCTACTTTAAATACAGCTGAGGATTCTAATTGGGTGGGAATTGTCTTATGTAAATACCATCTGGTTCCTTAGTTAAATGTAGCTTAATAATTCAGAGCTTTCCCATAGCCTTCGTCATTTCTACCAATCTCACTGACTTGTTTCAGAATTTCACTTGGAGATAAAGAACATGCTTTTGAAGTACTACCCTAAATTATGAGATCAAACTATCTTCCATTTTAGATTTTTTTCAAATAAAAATAAATTGTCAAATGGTGTGAAGTTCCCCAAACAGAAGGATCTTGTGCTCCAGAAATATGTTACCACATGGCATCTTTTATTCTAAGCAGGAGTATCTCAGACAAGTGGTTTCCAACTGTCCTTAGAAATGGGTTTCCTCTGCTCCTAAGATTCTTATTTCATGGATATTAGAACCTGCTGTGTTGTTTCAAACTATGTAACCCAAAGAGAAATAGTAAGCTTGAACATTTGTAGATGAATTTTTCTTCATTTATTTTTACCAAAGTTTAACAAATTATCATTGTTATGCTTTTTAGGTAACTCCTAAGGATGACTCACATTTATCACCTAGCAGAGAGAAAATAAAGTAAAAGAAATCTTAAGATCTTTTGCTCTTGCTTGTACACTCCATGAGGTAAGAAAAAGACAACCAACTGCCTAAAATAAGGTGTTTTTTGGATGCTGCTAACCTGCAGCTAAATGCCAGTGGGAAAGAGGGAAAAATGAATTTAATTCACTGAAGCTAGTTATTGTTCAAATAATTGCTACAGTAGAATAATACCTTTTGGAGATTCATGTGTGTGGAGGGGAAGATAGCTGTTGGTTTCTCACCAGGAACACAATTATCTGTTTCAATGGAAGAAGAAAAGCAGCCTACATCAGAGATCCAGATCGGGAAAAACTGCACTAAAAAATAAGTAATTCCAAAACAAATATCCAAATGCCAGAAAGAGAAATCTAAGCAAAATATCACGTCAAAATATTCTGTGGAGAGCCCTTGTTTCTTTTAAACACAAAGATGCTTTTTTATTACATATATCTATATATTCTAAAAATTACAAGAATTCTATTTTGTACATGGTAAAAAAATCCATTAGCCATATCCATATACAAATATATTTGTAATGTTCCATGTTACATATTATATTTATCTATAACTCCAAGATACTCTTTTCATTTATTTTAATAACAGTTTTTCCTATTTGAACATGCTTAACCAGACCCAGGTATTATCCTAACATGAATCTCCTTCTTTATATAAAACACACACTGTTCACCCACATTTCTAGGCAGAATGCAAAGCAGGTCCACCACCTTGTGCCTGTCTCCACAAGCTTGAGTTCCAACCACATCTAGTGCTATAGGTCAGCCTGAGAAAGATTATGAGCAAACTGAAACTAATTGCTGTGGAAATACTGGACAGTTAATTTGAGAATGACTTACAATACTAAATGGTAACTATACTGAAGTGATTAATAATACCTCAATCCTAGAATGGTTTGTGGTCATTTACCAACATGTCATCAGCAGTAGAAGCTTTAAATCAGAGGCAATTGGCAAAGAAAAGCAGGAGAAAAGGACCATTTCTAACAAACCTCTGAAGGTCCCTCAGTGACAAGTAGTCAAGACTTAAAGTAACATGTTTAAATTCATTCCTGTGGATCAGTAGAGACTCAGTAATAGATGTCACTGGGTAGTCTTCCAGTAATTTTCTCTGCTTGCTATCCTTACATGGACTGTTTCTCCAAATAATGGAGATGGATTTAGGTTTTCTGTCCTGAAGATCCAGAAAATATTTGAAAGTGAATTCAGATTGTAAAGTCTATTTAATGTCATGCTTTTACAGATTATAGATTTCATTGGATTTGTTAATAATAAAATAATTTGTGAATCAGTTCTAAATCACCTGTAGAAACTCATATTTTTAACTGTTTACATTTTTTGAAATATTCAAAATGTTTTATTTCATGGGGTTGAATCAACACTATCTTCTAAGATCCAATTTGATGTCAAATTTTACTTTTTTCCTTTATGAAGTAATCTACTAATAAACTAAACTATTAATAGTAGTACCTAGTGTATGGGAATGCTTGTCATTTGTTAGGCAGTATTTTAAGTATTTTTTTGCTATGTGGAACTCATTTATATCATTTAACTACTAACAGAAATCAATGAGATCAGTAATATTATTACCTCTGTTTTAAAAGAGAAATGGATTCACAGAGAGATACAATAATTGATCCAAGATGATCTAAGTGGTAAGGAATGGAGCCAATATTCAAACCCTGGACAGTCTGGCTCCGATGCCCACAATCTATCCCTCTCCCAGAATGCATCTTTACCTTAATGTTTTTCCAAATTCACTTTCTCAAGCTAAAAGATTAGGAATCACAAGTGTAGAAATCTACCCAATTTAATGTCATCTCTGCACCAGAACAATGGGGCTAGGTGACTTGACATGCATACACCCCAAAATGTTTTCCACTAAAATCTGAAATTTAATTAGATGCATCCAGTCATCTTTACCCTGCTGATTTCTCTTCATTTATACTAATTGAAGGCTATTTGGACAAATTTGCCCTTTTGAAATGGGAATCTGTCCTAGTGCCTGGAACTGCAGCCAGGAGCACATGAAGGTGAAAGGTGAGTTGATAGCTCTTGGACAGTATCCTGGAAATCTTTCATCACTTATATGTCTGGTGATTGATGCTATTGTTGTGTGAGATCTCAGAGAAGGCTGTTGATTATCAGGGCTTGCTCTTTGGGTGAGTGATTTTGTGCAGTTGCACAGGGCCCCACCTTCAAAAGTGCCTCATGTGTGGCTTAATATTCTTCTATCACCATGTTGAATTAATAAACACTTTTTTTAAAAAATTGTGTTTCCTAAGAAAGGTGGGTGAATAGAGTATGCAAGTGAGCAAAGCGGATATATATATATTACACATATCTACTATTCCTTTCTCCCCAATTGCATATAGTTTGTGTTGCTCCTTGAGCACAGAATGCCAGTGGACCATGATGTATAGGAATTCAGATGCACTCAAAGCCAATACAGGTTGTGTGTCCCTAGACCAAAATGCTGAGGACCAGATGTATGTATATGACATTTAAGATTTTTTTTTTAAATTTTGGAATAGTTGCATATACCTACTGAGATATCTTAGGAATAGGACCCAAGTCAAAACCTAAAATTCATTTATGCTTCTTATGCATTCTGTACATACAGCCTGAAGGTAATTTTATACACTATTTTTATTGTAGTTGCCTCTTGACAGCAACCCACTACTTGAAGTCAGTTGTGAAATTTTTCTCCTGTGGCATCATGTTGGTTCTCAAAAGCTTTTATGTTTTGGAAAATTCCAGATTTCATATTTTCAAATTAGAAGTGTTCAACCTGTAGATGATAAGCCTTTCACACCTACAACTAAGTCAATGAATGGGAAAGGATACCTCTCTGTAAGTTCCAAAATACCATGTTCTCTTTTTGAGCTACAATTTACCTCAAAAGCAAAAGGATGGCAATGACATTCTAAGAATTACAAATAATCAAGGAGTCTCTCCATATCCTTTCTTACTTATATGACTTCTGAGCTAGACAATTATTATCACTGAAAATGGCAACATAGAAGGGAAAAAAAGGTATAAAAACCCAGATTTTCTTCTTCTTTGAGATTTTCCTTACTCATCAGTAATATTAAAGGTGGATAATGTTGGAAAACTATGTGTTAACAAGTGAAATAAAAGCTAACAAGACAGTTTTGTGCCAGTACTTTCATTCTTTTGATAAGAATTTTGAAGTATTTATGCATTTATGAGCTATGCAATCTGAACTGTGTCATTTTCTTGATTCCACTTGAGCTAAGTTCTCTTATATTTACTCTTAAAAATGGCATTTCATAATATAACGTTGATCAGTAAAAATCAAAGTAATAACTTTACATTTTAATTTTCCCTCAGTTAGAACACTAAATAGCAAACATAAACACAATAACAGATTGAAACACAGATTGCCAAAGAAATTGAAAAGCTCTAGAATTTAGTATTTGTATTACATTGTTTGTTCTGCTGTTTGGACAAGAGGTCCCACAAGTGGTCCCACATTTTCATTTTTGTATTGTGTTACAAATTATGTAGCCAGCTTTCACACCCATATTTGGTCTCTCGTAATACTGAATTTTACGAAAAATTTTTTTTTAGTTCATGTGATTTGTTCTCTTATTTTGATAATATAATAAACTATATTAAAGAATGGTGTTATATAGTGTGGAAAAGTATTGATTGCTTCCTCTTGTTCACTCTTTCATTTTCTCTAGCCCTAGAATTTTTTCTCTGGTCTGTTCTAAGAAGAGCAGGTAGGAGATGGCAGCAGAATAAATTTGGACTAGCAGAATGAATTTTCTGATGACCTGCTCTCAAACATTTTGTGTATTTCAAACTCTCCCTCCCACTGTCTCTGTGATATTCATATTTCTAGAACCAAACTCATAAATCAATTATGTTGTATATCTTTGCAATTTTGAGACCATCACACCCTCCCCCGAGGCAAGATGACAGACAGATTCCAGTGCTTGGGTGGAAGAAGGAGCAGTGGACAATAGAAAATATGAGTTGAATGTCAATGAATATTTCAAAAATGCCATCTTTCCACCTTGCTCTGTTATAATAAATTAATGTGTCATGTGTTAAGTTAATATATTATTTTAAACTACAAACATCTCCATTCTCTAAGGTAAGCCATTATGTAAGCATACAACTATTTTAAAACCTTCTATCTTTTCTTGACATATCTGTGCTTTGACCTTGCAACAGGCTATGACTACCTGATGAATTTCAGTATGTTTTTGTACCACTTTTCCTGTGTGGGATTTCTTATTCCTCTGCTATTCTTTCTCATCATTAGCATAGAGGGTGTTAACTTATTGTTACCAAATTGTTTCACAGAATATTAAAACTTCTCTAAAATCTTTTAAAATTCTACTTCTTTGTACATGTAATAGATTGCAAAGTCAATTTCCTTGTTACTTTTAGGGAGTTTATAGGGCTCAAACCCGATGGGAGAAAACTAAGACATCTATATTTTATAGAGTCGTCAACAATGAAGGATAAACAGTGTCCTCTGGCCTTAAGGACAGAAGACCAAACAAGTTCTGCAACCACCATCCCTGCAAATGGTGTCTATAGGCCATAGTCATCCCCAAGAATCTGTGTGGGATGAGCTAGAGGAGCCTCCGTGCACACCCAAATGCACAGTTGCTGAAGTCCCTTATATAAGATGGTGAGGTATTTGTATATTATCTATAATATCCTCCTGAAACTTCAAATTATGTCCATATTCTTATAATACATAATACAGTACAATAACTGCACAAATAGTTATCCTAATGCCTTGTTTAGGGAATAATGACAAGAAAAAAGTCTGTACATATTCAGTACAGATGCAAATTTTTTAAAATATGTTTAATCCATGGTTGATTGAATCTAAGTATGCAGAATCCAGATAGGGAAGACCCATTTTATATTATATTGATTTTAAGATACACAGTTATCATATTTTAAATGTCTGAGATAACTGCCTTTATGATCAATATTATCTCACAGATACGTAGGCCCAGCAGTTCAGATGTGTTTCCACTGATATTCATGTTACACAATGTATCCAATGTATTCAAAAAAGCCAGCCTCAAAGCTATCAGAATGAGCACCAGGGGCATGGCAGGAGATTCTGGAGACAACAGTGAAGGAAAGATTTGACACCACTCTTCCCTACCCCAGTCCAATCAGATATTTCTACAAGGGAAATGCCAGCAGAAAACAATCTCAGAAACAGCTCCAAGGCAGAGTTTCTAGTTCTCCAAATTTGTATAATTGCAAAGCCTACCTAAAAGCTGAGGACACTGTTCATCATGTCATTTATGTGTTCTGTTAATAAATGCCTCATCTCCACAACTCTTTCCTCAATATTCAGGGGAAGGCAAAGGTGTCAATGACTCTAATCCCAAGTGATTTTGAAGAATTGGACTCTGAATACGAGGTAAAAATAGAAATATTTTGAACAATTTATTTGTATTTTTGGTTTTACATATAAAATAATAATATATCATAACACCCATCAGAGTCTAAAATTTTTAAGAATAAAATCTGTGAACAAGAGTATATTGTGGTATAGTTTACTTGACATTGTTTACATGGATTAATGCTGCACCGCCTGGTTGACAGTATTTTTAAAACCAGAGATAGGGGAAGGAAATTGTGTTTCTTACAAAGAGTATTATCAATGGAGAAGAAATCTGTGCTCAAGTCCTACAAAGTTAAATAAAGAGCATTTCAAGAAAATAACCACACAGATTAGGAGTGACTGGATGGGAAGTGAACAACTCCTGAGAAGGATGGAGTAGATGCTTGCACAGTTTATTTGTTTATCTATTGTGAAACTATGTGAATAGAAACAAAGAGAATTGGGAAGAGACCACAGAACAACAATAGAAAAGCTGACCTCTTCATCCTTTGATTTTGCAAACATTGGTTTGTTTCAAACAGGTTAAGTTACATCTTAGTAAACATGTTTGTTCCTTTTAGCTCACAATCCACACAAGAGATTGATTCCCCAGGTTAGGGGTTCAAAGCTCAAAAAGTTGAAAAACTATACCATTGATAGAGAGCAGGGATGGATGAATGGAAGAGACTGCATCAGAGTTGGAGCGCCCAAGTCAGGAAAGAGGACCTTGGAGAAGCCCCAAAGCTCTTCATTAAAAAGTCATCTTCCAGATGCCTCACAGAAAGCACCTCTGCTCACCATGTGAGCCAAGGAAACAGCAAGAACATGGGCACATTATCATATACACCCTTATTTAAGAAGACCTGCCCACCCACTCTCGGCCCGCCCATCTCCACAGTGGCTAAAATTCAATGAAGGGGGAAGAAAGGAGAATAAAAAGCAGCTCCTTCTAGCAAAGAGTTAAGCCACTGCTTAAGAACAGAGGAAGAGATAAAATTGGAGTTTTCAACTGGATTGAACTTATAATAACTGGAAATTAAAGGAAGGCTTTGGGGTCTGCCTGGAATGCTGTTAAGAGACTTTGAATTAGGTATTTGACAGAGCACAGTTGAAGGATGTGATTGGAAGAGATAAAAGTTCAGACTGCTCCATTATCCAGTTACATTTATGTGACAAGCATTTTAAAATATAATAAATCTTCCTCATATTCTCCTGCCTGAGCAAACCATACAAAAACAAACACAAAGGAGAGATTTACAGAATCTATATTCCCATCCAGTTGAACTCTAAAGATTTCACATAATCTCAACCTCCAAACTAATTCATCAAGTGCTTCAAATATAATGCTAGACTTATTTTCTGGGCTGTATTTTCAGACATTGCTTCTAATTGTACTTTTTTTTTGGTAACAGCCCACTAATCTACAATTCTACTTGCAACATCAATAGCATAGTTCTTAATAATCTTTTTTTCCAATAGTTTCTGGTTCACTGTTAGCCTACTTTGAATGATGCCAAAGTACATTTTCATTGTTGGATTTTAATTTTGTTTGCACAAAATGTTTTATATCATTTTAAGCAACTCAGTTATGCAAAAAGAAGTTGAGAACTATATCTGTGTGTTCAATCTGATGGACTTCAAAATGATGTAGTAACTCCTCAGAGGACATAGAATTATTTTATAAAATTATACTTTGTAAAAACCAGTGAGCAATTGGAACATAATTTATTGCACTACAAGGTGGACCTAATGATTTTAATATATAATCAGGGTGGTCTTGTTGTCCAAAGCTTACATTAATTATTACAGCCTAGAAATGGGAAACTGTCAACAGGAAGAAGGACTTCCAGTTTCTACTCTTAATATATGGTCCAGTTGACTGGCCAGTGGAAATTCATGGCTGACCTTTCTCAGAAGAAGACACAGGACTACAGAAACCAAAGATTACACCAGGGATTCTAGCCAACCATTGCCAGTTCCCACCAAAGACAGTGCAGCCAGTTTCAACCAGACTCATCATCCAGTCTCAGGATTTCACTGCACACTCATCATTTACTCTATTTTTAAGAACCGCGTGTCCTCTCTATAAATCACAAAGTACCTATACAGGAGAAAAAAATCAGGTTCACTGAACATAAGTGAGGAAGCCTAGAAGTGGATACCCACTCTGGCAGACTTCACACCAGATGGTCAAAACTTGCTTTTCTTTATTGAACATGTGTAGATTGGACAATGCTTATATGAGGGGTCCTGACTGGACACAACTTTTGTCTTCATATGCTCAATCTAAACCTCAGTGAGTTTTTTTGAGAGTCAGGAGATAACCTCAAATCCAAAAATAAATGATGTCTGTTTATTTATTTATTTATTTATTTATTTAATTAATTTTGAGGATTTGGGAATTGAAATCCAGATCCTCAGGCTACAGCGAATTTAAGGCAAGGTATCCTTGGAGCAGTAAAATCCAGCCAACCCAGAAAAACATTTGCATTTAAACTTGCATAGGAGGCCTTTTGAATTTGTAGATTATATACGCAAATATATTATTTATGGATGAAAATAATACAGTGACAATCCTGTAAAATTTCAATTAAATTCTCTTGTATTGAAACAGATTGAACATTAAAATTATATGAGGTGGAAAGATAATTATTTTTTTAGAATTCATATAAAAATAGTAAAATTGAATTATATAGTATAACCCATAATTTCCACTATGTGAAAATTACCATTATGTATTTAAAATATTACTAATAAAGTACATGTATTTTTGGAATAGCACTGTCAAAACTATGTCAAGACTCCAGAAAATCTAAGTTTACAGAACCATACTTTAGAGTTATGCTTGCATACTTTAGAATTATGCTTGTCCTGAGTTCAGGAAGATGAAGGACATGATCACTTTTTTTTATGCTACAGGTGAAAGATACATTTACTTTTTTAACAATATTTCTCCTGAGATATAAAAAACTAGAGAGAAACTGCCCTGAGAACAGCAAAATGCATTCCAGCTTTCCCAGGGCTGAAGGGAATCTGTTTCTTTCCTCTGTCATCTACACCCAAGTGATCGTTCACGCCTAGTTCAAATATCACCTCCTCTGGGAGGCCTTCCCTGATGCCAAGCCCTGACATCTCATCAGCTCCCATGACTTCTTGGACTCCAAGTGTCACCACACAGACATGGTTTCTCTCAGTTTCTCTGACACCTCTACATAACTAAGAGCCTCTGAGCATGGCTCTTGAGGAGCAGGCAACGGATTGGGTGGATGAGAGAAGCCAAGTGGACACATGCTCACACCTGGGTCTCAGAAGGACAGTCAACTTGACAACTGGGTCAAGGAGTAAAGGTTCACGGATATTCTCTCAGCCAGGCCCCAGGCCATGATTGGCATCAGGGTGAGGGCTTGTGGGTCGGGTCAGGGAGGCAGGCTGGGAGGACTGGCTGTGGAGGGGGATTTCTGCCCTCCTCCTGCCTGTTCCCCTTCCCCCTAAGTCTGGTGTTGAGCTCTGGATAAGCTGCAGGAAGCCAAGGCAGAGGATATCCAAGTGACATCTGACCTGTTCTCTGATGGGCATCGTGCCCATGTTCTGTCTTGCTCCACATGCCAGAGCATTCCCAGCTGCCCCTTCTCTGGTCACCCTGGAGGGCTCTGCCTGACCCTCTAGGGATCCCAGGCCCTGTTTTGTATGTCCACCATGCCATTCCTCCCACCAACTCGGCCTGGACACAGCATGGCCAAGCCGGGAGAAGGGAAGCCAGGGAGCCTGACTTCTGGGATTCTGGCCTCAGCTTTGCCCTTAACCTGTGGGTTCCTGTCGTGATGTGTGTGATCCTGGCTGACCCTCCGATTGTCCTCACTGAGGACTGAAAGGCAAGGTGAGAGGCTCCAGAGAAGAACAGAAGAGGACTGACTTGGGTTCGGAAGCCTGGCCCTCACTGAAGCCTGGCCCTCACCACCCTGGACAAGCCACGTCTGGTGCCCGCCTGTCTTCCCACCCGCCTGAGCCTGCACCCGCTCGGCCCCAGGCTGAGGAAGCATCATCCTGCTTCGCTATTGCAGACCCATCATCTCAGCTCAGGCTTCCTGCACAGGCCCCCTTAGCCTGATGCTTTGTTCTCAAGTGCAATGGTCAGATTGCTTGGCCTGGACCTTGGGGAGGAGGGAGAGGAGGGATGGAGAGAAGGGAAGGCAGGGGGGAGGGAAGGAGGGAGGGATGGAGGGAGAGGGAGGGCAGGGGCGGGGAGGGGAGGGAAGGGGGAGGGCAGGGGCGGGGAGGGAGCCGGAGGACAAACTCGACGCTAATTAAGTCTCATTAAAAAATGAAGATGACAATAAGGAATAAGGACAAGAAGAAAGAAAACCCCAGTGGAGGGGGAGGGAGAGGCTTGCCGAGGAAGCAGAACAGCAGCAAGAGAGAGGGAGAGGGAGAGGGAGAGAGGGAAAGAGGGGGAGAGAGAGAGAGAGAGAGAGAGAGAGAGAGAGAGAGAGAGAGAGAGAGCACGCAGGCACACGCACGCCCCAAAAAGACACGCGCACACCCCGCTCTCCCTCCTGGCAGGCTGGCCCCGCGC
Organism: Urocitellus parryii; assembly: GCF_045843805.1. Classification (NCBI taxonomy): domain Eukaryota; kingdom Metazoa; phylum Chordata; class Mammalia; order Rodentia; family Sciuridae; genus Urocitellus; species Urocitellus parryii. The sequence goes on from NW_027553586.1 coordinate 912,141, forward strand.
TTCCCCGCTCGGCCCTGCCCTGCCCCAGCCTGACACCCTCCTACTTAGGCCCAGAGCCTGGGCTGCCCTCTGGAGCCCAGGGTTGTGGCCCTCAGGACCCAGCACACTCAGACTCCAGTCCTGGCTCAGCGCCTCCTGAGCTCTGGGCTTCGGGCTCATCTCCTCCTGGGACCTCAAATAGAGAACCCTCATAGATATAAACTCATAGATATGTATCTGCCCAGCCATTGTCTTATAACTTCCTTTTGCCCTTCTCCGTTCTTAGAACTCCTGTTTCCTGCATCCCATGTTTTCTTTTTGGGATTATCCCTTAATTTTAAAAAAAAAAATATATATATTTTTTTGTTATACATGGACAAAATATCTTTATTTTGTTTATTTTTTCTGTGGTGCTGACAATCGAAGCCACTGCCTCCTGTGTGCAAGGCAAGTGCTATGCCTCTGAACCAGCCCCATCCCTTCATTTTAGTAATATTGTTAGTCTCTTGAGAAAAGATATTTGGGGACATAAGATTTGGAAATATATATGAAAATGATTAGTTGATGGAATTTCAGGTTGAATATAACCTGAATACATTGCTTGATATTTTTTTGGCAGTTTCAGTATTATTCTGATTCTTGACTTTATATTTGTCTTATTTTTCCTCTTTTAAAAGCTTTTTATCTCTGATCTTACGTTTCACAATAATACATATTTAAAATTTTTCACTTATTGTGTTATATAGTGGTATATTGGTTTCTTTCAGTACTTTTTTTAAAAAAAATTATTTTCTTTTTAGTTATATATGACAATAAAATGTAATTTGACTTAGTATACATATATGAAATATAACTTTCCATTCTTATGGTTGTATAGAGTATGTCCAATTCATTTTATTCTATTCCCCTCCCTTCCTTTCATTCCCCTTTGCCTAATCCAGTGAGCTTCTGTTGTTTCCCCCACCCCTATTGTGTGTTAGCACCCCCAGAGCAGAGAATATTCAGTCTTTGGTTTTTAGGGATTGGCTCATTTCACTTAGCATGATAGTCTTCAGTTCCATCCACGTACCGACAAATGCCATAATTTTATACTTCTTTATGGTTGAGTAATTGCATATTTATACCACAATTTATTTATCCATTCAACTGGCACTTAGGTAAGTTCCAGAGCATAGCTGTTGTGAATTGAGCTGCTATAACCATCACTATAGCATGATGGTTTTAAGTTCTTTGGGTATATGCCAAGGAGTGGGATTACTGGGTCAAATGGTGGTTCTATTCCAAGTTTTCTGGAATTAATAATATTGCAGTCCCACCAGCAATATATTAGTATACCTTTCTCCCCACATCCCTGCCAATATTTGTTATTACTTGTATTCTTGATAATTGCCATCCTGGCTGTCCTTCAGTTCTATGAATTCTTTTAAACATTATTTCTTTAATATTCTCCTCTTTGATTTTCCCTGGTCTCCCCTTCTGGAAAGATTATAATTGGATATGAGCCTTAAAATTTATTTATTTTAATATTTGTCATCTGTTTTCCATTTTCTTTGGCTTTTGTTCTATTTTTCAGGAGAATCCTTCATTTTATCTTGATTTGTTTTTTCCTCCTGTTTTGCTTGTCATCATTTCAATTTCAGTGTTTTGATCTTTAAACATTTCTTAAAATCCTTTTGCTTTGTGTATGTGATATTATCTCTAATTTCAGCAATGAAGATAACAATAGACTTTTTGTAAGAGCTGTATGAAAATTAGAGCAATAATACCAGTACATCACTTAGAAAAGTCCCTGGTACATGGAAAGCACTCAGTCATGTTAGCTATTTTTCCTTTAAGGATATCAGAGATCTTTTGAAGTTTTGTTCTGTGTCTGTATTTTCTGTTGTGGGTTTTGTCATCTTTGTTTTTGTCTCTTTTATGGGATGGAACTTTTTCTCAAGTGTCTAAGGGGTTCAGTAAGTGAACAGTTTTTTTAAAAGCATGACACTAAGAATGTTACCCAAAGCTCTCTAGTTGTAGTTTTGGTGTATTGCCATGGACTCTTCCCTAAAGGATGTTGAAGCCTTCACTCTTGGACAGTGTGATTGAGGTGAATCACCTTTTCTGCGGGGAGAGCCCTTGATATCATTTAAGTGCACCCTCTTTGGATTTATTCACTTTTTAAAAATTATTTTCTAATTCCTTTCCTTGGGAGAAGGAGTTTAGATAATAGGTATTATTGGAACCTATGTGGATAGTAGGTGATAGGCCTCACCCTCAAAAACCTTTTATTTATTTATTTCTTGGTGAGGTGCCTCATTCTTGTCCTATACTATACCTGACTCTGTTAAGTTGGAACTTGTTCCTTTCAGTTTCTTCAGAGACCAAAGTCTGATGTCTTGTAGAGGAAGAATTCATAGTCCTTTAATTGCAATAAGTAGATAGGTAGGTTCCTTGGAGATCAGACAACTTTGCGTACTTTCATATAAAAGTTTTAAGTCTTGTAAATACATGATTCATCTATGCATTTTATATTTCTAACTTCTAAGCTTTTAAGCACTTTGGAGAAAATATACTAGCTTCTTTTAGGAAGTCCCTTGGATTTCTGAGCTGCTGAGTTAGTGACTTTTAAAATTTTTTTCTGGGGCTGGGGATGGGGCTCAATTGGTAGCACACTTGCCTAGAGTGTGTGAGGCACTGGGTTCGGTTCTCAATACCACATAAATATTTTGAGACATGTCTCACAACGCTTAAACTTGCAACTCTATTTTAGCCTTTCTGATAAACTGAGCCTCTAAGCCCAGTTAAATGACTTTTTCTGAATCTGTTTTCTACCTTCCAAAAATAGGTATTTATCACTTGACATTTGTCTTTTTTAATATTCTCTCTTCATGTTGTGGGTTTTCTTTTTTAATTAATGTTTGTTTTTGGTAAGTTTTTGGGAAGGGGCTGTTCTGGCATGTTTTAAAATCTAATATGTATTTGCTTTCATCACTGTTAATTTTCCTTTTATTTTTTACTTCCTACTTCCTAGGATTCTTTGGATTTCATATTTTTGTAACAGTTTTGTCATAAATCTATCAAGTTCTGTGAGTTATCCCAAAGGACTTTTAAAAAATATATAAAAATAAATAAATAAATAAATATATTGTGTCTATCTACAACTAAAAAAAAAAAGATTCCATCTTACCCCAGTCAGAATGGCTAGCATCAAGAATATTTAAAAAATAGCTGGACACTGTGGCATTTGCCTGTAATCTCAGTGACTTGAGAGGCTGAGGCAGAAGGATCACAAATTTGAGGCCAGCCTCAGCAACTTACTGAGTCCTTGTCTCAAAATAAATAAAAAGGATAGGGGATGTAGCTCAATGGTAAAGTGCCCCTGTGTTCAATCCCCAGGACAAACACAAAAACAAAAAAAAAATAAATGCTGGTACGGACCTGTTAGAAGTCAGGAACACTTATACACTGTTGATAGGAGTGTAAACTAGTACAGCCACTGTGGTAATCAGTGGGGAGGTTCCTCAAAACCTAAAAATAGAAATATCATATGATCTAACTCTACTACTCCTGGGTGTATACCTGAATGATACCTGCATGCCTATGTTTATTGCAGCACATATCACATTAACTGTTATGTGCTATTAGCCAAGGTGCCTGTTAATGGGTGAATGAATAAATAAAATGGAGACTACATATACCATGGAGTATTATTCAACTATAGAGAAAAATGAAATCGTGATCTGTAGGCAAATGGATAGAACTGGAGAAAAACATGGTATAAGAAATAAGCTAGACTCAGACAAATATCACATGTACTGTCATGTGTGATCTAGAGGGAAAAAAGATTAAGTAGAAGGGAGACTATTAAGAAAAAGGGCATCATGGGGGGGAAGGATTGAAGGGACAGTGGGTGAGAATATATGAATATACATGTGTGAATATACCACAATGAAACTTTTTATTTTGTATAATTAATATGCACTGATAAAAATTTGGTTTTGGATTGGGCCAAAGGAATATGGAAAATCCTGATGAACTATTCTTGTGATAATATATACCTGTGCAGTAACCCAAAACCTCATGTCTTCCAGTTTAATTGTATCTCCTTTGATTGAATTGTATTAAATACATATGGAAAATTTTTGTAATTTGTGTCCATATTTATATTCTCCATGAAGACTCTCACCCTTGTATTCTACATCACTGCTTTGAAAAATAGGTTGTTATACAATTTAGGCCTCAAAATACGTGGCTGTCATACCTGAACTTGAGTTTTCCAAGGTTCGGTTAGTGAGGTACTTAACAGACTGCATTTCACATAGAGAACTATAATCACTATTGAGCTACCTTATGTTGCTTTCATTGTTATTCTTGGAAGGTGACCATCTAAACTGTAGAAAAAGAGGAATGGTGCTGGTTTTATGAAGTGGTTTTATGTCCTCCTGTTTTGCTAAATTATTGTATTTAAATTTTTCTAATTTCCTGAGTATTCTAAGTGTACATTCTATTTCTAAAAATTAATACATTCCCCTTTTGTTAAATTATTATTTTCCTATTCAATAGTTCAAACATACTGTTGTATAAGCATTTTTATTAGTATGTTAATGGAGTTTGGTTTATCTTTAGGTCTCCTCCCTTAAGTTAAGTGATACCAGTTCTGAACATCTAAAGTCCTCCAAATGGCAATCCCCAAAGGTTATGTTTCTGAATTTTGAAATATTGAAAGTTGAAATTCCCAGAACCACAGTTTCCATTGTGGATACACGGGGGTAGGGGGTATTATATGATAAGTGTACAAATTTGATGCTAAGTAGGAAAGGGGTTGGTGCTTTTACAGTTATATATGAGATAGCTGCATAATGATATATGGAATGAATGTTGGAAACCCAGTAAAACATTATTTTGGGTGTGTCTGTGAGAGTATTTCCAGTGTAGATTGGTGAGAGATTCTCGAGTGGACTAGAATCAGAAGATCCAGAAGCATAGCACACTGGATGGGACAATTTAATAGGGACTTCCTTTCATGTATAAATGAATTGTAGAAGAATTTTTAAACAGAGCAGTACTAGTTAGAAAATGAGCATGAATGGATTTTTTGAGGAACACCATGTGTCCTAAAAGAAAAAAGAAGCTATATATTATGATGTAAGGCTTCAAAATATAACTAAAGATTGTGAGGTCTTATAGACTCTTCTTGCAGTTGCCAATTTCTATTCTTGTGATATGTTTTTTGATATATCAGATTTTCCTTTTAGTTTTTTTTTAAATTAAATGCATTTTAAAATAATTTACTATGGTGGGTATTTCATTAGTATCATTTCTAATACTGGAGGTATAAATTGTGTAAAGAATTTTCTGAGTTCTGATTTGTTGTATGCATTATTTGCAGATTTAACTGTGCAAGTGCATTTTCACAACATTGACTGTATGGGAGCGTGGAATATGTAAAAATGTAAAAAATTCCTCAGTAAATGAAGAGGTGTTCTTTTTTGTACATCTATGTTTATGAAAGATTAAATCTATCTTTAGTATCTCCATTGTTTAGGTCATGACCCCTTGTGGGTCTTGATTGATTTCATCAAGAAACTTAGATTATTCATCTTTGTATTTCATAGAACCATTGTTCTAACACTGGGTACACAGAATTACCAGTTATAGTGATATGCATTTGTACGTTTAGCTTGTTAACCTATTTGAGTAGTTTGTATGCTCATAACTCATTATCTGTGCAGTTGTTGGTAGTATATTTGAGTGTGCTTGCAAAAAATATATATTATTGGCTATTATAATTTGTAAAATTAAGTAATCTGATATGTTTTGTGTTTCTTGAATCCCATTATGAAAATGTAATTGCCCTTTTAAGAAAATTTTAAACTGTTTTTTTTCCAGAATTATATTTTTGGAGTTTGGGTCTTTCGGGATCTCAGAATTTAGGATTATGTCATTCCAGATTGTGTTTTCAGGATTATGACCCAAACCCATAGGTAGAATATAAACAGATGTTTTGAATAACAAACAAACTGTACTAGATCCTTTTGTATACATTATAGTAATTAGTTTAATCTTTGCATTAACATTGTGAGTTTGGGAGCATTATTTCATTTTTACTAATAAGGAAATGAAATGTGTAGCAAGGTTAAAGATTTTACCATTATTAAATGGCAAAATAAGCTTTAAAGTGACTAGATGTTGAGTTGACTTTTTTGGAATTTGATTTCTAATTTGTATCACTATTGTGAAGATTCATAATCATAATATAGTCATATGAAAGTGCTTTGTGGAAGTGCAGAAGATAGATGTTATCATTGCCTCTTGTTAATATATTTTCAGTATGATTTATGTTAGGTATTTGGTCTGAGAAAATGGCAAAAGTGGCTTTGGAAAAAAATTACAGTAGAATGTGTTATTTGTATTTTAAAAAAGTAAACTCACATACTTAAAATAATAAAATTTATAGTTTTGGTTTTATTTTAGGAAATTAAAGCTTTATTCAAATGTTTCTTGCAAAAACAAATACAGTTTACATCTAGTTGGCAGACGTTTATCTAGTTTAGTGAAATTGATAAGGAAGAGAGAGGCCTGGGCATGTGGCTCAGTAGTAGAACACTTGCCTAGCATGTTAAGGTTGTGGGTTCATTCCCTGAAATCTTCTCTTCAAACCTATCAGAAGTACTTTATGAAAAGATAAGAGATAAAGGATGATTACATGAAAAATCATAAAAAGTTTCAATCAGAATCCATAAAACAGTGACAGGATGGACAATAATTAAAAAATCAAGTAATTGTATGTTCCAAAATATTAAAAACAGTATCAATGTAGTAGTTTTAATAACTTTTAAGTTTGACAGCACTGGGAAAAATATTATAGGCCACTTTATGAAAATAAATACAAATAGCAAATAACAGGTGAGCTCAAGGCTTCTTATCCATTCAGTACATGGCAAGGATTTAAACTAGGTTGAACTGGCTATACCTGCATTGCCTCTCAAAAGGTTTCTTGGGGCTAAGAGAGCAGCTCAGTTGCAAATGATTCCCAGATTCTTTTTTTTATTAAAGAGAGAGAGAGAAAGAGAGAGTGAATTTTTTAATATTTCTTTTTCAGTTTTTCGGTGGACATAACCTCTTTAATTTATTTTTATGTGATACTGAATATCAAACCCAGTGTCCCGTGCCTGCCAGGTGAGCATGTTATTGCTTGAGCCACATCCCCAGCACAATTCCAAGATTCTTACAATCAGCTTTCCTTAATTACTTAAACTTTTGATTATACTAGATATGTTCTTTTGAGAGAAAAATTAATCTTCACAATTCAAAATAACTTCAGGTTTGGTGAAATACTCATGGCCTTGCTCATGGCATTCAGATACATGATCACAGCCTCTTTGCTTTTCGTTGACCTGTTATTTCCATTTTTTTTTCTTCTTACTTTTCTTTGAGAACTATTTATTGGTAATGAGATTGTTTTAAAGAATGCTGATTTTATTCCTCTTGTTACTGTCAAGAATGAATATTTCATAACCATTTCTCTCTCTCTCTTTGGTCAGTCTGTAAATTTCTCTCTCTCTCTCTCTCTCTCTCTCTCTCTCTCTCTCTTACACACACACACACACACACACACACTAATTTGTTTTTTGTTTTTTTTATTTTTATCTTCTCCAACTTTTTCTGAGTCCTAATGTCTTTTTTTTTAATGTGGGGCTGATTTTCAAAATCAGTGCCTCATACATGCTAGGCAAGCACTCTACCACATAGATAAAACCCCAGCGCAGTCCAACTGTCTTGATCTGAGAATTTTAGTATGTTGGCCTGGAAAATTCTGCCATCATAAGTCATATTCTAAGCCTTGTATACAACAACATAGATTATTTCAGAAGGAGAATTTTAAGACATTCTTTTTTCGGGTTGGTGGCAGGTATGGTGAATACCAGGGATTGAACCCAGGGCCTCTGGGCCACTGAGCCACATCCCTAGCCTTATTTTGAATTTTTATTTAGAGACAGGGTCTCACTGAGTTGCTTAGTGCCTCACTGTTGCTGAGGCTAGCTTTAAACTCAGGATCTTCCTGAATGTTAAGACATTCTTTTACAAAATTTGCTTAAAAATGTGATAGGTAATGTATTACAAAAAGAAAGAAAAAAGCCTGTGATCAGAATCAGAAGGCTAATTATACATTTAATAACTTTGCATACATCAGAGCAATCATCATGAGGCGCGGGAAAATCAAATAACAATACTCAAACATGATTAGTACATTCATTGGTGGGAACAAATCGGGCAGGAGTGATAGGCCAGTCCTAAGAAGGGGGGGTACATTCAAATTTATTGGTTTGGGCCCTGTATGCCTACGTGCCAAATTGCACAGGGTCCAGGTTATTTATCTACTAAGTGGTCAGGGGGAATATCTACTGGGCAGTCCCGGGAATTGTCTTAACAGCTACAGGAATTCCAGGTTTTGTAGTGTAGCATAGGAACTTAACAATACCTGGTCCTTTACATTTTAACTCAGGCTTTGCAGCTTAGAAAGTTTACAATATCTGGTCTTTTACACTTTAACTTCAATTTCAATTTCTTTTACTCTTACAGTATAAATGAAGATTTATGCCCATAGGGAATTTATAATCTGGTTGGAGATGAGATGAACCATAAACACTTGAAAAATTAAATGAAAGCAAGAAAATAATTACATAATAATCCTGGCTTAATGAGATTAATTATATAAAGTGTTTAACAGAGTGCCTAATACATGGTAAATACTTTGAAATGCTTATTTTCTTCCATTTTGACTAAACACTAAAAGTTCCATAAAATAATATGTACATGTAGAGATTTGTTTTGTTTTTAAATGATAATAAATGTGCTTGAGTTTCAGAGAGATTTCTATGAAATAGACTCAAATTTGAATATTGGTAGAATATGAAAAGAAAAAGTGTTTGGGGAGGTTAGCAGGAAAAGGGAAAGGCAAACAGCAAGGCATGGACCTGGAAAAGTTCAGTTCTCTCTGAAGATTCATTGCTTCAGTTGAAGCCCAGAGTGTGTGAGCAGGGATTATGAAAGGTGAAGCTAGGAAGAGTAGTCTGGGACAGATAGTGGATATCCTTATTCTTCTTGGAAGAGGCTGGTGCTGAAGTCTGGCTGGGCACAAATAACTGAGCCATCACAAAGCTTTGTAGATTCAAACAGCCACTCTTTATTTCCCAACTCTCACCGGCACTGCACACACCACACGGGAACACACTCCCTCCACTGGGCTCTGTCCAATCCTGCCCCGCCCCAAGAACTCACAGGAACTCCAAAGTAGCAGGCACCAGAGGCAGCAAGAGCTGCCCCATTGCCCAACAGTAAAGGTCAAATATGCAATTCAATCAATCCAGCCTCACAGCAATTATATACAGCTTAACTCAAATCATCATCTCAATGGTTCGCTAGCATCACCTTTCAACCATTCCCTCTGGCAAATGCCAGGAGTCATTCTGACTGGGCTGTGGCTCTCAACAGGCTGGACTTTATATGCCACCCGAGATTTATAGGTTTACACCTTATACATAGAGAATGAATGCTTTAATTATAGAAAAGTAGGCCCCCTGAAGAATGCTACTTTAAGGATGAATGTACATATCAAAAGAATTTTATTGGTTTAAAATGTGTTTAGAACCCCTTTGGAGCCATAAACATCATACAGTATAGAAGATTTGCCATTTGCATCGCGTGCTTTCTGAGACCATTTCAAATCCTCAGATTTTAACATTGTAAGATTTTTGTGCAAATCTTTACTTGCCCTGAATGTATTTCTATGGAGTCTTATGTTTCTTGTATATACTACTATTCTACATGTTAACATTCTTTTCAACTTTAGTGAATGTTTTATTTTACTTTATGAATTATTTTTGATCAGGTTGGAGTATTTGGCGAATCATTTCAATGATTGTTTTTTTTTTTAATCTCAAACATTTGGTGGACTTGTTCACATTCATAGCTACAAGTTATTACGAAATTTGATAATCTGTTCCTTTTCAGGTTAAGAGCTATCATTTTCTTAGTGTTAACACTTTCCCTTCTTCCAATATTTTTATTAACAGTTTGGCTTTCTTTGGTGGCGATGAGGAAAACATTCTTTACGAAGAAACTTTGTGAGCTGGGGTTGTGGCCCACTGGTAGAGTGCTTGCCTAGCATGTGCAAGCACTGGGTTTGGTCCTCAGCACCACATAAAGATAAATAAATAAAATAAAGATAATGTATCTAACTACAACTAAAAAAATATTTAACAAAAGAAACTCAGGATTTTAAATTAACATTTTTTATTAGTTGCTCAAGACAATACAATGATCTCGACATATCATACATTTGATTCAAATAGGGTATGGATTCTCATTTTTCCACATGTACAAACTGCAGGAGCACATTGGTAATACATCCATGTGTATACATACAGCAATCCTAGTGTCAGTTGTATTTTGCTGCCCTTCCTATCCACCCCCGCCCTGCTCCTCCCCTCCCATCACCTCTCTCTACCCATTCTACTGTGACACTTATTTCTCTTTTTTCTTCCCTTCCCCCTCACACCTTCGTATATGTATTTTGTGTAACCATGAGGGTCTCCTTCCATCTTCCTTGAAATTCCCCTTCTCCCTCCCATTCCCTCCCACCTCTTTACCTCTTTTCCTTGTTTCATGGTAATCTTCTTCTCATGCTCTTCCTCCCTACACTGTTTTGAGTCACCTCCCTTAAATCAGAGAAGACATTCAGAATTTGTTTTTTAGGGATTGTCTAACTTTGCTTAGTATAATCTGCTCTAATGCCATCCATTTTCCTGCAAATGCCATGATTTTGTTATTTTTTAGTGCTGAGTAATATTCCATTGTGTATAAATACCACATTTTTTTTATCCATTCATCTGTTGAAGGGCATCAAGGTTGGTTCCACAATCTACCTATTGTGAATTGTGCCGCTATGAACATTGATATAGCTGTGTCCCTGTAGTATGCTCTTAGGTACACTTGTACATTGCTGGTGGGACTGCAAATTGGTGCAGTCAATTTGGAGGGCAGTATGGAGATTCCTTGGAAAGCTGAGAATGGAACCACCTTTTGACCCAGCTATCCCCCTTCTCGAACTATACCAAAAAAAAAAAAAAACACTTTTTAGTAATTGCCTTTGAACATTGAGATGTAAATTAAAAACATTAGGCTAAACTCAAGCATTTTTAGTCTTTGAATTAGGCCTTAGCCTCTCCATTGCCTTCACAAAGTATCTTCTGCATGGGTAACCATGAGTGTCATAGTCTGATATACTGAATATGTTTGTAGAATACTTCCCTTGATCGATATCTTCTTTTCTCATACTTCTTTGTGTGCCTGTATCTGTGTGTGTGTAGATATGCATATCATATGCATCTGGTTTCATGTTTTTTTCAGTGAACTTTCTAGCCCCTTGAGCAAACATCAGGAACATTTGTAAAGATTTAATATTTAAGAGAGTAAAATGTGCTGTGGTAACTGATTGGTTGGGAACCCAAGTGAACCTTTATGAGATTGTAGAAACCTACTGCTGGGTGGTTACTTATATACTGAAATAAGGCAATGATGTGGATATAATTAATTTAGTGGTTTGGGTAGTTGAGGGTTTTCTGTATGGAAAAACCAGTATTTGTTATCAGACATTTGGAGATGGCTTTGTGAAAGAATGCACCACTCTTTCCTATAGCATTTCAGAGGTAATATGTCATCTAAAAACTTCCTAATCTTTTTTGAAAAGGAATGATAGACAAATAAATGTAAATAGTACAGGAATTTTTTTTATGCTAGTTACAGAATAAATACCAGGTCAAAAATTTTTGAAAAGAGCAACAATTCTATATTTGTCTCCAAAATTAAATAGATGTCCCATTGTATTTTATTTGTGTTTGTTTTTATATTCACTGCTTTTGCCTGTAACTGTTTCTATTGTAAGTACATCTATCATATGTTATTTGTACTCATGGTGTATATGACATGTTACATCTACTGGACTGTGAATACTGTTTTATTTCTATTGTTAGTCTTTTAATCCAGTAACTGTGCCTAGTACAGTGTAGGTGCTCGATTAATATTGTGAGTTGAATGAATATGAATATTTGACTGTATCATTTGAATTATCATTTATTAGAAGACTGAACTATCTTAGCTTTTCTTGTGGACTGGTCATGTACCCTAACTAGATTGGAATGTGTTATGAGTAGGAACTTGATTTTGTCTTTCTTAAATTCTTCTTTACAACACTTTGGGCTGTAGTGGGTAATAGGTATTCTCAAACATGTGATTGAACTGAAATATGTTGGTAGTTTTTATTTACGTATCAGGAGATTCCTAAAAACACAGCCATTAATAAGAAATTTGGAAGAGATTCAAAATGCCAGTATATATACTTGTCTGTCAGCTTGTGGGCTTATGTAAGAATCCATACTTTCATGGAGTAAAGAGTTGTGGTTCTGGGTCCTTGCTTTTGAGTGGCCTACTTGCTGTATTTTGGCCTTCTACCTGTATCACACATGATGTAAGTCAGTGGCTCTTCAAATGTGGTCTCAGATTAGAACATCACATAGGTACTTGCTAAAAATGCAGATTCTCCTGCCCCCTCCAGATCTACTAAATCAGAAACTCTGAGGGTGGAGCCAAATCTGTGTTTTAATTAGTCCTCTAGGTAATTTTGAAGGTGAATTTTGATGTCACCATGTGATGTAACTATCTTTAAGACAGAGGGCTAAAGTCAATGCTTATGTGCTAGAGAAAACCCAACTAGCAGCCTAGATTAATGTGAATAAAAAGAGTTTCTCAGCAAATTATAGGGGTGAGTTAGCACGTGTGAACCCTTAGAACAGTGCCCAACCTGTGGCAAATACTTACTTCAAAACTACAATTTTATTTCTTATGAGGTCGATTGCAGTTGCCCGTCATGCATTTGGTGTATAAGCCCATGACAATGATATGACTTTAATTCTTCATGTGGTTTCCTGCCAGTCTATGAATTCCTCAAAGGCATTGGTTGTTTCCTGTTTACTATATTTATATACTGTAATCTAAGGGGAACTCTTCTTTTAGTATTTTGACTAGAAAACATTGTTCTTTGGAAATTCTTCCTTGAGGCTAAAACATCCTTGGACACAAGAAGATTTCTTTAAACCTACACAGGCCCTTGAGGCGGCTGCCTGGAAAGTTATCTCATGAAGGTGCTGTTCAAAGGAATTAAAAAGCCCAAGAAAACAAGAAATATATGGACCTTGTCATTTTGGCCATAAATTTTTAGCAGAGCCTTATTGCAAAACTTTGACACTTGTAGGCATGGTGGCAAACACCTACCTGTAATCCCAGTGACTCAGGAGGCTGAGGAAGGAGGATCACTAAGTTCCAGGACAGCTTTGGCAACTAAGTGATTTAAGCCAAGTGATTTAAACTTTGGAAACTAAGTGATTTAAAAATAAAAAGGGCTAGGGATGTGACTTATTGGTAAAAGATCCCTGGGTTCAGTCTCCAATACCCCAAGCAAACATTGAACCTTAGCAAAAAACAAACAAACAACAAAAAAAGTTTTTTTTTTTCCCCAAAGGCCCTAATTGCTGAGAAAAATCAAGTCTAGTGGAGTTTTAGACATCACATATACCCAGACACTGAGTGAGCCCTTTTTAGGATTCTTTTGAATGTCTCCCCATTATATATGTATCTCACATCTTGACAGATATGTTCTTGGCAGAACATGGAAGTAAATAGGAAAGTTGAACCAGATTTCTCCCAGCTTATTGTAATGCAAAAACATCAATAATAACATCTAGCTCTCAGCCTTCTTTGGTGGCACATGCCTATAATAACCAGCAGCTCCAGAGGCTGAGGCAGGAGGATCTTGAGTTCAAAGCCAGCCTCAGCAAAATTGAGGCACTAAGCAATTCAGTGACTCTGTCTGTAAATAAAATACAAAATAGGGCTGGGGATATTGCTCAATGGTTGAGTGCCCCTGGGTTTAATCCCTGGTACAAATAAATAATTAATTAAATAAATAAGAAACCTAGCTATCATTGAAAAATCCAGGACAAATGCTAAACTAGATGGATCCCTTAGGACAAGAGGCATGGAAACTTGTAGGAAATGACTGTAACACTGATCCCTCTGAGGTAGTACAGTGGTTCTCAATCCTAGCAACCTCTAAGCATCACTGGGGAGCTCTTAAAACATGCCAATACTTGTTTTGGATTCCAGTTCTTCCTAGAGACTCAGATTTCACTGGTATTAAGATGGAACCTGAGAATCAGGATTTGGGTAGCACCACTTTCAAGCAAGATCTACCTGTTCCTTAAGGACCAGTGTTCCAAAAGCAGCGTGATGCAGGCATTCAGTGATTCAGACAATACGAACAACAGGGACCCTACCACGTTCTCCGTACCAGTGGGTATGTTGTTATCTTGGGCTGAAAGAGTGGAGAGTGGCCCACATCACAGAACTCCCACCTCATGACACGTGACACAGTGAGAAAGAGTGCACTTGATCCTTTTAAACATTTAATTAAGCAACTCCTACACTGTCATGACGAAATGAAACTTGTTGAGTGTTACAGAGTTTAATGAGAAATAAAAATAAAAAATTCTCACAAAAGCTCCATTTAAGCCTATTATAAGTGCTGCACTCTCTTCTGAACATGGATTTTGAAAAAAACTGTCAAAATGTAAATCCTCAGCACCCTAAAAATGACTTATCATTTTGATTCAATCTATAAGTCGATGATCATATTTCTAGTGCCAAATTTTGACATATGAGAACTGCAATAGCAAAGAATAGAAATGCATCTTGTTTGCCCAAGTCCTCCCCAAGACTCACCCACCCTGTGGGTTCCCCAGAAAGCACAGGGATGGTCCAAAGAGCCAGTAAGTGAGGCAGCATTTGCTAGGCTTTGCTGCTCTGAATTCAGTTCTGCTGCTTTGCATTGAACTCTGTACAAATGTTCTGGATGATCCTGGGGTTGTATTTGTACAGGTTGTCAAACTCATCCACAAAGAAGGAGTGGTCTCTGGCAGAGTGAGTGGCAATGACCTCCAGCTTGTCCTGTGGAAGCCATGCAACCCTTATTGAACAGGTGATCACTCCTATGGGGACAAAGATCAGATGAAACAAATGCCCCTAAGAAAAAGTGTTGTTGATGAATCTTTGCCGTTTTGCTGCCCTGTCAACACAACCCAATCCCAAATCAGAAATATGTCAAGCAAAAGAAAAAAACTCCCAGGGAACTCTGGGTTCTAGAATTAAGACCAGGTATGGCCATTCATTCATCCATTCATTCAAGAAATACTTTTGAGCATCCACTTCAGAGAGGAGGTAACAATCTTCAGTGGGGAAAATGGAGAGACTGCCTGCTGTGATAGTTCTTGATTTGGTTGGGGGCAGTTGGATATCAGGTTCTTGACCTTACTCTACAAACTCCTATTCCTATACCACCTTCAGGTTAACCAGGGTGGATGCACAGGATGGCCAGGAAACAGAGGGCAGAACCTGAGGTGGTCTTCCTGCCCAGGCACCTGCCCTGCAGCCCCCTTTCTGCCAGTGGCCCATCTCATCTTCTAGGTGTACAGTCCTGCTTATTAGGAGCTATCAATGCTTCACATAGCTCTGGTCTAATATGCTTTCAGTTAACCATCATGCTGCATATTAACTGCCAGTCCCTTTTCTCACCTCTCCAGCTTCTTTTCTCTGAATATCGTCTCAATTAGGAGAAGTTAGCCTTGGGTTTTAAAATGCTGGTTAAGTGGCCATGGGAACTGAGCTTAGACTGAGCAAGCCCATGTTTCTGCTCAAAGAAAGAAAGAAAGAATATCCCCCTATAAAGACTAGAGAACAGTATGCAACTTTTCAGATCCTTGAGACCACCCTTGCACAGAACCTTCTACTGTCAATTCTGACAGATGGTTGTTAACTCTGGACTTGGATTATCCTAGGAACACAATGCTCATTGCATTTTTAGATGAATCACAGTGTTTGGCTGAGCAGGAACCCGCCTCCATGTAATTTGTATCTATTGGTCCCAGTTCTTTAAAGCTTTTCAGAATATGATCCCCTGAGAACTCCCACTTCCAACAGTCTTCTCATTCCCTCACTCCCTGGGTGAGGCCCAAAGAAGGTTCCTAGAGAAATAAGTGAGGGTGGGACTGAACGTGAGCTTGGACAGATGTGCTAGAAAAAGCCCTGGGCTGATGAGCCAAGAGCTGGCCCATGTGCCACTCACTCTGGGATTTGGAGCGGGTAGCTTATGACCCTTGAACTAACTCTGCTGATGTGAGACCAAGGGAATTTGTGACAACTGGCACAAAGAACATCACCATCTCACCATTGTGAAGGTGCCCCACAGACTCTGCAAAAGGCAAGTCCCTGAGAAGACTTTGCCTGAATGCATTGTCTAGATACTTTGGTTTCTGGAAGTCAGCACCACCTGTTCATTAAGAATTGTCTTAGGAAGGATTTAAAGCAGCTGTCAAGAATACAAAAAATCCTGAAAAAATAACCCATATTAAAAGTATGCACAGAAAAGGGAAAAATAATTGAACACTGTGTTGTGTGAGTTTTGTACCCTAGCACTTAGAGGTCTCCAGTTCCTCTGACTACTTTATTCAGTTTTATCATTGTTATTGTTACTATTTTTCTTTTTCTTAGTTGTAGATGGCTACAATACCTTTTATTTATTTATTTTTATGTGGTGCTAAGGATCAAACCCAATGCTTCACACTTGTTAGGCAAGTTCTCTACCACTGAGTTACAACCGAAGCCCATTTAATATTACTATTATTATTATCATTTTGGGTTTCTTCAGGCTATTATATTTTCAGGCTCTTTTATGGCACTTTTGAGAAAATATATATTAATTAATTCATAAATGTGATTTATTTTCTAAACACTTAAGTACTTTGTTCATTTTTTGTGTTCTTTTAAATCATTATTTCTTAATTTTAGGTGGACACAATATCTTTATTTCATTTTCTTATGTAGTGCTGAGGATCGAACCCAGTGCCCCATGCGAGTACACTATCACTTGAGCTACATCCTCAGCCCTCATTTTTTGTGTGTTTTTGAGCCTTCTCTCGACAACTTAGAAATTTTTATATGGAAATATCACTTTTAAATATTCTGAATTAAAATTTCTTAGGGTTTTCCCCCCAAACCCTCAATATCTAATTTACAAACATAGTATGACTTCCTTAAAGAACACTATTAGTCTTTAAAAGGCATTAAGGACAAATTGGTGTCTTCAACACAGCTAGGGATTTTTTTTTCTTTCATAGAAAGTGAAAAATAGAATTCCCTTTTAGTGTCTCAAGCCCTGGTGGGAAAAGCCTCAGGATGTAGGAGGTCAAGGAAAGGCTCCCTGTTTTCAAAGACACTGGGGGAGTCTCTGCTGCCCTTCATCCTTCCCTCTTTGCTACTCAGACACCTGCAATATTTGCTCCTCTAATGGCTTTGAACAGTTTTGAGAGTCACAGACAAAACCAACACACAGAAAAGCAGAGCCTTCCTTGCCCTCCAAGGACAGCCTCTCCCTGCTCTAGAGAGGAGCCTCAGCAGCTGGCTGAGCCAGATTCCCCCTACCCTCTGATGGGTGGCCATGGCTGGTATCCGCACGTCATCGTAGGTCCTGCTGCGTTCAGTGATGAGGATCATCAGCTTTCTCTTGTTGGGTTTGGACTTCTTGAAGAGCTTCTCCAGGGCATAGTGGATGGAGGCGCCAGTGCTGGTGCCACCACTCCAGTACCCCCACCCTCTTGATGGCGTTGAGGATGTCAGGCTTGGTGCTGTACTTGTCAAACCCAAACTCCAGCCGCTGCTTGTAGGGTTCTGCACGGCCTGATACGTGTGTCTGTGTCTGAAATCTCAAACTCCTTGCTGATGTTGGCCATAAACTGCAGGACTGTGCAGAAGTTGCCTGCCCCCACACTGCTGGAGCCGTCAATGACAAAGCCAATGTCGGCTGAATTTAAGCAGGTCATTCTGCAGGCCAGACGGTCGGTGTCACAGACCCTCTTCACCAGGGGCTGCATGGTCTTGGAGCAGCCCAACCAACTCTGCACGTTGAACCATTGGTTCTGCACACAGCCTGGAGGACAGAGGGGAGGGACACTCACCAGGTCAGCAGTCAAGTCCCCCAACCTGGCACCCTTACCTTGGGCCTCCAGGTGGGTGAAGAAGCAAACAGACTCCTGTTTACTGTGCTAGTCCTTGTTGATGGCTCTTTCCCTTTCTGTTCCCCTATGTAGGCACTTGCTGAGACAAAGACCTCTCCAGTAATCTCTGAAATCACTCCTGTCTCCACAGATAACAATGCCTCAGTGGGAAGCCCTTGTGCTAGGCAAACTCACAGGGAGATGTAAGTCACTGATTTCTGCTTCAGATTTATGCCTCTTCAGCTCAATTCATTTGTACTGGCAGCCAGCCATGACTGGCATTGGTGAGCACCAATGCATGAGAAAATTAAAGAAAGCTTTTGTTATCCTGGGAAAAACAGAGCACCCCTAAGAAGTGACTGAGGAATGTTTCCAGAGCAGGCTGCACCCACTGGGAAGGGGCCCTAGAGTTGCTGAGTAGTCACATGGGTCAGGGTAGTACTAGGTGCTCTTGGAGAGATTCTCTCATTCAATCCTCACCTCACCCTATAAGGGGAACAATGACCCCCCCATTGTTAGAGAACAAACTGAGGGCCACTACAAGGGGACATGCCTGAGTTCCCCAAACTAGATTGCCTAGCTGTCTGCCTTCAAAACCCAAGCTCTGCCTTCCAGACAACCTTGCCAATAGGCAAACAAATATTTATTTATTTGTGCCTAAGCTTGTTCCAGAAAAAATTCAAGTCAGCTACAAATAAACATTGAGCAAACTTGCTGGTGTGTTCCTGGAAGTGAAAGGGCTAGTGTTCCTAAGGTGGAACATTTGAACATTTTTTTTTAGAGTGAGAGAGGAGAGAGAGAGAGAGAGAGAGAGAGAGAGAGAGAGAGAGAATTTTTAATATTTATTTTCTAGTTCTCGGCTGACCCAACATCTTTGTTGGTATGTGGTGCTGAGGATCGAACCCGGGCCACATGCATGCCAGGCAAGCGCACTACCACTTGAGCTACATCCCCAGCCCTAGGTGGAACATTTCTTCCCATCCCTTCCTTTGTGGGTCACAGAGCATGTCTGACCTCATGACTACGGATGAATCTGTATAATTAAAAAATTATTTTGAAACTAGTAATGGCTTAAACATTCTAGGAAAAATACATGTTTTCTTTGATTTGTAAAAACCTAAAGCAGGTTACAAAACTTTCTATGGAGGAGGCGGCACAAGAGGTTGACTACTTGTAGGAAGCTGATCTTCTGGATGGAGAGGCAGTATCCCTATCGGACAGCCTGTGTGAGATTCCAGCAGCAGAGAGGGGTGGTGCTAGCCAGGGACAGGTGGCCATTGGCCTGAGCACAGGGCCTTTGTGGTGTCACAGCAGCAGGGCCAGAAGCAGGGTTGGGACTATGCTTTAGAAGGCCTCAAGAACAAAGAGAAACAGTGAAGGGTTTGGAGCAAGAGCCCCAAAGTTGGAAGAACTCTTTATAAGCATGAGTTGGGCTTCACTGTTAAATCTCTACACAGGAGACCCAGGAGAAAGGCAGGTAAGATGTTAAATACTGACTTGAAGTGGGGAGATGTCACTGGGCAAGAGAAAGAACAGAGAGAAAAGGGATGCAGTTTGGGAGCTGATCAGGAATTCTGGGATGGATGGGGCTGTTCATGCAAAGTCCCGAGAAGGAGACATTTTGGGTGGAAAAGATGATGATGAACTTGGCTTGCTGCATGTAGAACTTCAGGTTCTGACAGGGCTTCCAAAAGGGAAAGGTCACCAGGTGTGATGGCACATGCCTACAATCACAATGACTTTGGAGTCTGAGGCAGGAGGAACAGCAAGAGACTGTCTAAAAATAAAAAGGGCTGGGATATAGCTCAGTGGTAGAGCACTCTAGGGCTCAATCCATAGTATGGAGGTACTGGGAGAGAGTCTTTCATCTGAACAGAGAAGACTGTACAGCTCAAGAGTTGAGAACTGAAGCTGTGACCTTGGGAAGATTGGAGGAAGAGAAGATTGTGAGGGAAGATGGATGAACAGGATCTAAGTCCTGAAAAGATCCATGTTCAGGGTACATAATGGAAGAAAAGAGCAAGTGAAATAACAGCTGCACAGGGCCAGGAAGCCAATGAAGAGGATTTCATGGAGCAAGAAGAAGTCAGCAGCCTGCTATGCTGCAGGAGGTCCAGCCTTATTAGCTCCAAAAACATAATAATAAAGTTGGAGGAGCATCACGGACAAGATTTTGCCAGGCGTGATGGCACAGGCCTGAGATCCTGTTAGACCAGGACGCAAGAAAAGACCACTGGGCCGGGCTGCCTTTCCCTCCCAAAATGGCGGGAACAAAACAGCAGCCCCACCTTTCCTACAGTCAAGCTTTATAGCCCAGAAAGTTACACAAAGGGGGGGGGTTACAGATAACAGAACTCTGACAAGCATCACACTAATGGTAGTTTACATTTTTTGCTGGCCCCAACATCAGAATTTATGAGGACCATTAGAGCCTCAGAGAGGGTCATTGTCTGGCCAGGGAAGGCCAATATTTATGAGGTGTCACTAAAGTTTCAGAGAGGGTTGCTATCTGGTCAGAGAGCCAGGCATGGGTGAGTTCAAGGCACGGGCAGGCATTCCAAGCAGGTTCAGAGTTTGCAGTAATTTATAGTAAAGCCGAAATTAGCTTTTCATGGCTTTGTGGCAAGATGGCTTCCAATTTTAATAAAATATCAGGTTGGGTTTATCAATCCCAGCAACTCAGGAGACAGAGGCAGGGATCCCAAGTTCAAGGCCAGCTTCTGCAACTTAGCAAGATTCTGTCTCAAATATAAATAAATAGATAAATAAATATACCTGAGGATGTAGCTCACTGGTAGAGCACCCCTAGAATCAAACCCCAGTATGAAAAAAATAAAAAAATAAAAAATAAAAGACAAGCTGTCTAAGCTTGCTGGCTCTGTTCCTCCCTCCCTCCATCCTTTCTTCTCTCTTTCTCTGTCCTTCAGTTGAAGCTTTGCCTTTGAAGGAAGGTTTACGTGGACAGCCACTGGAAAACACCAAAGGTGGTTTATTAGACTGGAACAGGAAGCCAACTATCCCATCTGTCCTGCCTCAGGTCCAGCCCGTCATCTCAGCAGAACACAGAAATAGCATTGGAAACATGACCTGCCTGAAATGTCGAAACACCTCCCTTCTCTTGTTTATCAGATTGATTAATTTGTAGCATGTTTGTGTGAAAGTACATGTGTATGTGTGTGTGTGTGTGTGTTGTGTGTGTGTGTGTACATACATGTGCATGCTCATGTGTTTATATGAAGCCTTCCTGGACTGCCTGGTCGACATCCCTGATGCTGTGGGAGGAGCAAGGAAGAGCCTCCACATGAGACCTTTGGAACACTGCTCCTGCCTTCTGTTCCCAAGCTGCTGGCCTTGGGTGGGTGTGAGACTTTTCTTTGAGAGAATAATTTGAGGTTCCTTCATTGGAGACACCACTACCTAGATGTGAGATTCATACACTTTTGAAAGCCCAAGAAAACAATCTTCCTGGAATTTCAGCTTTTCAGAGTACAGGGGAGCTTGACTGTGGGTGAGTCTCTGGCAATTACAAACCTTGTTGGCAAAGTTAGGCTCCATCACATACTGCTTCTCATTTTCCGCAGCAGCTTCTACAGTGATGAAGAAAATGTTGATTCCTGATTCTCTTGCAAGCCTTGAAGCCTCCTCCACTTTGTCTGTGGGCCAACCATCTACCATCACTATGGCCACATTGGGAACACCACCTCTGTTTCCATTGGCTTTGGAAAAGAAGGTCTTAGTCACAAAGGAGATGGCCCAGCCTAGAAGAAAAAGACTCATGCTTGAAGGGATTATGCCAGTGGTAAATTCAGAAACAGATCACAGCAGCACAAAAAGGTCCAAAAATACACACTCACTCCCTCCCAGTTTGACTGTTCTATTTTTTGAAACACTTTAGTTTTAGGTGTACAATTCAGCAGCATTTGTGAGTGTACAGTTTAGTGGCACTGGGGCACATTCACAATGCAGCTGTCACATCACTCCCTTAGTTTCATTTTAAGCCTTTAATTTCTAATTGCCTTGAAAAAATTTATAGGGACCAGCAAGTAGCAGGGAAAGACTTTCATAGAAATAAAGGGACTCTTATTTGCTTGGGTCAGACTCACTCTAAGTCTCTAAGCTGCCTCACGTTGTGTCCTAGAGCACAGGATCGGGGGAGTTGAACTGGAGTGACAGTAGCCTTCTATGGGCTTCCTAAATCCTGGGAGCTGCTGGGCCTGCAGGGCTGTATTCTGTGGTCAGCGGTCTTTCTGCCAGTTCCAAGCCAGGGGCCCAAGTTTGGCTGTCCAGGGAAGAGCTATACCAGGAACTGAGAGACTGTGTTCTAGCCCTGGCTGTGCCAACCACTGGCTATGTGGCCCTGGGTGGTCCCTAATGGTCTCTGGGTCTATACTTCCAGGCCAATGATCTTCTTCAGCTGAGTGCAACAATCATGAGGCTTTGTGAAACCTTGAGATGCCTTTCTCCCATGTGCAGCGTCTCAGGACATTTTCAGAGTCAACTAGATGACAAACTATCCTACTTTCACAGCAATTTCCCAGTCTCAGTGCTAAAAGCCCAAGTTCCCCTGGGAAAATTGGGATGACAAGGCTCCCTTGCTGGGTTGTGTGGAACCAGTGTGTGTGTATATGTGTGTGAGAGAGATGTGGATATATACCCATGCATCCTCTGAAATTATACATAGGATCTTGTGTATGAGTACTATCTGGGTAGCAAGGCCATACATATTCTTTTTGGAGATTCTCAAATGAGTCCCTAATAACAGCTAACAACCACCTTTTTTTAGTAAATATTATCACACTCAATGCTTCTCTGGTTTGGGCAGTATAATATTACCTGTCAAATGAAAGTATCAAATGGTTACATCTAAAGTCCTGGAGAAGTGTCTTAGTGAACCCCTGTGAACTGTCTGCACTGAACCTGGTTGCTAAGGGAAAACATTGGCTGCTGAAAACTGCTTCCATGGCCAAGGGATAATTTCCATCAAGTCCCAAAGCTTCCAGTAGTCCTTTCTGGCTCAATATTAGGTACCATAAGGAGGCCAAAAGATCACTTTGACCCCACCTAATCTTGAGACTAGTTGAGCCCACAGTGAACTTGATGCACATTCCACCCACCTTGCAGTGGATTTTTATTGTTGTTGTTCCTTCCTTCCTTCCTTCCTTCCTTCCTTCCTTCTCCTCCTCCTCCTCCTCCTCCTCCTCCTCCTCCTCCTCCTCCTCTTCTTCTACTTCTTCTGGTACTAGGGATTGAACTCAGGGGCACTTAACCAATGAGTCATATCATGAGCCATTTTTTAAAAAAAAATATTTTATTTAGAGACAGGTTGTCACTGAATTGCTTAGGGCTTTGCTAAATTGCTGAGGCTGGCTTTGAACTTGCAATCCTCCTGCCTCAGCCTCCAGAGCTGATGGATTACAGGCATACACCACTGTGCAGGGCTTGTAGTGGGTCTTGAAACCAGATGCTGGATGTCTGAAAACTACAATGTCCATACTCTCTTGCATCTAGATTTTACTTTCACAAATTGATGTATTTGCATGAGATTTAGAAGATGACAGCAGGCAGGGGCTGTACCTTTCTTTCAGCAGTTTATGCTGATGAGAATCTGTAGAGTATTTGACTTCTCTTGGAGCACCATTGACAGACATGTTTGTGTTGGTTGCTAGC
Source organism: Urocitellus parryii (assembly GCF_045843805.1). Lineage (NCBI taxonomy): Eukaryota > Metazoa > Chordata > Mammalia > Rodentia > Sciuridae > Urocitellus > Urocitellus parryii. The sequence continues at coordinate 935,933 of NW_027553586.1, forward strand.
TTTGATGGTGTTAGGAGAGAGGGTGCAGAATAGCCCTTTTGTGGATAAGAATGGATCAGGGAGGACTTGGTTCTGGAGTGGCAGCTGTAGAAGAAGCTTCCTAATTGTAGGCTTCCTGCTGAAACAGGTTCCTGAAAAGGTTATGGTGGCAGAATTCAGAAAGTTGTTTCTAGATCTTGGAAGAGGTAGCAGTTCCTTTGGAAGCCCTGTTGCCAAAAAAACCTCCCAAATTCTGCTTCTTCAGTCCTTTCTATAATTCTCATAATGTTTAATGCTCTAAAACAAATCACTTTATACCTGCACCAGCTGGTTGGATTCTGTCCTCTGAACCCAAATCCTGAACCAGAGGCAGAATTCAAACCTGTGCTACACTGAAAAAGGTATACTGATTAGGTTGAAACACCTTTCTGATCTCCTCAGGGAAGTTAGTTGTCTTCTGAAGTTTTTCTCCAGTAAAATTTTGCTCATGGAAGGATTAAGTGGAGAACAAGTCAGAAATAAACTTTTATCATGTTGGTAATGAAGATGCTTTGGAATTTGGGGCATGGAGAACAGCAGCTTGGTCAGTGTTTATTTAACATTGTTCAAAAGTGACAGGCTCTGCATTTACTTGATTCTTATGTTTGATGGCTACAAAATGTTCTCTCAGGGTTGGGGAGGAAAATAATTAATCAGATTTATTGTAACTCCCTCAAGCATAAGATCTACACCTGCACGTAGATTCTCCATGCCAAGCAAATGTGGCCCACATCTCCAGTCCTTTGGATTTTGATGGTATGAACAGTTTCCCTAAAAAGCATATAATCAGCCCCCCTTGTGTCCCCCAAAATAAGGCTAACATTTATACATTAATTTCACATTGGCATGGGTTCTTTGACAGTCTGAGCATGGTTAGTGTGAAAATGTGAAACTGTTGTTTCCTAATGCCCCGTCACCTCTGGGTGAAATGATAAAATGGAGTTTCTGAACCTGCTCCATTGAGGATTACATCTTGAACTTCTGTTTCCCCCTCCAAAGGCTCAAACATCACAAAAGATTCATCTTGAAATAGAGGACAAGACTCTGTTTGCAAAGCCATTGCTGCAACAGTAGCCGATTGGAACAAGACTCCCAAGGAGCACTGAACTGCTTTCTGATGGAATTGGTGGTGGGATTTAATGTTCAATCTTGGCAACTTGGAGTCCAACCAGGAAATAGTCACTACAGCAGTCCTGCTTGTCCTGAAGAATGTTGGCATCCCGTGGAACCAAGCAAGCTGGAACTAGATGACACACATGTTTTGACAATTCTTGCCACCTGAACCCATTATAATACTTTAGAAAAGACACAGATGTTACATGAGTCATTTCTTGATGGATTCTTTTTTTCCTCCTTTAATATAGAATGTTAGAAGACAACCACATAGAAAGAGAACCATGGCAACAAGATAGAATTATCTGAAATGGGGTCACATACCTACATTAGAAAGCCCTCCTCTCTGGGTAATTTTCTCAACAGCTGTCTTCAGGTCTCGAGAATTCATGTGAGTTTTGAGGTTAAACTGGTTAGCAGGGTTGTCATTGAAGAGGTAGAACAAAAAAAATAAAAATTAGCTCAAAACTTATTACTGTCAAGAAAGGTAAAAATAATACTTAATTCTTTTATATACAAAGAGAAGCTGCTTCAAAGCCTTAAACTGTGGTTCATAAAATGTTCCACTGTGGGCAGAGCGATGGGAAGACAGAGACTGGGATCCTTCACAGGGGATGGAGAGAGGTTATTTCAGAACTGTGACCCACTGTATGGGTGTGCAATCCATGTAGTCAGATGGGGGTTGGTTTACTGCTTTGCTACCACCATTTGGGATTCTTAACAATTTTTGAAAGAGGACCTGCATATTATGAGGCTATTTTGGGCTTTAGGTTACTAAGTCCTCAAGTGTGGGCATGGAGACCTTTTTTTTTTTAATTTGATGGTACTGGGGATTGAACTCAGGGCCTCCTGTATGCTAGGCAAATGCTTTACCACTGAGCTACACTCCCAACGTGGGAGGAAACTTTCAAAGCATCTTTTCCAAGATCCCCAGAAGTAGATCAATGAAGGATTTCTGTGTACCTGTGAATTCCTTGAGTCCCTGTCTATCCTCAGGGCCTGGATTGTAATACAGGCAGAACTTGGAAAATGTTGAATAAATAAATGATTAGAGATAGAAAGAAATATACTATGTTGAATTCTCCTGTTAGTGGCTCACAAAATAATAGCAATTGGAAGATTTGTATTTGAGCACATGTGTTGAAAACCTTTAGTTACTAAACATTAGCCTATTTTTGGATAAACCCCAAGAATGGCAAATCAAATCTACCTTTAAAAGGGACACAAATTTTACTGCCTGGAAATAGCTTAATTTACTTATCAAAAATTCACTAGATATACTGCTGACCACTCTATTTTACCTTGATACTAATAGCTCAAGGATCTCAGTAAATAACTGTTTCATAGGAAGTACGTGCTTTTGAATTTCACTGAGAAAAATGCCCTTTGCACACATGCAATAAATTTCGATCATGTGATTCTTGTGACTGAAGGTATGATTAATAGATATAGGTATCAAAGGGCTCTGTTGCCACATACTAAATCTAAGCAGCTCAAACAGAATTAATTTTTAGAAAGTGGGTGGCTGATCCTCACTGAATGGTCAGTGTCCTTACCTTATTTTGAAACTGAAATTAATTCCATGAATTATGTTTAATACCATTTTTAAAAAATATTTAAGTTTGGTAGGGTTCCTACTCTTTCATTCATAGTGGCAGTATTAGGATACCTTCTGAAAAGTTAATGGTTTTGGACAACAGGTGATATTCAGAGACAGAGTGTGGCCTCTATATTCAGAAGCACATAAGAAGCCTAAGTAAGAACTGAGGTTTGGGCTGAGTGGTAGAGCATTTGCCTATCATGGGTGAGGCACTGGGTTCAATCCTCAGCACCACATAAAATAAAGGCATTGTGTTCATCTACAACTAAAAGAAAAAGAAAAGGAAGAAGAAGCCTAAGTAAAATGATAGACCCAAACATCAAGAGTTAGGGAAAATCAACGTATCTACCCAAATACCTCTCCTTTCCATGTACATTCCTCTTCTACCTGGAAAATTACTTCAAGTAGCTAGCTGGACTTAGAATTCAAGTCCTGGACAGTAAAGCACTAGGAGTTTCCCTCCATCCCACACCCTAGGGCACTTCTCAGTTCTTTCAAATGTTTTCTTGGGTGAACCTGTGGCTGTTGAAGGCTCATAGGCAATAAGAAAAGCAATGAACCTCTATAAAGAACCTCACTTTCCATGTCCAAACCAGGGGACAAAACTTCATGTATGTTATCAAGATGATTATTACCTGACAATATTATTAGGCCATCTCAAAATCCTCCTCTTCTGGCACATGAAAAAGAGCAATGGCACTCAACTTCTGGAAAGGCTAGTCTTCAATATGCTCTATCCAAGGCAAAAAAATTTCAAAGAAAGAGTTTGGGTGACAGCATAGAACCTATGTTTGATTAAGAGAGTCATAGAAGGGGAAACCCCAAATCTATAGACTCCCTTCAAATTTTTGGCACATGTTCAAACGTGATTGTATGGAATGAGATTCTGAGAATACTCAAGGAAAAAAAAAACATCAACAGGAAGACTTAAAACGTCAAGGAGATTTTTCTGCAGATATCCACTATTGGTGAGACAGAATTTGAATCCCATGTCCTGCTGAATTAGATAGGCTTGCCAAATATCTCAGGTTTTTCACTGAGTCTACAGAAAGAGTATGACTTAGAATAAAAAACACTTTCCAGGATTAAGAAAACCACCATAGGGCTGTGGTTGTGGCTCAGTGGTAGAGTGCTTGCCTAGCACATATGAGGCATTGGGTTTGATCCTTAGCACCACATATAAATAAATTAAAAAGGTATTGTGTCCATCTACAACTAAAAATATTTAAAAAAAAAGAAAGAAGAAAACCACCATAAGATTGATAGCAAAACCTATATAGATGACCCTGACAAAACTTAAAAATAAAACATAACAAAACCTTTTCAAGAGATATTTGATCCATCAATAACTTAATTGTTTGAAAAACTACAAGCGATATTTTCACAGGAAGATAACAGAATCGAGAGTTTCTATAATGTATTATCCATAATGTTCAAAATACAATTTTTAAAAATGCTATACAAATGAATAACAGGGAAATGTCATTCAGAGACAGGAGTAGGGTAATGGGTGGGGGGTGGGGAGGCAGTCAATAACAACAATATGAAAGGGGTGAGAGACAATCAGATTTTGGAGTTAGCAGACAAGGACTGTAAAAAAATATTCTGATAAATATGTTAAATAAGCATGTAAATATAATGGTAGACAAGGTGAAAATGTGAAATTGAAAGAATGGCATGGGAATTCTAGATCTGAAAAGTACATTTGAAATTACAAATTTATTGAATAGGATCAACACAGATTGGACACAAGTGAATATACTTCAAGGTATGTCAGTAAAATTATTGAAAGAGTTTCAGAAGCACAGAAAATGGGGGAGGGGGAAATGAACAAATTTCAGTGACCTGTAGGATAGCATCAATGGTGTATCATATATATAACTGGAGTCTAAAAAAAGAGAGAGAAAAAAAGAGGTATAAAAAAATCACTTAAAGAAGTATTGGTCAAAATATTCCAACTTTTAGTGAAAAAAAATAGGAAAGAAAGAAATTCAGAGATAAAAAGATGGAATTATCAGAATACATGTAAAAGAAAAACACATTTACGGACATAATGATATACTGCTCAAAATTCATCCAGAGGGAGGGAAAAAGACACATTATATACAGGAAAACAATGATTAAAAAATGATTATTGAGTTGTCATGAGAATTATTGGAATCTAGGAAACAATGGGATGATGACACATTTTTAAGTGGCAAAAGGAAAGTCTACAAGTCTACTTGGAATTTAAATCCATTGGGAAAAAAAGAACTGTTTGCCATCAGTGGTATTGTTCCTAAGATAATTACTAGAATCATTCTTATTTGTTAGACTTGGAAAGTAACATAAAAAATTCAGTTTCCAGTAATGGTGCCCTACAGCAACTCTCCTATAGAAAACAGCTATAAATTCTGTACAAAATATTTTTACAATCTTCTTAAAAGAAACACAAAGCTGACAAGATAACAAAGAATGACATGGTCAAAATTTGATAATACATGGGAATCCAGTTAAGTACATGGAATAAAAGCCATTTTTCCCCTTTTGGGTATTGAACAATCAGAAAAAACTTGAACTTTAGTTTGGACAGCCATGTAAGACCCAAGGGAAAAAAATCAAAGACCCAGACAATCCAAAATAGAAGAGTCTGAGAGGTAACATACTTCACACTAAGCTAAGACACTAAAGAACAAACTCAAAGCAAAAATGGCATAAGTGTAGTGACACTCAGATGTATTTGTAATCATAATTTATATCAGCTGGGTGTTCAAAAAAATCTTAGCAATGAATTCACTTTAAAGTAGCTTTGAATTTTGATAATGCCTCCAGACATCCACAAGAAGCCAAAACAAAACCCTCCTGAAGAAGAAACCTCTATCTCAGAGCTCATATTAGTCTTATACTTTCTAAAGGACAGTGAGTAGAACACAAAAATAAACCAGGAATATAAAAGAATAAGTCAAGTCATCATGAGCAAGAACTAGAAAACAAGAGTCCATTCGAAGGCTCCTCTAATATCTCAAGTGTAAGGACTACAGAGACAGTAATTATGAAATAACTACTAAGTTTAAAGAATAAAAGATCATTCTGAAAATATCTACTACAAACAGAATGTTATTTGGAGGGGGAGAAAAAATACCCAGCAAATTTGATTGAAAAAAAGAACCAAGGTGAATGTCAACAAAACCAAAACTTCACTGGATAAAAGGATTAGAATTAAGACATGAGAAAATGAACTAGAACATAAATGAGAATAAATTACCAAGAATAAAACAGAGATGACATGCAAGGTGGCACACACAAGTAACCCCAGCTACTTGGGGAATGAGGAGAAGATTGCAAGTTTGAGGCCATCATTAGAAACTCAGTGAGATCCAGGCTCAAAAAAAAAAAAATAGGAAAGAAAGAAATTCAGAGATTAAAAGATGGAAAATATAGACTAGAGAAAAGGAGAGGACCTACGATATACATATAATTAAAGCCTTTTTTTCAAAAAGAGAAGAAAGTGCAATCGGAGACATATTTAAAGAAATTATGAGAATTAGACAAAATTAAAGAAATGCCAACCTAAACATTTAAGAAACCTAATAAAGTCCCAAACAAAATAAAAAGGAATCCATACTCTGACAAATCAATAAAACTACAAAACACTAAAGACAAAGAAAATATGAAATGTAAAATAAGAAAGTGGCAAAACACAATAAAATATTTGTGTCTGATATATTAAATAAAATAAGTAAAATGCATTCTGTCACCTACAACTAAGGAGAACAAATCAAAATCATAATAATAGAAAGTAGCACTAGTGTGGCTCTGATTACTTCTGAAATTTTTAGGAATGAAGGAGATATTAGGGCTAGGGTGTGCCTTAGAGGTAAGTGTGTGTTTAGCATGTCTAATGGCCTGAGTTAGAACCCCAGAAACAAAAAATAAATAAAATAAAATAAACAATAAAAAGAAAGATAGTGGGACTGGGGTTGTGTCTCAGTGGTAGAGCGCTCACCTAGCATGCATGAGGCACTGGGTTCAATACTCAGCACCACATTAAAAAATAAACAAAATAAAGGTTGTGTCCATCTACACCTAAAGAAGAAATTCTTAAAAAAAAAGAAGTAGTATCTGAAAAGGCTTTTTAAAAGAGTAGCTGGATCTGGGCATGATGGTACACACCTGTAATTTCAACAGCTCTGGAGGCTGAAGCAGGAGGATCTGGAGTCAAAACCAGCCTCATCAACTTAGCAAGGTCATAAGCAACTCAGTGAGGCCCTGTCTCTAAATAAAACATTAAAAAGAGGGTGGTGGGGCTAGGGATGTGGCTCAGTGGTTAAGCACCCATAGGTTCAATCCCCAATACCCAAAAGAAAAAAAGACATCTGGAAACTTAAGTGACAGAGCTTATAGAAAACTATTTCATTCTTGATCATTTAATCTCTCTCTCTGGCCTCACTTTACCTATACCTAAAGTAAGGGTTATTTTCAAAGCTAGTTCCAGCTCAAAGATTACACTGTCATTATATACTTCGTCAGTGGGAGGTGATTCAAATTATAATATTCTACTGCCTAAAAACAAAATGCTAGCTATCATCAGAAAGAACAATGGAAATAAAAAAAGAAATCATATCCCAAATTCTATAAAGCTATCCATATATGAAAAACCAACACAAGTGTTGAAACTGCCAAACTTTTTTTAATATATACTGTGTGTTTTGTATATGTAAAAACAAAAAACAATAACTAAAGCACTTGTTCTTAAACCTTGCATATTATAACTATAAGGTAGCTTTAAAAAATGAACAAACAACAACAACAAAATCCAGTAATGCCAGGGACCATATTTCCAAAGATTCTGATAAATATTATTGATTGGTCTGGGGTGGAGCCCAGGGAATAGGTAACTTTTAAAGTTCCACACATTATTCTAAGACTTCAGCAAGGTTTGAGAAATGTTAAAACTTAAATAACAAATAACAAGATATGTTTTAAAAGAGTAAAACCTCATAATTAAAGCTTGTGAAATTATCAAGGCTATGAATAGAATGAAAAATTAACCTGCTCACAAAATTATACCATACCATCATGGGGTTTACCTGTTCCCAAAATAAAGGAGGAAGTTAAAGGACCAATTGAATTGAGGATTAGTTGCATAGAGTAGTAAGTGTGTACAATGTTACCCAAGGTATAATGCAAACTTTAGATAATTATATTCAGAAGAGCTCATAAGAATTCCAAGATAGCAAATGCCTGGGGGTTATCAAAGAGAGCAAGTACTTTCAAAGTATATAACTATTTTGAAGCAGATACTCAAGATCATCATTCCTATTAAAATGTCCTTAGTGCAAGGGTCAGAACCAGAATACTAGACTGCATGGACCCAGGATGGCACATACATAACTCTAGCTTTGAAAGAATTCATGACTGAAGATCATACATTTCTCTGGGGATAAAAGAAATAGAGTAAAACTTAACACAGTGCATTTGCTGCTATTTATTTATTTAGCACTTATTTGTGTTATGTACCACACCTGTACCAGATACTTTAAAATAACTCATTTAAGTCTCACAAGGCAATTAATTATCCTCACTTTACACACAAGAAATCAAGGCTCTGGAAGGTCATTTTGGCAAATATGTATTAAAGGCATGATATACAACAGTAAATTGTAGAGCATGGAATTAAACAAAGATCTATACCACTGTGCCTTTCACAATATTTTATATATTATCATAATAAGAAAAATAAACATCATTTTAAGTGCTTAATTTTTCCACTTAAATGCTTAGAAAGTCTTCTCCACAGTTTTATGAAGCCACGTCATCAAAAGATATTTCAATCATTTTTGACTCCCCCTTTTCTCAAATTTTACATCCAACGCCTAGTACATCTTGCTGGTTCTATCTTCAAAGCTGTTCAGAATCCATTATACTTTAATGACATAACAAAAAATACATTCATATATCTCTGCCACCCTCACTCATTTCTAGCCTGAATTAACTCAGCTTCCAAACTAGTCTTCCTGCTTCTTCTACCCTTTCACATCTATTCTCATTTTGGCAAAGGGATCTTTTTAAAGACATCCATTACCTCTGCTCTCTGATTAAAACATTACAATGATTGCCCATCTTGCTGAGGTATAATAGGCAAGACTCAGTACTTCTATGACATTATTTCTTCCATTATCTTTCTCTACTCTTGCCACATCTGCCTCTTTGTTATTCCCCAAACATTCCAAGCATTCCCCCTTCTCCTGGCTGCTTCCCCTGCTTACACAGCTTCACTTCAGGTTATTATGTTTTCAGGTTTTAACTCAAATGGCATCTTATCAGTAAAAGCTTTCTTCCCCTCTCAAGTATTACACATCCCCCTTACCCCAACAGGGCATTTATCACCTTCCAATCTGTTATGTATGTATTTATCACTGTCTGCTCCCAATTTAAAGTATATTAGAGCAAGATCTCTTCATTTTCTCTTCATTGTTGTATCTTTTCTGGTACCTCAAATGGGATACAGCATGAGGTAGGTACTTAAGAAATATATGCCATTTATGAGAGAACAGGGAAATCTGATTAAGGGGAAGAGGAAGAAAAAATCAAAGCCAGGATCCATTGGCACCAACAGTATCACTCTGACAAGACACTTAACAGGAATAAAGAAAGTTATAGTGCTTCACTAAAAAGGGTATTTTGAAGTTTCTGTCCTGGGGATACTTGGAAATGAGGCAGGATTGAACTCAGGGGCACTCAACCTCTAAGCCACATCCCCTAAGCCATATTTTTATTTTATTTAGAGACTGTGTCTCACTGAATTGTTTAGTGCCTCACTTTGCTGAGGCTGGCTTTGAGTTTGTGATCCTCCTGTGTCAGGCTACTGAACTGCTAGGATTACAGGTTATATGCCACCATTCCTGGCTTCCATCATAATTCCATTATGAACTATATATTGACATTTAGTGCCAAGCATAATTACTTGCACATATTTAGCACTGAATAATATTTGTGGAATAAATGATAGAGAAATAACATATAATGTTGAAGAAATATTTGAATGCCTTTTTGGTACTTAATAGTAATATTTGAGGAATGTTATTAGATGGTGGGCTGTTGAGAGCCACAGCCAAGGGGGCCCCAGCAAACTTCCAGCTGCCAGCAAACTTCAGACTGCCAGTTGATGATTGGCTCACAGTGGCCCCAGCAACATCTAGCTGATTGGCTCCTCTGTGGTGATGTTCATTGGGCTGTTTCCCTGCCCTTCAGACTGCCAGCTGATGATTGGCTCACAGTGGCCCCAGCAAAATCTAGCTGATTGGCTCCTCCACAGAGCTGCTCATTGGGCTGTTTCCCTGCCCTTTCAGACCACGGAGCTGCTCATTGGGGGACTTTTTGGCTCCGCCCACACGACCCAGCCAATTGGCCTCAAGAGCAGGAGGTGTGGGAGGTGGTGAGGCTTGTGTGGGTGAGAGGCTTGTGGAAGCCAGTGGTGGCAGTTGGGCTCTGAGGGTTTTTTTCCCTGAGGAGCTGTTTTGCTTGGCATTTGTAGTTCTAAAAATAAAGTTAGTTTCTTTTGACAAGTGGCTCCTGAATTGTGCCCAGCCAGACTGTGGCATTTTGTGGCTCGCACAGGGAGCGACTGAGGGTAAGTAAACTGCTTGCCCCTGAGGGCAGGGCGAGAGGATGGGTAGCCATTCTAAGTTTCCTCTTTTGTTTTGCTTCATTTTTGTTTTAACTTGCCTATCCCTGGAGATGAGTGAGAGGGAAGAAAAACCGCTCACATCTGAGGAAAAACTATTTGCGTCTGAGGAACAGATAGGTAGAAAGGACGGATGCACATGTCAGGAGGATAGAAAGGCTATAATAAATTTTTGTTGTTCCATTTTTATTGGATTCTGTCTCGGTTTGGTTTGGTGTTATCTTGTTGGGTTGTATTATAGTAGAAATATGGGATCAGCAATTAGTAAAAAACAAACCGAAAGAGTGTTAAGTAAATTGTTAGAGGAAGGAGAAATCTCAGTAAAATCAAGAACAGTCAGGGCATACGTTGATACAATACAAAAATATAGCCCATGGCTTTTTAAGGAGGAGTTGTTAGATATATCACAATGGAACCATCATGGTGAAGATTTAAAAAGAATAGAAAAGAACAACCCAGGGACTCTGCCAGTTGGCACATTGCCATTGTGGATGTTCGTATCTGGTTTGCTTAGTCCAAAGCCTTCAGTTCAGGCAATGGTAGAGGAAGGAAGTTTAGAGCAGAAAAAGCCATCAGGGGAAAAGTTACAACTTGAGACTGCTAATAACACCTTTCTATCAGAGAGGGAAAGTGTCCAACAAACAGCAACACCTCTATAGGAGACTGCTACTAACAGCATTCTATCACCAGAGGGCATAAGTGTCCAATCAACAGCACCGCCTCCATATGCTAGGAGACTCCCAACCCCCGCAGTTGATAGTTGGGATCCTGAGACAGGATCTCAAGTATGCCCTGTATTTGAGGTAGGAGGGCAGCGAATTTACCAGGGATTAAATTTCAAATCAGTGAAGGAGCTAAAAGAGGCTGTAACAACCTATGGTCCTCAAGCACCCTTCACTGTAAGCTTGGTCAAATCCATTACCAACTTGAACATGACGCCAGCAGATTGGGCTAGTATGTGTAAAGCTGTGCTAAATGGAAGTCAATACCTGTTATGGAAGGTTGCCAATGAGGAATTTTGCAAGGAGACAGCTAGGTGAAATGCAGCAGCTGGTTATCCTCAGAGAAATCTAGATATGTTATTAGGAAAGGGACCTTATGAGGATCGGCAGCAACAAATTGCATATGATCCTGGTGTATATTTACAAATTGCTGTAGATGCAGTTAAGGCATGGAAGACTTTACAAGGACATGGAGGTTTACAAGGTCAATTATCTAAGATAATACAAGGAGCTAATGAACCTTATGCTGAATTTGTAGATAGGCTTATTCAAACAGCTACCAGAGTTTTTGGGAATACAGAACAAGCAATGCCATTAATAAAACAACTGGCTTATGACCAAGCGGATCGTTGGTGCAGAGATATCATTAGACCATGGAAACAGGAAGATTTAAACACATATATTAAATTATGTAGAGACATTAATGAACAAGAGCAAGTCATGGCAGCTGCAGTAAAACAGGCTTTAGATGCCAGAGACATTAATGAACAAGGGCAAATTGTGGCAGCTACAGTAAAAGAGGCTTTATATGCCAGGTCAAGAACATGCTACAATTGTCAACAAACAGGACATTTTAAAAGGAATTGCCCCATAGGAGGAGGGTTTAACAAAACTAGGTATCAAAGGAGTAGAATACCGGGTATTTGCCCATGATGCCGTAGAGGGAGACATTGGGATAATGAATGCCATTCTCAAACCACCATAGAGGGTACTCCATTACATTGGGCTAATGAATGCCATTCTCAAACCACCATAGAGGGTACTCCATTATCAAAAACCGAACAAGGACAAGGTGTTTATCCACAATATCGTGGACAAAGGCATCGGGCTCAGTTGCCAAAAAATGGACAGGGGGCCCCAATGCTCCAGGGCCCCAAACCACAAATATATGGAGCACTGGAGGAACCCAGCAACCCCAGCAACCCCATCAGGGTAGTGCCCAGGACATCAGATCCCTCATCAGACAAATCAGAGTGAGCGCAGGGTTGGACATCTGCGCCTCCCCCAGATCAGTACTAACTCCAGAGATGGGAGTTCAAATCATTCCCACAGGGGTGAAAGGACCTCTTCCCAAAGGAACAGTAGGCTTATTATTGGGATGCAGCTCTTCTACTCTAAAAGGACTTTTGATAAGTCCTGGGGTAATTGATCCCGATTATGAAGGTGAAATAAAAATTATAGCCAGTTCTCCAAAGGGTATATCAGTAATTTCACCAGGAGATAGAATAGCACAGTTACTAATAATACCAAGCCTACATGATAAATTTTCCAGTCATGCTGTAGAAAGAGGTTCCAAGGGATTAGGCTCCACAGGTGTAGATTGGGCTATGCTTTCTTTAAATTTAGATTCTCGCCCCATGCTAAAACTAAATATTCAAGGACATGAATTTAATGGGCTACTGGATACAGGTGCAGACCTTAGCATCATCTCTCATCAAGAATGGCCAAAACATTGGCCATTACAACAAGCCACTCAAACGCTTCGAGGCCTAGGAGTGGCGACTAATCCCAATAGAAGTGCAATGGTATTAGATTGGAAGGATCCTGAAGGATGTGAAGGAACTATACAGCCATATGTATTGGATCATCTTCCTGTAAATTTATGGGGACGAGATGTCTTAGATCAATTAGGTTTGACATTAACAAATAATATCAATCAAAATGCACCCACTATTATGGCTAGACAAGGTTTTAGGAAAGGAAAAAGATTAGAAAAACAAGAACAAGGTATAGCAGCACCAATACAAATAGATCAAGGAACAGACAGACATGGGTTGGATTTTCACAAAGGGCCACTGAGACAATAAAAATTACATGGAAATCAGAAAGACCAGTATGGGTTCCTCAGTGGCCCTTGACTAAAGAAAAGATACAAGTAGCCCATGATCTGGTCAAACAACAATTAGCGGAAGGACATATACAACCTTCTGTATCTCCCCATAATACTCCCATTTTTGTCATCAAAAAGAAATGTGGTAAATGGAAATTATTGCAAGATTTAAGAGCCATTAATACTGAAATGGTCATTATGGGACCTGCTCAATCGGGGCTTCCTCAATTGTCTGCTTTGCCAAAAACTTGGTATGTTTCAGTTATAGATATTAAAGATTGTTTTTTTTTTCAATTCCAATTCATCCTGAGGATAGTCCACGTTTTGCATTTACTATCCCTGCACTAAATCATGAAGGTCCTGATCAGAGATATGAATGGAAAGTACTCCCTCAAGGGATGGATAACAGCCCAACTATGTGTCAAATTTATGTTAACAAAGTAATCCAGCCACTTAGAAATCAAAATCCTGAGCTACAAATATTTCACTATATGGATGATATATTATTAGCACACAAAGCTAAAAACACATTGCTAGAATGTTATGCCACACTTACAAACTTATTAAAAAATTATAATCTAGAGATAGCAATAGATAAAGTACAATTAAATTTTCCAATTAATTATTTAGGAGTTCTAATATCCTCAACCATGGTCCGTCCACCAAAAATTCAAATACGAGTAGATCAACTCAAATCACTTAACAACTTTCAAAAGTTATTAGGAGACATAAATTGGATAAGGCCTTATCTAGGTATTCCAACAGGAGAATTGGGACCTTTATTTGATATCCTAAAAGGTCCATCAGATCCAAATTCACCCCGAATGTTAACACCTGAAGCAAGAAAGGCATTAAAAATAATTGAAACATATATGTAAAATATGCATTTGGATAGAATTGATATAAGTTTGCCTTTATTATTTATTGTACTACCAACAAAAAATATTCCTACAGGAGTATTTTGGCAAGAAGGTCCATTATTATGGATACATTTATCTTATTCTCCTAACACTATTCTTACTAGGTATCCTGAGGCTGTAGGACAATTAATACTCAAATGAATAAAAACAGCAAAGGCAGTGTTTGGAATTTCTCCCAATAAAATTATTACTCCATATACTATGAATCAAATTGATGAATTACCTAATGAGTTAAATACTTGGGCAATAATCATGTGCAAATCTAATGTTTCATTTGATAACCACTTACCATCTAATCCTTTATTGTCTTTTTGGTCATTGCATCCTGTAATTTTTCCAAAAATGACAAGAAAAACACCTATCTTGAATGCTCCAAATATATTCACTGATGGGTCAAATAATGGTACAGCAGCAATAGTTACACCTGATCAAACTTTTACATTTTTAGTACCCAAACAATCAGCTCAAAAGGTAGAGCTTAATGCAGTATTCCAAGCTTTTGTGATGTTTAAAGATTCTGTATTTAATTTATTTTCTGATAGTCAATATATAGTTAATGCTATAGTATCCCTTGAAGATGCTGGTAGGATTTCCCCTTCTTCTACTGTTTTCTCTTTGTTTTCCACTATACAAAGTTTAATCTGGGACAGAAAAGATCCATTCTTTATAGGACATATCAGGGCACATACAGGATTGCCTGGAGCCCTTAGTTTGGGCAATTATTTAGCAGATAAAACTACACATGATATACATATTTTCTCTACACTAGAAGAAGCTATAAATTTTCATAAAAGGTTCCATGTCAATGCTAATACTTTACAAAAGCATTTTAAAATAACTAAGGAACAAGCTAGACAAATAATAAAACAATGTCAAAATTGTGTGACCTTTTTACCACAAGTTAATCTTGGAGTCAATCCTAGAGGATTGATACCTAACCATATTTGGCAGATGGACATCACACACTTGCCAAAATTTGAAAAATTAAAATATTTGCATGTTACAGTTGATACTTCTTCTGGATTTTTGATGGGCTCCCTTCATGCCGGAGATAAAACTAAAGATGTTATAGCTCATTGCTTACAAAATTTTGCCACTGTGCGCATTCCAAAACAGTTAAAAACAGATAATGCCCCTGGTTATACTTCTACCTCTTTTAAACAATTTTGCTCATCATTTGGCATCACTCATATAACAGGAATCCCATACAATCCACAGGGACAAGGCATAGTTGAAAGAGCTCATCAAACTATTAAAAATGTACTTATTAAAGCAAAAAGACGGAATTGGGAAGGGGTATATATTCCCCAAAGATAAACTTAAAATAACCCTTTTTACTCTAACCTTTTTAAATTTGGATTCATCAGGACTTAGTGCTGCAGAAAGGCATATGTGTCCAAAAAATGTACATAAGCCCAAGGTACTTTGGAAAGATATTCTAACAGGACAATGGAAATGTCCTGACCCAGTAATTGTCTGGAGTCGGGGGTCTGTTTGTGTGTTTCCACAGGAAGAACAACAGGCGATTTGGATTCCGGAGAGATTAACTAAAATCCTGACCCAGTGATTGTCTGGAGTCGGGGGTCTGTTTGTGTGTTTCCACAGGGAGAACAGCAGCCGATTTGGATTCCAGAGAGATTAACTAAAGCGATTTCTACAGACCAAAAAGAAGATGATTTAGCTCAAATCCATAAGAGCTGATATCCAAAACTCCAATTTGGCTATCCTTACATCTGCGACAGAACCAGGATGCTTTTTTCAATATCTATTTTATTATTGCCATTTCCCATATCATGAAGTTCTATTTTGTTTTTTGAGCTCATACAGACCTAGGTTAATGTTTTGCTGATCAGTTCTATTTTTTTTGACTATAGAGTTTTTAAACATTGCAATGGAGATTTCACCTGTAAAAAGTTATAAGGCCTTTACTATTATGTTATGTGTTGTATGTATTATATTATGTGTGCACACTTGTGTTTTGTGTTATATACGTATGTCCATATATCATATATGACGAGCGCTCATGAAAAAATGGATCCAAATATTTTTTTTTATTCACATGATTTAAATGGTTTAATTTAAATTGGGTAAATAACTGTTAAGAATTGTTTTAATATGTAAACAAAAAAGGAGGTTAACAGATCTATTTGTTTACTTTCACTTTTCCTTTTCATTATATTTAATAATTCTCTTCAAGATAATGAAAATTGTTAAGAAAATTGTTTTCTTTTAGTGCCTTCTGGAATGTTACATAATTTTTTCTTTAGCCATTATTTCGAGAATTCCTATCTTCATACCTGTGCTGGTGAAGACAAAGATAAAACTAATCTACAGTTTCTGCAATAGCCATCACTGAACCGCTTACAGAACTTGCCTAAACTATGTGTCATTGTATGCATTGTGAACTCACTTGTATGCATTGTGAACTATCTGTTGGTGCAGCGACTTGTGGTAGTGTTGGGGTATTTTTGCTGATGATGTCATCAGTGGTACAATTTTTCCAACAAGAGCTGTCAATTGGCTTGGTGTATCTTCCTCCATTCTGCTTGTCATGATCATTCAGCTAAAATTTGGGGGCCAACAGAGGTGAGGCAAAGAACCTTACCTCCCCCCCTGCTGGTACAAAGACCTCTCCATAGGTATGGCTGTATACTGGACCAGTAGTCAATGACGGGTAAGATCCAATTACAATGGTACCAACCTAAGACAGGAGGCTGATGCCCTGAGGTCAGCTCATCCGAAGATGGGTAAGGACCATATGTAGTATTGGACAACCTAAGCCAGGCACGATCCCTAAGCCACATGCTTGTTGTTTAAACAGAGAGGGTGAGATGTTGAGAGCCACAGCCAAAGGGGCAACTTCCAGCTGCCAGCAACATTTGTGAGAAAGAAACAAATTAGGTACTCCAGATACAGCAAATCACTTCTGTAGATGTACCCTTAGGGATGAGAAGGAGTATGTCTGTGAAATCTTCTGTTCCCCAGCAGAAGGGAATTGACGATTGCTGGAAGGAAAATAAAAATAGAAAGCTGAGAATGGTGAAAGACATCAAACAATAGACTTGGAATTGTGCCCAATTCACCAGACACTATAAATTTCCAGAGTGAAACAGGGTAATGCTTCATTTCGTAAAGCACTTCAGTGAGACCCTGTCTCTAAATGAAATATAAAAAAGGATTTCACCAAGAGTTCTCACATTCACTCTCCACACTCACATTGAACAAGATAAATTGAGAACTATTGAGTTCAAAAATCAAGCAAGGCAAAGACCTTGGCCATTTCTGACTCATTTCCAGGAATCTGCAGGACATTTTGTAGTAGCTGCAGTGTAGACAGGCACTAGATCTCCTTCTGGGCTGCACTCAGGGGCACTGTGGCACTTATTCCATCTAAAAGTGGTGAACTTACCTCCTGGGAACACAATGAAACAATTACCAGGGGAAAAATGATCCAGCTTCCTGCTAAAACCATGAAAGTCTGTAGGCAGCAGAAGAAATGACTAAGAGGTAGACACCTAGCTACATTTCTGAAAAGATCAGCAAATAACTCATTGTGTGGCTAAAGGCTTGTGCTCTCTCTCTTTCACCTGGGCATTTTTTTCTATCATTAAAGTGAGATTATATACACCTCTTGGTAATAGATTTATTTGTAATCTCCCATTCATCAGGAGGATAGCAGACAGACCTGTAGTTTAGTTCTGGTGATAACACTTAAGGGCTGTACATGTAGAAGGCAATTTATCTGATTGTTATGAGTTTTAATTTCCTCATCTGTGAAATGAGGGATAAAAATACTAGAAATCTAGAGTTATCACATGGGTTAAATGAGAGCGTAAGTAAACAATTTAGCACAGTGCCTGTGATGCAGTTAAGAGTATAGTAGTTTTGATACTCATACAAGAGTTTTAAAGGGTTTGTCTCTAATTCTTTGTGACTTCTGGATGTAAGAGGGTTTTACACACTAGGCAGAGACTTGCAGGACCAAGGTTCTAAATTACTCATGACAACAGGTTCCTCTCAGGTAGATATGTTTTCAATGGAGGCTCCTACCTAAGCCTCTTTGCCAATGCAGCATGAATCAGTGACTCCATTGTGCTCCCCAAGGGCATCCTTCTACTTGAGGATTCATCATTTCATAGTTGCTAAGTCAGTGCCACACCACTCCCTTTTCAGTGAAGAAAAGTTCCTGGCTAACTTACTAAACCTAAGGCACACAAATTGCCAGACACACCATGGAGGGATTTATAATTTTACCTGCATAATAACAAGGAGTTTAATTATTTCTGCATACCTACAAGAACTTTTATCTATAATATTTTAATTACTTATCTTTCTTCATGCTAGACTCTAACTTCCTCAAGGGAAGGGCCATATCCTATTCAGCTCTGAAGGACTTGCCCATGGAAGGCATGATAGTTGAAAAGAGGAAAGAAATAATGACTTCAGAAGAGCTGAGTGACAACCTGTGAGATTGCGTGTTTTCAAACATGTTCATCTTTTGACTCCATCTAGTGATGAAGCATAAAAAAACTGAAGGCCTTTCCAGCTTAATTACAGCAGCTGAAGGCAAACTGCATGGAAATGTATGACCACTAAGTGGCTCCAAAGGGCAGCAGCAGACACAAAGGCCCTAAGTTTACTTTTTAGGAAACAATAATAACATTTTATTTCTCCAAATGTTAGGAGATTCAAGAGTGAAAGAAATATGATATTGAGGAAGATTCTTAGGATGAGGGTCCTGAGAATGAACTACCACTTAATCAAATAGAGTGATAAATGAGAATGCAATTTAAAATCAACTAGCAAGACGTCCTTAAACAGTTCCTGCTTGGCCTGCAAAGTTCAATTACTTCATTATTCCAGAACTACAGAGAAACATTCATTTGTATACAGCAAACCACAAAAAGAGCTAAAAGGGAACAAATGGAAAGAGAAAGGGATGCTCATAGCACCTACCTAGGCAGAACTCAATTCCATCCCTAAATTTACACATTCACACACATGTATATATGAGCTCTAGAGTCATAAGTGGGGGCAAACAGGTACACCTACTGAGAAGGGATTATGGGCTCTGAGGAGTTAAGAAACATCAATACTGGGTGTGATCTGTGCTATGGGAAGAGCACATAAAATTCATGGAAAATCGAGGAAGAAGACTCACCTCCAGCAGAGGGCATTTCAGTGGAGCAAGAGAAACTGGGAAAGCTATAGACCAATTTTTAATGCAACTTCAGGCATTTACAGACCCCTTGAAGCTGTATTTTAAGTCTTTCCTAGTGCTCCTAGCTTGGAGTAAAATGCTCAACTAATACATCTCGCTTGCTTTGTTTTACCAGATGGAAAACAAAACCTAGGAGAGGGAAATCTTCCAACTCGGGACACTCCCAGCCAGGTCTCTCCAATCCTTGTCCGGGTACTTTTCCCATGAAGCCACAACTATCTATATACTTTAGTTTCACTTCTCCACACCACAGGTCAATGACATCAGAATACCTCTTCAAGTCCAGGAACTAGAAACTCAGCAGTGGTTGTTGTGGGGCTTCATCACCAGAAAAGCCACATGCAGAAAATTTTAGGTTTGATGTAATTCTTCCCATCACTAGTCCTGTCCACTCGCAAGTTCCCTTAAACTTTCCTCCTGAAACAATCTTTCTCTAATCCTCCCTGGCTCATGGACCTTCAATGAGACACCTTGTCTAAAGAACACACTTTCCAGCAGGCATTCAGGACCTTTCATGATGTAGCTCCAGTATGTTTTTAGGTCTTATTTTCCTTACTCCCTACCACCAACTTACCATACACTCTTTACTTTTGTTCTTGCCCATTATTGAATATGACTTCTGTCTTTAGGCATGTCCCTTTCCCATACAGTGGCCCCGGAGACTGGATATAGCCCCTGTGCAGGGCTGCTTCTAACCTCCTCCTTTCCACTCTAAACTTCCTAGTGTTTCCTATTCCTCTGATTGTCTCCTGGGAAGGAAGCTAGGAGACTGGATCAGAGTTTGGCCACTTGATCAGCCCAAAAGGATTGGTATATAAATATTAGTCTCAGCTACTCATAAAATTCAAAATTGGATAAAGCTCTGAATAATACTTGTACAGAATTGTGTAACAAAACAATCACAATGTGCTCCAAAATAAGATGTTATTCTTATGCAGCCAAACAATAATCTGTTATCATCATTATACAGAAAAATTTCATAAATCATGATTATCACAATCACCATCCTAACTGTGAAAAATACACTGTGTTTCTATTTACTATTATCCCAAGTCATATCCAGAGCACTTACCTATTTCACTTCTCACAGTGATCTTTGGATGAAGGCTTTAATAATATATGCCCTTTTTGAGCATTCACTAAAGAATTGGTTGTACAAAAAGATTAGGATCTGAGGAAATGGAGGTGGGATTCATGGTGTTAGACATTCTACTGGCAAAGTACCCAGAGCACTCCATCACCAAAACAGAAATGCACAGATTACTCACTTGCAATGGCCCTCAGGACATATATTCATACCTATATTGTTTCTCCAAATGAAGAGTCTGAAAAAGAAATTTTCCTTGA
Source organism: Urocitellus parryii (assembly GCF_045843805.1). Classification (NCBI taxonomy): domain Eukaryota; kingdom Metazoa; phylum Chordata; class Mammalia; order Rodentia; family Sciuridae; genus Urocitellus; species Urocitellus parryii. Next base: position 956,650 of record NW_027553586.1, read on the forward strand.
GATTTATATTTGTTGAGTAGAAAAACTACTACTCTTCAGAGATTGTTCACAGATGCTTAAATTAATAAATATAAGCTTTTAACATTTATATGCGTGATCTGTACATTTCTATGTAATAATCTTTCTACTTGATCCAGCATCTGGCTCTGTGTTAGCTTCAAACTTTAGAAATATCATAATTATTTTTTACTCAAGAGTTAGTAATCTTGACTGTTAAAATTTGGATAAGTGCTCCCAAAAGTTCTATATAATACAAAAGCTTAGTCCAAGGGTGGTAGAGGGAATTGTAACAAATCTTCAGGAGATGAGGCCTAGTAAAAAGTCCTGAGGTGTTTGGAAGCATGGTTTGAAAAATAGATGGGGAAATACCAATCTCTTCGTCCATCATCACCATCATCATCATCATCATCATCATCATCATCATCTCCTCCTCTACCTTTCCCTCCTCCCTCCCTTCTATATTCTCCTTTGACTTGAGGTGGGAGAAATCCCTCCAATATTTTCTCCCTTAATAATGTGCCACCTATCACAGAGGCCCAAACCAAGGGGCCACCAGATCTTGGACTTGAAACATAAGTCTTAAATTAAGCCTCTCTTGCTGGAGAATTTCCTGTGGTTTAAATGCTATGTATTATAGTTACATGATTTCTCTACTAAGGCTTACTCCTGTGAACTTGTCTATGAACTTATGTCTTACCGTTGCTTCTCTATATCATCTTATCTTATTCCTATAGTCTATAACCTATGCCTATGACATTGATTATTTTGACCAGTTCACACCACAGCAGAACTGGCCACGGGCCCAGAGCACTTATCCTCCGTGAGTCTGAAACAGTCCCTGAAAAGTTCCCCAGAGGCCGAATCCATGGCCACACTCAGTCTGGCCACAGCCTGGTCCGCTCTGTTGCAGGTATGCTTCATGTGCGGCCTCTCCAGGCAGTGCGTGCTGAGTCTCTGTGTCTGTGCCCTGGAGCTCGGCTTTCCCCCAGAGCTCTGCGTGGCTGCCCAAGGGCGGCTCATGCAGTGCATGGCCCAGTGGCATGCTCCTCCCTCTGCGCGTTCAGTCTGTGGCATTGGCCCTCTAGAGGTGATGCAGGTGGGCCATTGCCTATCTGGAGGGCAGGGAGAGGGCTAGGAGCAGAGGAGCTGCTGCCTCTGCCCACAGCCAGTCTTGGCCTGGACTGGAATCAGAAAGGAGGCGAAGGCGGTGGGACACTGGTGGGGCTGGGGGCCCAGAAAAAGCAGGAGCCACAGAGGAGCGGGCTCTGCGGAATAGAGGGCCCTGCAGGTGGCTGTAGTTCAGGGTTCCGGCGCTTCCTTAGCGGGCACTGTGCGAGGCGAAGGCCAGTTGGGGGCAGGAAGAAGCCCTGAGCTCCTTGGCAACAGTCATGGCCCGGGCTGTAGGCGGTGGCCTGCGACACATGTGGCCTGTGCTCTGACTGTGTGGCCACTGGCCTGCCACGGCTTGGCCACCATCGTGGCCCAGCTTGGCCCATGGGCTGCCCCAGCTCCACTGTGGGTACCTTATCCACGCAGCTGGTGCAGCGGCGGTCAGAAATCTTCAGCAATGAGAACCATCAGAAATGGCGGGGGTTGCTGGTCCTGGGCCTCCAGAAGGTCAGTGCTGGGCCAGCGGCCACCAGAGACCTGGGGGAGCGACCTGGCTGGCCCACAGAGGGCAGGGTGCCTGTCCATCCCTGAAGTCCTACAGGAAGCAGGGTCTTCCCCGCTCTCAGCCAAGGCCCAGCCATGTCCCCGTGGCCAGCGGCAGGGACTTTTCTGCCTGTTGGTCCTGGAGGGCATTTTCTCGATTTGATATGTTTTGTTTTGTTTTGTTTTGATTTTTTGGTGGGTCCTGGAAGGAAGGGTTGGTTGTGGTCATAAAACTGGATTCAAGTCGCAGTCCTTTCTCAAACTCTACTGTGATCCATCTGTTGTCCCCAGGAGAGATCCAGGAGAGAAAAAGACTGCACCTGGAATATAATTCTTCAAACATTAAATTCCTAGAAAAGGAAGGCAGTAGTGTGTTTTAAAGGTAAAAAATGTTTTCTCAGGCATTCCGAATTTCAGATTTTTCTAATGTCCTGATTCTTAATAGTGCACATTGGCTCCCTTAAGGAAAATTTCAAGTCATGCTTTTTAAAACACTGGGTGGAGTGAATTTCATCTCATTGGTGCACCAGGTTCTAAAGTATTAAACTGATCTTCTGACATGTGTAGTCCAATTCTGTAAGGAGACAGAAACAATGTGGAAGTGTGCTGAGTGGTGGTAATGAACTCTGACCTGAATTAAAGGCAAAGGGGGAAATTCTTAGATAGTACTTCTATCATGAAGTGTGAGTTCAGTTACCAGGTAGGTCTATGTTGTTGGTAGCATAAAGCAAGTATATGCCCATTACTACTTTGTGTTAGCCAATAGTATTTAAGTGTAGGTGGTATTGACAAATCATCTTCATGTTCAAGTCTATATTTGTTTTTTTTTTTTTGCAGGATATGTTAGAGCAAAACCAGAACTAGTATCTCATCCTTGTCCTTTGCTTTAGTCCTATTAGGTAGCATTCATATGTTGTGCTTGTTTTCTAGGTGCTTGGCAAATGTTATATTGTTGAACTCAACATTTGTGGTATACCCTTTGCTTATAAAATATGTGTAAGAAAATTTGACCATTTTAGTGAAGTATAAAAACAATTTCTATTAATTTATTAACAATTTTAATAGAATTAATGTACATTCCCACAGAAACATTTTAAATACCTTGGGAAATTTTTGGTGAACTACTTTAGATTATATTCAGTTTTACGCTATTTGGGACATTGTCACATGCACATTTGTAGTGCCTGCTAAGAGTTGCAGGCATTATAGCTCTTAAGTTGTTCAAGATTGGCTGTGGAGGAAGTTTTTGATTAGAAAATTACCTTGTTTTCTTATTTGTATAGTTTTCTGTGTTTTGATTCTCAAACTCTCTATCAGTTTTCCAAATATTCTCTCAAGATTTTTAGTTCCCTCAGTCGTGGTATCAATTTTATTTTCTTGAGACAGTTTCTCCCAGGGCCTTCTGACCTGAATGTGGACTGGTGATATTTCTGTTTTTCTGACCTAAATGTGGACTGGTGATATTTTTGTTTATTAAGTAGTTCTCATCCTGTAATTTCCCTTCATTTCATTCTGGGCATTCCTTTGGTCATTCTTCCATGATGGTTCCTTCATTTTTTATATTCAAGATTTTTCTTTTATTGATATTTATATTCATTTTACAATAGCAGAACTCACAGAAGCCTAATGAGAAAGAATATATGGGAGATAAGATTTTTTTACTTTGGTATATATAGGAGTATATTACTCTGACACGTCATTGAAAATTTGTTTGAATGTTGAATTCTGTTTTGGAAATTAGTGTTGTTTAGCTTTTAGTATTACTATTAAAGTCTGGAATAATCTCACTGCTACTTGTATATCATCCACTCTTTCTTCCTCTCTAACCCCCAGTCTTGGAGAAGGTTCTCTGTTTCTGAAGCTCTGACAGTGTTTGTGATTGTGTTTGTGTATTTGTGTGTGTGTGTGTGTGTGTGTGTGTGTGTGTGTGTTTAATTCAGGAGCACTGTGCCCTTGAGCTGTATCCCAAACTCTTTGTTAATTTTTTCTTTTTCTAAAAATTTTGAGACAGAGTCTCATTGAGTTTCTGATTCTGACCTTGAATTTTGATTCTCCTACCTCACTCTTCTTATGAGAACCTGGTGTTACAGGTGTATTCTGCAATACCCTTACAGAATTTGGAAACTGTCATTTTTTCTTTGAACTGGGTACTAAAATGACCATTTAGACTTATTTTATTGATAACTTTACCCTTATTTTTTCTTTGCCTGATGATTCTTTTGAAAGTCCTCTTTATGGTGAATTGTAACCCAATCAGAAAATGCATATAAATAAAAATATATACAATTTACAGAACACCAGTATTTAACCATCACTGAGCATATTGTTTGTTGAAGTTAACACACTGTCAGCACTTTGCTCATCATATCTCTTTAAAAGGTACCCCATTTTTATGGTAGTCACTGCTTTTTAAATAATTTTCTCATCTAATCTGATAGTTTTGTCTGATCTTGAACTTTTTAAATAGAATAGAATGAATTCAATCATATGTGTTTTTATTTTTTTTTAATCTGGCTTCATTATGTTAATATTATTTTGAAGATAGATCCATGCTTTTATTATACTGTTATTTTTTGCTACATGTTGTATGAATATGCCACAATATTACTATAAATTATTACTCTAGTAATAATTTCCAGTTTGGGAATTATAACTAATGATGCTACTTACAATCCTCCTGGTGCAAGTCTTCAGGTATACATATGAGTAATGTCTCTGAAATAGTGATATGTAATAGAATATAATGTGAAATGTATATATATAATTTAAATTTTTTTCCAAGCTACATTTAAATGTAAGTAGACAGAGATAAAGCTGACTTAATGATATATTTTATTCAGCCTAATAAATATATATAATCATTGCAACACATGATAGATTAAAAAAATTAAGATATTTGCTATTTTTATACTAAATATTTTAACTCTGGCCTGTGTTTTATACTCTTTAGAGCCTCTGTGGATGCAGTGGAGCTACACTGTAGATGTGCATTATCCATATTTGACCAATGTCTACTGTATTAAATGCTTAATTGTAAAGAATATATATGTATATGTTCATGATGGGACACATTCTGACAGGTTAATTGTTAGGTGATTTTGTCCTTGTTTGAACATCATAAAGAATGCATACACAAACCTAGATATATTAGATAATCACTTACTGTGGCCCACTGTGGCCTGTTATTGCATATTATTTTATAGTAAACTTGCCATTTTTGGTTTTTAAGAGATGGGGTCCTGCTTTGACTGTAACCAATCCCCTGGATTAAGGCAATCTTCTTGCCTTAGCAATCCTCCTTCCTCAGTTTCCAAAATACTGTGACTATATGTGGATAACACCACACCTGGATATGCACTTTAAAAATAAGTAGCAAGACTCCATAATAAAAAAAATGTATGGGATAGCAAATATACAAATGAATAACATAGATGCTCATTATAGTTATCAAATGTTATTCACTTTTCCGAATTGTATGTGCTATACTTTGATATGACTGGAAGAACTGTAAGTTTGTTTATACTAACATCACTACAAACACATGAGTATCATGTTGATGTCAAGACAGCTCCACTTCATTACGTATTAAGGATTATTTTCAGTTAGATTATAATCTTTTTGGTGGTACTAGGGATTAAAGCCAAGGGTTCTCTACCACCAAGCTACATGTACAACCTTTTATTATTATTACTTAAAAAAAATTAAAACATTGTCTTGCTAAGCTGCCTAGGCTGGTTTCAAAACTTCAGTCCTCCTATTAGCTGGAATTGTAGGTGTGCACCACTGCACCTGGCTAGCTCCATTATAATTTTATGGGATCACTGTCATATATGTGATCTCTTGCTGATTAGAATCTCATATGTCTCATGTATGTATGAAATAGTGAATTTCAGCCATTTAATGCTCCAAGAGCAGAGTAAGAAAGTTCCTATTTCTCCAAATAATCATCAACATTTGATATTAATTTTGCTGACTGGTGAGTGGGTAATAGTTTTCAATATTGTCTGAGTTGCATTTCCTTATTTCCTAAAGAGTTAGAGCACCTTCCAATGTATATTGGCTATTTAAATGCCATCTGTTGTGAAGTGCTTGTGTTTTGTTCTTTATTTTGTAGGACATAGATCAAACCCAGGCCTTGCTCATGCTAGGCAAACACTCTACTACTGAGCTGTATCCCCTATGCATACCCCCATCTTCTTCTATTAGGGTTTTGATACTTTTTTTTCCTATTGAAGGTTTAGGCGTCCTTCATATATTCTGGATATGAATCATTTTGTTATATGTGTCACATCCATCTCCACTTCTGCAACTTATTTTTTTTTCTTCTTTGAGGTGGCTTTTGATGAATCTGAGTTAAATGTAGTTAAAGTGTGTTATCCCTTCCCTGTATGATTAGTAACTTATGTGTTCTATTTAAGAAGTCTTTTTTCTACCTAAGGTCTTAAAGATATATGTTTACATTATCAGAACTTTAATAAATATGTTTAGTTAATAAGTATGAAAGCCTGCAAGTATTGATCTTTTTGTTGAATATGAAGTAGGAATTGAGGTTGATTTTTTTCCATATAGGTGTCTTAATTGTTCAGTATCATTCACCCACTTTGCAGCAATTCTCCACTGTGTACACTCTCCCATACTCTAATGTCACTTGTTCTAAGACAAGGGTATAAGTGATCTTGATTCTGAACAATCTCATCTGTTCCATCGATCTATTTCTCTATCCTTATGCCAATATCATTAATTGCTGCAGGTTTGTAGTAAACTATAACAACTAGAGGAGCAAATACTTGTGCTTCTTTAACGATTATGTTACTGATTTTCTTAACCTTTTGAATTTTCTATGTTATTTTAAAAATTATCTTGTCAACAGAGGTTGCTTGATTTGATTGTAATTTTGCTAACTTCTTATGGGGAATTAACATACCCCTTCAGAAAATATTAAATCTGATAATCACAAAAATAGTATCTTGTTCTTAGAACTTCAATTTCTCCTAATAGTATAATTTTCTCCTGAGGGGTCTTCTTAGTTTATATTATTAATCCAAAGTACATGATATTTTATTCTATAATAAGAGCTATTATTTGAAAATTTTATGTCTTAGCTTTGTAGCTGGTACATAAAAATGAAAGTTTACTTTTCATGAATTCAAATAATTTATCTGTATAAAAGGTCCATCTTGTATTGGAGTATTAATCTGGTGTCTCTAGAGAAGCTAAACAAATAGTAAACACACAGAAATAGAGACATTTAAAAATACATTTAGTATAAGGGAATTGGTTCATGCAGTTATGGGGGCTAACACGTCCAAAATCTGTATTTAACAAGTTGGAGACCTATAATTATATAGTTCCAGTCTGAGTCTGTAGGGCCAGACTGAGACTCTCTCCTGAGAGCTCATGGTCTGAGTTCCAGTGAGAGTCATAATCCAAATGCAGAAGACTGACATCTCACTTAAAATACAATCAAACAGAGAAAGATTTCTTTATTACTCAGTATTTAATTCTATTTAGGTCTCTAGTAGATTAGATGAGGCCACCCACATTGGAGAGGGCATATTGCTGTACTAATTTTGCCAATTTAAATGTTTATTTTATCTAGAATAACCCTCAGATACTCAGACACAATATATAACCAAATATCTAGGTACCTAAAATCAGCTATCACAAGGCACAATGAAATTAACTACAAATTACTTTCTTTCTTACAAATTCTACAACTAAAAATATAAAATCTGTTGATTTTAACAAAAGTAGCTGTTTGAGAAAATGCTCATATTAAAGAAGAATGGTTAAACAATAATGAGTTAAGTATTTATCTCAGCAAGTTAGCAAAAGAACAGCAAATTAGCAAAAAAAAAACAGAAAAACAGAAGAAATAATAAAAATGAAGCAGAAATAAATGAAACATACAATTGATATAAATGAAATCAAGAGGTGATTCTTGGGAAAATTAATAAGATTGATAAAATATTGAGGTAAACTTTAAAGACTTATTTATTATATAATAGGCTATAATGCTTTGTTAATGTTAAATGTTTTTGCACTGATTTTTTCAAGGAAAGCCCACTCAGGAAACGGTAAATCCTAAATCATAAGCCATTCATTAATTGGTATTCGTTGGTTTCATAGTAGGTACATGATCCAGATATGAGGGAGAATGTTGTGCTAAATTTTGAGAATTTAAATGAAAGAGTCAACTTCATGCTTTTTCTTTGTAGGCTGAATTTAATTACCAACTGGATTGTAAAAATAAGTATGAGATTGTTAAAGATTTCAGGGATTTTTTTGTTTATTTCTTGATCATTGGTACTGATATCCTTTTAATACCATGCCATAAAAAGTTTAAGACAATACTTGCATTCAGTTAACAAGTACTGATAAAACACCTAATATATAATTGGCAATGTTACTTATGGTATTTCTTATATCCAGAAAAGGGTTCAGCATAGTTATATGATGACAGTGAGCAACATATAACATTATAAAACTTGAGTAGTACCTACTTAAAAAGGCATCTGTATGATTTGTGTAGTAGTGTGTTTTTTTCAGAGGCACCTTTATTGCTGGGATTTTTTACCTGATGGCAGTATTAATTGGCTTCAAAGTATCCATGATTTTTTTTTAATTGTACACAAATACACACACACAGACACACACACACACACACATACACACACACACACACACACACACACACACTTTTTGGTTTTAGGAAGAAGAGTACTCAATGGCTGTGGACTCACTCGGACCAGCCAAAGCCCACTGAAGAGCTGAGGAGATTGTGGTGACAAAGTCAAAAAGAAGCCTCTGGTGGCCAGTTTCACAGAACTTGTTACACATTATTATTGCATAGGGAAGCCTTTTATGCATAGTCTGTTAGCTAGTAAATTTAGCTGAGGGCCATAATAATCCAGTGAGCAAGCAACACACTTACAAGTGGCATCCAATGGGCTGAAAGTTCACTGGAAAAAAGCAGAAAGAAAAGGAACACAATGTGCACATGAGGGTGGCCAGGTTACTATGGTGATGGGGCTGGTGGTTGTTGGTGTTCCAAACCACAAATATCCAGACCAGTGTGTGGAGCCCTATGAGCCATCACAAAGCAAGTAGGCTGATTTCCAGCTTACATGCCCAACAAATGCCCTTTTCACATATTTTCAAAAGATCCAAAAAATATATGAAAAAAATACACCCATTAGATAGACTATACCTGACAGGTAGTTGAGATGATAGAAACCAAAGCAGATGTATGAATTAAGTGCTGAATAAATTTATGTCTTGATTTTCAAAGTTTTTAAAAATATTCTACACATTAGGAAATTCTTTTGTCTTTCTGCTGATACTAGTTGTTATCTTTGACGAGAGAGAGAGAGAGAGAGAGAGAGAGAGAGAGAGAGAGAGAGATGCCCCTAATATGAAGAGAGAAAATCAAAAGATCTTAAAAGTTTTCCAGCTGTCTCTAATTCTTTTTGGTAAGAATAACAGGAGACATTTTTATTTAATGGGGAAATAAAAGCATTCATACTGAAATGTAGGCTACTTTAAGTTCCTTTAGGAATTTGCTATTTGAGAAATAAGAGAATTTTACCTTTATATATTTTTAAATGTTCAGTATAATGACTCTGAAAACTTTTCATAAAGTATAGAAAAAAGAATACCAAAGTGTTCAAAAGTACTTACATAAATATTAGACCAACCAAGAAATGATGAGTTTTTAGGAGGGGGGGGCAATTTATAGGATAAAGTTGACTTACCATAAATATAATATTTTCATAAGAATAAAAATGAGACTTGGAAAAATCAATATGAAAGAGAAATTTTACTTAAGGAAAAATTGCTTTCCTCAATTTTATTTACTTGTTTTGCAAAATGTTGATAATCTATTTTTATAGTTATTCATAATTTTAAGTCTTCTTTGGAAGGTCTTAATTACAGAGCATGGTGACCTGGGTAATAGCTGATTTTTAGATCCAAGAAACAAAATTCCCTTTAAGTTTGATCACTCATGGAAAGAAGCAAGTGACCCTCAACCAGAGGAAGTAGATGGAGGTTTGAAGTCTTGGAGAGAATCCTGTGACAATGCTTTAAGAGCCTATGTGAAAGATCATTATTCCAACAGTTTCTGTACTGTTAAGTAACTGTCTGCCTATTTCATTATCAGAGTGTGTATTTCTTACATTTACCTTATCACTTGGGAACTTTGGCCAACCATACATCACTTCTTTCTTAGTTATGGTCTCTGTATTTTATTCCCTAAATCTTTTTTTTAAATATTTTTTAGTTGTCAGTGGGCCTTTATTTATTTATTTATATGTGTTGCTGAGAATTGAACCCAGTGCCTCACACATACTAGGCAAGCGTTCTACCACTGAGCCACAACCCCAGCCCCCTAAACCATTTTTAAAAAGAGTATAAATACATGAAAAATTTCTTAAAAAATCACAATGCATAATAATTTTGAATTTCTATATGTTCTATTTCATAATTATTTTATTTACTTATGAAAATATATTGCCTTACTTCAAAAATTAAGTTTTTAAATACTTTAACTTAGACTTAGGAAAAATGTTAAAATTGTTGGGAGATCTATTGTCCACATTTGTGTCATTTTGGCATAGGCATTTATAAAAAAAAAACAAAACTACTTCTGCATAGTTAAGATATTTTTCACTAGATAATCAAAACTGTTTTGAAATAAACACTTTTAGAAACCCAGAGTAATTTTATTTTTATTTTTTACTATCTCTTGGGCTCTAACGGATAAATTTGGCTCTAACATGATTTCCTCTTTATAATATTGTGACAAGAAAAATGTGTAGAATTTTTAATTTTTAATTTGTTTGTTTTGGTGGTGCTGTGAATTGAACCTAGGGTTTTGTGCATGTGAAACAAGAACTCTAGCAGCTGAGCTGTAACACCAGCCTCAGAATGTTTAATAATTTTTTATTATTGTATTTTAAACTTATATCAATTAATAAAATCATGATGTTTTGAAATAGGTATACACTGTGGAATGGCTAAATTGAGCTAATTAACATGTATTACCTAACAGATTTATTATTTAATGAGAATGCTGAAAATCTAATCTCTAAGAAATTCTCAAAAACAATACATTAACTAGAGTATTTTAAATATGTGATGATGATGAGTTAAATGGCAATATAGAAAGTTAGTTAAAAGCACTTACATTTAAACTTTAATAACTGGTTTGAGTTAGTTAGCCCTGCCACCTAACTAGCTGTGTGACCTTAGGTAAATGACTTAATGGTTACATGTCTGTTTTCTCATTTGAAATGGAAATAGTTCTTACCACATAGTATTGATGTGAAGATTAAATGAGTTAATGATGCATTTATAGTGATTAAAACAGTGGCACAACGTAAGCCCTGCCTAAATGATAGATAACATTATTCTTTTATTTATTTATTTATTTATTTATTTATTTATTTATTCATTCATTCATTCATTTATTTATTTGTTTGTTTATTTCATAAAGGAGAAAACCCATCTTGGTGGATACCAGTACAGAATTCCTTTTTGGAACCCAGTATTGCAGTGGGAGACTTGATACACTTCCTTTTAGAAATTGGCTTTTCGATCCTAAATACACTTTCAATTTGTCATTTGTTACCTATTCAAAGTTTGTCATTCCCCATTCTTAATTTGGAGAGTTTCAATGGCAAATAACCTCAGGGGTCTTTTTTCACTTCTCTTAGCTATCAAATGAGCAACACAGTGCTGGAATTTTCCTAATGGTGTCTACTGTACACTAGTTTTCTATATTCTTAGCTGTCTTGCTTAGTAATCTATTTTAGTAATTTCAACTCATTATTACCTATCACATTTTCTATGTGGCATTTTCCAGAAAATTCTTATTTGTCCTAGATGAGCATCTAATCCCCAACATTTTATTAGGTGTGAGTCTGACATAAAATCTTTTTCTCTTCCCTCCACACTGAAAAACTTTTCCATTACACTTGAATTTGAGAAAGAAAGGTTCTTACTCTTGGTTTCATACTATCCTGTGTACTTTAAGACAATTTCATATGACTTTGTTTTTCCTTCTTATATAGTTCTCATTACTTAGAAATGTTCTTATTTTTCCTGTACTTAATGGAGATAAAACTTTAATCATGATAATTCTTCCGAGTTGTTTCTGTTCATCTTGCTCTTTCTCCTCTGTTTTCTTCCTTACCCTCCAAATCATTGGGCCTTCTTCACCTACTAGTGCTATGTCCTCTTTACTCATCCACTTATGAGCCTTTGAGTTTTACTTTAGTCTCCATCCTATAGAAAGTGCTCTCTGTGAGTATTAATAGTTCCTGAATCACTTGATCCAGTGAACATTTTTGTGGTCCTTGACTTCTTTTGCTGTTTCATACTGAGCCCAGAAAATAGAAATGATCTTTTGCTTAGAGTGCTATTATCAATACCTATTAATTCTTTTTTCTTTGTCTCTAATTTTCTAATATCCCAAAACTTTTAAAATACTCTTGAAAGTTCATAGCCCACTAAATATAGGGAAAGTAACACAGACTTAGTGTTAGAAAAACAATATGTTTGGGTTTTATCTTCACAAGAAACACCTATGAACTAACTTCAGCTTTACCTTTTGTGGATGATAAACATGCCTTTTCTTTTATTTTGTTGTAGTTTTGCCAGTTTTAGTAGAGCAAATAGAAAATAATATGGGAAAACATATTATGTGAACTCTAAAATTCAATGGCTTCTTTGCATTCCCTAGTAATTGTTTCCATTTATTTCTACTGTAAGGAACAGTTGGTGTTTCTGTAACTACTGGCTAGACATTTCCATCTAGATTTCCCAGTTTGTTACTGATACCACCATCTTCCTAGTCATTCAGATGTACAAATACTTTGGCCCTTCCTTTTTTTGTTTGTCTGTTTGTTTAATCCTTCAGTTACAATATATTGCTAAACTTATGCATTCTGTCTGCAACCCTTCCTTTTCATTACCATTTGATACTACCCTAGATTATGACCTAAATTAATTTTGGTCTTCTAACCATCATCCAGCTTTTCTTCCCTTTTTTTTCCTGTATAGCAGTATTGGTCATTCTCCAAAAATAATAGTGCTGGTCATATTCTCCCGAAATAACTGTTTTGGTCATGTTGTTTTACTCTCTTTCTGCTTCCTGTAGAATGAAATCTAAAGTTTTTACTTATATCTACTACTGTATGATCTAAATCTACCATTCTGTCTCCCACTAGTCTACTTTACACATACCCTCTAACCTGATGACCTAATTGACATTCACTTAACAAATCCTTGATTTCATGCCTGAACTGTTTGCTGGTCTTTATTCTCAGTCTCTGCTTATCAGAATCTTATCTGCTTTGTGAAGCTCAGCTTAAATGACACTTCCATTAAACTCTAAGCCAGGAGCAATATTTTCCTCTATTCATTGTACCTCTGACTCTGTTAGAATTTAACAGAATCTAGGGCTGGGGTTGTGGCTCAGAGGTAGACTGCTTGCCTAGCATGCACAGGGCACTGGGTTGGATCTTCAGCACCACATAAAAAAAAATAAAATATGGGTATTGTGTCCACCTACAACATATATATATATATATATATATATATATATATATATATATATAAAGAATTTAACAGGATCTGGTTGTGAGTGCTATGTTTTTATTCTGTCTCAAGGATTTAACACACTACTTATGTGCATTGTCTGTCATTTAGATTGTGTTTTTCTAGTTTGATTTTTCCCTAATAGGTTTATGCTAAAACTATAGATGGGCAACAGACTATTATGGCATGTATTGAAAGCCATCAGTTTCAGCCTAAAAACTTCTGGTAAGAAATAGATATTCTGTTTTGTTTGCGTCTAATTATTTTGTAGAGAAATCAGCAATTTTTATCTATTTTGAGAATTTTTTTGCTGCAAACTGCACAGCAGTTAATTCAGATACCAGACCAGGTGATAAGGAGATGGACACAAGACAAATAGAGAAAAAGCTGGGCCCCCATGGTTCTCCATCCCCTGATGAGGGATGGACAACCCAGAGCCAGTTCAGCATGTTTATGATACAGGTTTTAACCTCAAAAGGATTCATTGTAAGAAAGTTTCTTAAAGATAAACAGAACCAAAGTGGAGGGTATAAACAGCCCAATTAGAACTATCAGCTTGTGCCCATAATTCTCCACCTGTGGCCAACTGTCATTAGAACCCAAGGTTAAGAACTGATAAGTCCCTGGCTAGCATGGAATTTCCCTTTTAACAGGGCATCACCACAGCAGCTGGTCAGTTTCAAATCTAGGCCTTTGCACAGAGCGTTCCAGGAGGGACAGGTCAAGAATTATATAATTCATTCGCTGCTCCCACATTTATTATTTTACATACATCCTAGTCCTTTTTATTTTTGAGACAGGATTTCACTAGGTTGCTGAGGGTCTTGCTAAATTCCTGAGGCTAGCCTTGAACTTTTGATCCTCCTGCTTCAGCAGGGTAATTTTTTTTTTACTTACAAGATTTCAGTTCTGGGGCTGGGGATGTGGCTCAAGCGGTAGCGCGCTCGCCTGGCATGCGTGCGGCCCGGGTTCGATCCTCAGCACCACATACCAACAAAGATGTTGTGTCCGCCGAGAACTAAAAAATAAATATTAAAAATTCTCCCTCTCTCTCTCTCTCTCTCTCTCTCTCTCTCTCTCTCTCTCTCTCTCTCTCCCCCCTCTCTCACTCTCTCTTTAAAAAAAAAAAAAGATTTCAGTTCTCCATCTATGAATTTAGACATTATTCATATTCCTTCCAATTCTAATTTCTTTTGGGTTTTTTGGTTTTTTTGTTTTGTTTTCTCCCCAATATGTGAGATTGAACCGAGGGGTGCTTTACCACTGAGCTACATCCCTAGTTCTTGTTATTTTTTTATTTTTTATTTTTTTTTATTTTGAGACAGGGTCTCACAAAGATGCCAAGGCTGGTCTTGAACTTGCAGTCCTTCTGTCTTAGTCTTGTGAGTCACTGAGATTACAGGAATGTGTCAACATACCCAGCTCCAATTCTAAGATTCTATAGCCATATCTTTTTAAAAACTACTTGTATATTGAGTGAGAACAAATGATTAATATAAAGTGCCCAGTTGAAATTATTGAGTTTTACTTGGGTAAGGGTTAGTAATATTTGAGTTGATTATGTAACTCAGCAGCCTGTCCATTTTCAGAGGAGCCTACCATGAACAGAATGGGAATGGTTCACTTCAAAGCAAACTAAGGAAAAGTGGAAATCCAGATAATTTAGAAAATGTTTATGGTCAGGCCACTTGGTTCCAGACTTATGTTTGAATATGCCTTGGGTTTATCAAATTGGAAATGACTGGTCCTCTCCTCCCCAACCCCTCAAAAATTTTTTTCAACTTTTTGGCCTCAGTGGTAAATCACGTCTTTCTTGTGCCTACTGCTAATTCTGCAGCACTGTATGTGTATGTTTTAATAGGAATGGTCGTTGGAGATCAGAGTGGAAGTTCACTATTACACCACCTACAGCCCAGGTGGTTGGAGTACTCAGGATTCAGGTAAGATTCCAACATATTCATTGATCATGGTAAAAAAGTTTACATTTTTGGTTTGGGAGTATGACTCAGTTCCTACCTAATATGCATAAGACTCTGGGTTCAATCTCCAGCACTGCCTAAATAAATAAAACTTCACATTTTAAAATAAACATGCAAGTTGGTCTTTGTTGTAGAATTAAAATAAGTACTAAATTATATGCAGATGCAAAGAGAGGTGGATGGAAATGAGAAGAAATAAAAGCCTTCCTGGGGAGGTAGTTAAACAGAGATCTATTTTGGGTTGATAAAGATAATTAT
The DNA here is from genome assembly GCF_045843805.1 of Urocitellus parryii. Classification (NCBI taxonomy): domain Eukaryota; kingdom Metazoa; phylum Chordata; class Mammalia; order Rodentia; family Sciuridae; genus Urocitellus; species Urocitellus parryii. Next base: position 972,141 of record NW_027553586.1, read on the forward strand.
GTAGAGAATACTGTTTGCTGGTTATTTTTTTTTATGTGGTGATGAGGAGCGGAGGTAAGCTGTCTATTGCTGAGCCACAACCCCAGCCCTGTTTTATACTTGTGTGTGTGTTCAGAGGCAGGGTGCTGGGGATTGAACCCAGGGTCTTATACATGCAAGGCAAGCACTCTACCAACTAAGCTATATCCCCAGCCCTATACATATATACTTTTTAATATAGAATGTCTGGTCACACTTTGGGAGAAGGCTTACTTCATTTTTATTATCTTTTAAAAGTCACAGTGAAAATTATTTGAAAGAGACATTAAGATATTTAGGCCTAGCAAGACACAGTGGCACATACCTGTAATCCCAGTGGCTCTGGAGACTGAGGTAGGAGGATCTAGAGTTCAATGCCAGCCTCAGCAAAATGAAGGCTCTAAGAAATTCAGTGATTTATTTTATTAGAGACAGGGTCTTGCTGAGATTCTTAGGGCCTTGCTAAATTGCTGAGTCTGAGTTTGAACTCAAGATCCTTCTGCCTCACATTTCAGAGTTCCTGGGATTACAAGCATGTGCCACTGCATCTGGCCTATGTCACACTTATTTTTAGAGTGTAATTTTCCATCAAATATTTGGTTTTTAGTGATTTTCTTTTAACTCCCAATTAGGTTTTTCATGCCAGTCAGATCTATGAACCTCCTGCATATTGATGATATTTGTATGGCCTTGTCTCACATATTAAGGATCCATTAAAACTCCTTGGTTTTCAAAAAGAAACTAATTTTCCATGATTTTTATTATTTTTTAATATTTCTAAAGTGGGATCTTATTTATCTTTGTAGTCATAATATCTGTCCCAGTGCCTGGAATCAAAAACACAAATGTTTTTTGTTGTTTTTGTTTTTGTTTGTTTTTAAATATTTTTTAGTTGTTCATGGACTTTATTTTCTTTATTTTTATGTGGTGCTGAGGATTGAACCCAGTGCCTCATGCATGCTAGGTGAGCATGATGCCACTGAGCCACAGCCCCATACAAATGTTTTTTGAATTTAAATTTTATCTTGTAAGGAAAGAGGTTTTGTTACTTTTTTCTTTTGTACAAGATTGAACTCAGGTTCACTTTACCAATGAACTATATCCAGCCCTTTTTATTTTTTGAGACAAGGTTTCATTAAATTGCTAATACTGGCCTCAAATTTTCCATCCTCTTGCATTACCCTCTCAAGTCACTGGGATTACAGGCATGCACCATCAAGCCCAAAGAATACTTAAACTGGGCTGGGGTTGTGACTCAGCAGTAGAGCACTCACCTAGCATGTGTGAGGCCAAGGGTTCGATCCCCAGCACCATATAAAAATAAATAAAATAAAGATATTTTGTCCAACTACAACTAAAAAATAAATATTAAAAAAAGAATTCTTAAACTTAAATATTCTGTGAATTTTCTTTTAATACCACTATGTATTATCATTGATTGTGTTAATTATTCAGAATTGCTAAACATGGATTGTCAACTTAAAGGATAGCTTAAAGCATGAATCTGTGCATTAAGTAATAGGATTCTATATGAACTAAACATAAACAAAAACTTTATCAAATACTTCATCACACAGGTTCACTATTATGAAGATGGCAATGTTCAGTTGGTTAGTCATAAACATGTACAAGGTTTAGTAACTGTTTCGGTAAGTATACAATATTTAAAGTTTTTTTCACTTTTGTCTTTTTTACTTTAAAATATTTTGTTTTGACCTGGAGTGTAATCCATCCATTATTTGTTTTTGTTTTGCTTGTTTGGTTAGTTATGTATGACAATAGAATGTATTTTGACTTATACGTAACTGGAGTATAACTTCCCATTCTTGTGGTTGTACATGATGTGGAGTTACACTGGTCATGTATTCATATATGCACATAGGAAAGTTATGTCCAATTTATTCTACTATCTTTCCCATTCTTAACTCTCCTCCCTTCCCCCTATTCCCAGCCTACTCCCTCCTCCAACTGCCCGCCCCTCCAGTTGTGTCAGCATCCACATATCAAAACACTTGGCCTTTCATTTTTTGGTATTGGCTTATTTCACTTAGCATGATAGTCTCCAGTTCCAGCCATTTACTGGCAAATACCATAATTTCATTCTTCTTTATGGCTGAGTATTATTCCATTATGTATATGTACTGTGTTTTCTTTATCCATTCATTTGTTGAAATGCACCTAGGTTGGCCATAGCTTAGTTATTGTGAATTGAGCTGCCATGAACATTGATGTGGCCATGTCACTCCAGTATGCTGATTTTAAGTCCTCTGTAACATTGCTGAGGGGTGGTATAACTGGGTCAAATGATGGTTCCATTCCAAGTTTTCTGAGGAATCTCCATACTGCTTTCTAGAGTGGTTGTACCAATTTGCAGTCCCAACAGCATTGTATGAGTATACCTTTTCTCCCACTAGGGACTGAACCCAGGAGGAGCACTTAACCACTGAATCATATCCCCATCCACACCCCCTTTTTTGAGACACCATCTTGATAAATTGCTTAGGGCCTTGCTGAGTCTGGCCTCAAACTTGTGATCCTTCTGCCTCTGCCTTCCAGGTTGCTGGGATCATAGGCATGCACCACCACATCTAGCAACATAGAAACATTTTTTGTGGGTGATAACTAACTTTCCAAAGCAAAAGAAAAAAAAGTAAAAAGAATAACATTAATTTATGTCTTCACAAATTGTGTAATATCTTCCTTAATAAAAGACAGCTGGATTCCCTTATCAGCTTCATACAGTCTCTAACCCTCACGGTGGTAAAGTCACTGCACATCATGAAGTTTCTATGAAACTGTATTGTAGAAGCATGAGAGTAAGAGTGGAAAAGGCAGGGCTGGGGCTGTGGCTCAGTGGTAGAGCGTTTGCCTAGAATGTGTGAGGCACCAGGTTTGATCCCTGGCACTGCATACAATAAACAAATAAAATAAAGGTATTGTGTCCATCTACAACTAAAAATAATATTTTAAAAAAAGAGTGGAAAAGGCAGACATCCAGCTGGAATGTAACTCAGTGGCAGAGCACTTGCTTAGCAAGCAAAGGTCCTGGGGTGCGGCCCTGAGGGCATTGTTCATTTCATCTTTTTTGAAATATTTATTTTAGTTGTAATTGGACAAAACACATTTATTCCACTTATTTATTTTTATGTGGTGCTGAGGATCAAACCCAGGGTCTTGCACATATGAGTTGAGCTTTCTGCTGCTGAGCTACAACCCCACCCCTGTTCATTTCATCTTAAAGCAAAAATAATTTTTTCAGGGCATTAAGATTTAAAGACACAGTAATGATCTCTTCAGACCATACTGTGATAGACTGGAAAGTACATGGGGTTTGTTTGTCTGGTTTTTAGTTTTGGTGAAGACCTGGATTCAGATTCTATTTTTATCATTCAAAAGCTGTATAATTTTGGTCATATCATTTTAGAGGATTCTATTTTTGACTGCAGAATGAATGTGATGATAAAAAACTATTCATTTCACAGGATAATTCTAAGAATCAAAGGAGGTAATATGCATTGGAACGCTTGGTAATCTAGGAATTATCATACCACAGTTAGTTAATATGGATCAACTTTTCAGCATCTTTTTACTTAGTGCGTGCTTGTTTGTTGTGGTACTAGAGACTGAGCCCAGGGATTTGCTCTATCATTGAACTTTTATCTCCAGCCCCTTGTATTTATTTTCAAAATTTTTATTTTGAGGCAGGGTTTTGCTAAGTTGCCAATGCTGGCCTTGTAGTTCTGATCCTTTTGCCTTAGCCTCTGGAGTTGTCACTGTATCCAGCACAAATGAATTTTTAAATATATAAGCACTGCTTGCTTCAGTGGCACACACCTATTGTTAGGGTCGGGCGAAACGTTGGAAGAAGAGACCACAAGAGACTGTCTTATGCAACAACAGGAGGGTTTTATTTGGAGGCCAGCATACTGGGGCTCAGAGTTCACTTTAGCAAAGAGAGATAGAGTGAGTGGGCAGTTTGCCTGCAACAGAGTGAGGGAGTGCATTCTGTAGTTTGGCAGTTGGAGACAGCACATTCTGGGAACAAGATTAGCAAAACAGTTCTCAGGATTTCAACAGTGCTTTGTTAAGCATATAGAAAAACGGAGTGACAAGTACCTATTTTATTAACCTTTCACTATAATCCCAGCAAATCCAGAATCTAGAGGCAGGAGAATTGCAAGCTCAAGGCCAGCCTTGATAACTTAGTGAAACCATGTCTAAAAATTTAGAAAAAGGGCTGTGCTCAGTGGCAGAGCACCCCTTTTGCTGCACTCAACCAATAAACAAGGAACCAAATAATTCATTCATTTTTTTCTTCCTCTTTCTCCATTAGAATGAAGTCCAAACTGCCAAGGATTTTATTCAAATCATAGAGAGTGCAGAAAATGAATATCAGGTAAAAAGACTTGGAACTAATTTTTCTAAATCCTAGTGCCATATTTTTCTGTTAATATATTTGTTTGGCCTTTCTCTCTTTTATCTTGAATGCCTATACTGTTGAGTCAGACCCTTTAATCTGGCATTCTGCTTGAAATTAAAGTTTTAAGTTTGGAAGAGACCATAGCTCTAGTTTAAAGGATATATATGATCTTCTTGGCTCACTTCAGAAATTGAAGAGGAACTCACTAGAAATAATATAATATATCCTGTCTAACTCTTGTAATGTAAGCATGCCCTTTGACTAATTAGTTACTTTCCTATTTACAACCAACCCATTTCTGTTCAAGTAACTAGCCTTCAATTATCTGTTGCAGACTGCAATTAGTGAAAACTACCAAACAATGTCAGACACCACATTCAAGGCCTTGCGCAGGCAGCGTCCAGTTACCAGTACAAAAATTGACTAGAACAAGATACTCAGCTAAAAGTTTGGCAAAGAAATACAGAATGCTTAAAGGCTGAGTGTAGGATTCTTCAGTATGTACAAAGAAAAGGATTCATATGATAAATGTGGTCATATGATAAATAAGTGATTTTTAAACAAGAGTGATATTTTGCTAGGGCTTTCAAAGTTAACAGATTTTTTTAGCCTCATGAAATACTGTTGAACCTATAGCATTGACTTCATCTTTTTGTGTTTTCTGCCTTGTATTTTTCTGTTATCACTATATCTACTTGTAAATCTTTTTTTTTTTGTCCTTTTTGTTAATTCTGCTACAATTAGTGTTAAAGAAAGATCCATCTATTCTGGGGTCATTTTACTCTTTAGAAAATTTTCCTAGCCATGAAGTCCTGTTACTGATTTAGACAGATAATATGCTTAGTACTTTTACCCTGTGCTCCAAAGCACTTCTGGTACTTCAGTGTTTTTGACTGACCCACCAATAGCTGAGGAGGCTCTGCTACAAATTGTAGCTAAATGGAAGACACATACATCCTTCTCCGTCTGACTGCTTTGATCATCATTTATAGCATCTCATAACTATCGTTTTTCAAAAGTTTGGATTGAGGCTTTTCAGGTCTATTATTTGGGGGGAAAGGAAGTTTTCTGCAAATTCCATGACATCCAGCTTCTCTGGGGGGCACTCATTTTTAATCCAAAGCCTTGAACCATATTCTCTGCACATGGAGTATGTTTGCTTTCTTCATTCCCTCATTGTCTTCTTCCCACTTAGTACCATTGTAGTTATAGACATCTGCATTTTTAGAAGAGTTTTATTCATGTATTATTTTTTTAAGTATCCAAGAACTACGGACATACTGTGGATGTAGTAAAGTATAAAACTTGAAAATGCAGACTGAAGGAATACATATCTTGTGCTTTAACATTTTGTGGCAGGATTGTACTATAAGCAAATGAATCAACTCTGTAAATCACAAAAACTTAAGATGAACCAAAGTGAAAAGGTAACTTCCAGGCAGTATCCTTCTACTGTAACCTGTTATTTAAGGGAATACTAGTGTTTTCTAAGTAGGGTGTAAAACTTGTTCCAAATTACTTTTCCTCAGTCCTGCCTGCCAAGAAATAAAGTATAACTGTGATATAGCAACCCTTCCCAGTTATATTGGCAGGTATGTGTATGATCTCAGAATACACAGGTGACATAGATATGATAGGACAACTGGTAATGGTGGATTTATTTACATTGTTTACACTTCTATGAACAGGCCTTAAGGGAAGGTTAGTTTTTTAAAACCAAGTAGTGTCTTCCTACCTGTCTCTAAATACATGTCAAAAAAGAAGGGTATTTGTGCTTCAGCTTTGTCTTTGCTCAGTAATACAGTCAAGCAAGAGTTTGTTTCCAAGTGAATGCTGTGTAGGCATTTTTTGTCTATTTCAAATAAAATATATTTGTATTATTTGTCATTCATACTACCCATCCATACAACACTATCTTCTGTATCAGGTATTTCAATAGACGTATACCCATTTTGTTCTAAAAGTATCTGAGCCTCTCTCCTTTTTGATGCATCTCTTCAACCTTTCTTCTCAAGGTAAGAAATTCAATGTATTTGATCTTGTTTTAACTTTCTATTAGTTTCTTCTTGGATATGTTTTTCGTCTGTCCAACTTCCTCTTTTGATTATGAATAGTTTGTTCCTTTTCATCTCTGTAGTGAAGTTTATGATTAGGTTAATCTGACCATGAACTCTGGTGTGCAACAGTACATGTTGGGTGCTTTGTTTACCTGGATCTGTTCAGTGATCCAAGAATCTTCACCTAAAGTTCAGCATTACTTTCTGCATTTTGGGGAGGTTAGTGGGGGGTGCCAGGGATTGAATTCAGGAGCACTCAACCACTGAGCCACATCCCCAGCCATATTTGTATTTTATTTAGAGACAGGGCCTCACTGAGTTGCTTAGTGCTTCATTAAATTGTTGAGGCTGGCTTTGAACTCAGTGATGCTCCTGACTCAGCCTCCCAAGCTGCTGGGATTACAGGTGTGCACCATTGGACCAGCTACTTTCTTCATCTCTGAGCCTATCAACAAAAGTTCATTCTGTTTAGGCCACCAACCTTGTGTCTAGCCCCACTGTTTGGCCTGAGCACACCTACCAACTCCACTGTAATACCAGAATATCTTTAAAGTGACAATTTTCAGATGCTTGATGGCTTTTTGGATAGTAATGTCCTTGATGGTTTGAGCAGTTTAATGGTATTCTTAAAGTGAATATGCAGATTTCAATCTCTTAAATGATTTTGTAGGGTTTTCTAGATCAGCTGAGTAAGGAATCATTCTTACAGATCACTTCAGGCTGCTTGCAGGAAGAGCCCTACTTCCAACTATTATGAATGCAGCAAATATCAAAGCTTAGAAAGACAGCTTTTGTTGTTGTTGTGTGTGTATTAGCAAAGTAGGGACCACTCTCCACCAAAAGCTACCAGCAAGTCAAAGGTTTTGTTGATTTATATTAATGCCCAAAAGAAAAAGTTATCTTCTCTACCCATTATGGATGGGAGTCACTAGGCAGGAAGTAGAAATTAAAGAATTCCTGCACCTGGAATTTGGGTAATATTTCACATTGCCTTAACTTTAAATGCTGCTTTCCTCCCCTCCAAGTCTGGCTTAGCTACTGATGACCTGTGGGAAAGGCTTTTTATCCTGTTTCCCAAGAGAGAACCAGAGGGAGTTTCTTCACCTTCCACCTAAGGTCAGTTCAAATTCCCACGTTTTTGAGGGACGTTTAATGTATTTCATTCTTGTAATGCAAACAGTTTCAAACATTCTTACATTTAACTTGATAAACCTTGTCAGCCTATCCCAAACTATCTTATTGATTTTCTTATTCCAGAAAGACTTTAAAAGTTGAAATCTCAAGCTATCTAAAACCCTTGGTTGCTTGTGTAAATGCTAGGAAATCAAACTCCCTTGCCAACTCCTGCAGAGACCACCTGAATTTCTTAACCTTCTTCAGCAGAATAATTGCTTAAATTGTGCCTGTTTCAGCACACACTGATGAATTCACCCTATGGTATCCTGGGCCAAAGGCTTCCCATAAAGGAGTTTCCTATGAGGCCTCACCTCTATATCTGGGTTTGAAATGACACTGCTGAAGGCTATTTGTTTCATCTGAGCCTTTGTGTTTGTCTCTATTGTTTGCCTAGTTCTAGTGCCAGTTCTGTTTTATAATCAACCAAAGCTCTAGATGCTACACTTATCTAAGTTCATGAGATAATTTGGCAAACCTTGACACATTCTAAATTCAGAAAAGACCAATTTATACATCTGAATGCCAATTTATTAATTTAAAGTTCTATATAGAACTACCAAGTTGAAGCCAAGCATGGTGGTGCATGCCTGTAATCCCAGCAGCTCAGGAGGATAGAGAGTTCAAAGCCAAAAGTGAGTTCAGCAAAAGGGAGGCTGAGTGAGACCCTGTCTCTAAACAAAATACAAAATATGACTGGGAATGTGGCTCAGTGGTAGAGTGGCCCTGAGTTCAATCCCTGGGACCAAAAAAGAAAAAAGAACTACCAAGTGAATCAGACACTCATAACCACCTTCAAGTTGTTTCACAACCTACCCTGAGAAAAGTCAAAGAAAGTTTGGGGGGCTGGGTTTGTGACTTAGCAGTAGAGTGATCACCTAGCACATGTGAGACTCTGAATTTGATCCTCAGCACCACATAAAAATAAAGACATTATGTAAACCTACAACTAAAAAAAAAAATTTAAAAAAGCATTCTGTTGTTGGGCACAGTGGTACATGCCTGAAATCTCAGCAATTTAGTAAGAACCTGTCCAAAAAAAAAAAAAAAGAACTATGTATGTAGCTCACTAGTAAAACTCCCTTGGGTTCAATCCACATTACCAAAGATAAAAGTATTCTGTTATGTATATACAGGTGATTCTCATTATTCAGAGTAGTTATATTTTACAATGTCTGTGGACATGGAATGGGTGAATACTATGACTTGTGCCAGATGCCAATGTCTTGGCTGGGCACAAGATCACAAGCCACCACACAGCTTTGTAGGTTCAAACAGCAATTCTTTATTCCAATCTCACACCAGCCTCCACACAGGCTCAGGGGCAATTTCCTCCCCCCCCCCTGCACAATTCACATCCTAAATACTTTCTCTCCACGAGAACTCAGCGGGAACTCAGGCAGCAGGCACACCCTACTCCCAGCAGGAATAATCTTCATCCTCCAACTTCCCTAAAACTCCTATTGTCATGCCCTAAACCCAAGGACAGGATACTTCCTGTAAGATACACCCTAATCCTGGATCCACCCTGGTGATTGAGCAGGGTCACCTTTCTCAAACACACAAGCAAGGTCGCAGCAAATTTCCAAGGCAAGTCCATTTAACATGGGGTACGCTGGCAAGGATTACGATGCGTCATTCCTACTTGTCAATGGCTCTCAGCAGACTTGTGCCTGAATAAAGCCAATCTGAGGAATTTTCACTGGAAAACCTTCCTGTGCTTAGGAACACTCAGCACTATCATTTGGGGCCATTTTAAGCAGCAAAAAGCACAAAGTAGCAAAAGAGCACCAAGTGGTCCATGAAAAGAACAACTTTTTAATAATATGAGGGCTAAAACTAGGCAGAACATCAGAGTGCTGTGCCTGAGTTGGGAACGTGTGTACTGGGAACTTGCCAACTTTCCACTTCTCTACTTGTCCATGAAGGACCAGAAGACCATTTCAAGATGATGTGAGCCAGGCTGGGTTCCACATAAACTTTACTAAATACATGAATTTGTAAATACAGGATCCTGGAACAATGAGGCTCAACTGTTGCAGCTTCTCCTTTGGTCTATGGTAGACTGACCAATTTCAGTATTTTAGGTTTAACAGCTATTTCTAGTTGCCTTAGGGAGTATAGTTTGAACAAGATTGGAGAACATTCAAATTCTGAATTATACAACCCAACTAATAGTTTGAGTAATGAAAAAACAAAGCTTCTACCTGCAAAGTAGTGTTATTGAGAGATTTACTCCATTAGTAATGTTCGCCAAAGTTAACTTTCAAACTGTCTTCAGTGCTGTTTGGACTCACTAAAACAAACTTTAACTACTTTGAAGTGCGAATAGATTTAAGGAAGGCTCTGCAAAAGCTGGATGTGAAAGGTGAAAACGTAATGAAAGAAGCAGTCTGGGTTTTTCCATGTGGTGGGGTTTTATATTGATCTGAAAACCTCCCACCTCAGTATTATGTATTTGTGGCAGTTATTGAGGTTTCTCTATCATTGGCTTATGCAATGTAAATGATATTACAATGAACCTGGGATCCTCCAAATGATAGTGCCCTCAGTGCTCTGTGCATGCTCCAAAATTGAAAAAGTCCTTTAATCTGGTGACACCCAGTTTTAGTTTGTTTTTTTTTTTAGTTGTAGATGGACACAATACCTTTATTTTATTTTTATGTGTATTTAATGCCCAAATATGTGGCTCAAGAGTAAGAATCACCAGCCTTTAATGAATGAAGCCTGTGAAGTGCCAGAGATGAAACCCAGTGCCTCAAACATGCTAGGCAAAGTGCTCTACCACTGAGCCACAACCCAGCTCCCAGATTTAGTTTTAAGAAGGGAATATGTGACCCTGAAGGAGGCCACTTAGTTTGTGGGTAGGGTTTTCCTTCACCTGAAGTAGAGTGATCTGTGCTCTAACAAAAACCATTCTAGACATCTAGAGCCCCCTGTGTGAAAATAACAATTACAATTCCACCTGAAGTAGACTTTCCAGATGAAATTGATTTTTAAAAATTTCCACTATAACAAAGCCACATAGTAACAAAATTTTTACCCATTTTAACTATATGACAATTGTTTTAAGGACATCCAGAAGATAGGTTTGCCCAGAGAAAGAAGGTTATGTGTTCAAAAATAATGGGGACTTAGATTTGCTGGTCAGAATTGAGCAAAACCTTGGGTTTGGGTATGGTAGATGGTAGGTTAGGTTTTTGAGATGGGGTAAGCAACAGCAATATTTTGTTCACCATCTGTACTCCTCTGGGGCTTCATCGGGTAGTTGGGGGAGGGAAAAAAAAGGGTAAAATCTTTGCCTGTGCTCCTATTTTTTCCTCTACTTTGCATAATCAATTTCTAAACATAACGTTTTCCCCTGCTTAATCTTCTCCATCCTTGTAGCATCTGAGCCTGAGCAGGGAATATGGGGGAGGGGGGTGTGACGCCCGCTTGGCTGGCCTGCTGGTTTATGTCTCTGCCAGTCTGGGGGAGGTGCTGGATGAGCTGCCCCAGTCCAGCTGCAGCTGACCCAGGTCCCAATCCCTGCTCTTTGCTCTTCTGCTTTTCAATAAATCCTGAGGCTCTGGAGGGTGGGAGTAGCCTCCAGTGCTAGGGAGTATCCCTAGCAGAGGCTCAGAGGTCCTCCTGGGCTCTTTTGGGGGCCCTTGGCGATGGCCACATTCAGATACTGGCTGGAAGCCAGGGGAGGGAGCTTGGGGTAAGGGGAGGGCCCTGAGGGAGGGGTCAGACTCCTTAGGAAAGAGTTAATGCGAAGAGGGGGAGGGGATAAGATGAAGAGACCCACCGAAGGGAAGGCTCAGGTAGGGAAAGAACTGCAGAGGGACATCTGGTGGGGGAAAGGGAGCTTGCAGGAGCAGGGCGTCAGAGGTAGGGGGCTTCCCCCTCTGCACCCACATTGCAGGGCCGCCAACTTCCAGCCACGGCGGCGACTTTCAGTTTCATTTCCACAGACCCTCCTGCCTGGGCTGCAGCTGCTGCTGAGATGCCCAGTATGTTCAGCTTCCAGCAGCTCCAGGAGACCGCCAGTGTTTCCTATTCGTTCGGGGACTGGACATGGAGACAAATCTAGAGCAGCTGCGAACCATTTATAACAGCGACTTCAAGATCAGGTAGGGGCCTATGCACCCGGCCGAATCATGGGCCCTATGTACCTCTGCTGCCTCCTGCCACTCCCCTCACACTTCTCAATTTAGTGCAACCAAACTGTATGTGATACTAATCACCACTCACTATTACTGAGGTCTCCTATGTGCCAGGTGCTGGGCTAAGTGGCTTGCCGCAATGCTACTACTATCTTGGGTGAGGCTCACAGCAATCTTTAAGAGGCAAGCCTTGCCATTCCCATTTCATAATGGAGGGAAGGGAGGCTCCCAGAGGTTCAGTAATGGCCCAGGTAGCGAGATCACACCCCTCACCTTGAAACACTGTGCCCTTCCTCTTTTGCCTGGGTAGTGCCCATTCATCTTTGGGAGACCAGTCCCTTCCCCTAGGCTGCCCTGGGAGCCTCAGAGGCTGCACTGCGGTCACACACTGAAATCTCTGGGTTCAGTCTGAGTGCTTCTCAAGGCAAATCTGGCCTACGTCACCAAGACTCGGGTCAGGTTCTTCAAACTGGACCACTGGACTGACTTGCAGCTCCCAGAAAAGAGGAGAATGAAACTGAGCTCAGATATCAGCAAGCACCACAAGTCACTGCTAGCCAAGATCTTTTATAATAGGTGTGTGTCCATGTGTGTTTGTTCGTGAACACACCCTTGCTTGTGAGGGGTGCTCAGGGCATGGGGGAAGGGGCTGTCTAACCAAGAAGAGTAGTTTGCTCAGGTTGTGGGGAGGCCTCTTCCTTAAGGAATGGCGGAAGCAGGTGGGGGGCTTGACTGCGGGTGGGAGCATGGCTGGCACTCTCCCCAGGGCATCCCGCAGCCCAGGCTGCTCCTGCCCTGGCCCCCACCCTTGACTCCCACTCTCCTCAGGGCTGAGTATCTTCACAGGAAGCATGGGGTGGACGTAGAAGTCCAGGGGCCCCATGAAGCACAAGATGAGCAACTCCTTATCTGCCTGGGTTTGAACCACAAGGTGGTGCTGACCCTGAGGCTCCGGAACAGAGGAAACAAACATGCTACCCTCAGTCACCTCTTCACACTCTGCCAGAAACCCCAGTTTGCCTTCTACTATGTTGACTAGGAGCTGTCCTGCCCACTGGGCCCCAATCAGTAGCTTTCCAAAGGGAAAAACTCTGGTGGGCAGGGCTTGTCCTAGCAAGGCTGCAGCTTTGGAGCACACACTGTGGCTGTCCAGTGGTTTCCTCTTGGGATGGATCCGGTTGGGGGAGTGTCAGGTTCAGCATGTTGGTGGGAGGGTCCCTGCCTTCCCTCCCCCCTCCCATTCACTCAGCCTTCTTCCTGCAGGTGAATGCTATGAGTTGCATGTGCAACGTAAGACCAGCTTTGTGGGCTACTTCTCAACCACGGTGCTCTGGGAGCTGCTGGGACCTGGGGAGTTGGGTTCAGAAGGAGATGGCACTTTCTACATTTCCCGTTTCTTGGCTTCCATCGCCCACAGCCCTTTGGCTGCACAATTGAAGCCCATGACTCCCTTCAAGCACACCTGGATCACTGGAAACCCTATGTTGACCAACTATATAGAGGAAGGAGAAAGACCTGACCTGTAAGCCCTCCCTCCAGACCTGACAGGGCTTGGCATGTCCTTATCACAACAGTGTGGGCCCTTGGGAAAAGCCCAGAGCTGGGAACCAGGGGCCCCTTTATTCCCTCCTCTGGGCTCAGAAAAAATTTTCTGCCTGGGAAGCAAATTGTAGGAGAGTAGCAGGAAGAAGGACAGTATGAAAACATTTTTTAAGAAGTGTTTTAACTGTGTAATGAATTATCAGGCAACCCATTATTGTTTGACACCTCTCTCTCTCTCTCTCTCTCTCTCTCTCTCTCTCTCTCTCTCTCTCTCTGTCTCTCTCTCATAGCATTGGGGATCAAAACCATGCATGCTAAACCCATGTTCTACCCAGCCCACTCTCTTCTCTTTTTAAATTAGAAAAAAATTGGTAGTACTGGGAATTGAAATCAGGGACACTTTACCACTGAACTTTAGCCCCAGTCCTTTTTGTTTTGAGACAGGGTCTTGCTAAGTTGTTGAGACTGGCCTTGAACTTTTGATCCTTCTGTCTCAGCCTCCTGAGGTGCTGGGATTATTGGCATGCACCACCACACGCAGATCTCTCTCTTTTTAAAAACAACTTTACTGAAATAATTCATATATCATACAGGTCAGTGATTTTTTTTAGTATGTTCACAGATATGTGCAACCATCATTACAGTCAGTTTTAGAACATTTTATTATGCCAAAGAAGAGCGACCCAGTACCCTTCAGTTACCACCCTTTTATCACTCACCCACCTGTTCAGTGCTTAGCAGCCACTCACTTTATCTCTGTCTCCATAAATTTCCCTATGCTGGACATGTCATGCGAGTGGACTCATGTGTAAACATCTTTTCGACATAGCTAGCTAGTTACAAAATACTGTAGGACCTTCACAGTTAGATAATTGTTCACTTTTTGTTAACAATATATAGGTGCCAGGTGCAGTAGCACATGCCTATAATCCCAGTAACTTAGGAGGCTGAGGCAGAAGAATTACAAGTTTGAAGCCAGCTTCAGCAACTTTGTGAGGCCCTACGCAACTTACTGAGACCCTGTCTCAAAACCAAAATTAAAAAGGGCTGGCTGGGGATGTGGCTGAGTGGTAAAGTGCCCCGGGTTCAATTTCTGGTACCCCAAAACAAAAACTATATATATATATATATATAATATAAATTAACCTGGAAGTCTTAATACCCCCCAAAATTAACATTGACTGTCTCAGAATGGTAAAAATGTTATTATAATTTTTTGCCAGATTCTTTTTTAATAATGAAAATGTATTATAAATAATATTTTTTAAATATTCCAACTATTGGGCTTTCCCAAATTGGTCCAGCCATGGACCGAGCAGCCACATGAGCTAGTGAGCTCCATGTCCTTGGGCAGAGGCTGCCGACCACCCTTTGGCAATGGCATCACAGGGGTCCTTGTGCATCCTCCACGGAGGGGCATTCCCAGAGTCTTGAAGGTGACAGGTTCAATGTTTATGAAAGCTTTTCCCCCCACTTCTGCAGTGCTAAAGGCTATGACTTGAAGCTAAGTATGGAACTGGGGACCTACTACCCACCCCCACGCCTCAGGCAGCTGCTCCCCATCCGTCTACAGGGAACAAGTATCTACACTGCCTCAAAGGAGATTGCTGAGATCAAGTAAGTGCCTCCCCTCGATACCCCACTCCTGTCTTCTCTCTCCCTGCTGGCCTCTGCCTGTTGCTTTCGATGTGTGTCCAGCCTCCCAGTCTCTATTCGTTCACCCTTGCTGAGCATGCCCACTTGCCAGGTGCTGTTCCAAATGGGCCTTGCCCATTCTGGTGGGGAACAGTGAGCACTGATCATTTCTTTTATTTTATCTTGTACATTCCATATTATGGTGAGTGCTTTGAAGAGCTCAAGTAATGCTAAAGTAAAACCAAAGCAGGACAAGGGGATGAATTGGTGATATTTTACAGAGAGCAGTCAGTCCTGGCCTCTTTGAGGACGTGACATTTGAACAGAGAATGACATTTGAATGAGGTTAGGGTGTGAGTCATGGAAGGAAGATCTGGGGGAGAATGTTTCCGCCATAAGTTCTACCACGGATACTCAAGTCAGGTCTGAGGTTGGGTCAAGGACATCGGAGGAAGCCAGAGTTGGGGCTCCCTTCTTCAAGGCCTCTGACCCAATCCATTTCTCTGTCCTTCTGGTCTTCTCTGATTCCTGGTGTGTTCCTAGTTGCAAATGGGAGAGGTAGATGCTCCTGGTCATGGGGATGCTTGACCTGTCCCTTTCCTGCCCTTCCCACTTGACCCCCCAACCATCACTGCCAGGGCCCAGCTGGAGACAGCCCTGATGTGGAGGAACTATGAGGTGAAACTCTGACTGCTGCTGCACCTGGAGGAGCTGCAGATGGAGCACGACATCCGGCACTATGACCTGGAATCGGTGCCCATGACCTGGGACTCCGTGGACCAGAACCCCAGGCTGCTCACTCTGGAGGTTGGGGCTCAGATCAGTGCAGGGAGGGCAGGCTCAAGTCAGCCAACCTCTATAGGCCATTTCTAAACACAGGGCAAACCTAGAAGAAGGATGAAATGGTTCCTGTCCCAGAGGGGTCAGCAAGGGGTAGGGTGGGCATCCTTTGCCCAAAATGGTGTCAGAGCAGGACATTGGGGTTTTAATCTAGACTTTGCTACTACTGGCTGTGTGATCTTGGGCAAGATCCTTGCTTTCTCTGAGCCATAGGTTCCTTATCAAAAAAGCATAGAGCTGGACTGGATAATTCATAGGCCCCTTTCTAGCACACAGATTTTGAATGTGTGTACCTTAGACCAGAATTACCCACGAGAATGAATTTCTCCACACAAATGCAGGTGGGAAGAGAGAACAAGGATGATCAGGGCAAGATGACTACAGGAGATGAGTTTTAACAATATTTTAAAGGCAGAGTAGAACTGAGCTGGTGAGAGGGCAGCTGAGTAGAGTGGGAAGCGGCTGCCAGGCCTTAAACTAGCACCCTGGAGTTCTGCACCTGTGAGCAGCTTGGGAAGGTTGTAGTCTTCCTCTCCCCAAAACTCCTGTCTGGTGGGAGAGGAAGGGAAACAGGAAAAACGCAGCTCTCTGAGTCTTGGGATAGAAGGCCAGAGACTCAGTTTTCATCCCTCAGGGGTCTAGAGAGCCTGGGGGTTGGGTCTTTCAGTGACCATGCTTGGGACAGAAGCTTGCTTACGTTCACACCCTGTAGGTTCCTGGTGTGACCGAGAGCCACCCCTCAGTGCTGCAGAGGGACCACCTGTTTTCCCTTCTGTCCTCTGAGACACACCAGGAGGACCCCATCACCTACAAGGGCTTCATGCACAAGGTGGAACTGGACCATGTCAAACTGAGCTTTTCCATGAGGTGGATGTTGGGGGAACCCTTCTTCAGTCTTCTCCCTCAGGCCAGGGGAGATAAGAGGCTTTCTCCTAAGATGAGTGGATCCCAAGCACAGGGCAGGCACTTTTCTTCCAGGGAACTCTGAGCTACCTCAGCAGCTGCCACTCCTAGGGAGCTTTTATGGAAGTCTTGGAAAGAGGGAGTAGAGCAGAGGGAGGTGGAAGGAGGTCCTGGCTTTTTACTGTCTGCCCCACCTAACTGGAGCTACTCTACCTTTCTCCCTATCCAAACCCTCCTGAGCCGATTTGTGGATGGGCTGACCTTCAAGGTGACCTTCACCTTCAACCATCAGCCCTTGTGGGTCCAGCATCGGGCCCTGGAACTGACAGGGCGCTGGCTGCTGTGGTCCATGCTTTTTCCTGTGCCCTCCCATGGGCTCCCGCTGCTGCCCTCAGATGTGGAGCTCAAGTGAGACTGAGGGCAGGGGACTCCACGGCTGGTTGGAGTGTGGGGCTTGGGGATGGAGTCCGAGAGGCCTCTGGGATGCTGGATAAGTTGAAGTTCAGATTCCCAGCCTCCCTGCCAGGCTGTATGACCGGAGTCTGGAGTCAAACCCAGAGCAGCTGCAGGCCATAAAGCACATTGTTACGGACACCACACATCCAGCCCCCTACATCATCTTTGGGCCTCCAGGCACTGTAAGACTGTCACATTAGTGGAGGCCATTAAGCAGGTGAGGCTTGAGGATAAACCTGGGACCTATATCCTTGACTCCCCCAGATGGAGCGGTTTTCCCCAAATTCTGATTTCCTTCATCTTCCTGAAAGTTCTTGTTTCTCAGCAGCCATCAAAAGGAGGTGGGGAGGGCTGGGGCTGTAGCTCAGTGGCAGAGCATTTGCCTAGCATGGGTGAGGCACTGGGTTCAATCCTTAGCATCACATAAAAATAAACAGATAAAATAAAAGCATCCTGTCCATCTACAACTACAAATTTTTTTTTTAAAGTGGGGAGCTAGAGTCAGTGTGTCTGTTGAGCACTGTTGGGTAGGTTGGGCACTGTGTGGCTCTTGGAGTGACTTTTTGCATTTTGGTATTCATAGACTTGTGTGTTTTATTGCAGTTGTTGTCCCACGTCAAAGTGCTAATTGAACTAGCAGGGCTCCAGGATAGAACTTGTCATTTATATCACTGCCTCCCTTGGCTGTGGGAGGCAGATGCTGCACTGCCCCAGTGTGAGTCACCAGAGTTTGGGAAACTGCTTCCCACACTCTACCTGTCTGCATCTCAGGTGGTGAAGCACTTGCCCAAAGCTCACATCCTAGCCTGCGCTCCGTCCAACTCGGGTGCTGATCTTCTCTGTCAGCGGCTCTGGGTCCACCTGCCCAGCTCCATCTACTGCCTCCTGGCCCCCAGCAGGGACATCCACATGGTACCTGAGGACATTAAGGTAAGGGAAGTGCAGAGGGTCAAGGGATGGCAGATTTCTGGGAGACTCTAAGGATAAACCAGAAAAGTAGGGAGACTTGGATCCTCACCCTTGGGTGGGTGAGAACCCTCCCTGGGCCTCAGTTTCCTTGTCTATAAAGTGGCCCATTGCCAGAGTGAGGGTGGGCATGGGTAGAGCCAAGCTGATGTCTCATGTTGCTTCACAATCCACAGCCCTACTGTAACAGGGATGTGAAAAAGGGGGAGTATGTGTTTCCTTCCAAGAAGGAACTGCAGGAATACCAAATCTTAATTACCACTGTCATCATGGCCAGCAGGTGGGGAGTGTGTGTGTAAATAAAAGTGTAGTGGGCTGGGAAGATGGGGAAGGGTTCTCAGTGGGTGAGTGAGGGACCAGATTGGGTGAGCATTCGGGTTTGGTAGTTGGGTGCCTGGGGATGACCCTGCCTGGCCTGACACCTCCCAGGTTGGTATCAGCCCAGTTTCCCATTGATTACTTCACACACATCTTCATCGATGATGCTGGTCACTGCATGGAACCTGAGAGTCTGGTGGCCATAGCAGGTGAGCGGCTCAGCATGGGCTGCAGGTGTGCCACCCTGCATGGGGAGATCCCATCACTTACCTTGCTCCTCATACCACCCTTGCCTTCTAGGACTGATGGAAGTTAAGGAAACAGGCAATCCAGGAGGGCAACTGGTGCTGGCTGGAGACCCTCGACAGCTGGAACCTGTGCTGTGGTCCCCACTGACACAGAAATATGGGCTGGGGTACTCGCTGCTGGAACGGCTGCTCACCTACAATGCCCTGTACAAGAAGGGCCCTGATGGCTATGACCAAGCTCATCACCTCAGTTCATAACCAAGCTGCTATGAAACTACTGGTATGCCCACACCCTCATCTCCCACCACTGCAAGCCCATGCCTTCGCACCCACTGCGCCCCAGCAGGAGGCTCTGGTCTGCATTCCTGTTGCTTGGCGCCTCTGTGATGCAGAAAGGACTATAGACTGGAAGGTCAGAGGCCTCCTTTAGCTAGTGGTTTCATTCTGGACTAGTGAGATTATCTAGATATGGGGGTGGTCAGACACCAGGATGTGTCTGATGTCTGTCTCAGATGGCATTTCCAGGCAATCCAAGGAGAAATGAGAAAATGAATAGTTTTTCATAAACATATTATCAAATTAGAGGGCTAGGCAGGGTTGTTTGTTTTGCAGTGGTGGGGATTGAACCCAGGCTCTCACACATGCTAGGCAAAAATTCTACCACTGAGTTACATAGACAGCTCTGTTTTGTTTTGTTTCTTTAAGAGTCTCTTTGTTCCCCAGGCTGTCCTCAGGCAGTCCTCCTACCTCAGCCTCCTGAATAGCTAGCTGGACCTACAAGCACATAGAACCACACCCTATTTATATGGTTCTTTTACTGAATAAGTTTAGACAGTAAAAATGCTTGGATGAGTACCATATAGGACAGTTGCAAAAAGGAAATGTTATTGTGTCGTTACTACTTTTATTTTTGGATTTAACATATTATCTCAAATAAGGGTAATGGGAAGTGATACATTGTTTTTGCACTGCCCTTCCTTGGCAAAATTGAAAGCTGAGTCCCTAATTTCTTAGTTTTTTTTTCTTTTTCTTTTTTTTTTTGAGGGATGGGGTGTGCCAGGGATTGAACTGGGCACATGTCCACTGAGCCATATCTCCAGGCCTATTTTGCATTTTTTAGATACAGGGTCTTACTGAGTTGCTTAAATGCCTTGCTTTTTGCTGAGGCTGGCTTTAAACTGGTCATCCTCCTGCCTCTGCCTCCAAAGCCACTGCGATTGCAGGCATGCACCACCATGCCTGGCAAATCTTAGTTTTTAAAAGTAATTTGAAAAAAAAAATAATAATAATTTCACTGGTCACTGGATCCCTATGGACCCACAAGTTCTGCTTTATGTGGTGTGCAATGCCTGGCAAGAGAGCTTGCAGGTGAATGTGTCCTGCTATGCAGGAAGCAGGAAGCAAGACGCTCATGTGTGGGCCTAAAGCCTGTCCCCCCAGGGCAGGATAAAAGTAATCCAGGCCTTGGTCTAGCTCTCCCTCCCTCCTGACTCTCAGGTCCCATCCCACCATACTGGACATTCCCAACCAACTGTATTACGTTGGAGAGCTGCAGGCCTGTGCAGATGTGGTGGATCAAGAGTGCTTCTGCTGCTAAGAGGGTCTGCCTCAACAGGTGAGGCTGGACAGAGCAGGACTCAGGCCCCCACCCCCATATCTTGATTGTTTACTGAAGGTAGGAAAAGGCTTGACTGGACACCAGGGGTCCCTCCAGTTGTCCCCTTGGACTAAGCTTCCTTATTGCCTGCAAGGGTTTTGGAGTGGGAGGGAAAGGAAGCAGGGAAGTCCAGCTGAGGGTTTCTTCTAGCCCTGTGACCAGGGATTTCCCATCATCTTTCATGGTGTGATGGGCAAAGATGAGCATGAGTGAAA
This sequence comes from Urocitellus parryii, assembly GCF_045843805.1. Lineage (NCBI taxonomy): Eukaryota > Metazoa > Chordata > Mammalia > Rodentia > Sciuridae > Urocitellus > Urocitellus parryii. Next base: position 992,737 of record NW_027553586.1, read on the forward strand.
TAGCCTATCCTTCTTCAACCCTTAAGAGTCTGCCATGGTGACCTCCTACCTGAGCTGCTCCTGGCCACTTCCTCTAAGAAGGGGAAAGCCCTCTTGAGCCCATGAAGCGTTGGAGTCATCTCGCCATACTGGAAGCAGGTCAGACCCTCAGTTCCCAGCAAGGATGGGTCCTCCCCCAGGTGATACCTCTAGAACAGCCCTGGCCTCTGCTGGCCCTATATCTCAGAAGAGTGCAGAGGTCAGCTGCCTCCTCCCTCTTTGCTCCCCAGCTCTCTGGCCTCCTTCCTGCCTAGTTCCTCTTGAATTGAGGTGACTGCATAAGAGAAATATGCCTTTCCCTTCACTCCAGGTCGAAAAAATCCGTTATTGCATCGCCAAACTTGACAGGGAGCTTCAGAGACTGGAAGGACTTGAAGGTGACACACTACTTCACATTCACTCTCACCTTCTTTGTACCCTTCTTTTTCCCAAATCAGAGACCTCAGCTCCTATGTCACTGCTTCAGTCTGGCCCATGTCCCTGTCCCACCTCCACTGCCTTGGACAGAACTGGGTTTTTTCCCATCTTCTTGCTCCTCAAAGCTCCAGTTTATAGTTCTGGCATGGGATCAGGAAGCCTGCATGTTTAACAACCTCCCAGGTCACTGTTATTGGGCAGGTTTGAGGTCTTTGCCCTAAGAATGAAGTCCAAATGCCACAGCCTACCCCCATCTGTCATGTGATATTGTCACCTCAATTCCACCCTCAATAGCTTAACACTTGCTCTGAGATGGTGATTCCAAGCTCTTAGTACAGAGAAAAGTCACCTGGAGGGCTTTTAATACTACTAGGGCCCCTACCAGCCAATTAACACTGATATCTGGGGGCAGAGCCAGGGCACTAGTATTTTTTACAGCTCCTCAGTTACAAGCCTGAAACCTACTCTTTTGAGATTTGGAGATATCTGCCTTGGAAAATTCTGATCAGGAGGTCTGGGTTAGGGCCCCAGGTTCTATAGTCTAAACAAGTACTTGCTGATTATCTCCAGGAAAGTTTCAGAAACACTGTTTGTAGTTACTGTGTTCTTTGCAACACTGTTTGCTTTGTTCTGATGGCTTTACAGGCCTGAATCCCAGAGCTAGCTTCACTCTTGAGGCTTGTGCTTGCAGAGCATGCCTCCTGTCCCCTGTGGCAGCACTCACCCACTGATTGACAATTGCCCAGTGTACCCTCCTTGCAGCTCAAGAGCCATGGGGCAGACATCCCTTAAGTTCCCCTTGAACCCACATATTCTCACACCCTGCCTCTATCTATTCTAGGTGGGCTCTGTGGAAGAATTCCAAGGCCAAGAATGCAGCGTGGTCTTCATCTCTACTGTGTGAAGCAGACAGAGCTTTGTGCAGCTGGATCTGCACTTTAACCTGGGTTTCCTTAAGAACCCCAAGGTTGGAGGGCTGGTGGGTGTGGCAGGAATTCTTCCTTCCTCTGGCCCTTCCTTCCCATGACCCCACCACTTCTTCCTTCCAGAGGTTCAACGTGGCTGTGACCTGGGCCAAAGCTTTGCTCATCATAGTGGGCAACCCCATTCTCTTGGGCCATGACCCCGACTGGAAAGCATGAGCATTCCTGCCCTGTAATCCCTCATGGTGGCCACAAGCCCCAGCTTAGGCAGCTGTATCTTCATTAGTACCTTCTTATGGCTCAATCCTCAGGATCAGTTAATCTTCATAAAACCTCCATCTTATTTGTAAGTGAGCTGACATTTAGAGCTTGAGCAACCAAGGCTCAGATGTGGCAGGACCCAGGCCTGGCCTCCAGCCTGCGCTCATACTCCTCATCCAGGCCTACACAGCTCTGTGTGCCAACACCTCTGTACCCCACAAAACGGAGGGTATACAGGGTGTCCCTTTCTTGCCAAACTGGACCTACAGAATGGACAGAACTTACTTCAAGATCTGAGCAAGCTCAGCCCCTCTACCTTATGTATGGCTGGGCCAGGGTGGGCCAGTGGTGGAAGAGAAGGTAAAGAAGACAAAGCATACCTCCTTTCTTTCTAGGGCCCCATGGTCATGACTACCTCCCCCAGGAGTGGGAGAGTAAAAGGGGCCTGTCCCTGCAAGCGGAGCCCGAGTGGAGGAATGAGCTCTGAAGACACAGCTGCCTGCCTTCTCACACCAAGCCAAGCCTTAGCCCGCTGCACCCAACCCTGAACCAGAACCCAGCTGAGCTGCCCCTCTAAGGGACAGGAAGGCTGGGGAAGGGTGTTTACAACCAAGCCATTCCACCCTTCCACTGCTGGGAGAATGACACATCAAGCTGCTTGTTAGCATTGTTATGGGGGAAGGGGAAGGAAGAAAAACTCTGAAAGCAAAAAATCTTGTTCTATGCAAAAGCCTCTTGATCGTGTCTCCTCATCTTGGCCCCAGATTCCTGTGTCCCCAGGCTGACCTGCAAGAGTGTGAGACTGTCACACCCTGTCCAGGGCCACATCTCCTCACAGACTCCATGTCCAGGGGAGGAAACTCAGTGGGAAGCCACCCACCAGTTTCTAAATTTAGTCCAGGCTAGAGACCATGCCCCTCACCCGCCACCCAGGCTAAGCCAGGCATGACCTCATCTCTGCTCTAAGACTCCACCCTTCCACCCTAGTCCTGCCTTTGCCAACAGGGGGCCAGTCTGGCAAGCAACTTGGAAATGAAGAGAGAGATGGGACTCTGGGCTTGTAGCCAAGATAGGAACCAGACAAAGAAAATAAGAAGCTGCCACACACGTGTTGGAACCTGTGGCCTTTATTCATGCCCCCCAACAAGTGCAGTCAGAGGCAAGGCCCCTGCCCAAAGGAGAAACCCTAATCCACCTACCCTAGAAATGCTCCTCTGAGCCACAAGTATATGAAGTGCTGGTGTGTGACCATCCTCTGGGGAGGGCCAAAGGGAGCAAGAGCCCTACCCCTGGACCAAGGCAGCAGGGAGAGGGACTGCTCAAGAAGGGCAGGCCACAGGCCCAGCTCCCAGAGGACAGGGAGGGAGGGCATGCCTGCCACCACTCTGGGGGCTAGGGAAACGAAGCAATCCTGGGCATGAGGGAACTGGAAAAAGGAGCCTTCAGCATGGAGTCCAAAGGGTGGAGCTCAAGGGCAGGTGGGTGATCCCTAAGCCCCTGTGAAGGAAAAGGGCATCAGGAGCCGTGGGGATCTCAGAGAATGGGACAGCCCCTCTGGCGCTTATTCTTGTGGATCTGGAGGCCAGCTTGAGTGGCCATCTCGAAAACCTCCCGCAATCCCTCATAGGTTTTGGCAGAGCACTCAAGGCACTGATATGACTTGCCATATCCCGGCCTTCCTCAGATCCGACAGGGTCCTGAGAAGACAGAAGATAAGGCAGAGGAAGCTGTTGGCTAAGTGCACCTCTCACCACCTCACCCATAACAAATACCTCCTCCAGCCTTGAGCTTACAAAGCATCCAGGCCCCGGCTGCCCCAGGCAGGGATTTAAACCTCATGTTTACATTCAAAGTTGTCCCCAGACTAGCCCCTCCTCGCCCACCTAGTTGCAGACCCTATGGTCCACATATGTTTTGCCTGAATGTGTGTTGGCTACCTCCTAAATGACTACCTTCTCCATCATCCCCCCAACCCATCCTCTGCCTGCTGTCCCCAGTTTAAAACCTTGCCTTATATAATTATCCTCTCAAGATAGTCTCTATTCTATACCCTGGCAGCTTCATGTAATAAACCCTTCCTCTGGTCAGTGGGCCACTTAGTGAGACCCTGAATTAGCCAGCTCCCTCACCCTCTAAGCCTTTCTTCAGCCATTGATGATGCCCTTCCTCCCCAGGTACACTGATGGCACAGTCTGCATACCCTAAGTGAAACATAAGCTGTCTCCCCATGGACAAGGACTTCCTTATTCATCTTAGTAGCCCCAATTCCAAAGACAGAATAATAAACTGGAATAAATTAAAATGCCAAGTGACCTTGGACAAGTCACTTCATTCTATGATCATCTGATTTGATACTGAGGTTCCTTCTGGTTCTTAGCAGGGCACACACATGGGAGTGGAGGAGGTAAATATCACTATGACTGCTTAACACAGGACAGTTGGCTGAAGAGAGAGCTCCTTTCTGCCCCATACTGCAACCCCTCAGAGGGCACCTTCCTCCCCAGGGTTCCCCATCAGGCAGCCCCACCCACCTGCTTCATCTTGGCCAGCTCTCTCCTGGTATTCTCATCTTGCCTCACTTCCTTCTTATTCCCCACTAGGATGATGGGCACATTGGGGCAGAAGTGCTTCACCTCCGGTGTCCACTTCTCAGGAATGTTTTCTGCACAGACATGTCCCAACAGGTACCTCAGTTTAAGCATGTGAGCACTGGTCTTCCTTCCCATAGCAGTCTGAGGCTGATGGTCTCCTTCATACCTCAAAACCCCGTCCCTTGTAGCATATCCTCCCCCAAGCCCTTCCAAACACTGGAGATGCCACAACAAAGGAGCCAGCAGAGCCTGTGTGGGCCCTGTGACTCCATCCCCACAGCCTCTGAAGATGGCTGACTCCAAATCATCTCTACCCCCTCTCTCCAAAGTCCTCACCCAGGCTGTCGTGGCTGTCAATGGAGAAGCACATGAGGATGACATCTGTGTCCAGATAGGAGAGAGGCCGAAGACATTCATAGTCTTCTTGCCCGGCTGTGTCCCACAAAGCCAGCTCCACCTGACAAACGGGCAATATATAGCTGACCCCAAGGGCCCCAACCTACTATCCAGAGGTCCTCTCAAACCACTAGTCCTGCTGTGTGCAAGGCACCATATTAATCACAGTCATAACAAACTCAATTGAGTTTTTCTTTAAAGTTCTAAGATGTAAACTGGGTGTACTGCTGCATACCTATAAACCAGCAATGTGGGAGGCTGAGGCAGAAGAATCGCCAAGTTCAAGGCCATCCTGGGGAACTTAACAAGACGCTGTCTCAATTTGTTTAAAAAAGTAAAAAGGGCTAGGGATATAGTTCAGTGGCAAAGTGCTACTGGGTTCAACCCTTAGTAACCCCTCTCCCACAAAAATCACTAAAATGTGTTTGATTTTTGTGATCTCAAATGAATTGCTATCGTGAATACCACTTTAATTCTCACACTCCTTTAGGGTAAATCATACCATCATCACCATTTTGTGGTGGTGGGGAGTTTAAACCCAGAAGCAAAGGGACTTGGCCCTGATTACACAGCGAGTATGTGGTAGAACCAGAGGATATATCCAGGTTTTCTTTGGGATACTGGGGATTAACTCAGAGCCTCACGCATGCTGGGCAAGTACTCTACCAATAAGCCACACTCCAACCCTTTTTATTTTAGAGAGGGTCTGGATAAGTTGCCCACACTGACCTCAAACTTGTGATCAATCTTCCTGCTTCAGCCTCCTGAGTAGCTGGCATGATGGGCATGTACCACCATATGTTTTCTAAAAGTGCAGTTTCATTTCTCAACTTTTACTTGTTCCCACAGGAAAATAAAACAAAAATGTGAGTGAGTGGTAAGGAAGGACATACTACGTGACCAGGAACAGGGTTCCAAGGCAGGATAGGAAAGGGCTCTTGGCCTTACCTGCTTGCTATCCACCTCAATGTCTGTAATATAGTTCCCAAAGACAGTAGGGAAGTAGTCTCTGGAAACTGATCCTTGCTGAAGACAATGAGGAGGCAGGTCTTTCCACAGGCACCATCCCCCACAATCACCAGCTTCTTTCTGATTGCAGCCATGGCTGGGGCTGGCAAACAAGAGACAGTAGGGATTTGGGGAAAAATGGTAGTCCAAAAACTGCTCTGTGGCCTCCAAAACCTCTCCACAAACCTGGAAGAGAAAACAGAAAAGGGGGCTTGCTTCGGCACATTCTTGCCAAGCACCAATCCTGTAGGAAACAGAGTTTACGATTCCTAATTTCTGGGACAGGGACAGGTCTTCTCCAATGGGTTAAAATATAGCAGTGGGAGGTGGAAGAACCCACGTGGGAACCAGAAAACATGACTTTCAACGTTATCCACTCAATTGAGGGGAAACATTCAGCAAGGTGTTCAGGGATACCTCCAGAAAAGCCAGCTTTTATCTGATTTGCATATTGGAGTCATGAGACAGATTTCATTTGTAACAAGATTTGATACATTTAAGGTTTAATAATTGCTAAGGTGTAATCTAGAACAGATTGTCCCTCAGCTTGAGTCACGCCTGCCTAGTCAAACACAAGGAGTCCCTCTACAAAACCAGATACTAGCATAACCACTTAATGGGTGGCTGATACGTAAGAGAAGGAATATTTATAAAGCCCCAAAGTGCCTACTCTTTGTTGGGTATTTTGACAAAAAATATTTACCTCAGTTTCCAGTGGCTTGTTAGGTGAATGGTGCACTTCCCATTTTGGCCAACAAGGAAACTCTCTGAGGGTTAGATAATCAGAGTGTCAAGGACAGCACTCAAAGCAGGGATGTATGCCTCCAGAGTCTCTGCCTTTCTACATGTCACCTCAGAGGTGGAAAGGAGAACAGGAGGAGGAAAACCCAGACAGAGGACAGAGGCAGTAGTCAGCAGCTTCTCTGACCCACCCCACCCTGTCCCCAAACCCCGGGTCACACAAAGGAGGCTCAGTCCAGGCAGTGCCCACAGCGCACATTCGGACAGCCTGCCTTCCTCCCCTCTTCCTCTTGGGCCTGGTGGCAACACTAGGCTACTCAGCCCCCAGTAGGGGACAATGACTACACTCTAGGGAGTCACGCATCCATCACAGCAGAGGGACAGAATAATCCACTAGGGAATCACCTCCACCCACTCTGGAACAGCCCCTTCCTCCCTCTGTCCAGCTCACTTTTAAGCCCTGCCCACCCCTCCCTGTGACTCAGGGCAAGGAGTCAGCTTCCCAGGGCTAACATGTGTCCCTCATCACAAACACAGATAAAGGAGCAGTTCATCACACCTGCAGTTCATCACACCTTCACAGCTCCCCTCACTTCCTCCTTCCCCAGGGAGGGGAGCCAAACTCCACCCAGCTAGATTCCCAGCCCTGCAGTCAGGGAGAAAGAGAGGGTGTGCTCTGGAGCTGAAATGAAATCTAGGCTGTTGGGAAAAGGGAAGGAGCTAGAGCCTGGGCTGGGAGGAGCCCCAAAAGAAATGACAAATGAGGACCAGTCCCTCCACCAACTAGGCAGGGAGCACAGGGTATGGTAGGTAACCTGATCTCTGCCTCAAACCTAGATTTTCCTCAGTCCCACATCCTGTTATGCTGGATGCTGGGCTGAGCTCTTCTAGTCCCTGCATTCCACCACCTCACATTATATAGCCTGGGTCTGCTTTTTAGGAAGCAGAATACTCCAGCCCCAGGCTGTTTCTCTTCAACAGTGAGATGCTAGGTGGCCCCTCCCTCTCCTCCACTTACACCTTCAGAAATCTGGGATGTGGGGGAAGAGGACATGAGTCACTGAGAATTTATCGGAACCACTCTCCGGATCACAGAGGGGCTCTTGCTGATACCCCAAATGACAGGGAAGATGTGCCCTGCCAGCATATCCCTTTCCAAACAGGGGTTCATTGAAGTCTACCCAGGTGACTGACACTAGGATTTCTTCCAACTTCCCCACCTACTCCCATTAGTTCAACTCATGCAGCTGTGTAAACATGGGCTGGGGTAACTCCAACCCAGGCAGTGCGGATAGAGAACAATCACTACTGATCTACCAGTCACTTAGGCAAGAGTGCGCCACTGCCATCCCCCTTCAAGGCAACTGGCACCAGATGGTGGGAGGCAGAGGCCAGAACTTCAGGACAAGGACATGAATTAAGTGACCTGGAACCCCCAGCTCAGAAGACTTTCCCTCCAGGCTCTGGTTGGGCCAGAAGAGCAAGCAGCCCATGCCAAGCCAGGACACAAGGCCCAAGGTCAAGATGGCATGAACAATAGTTCCCTGTGAGAGAAAACCCCAGAGGAACTGCCCCACTGACCCTAAAAGGGGCAACCAAACCCCACGCAGACACTGAAGTGGAGCTGGAACGGGGCCTGAAACTTCTGGCACCTCCCCTGAGACAAGATATGTGGGATACCTAGCTCATTCTCTTGATTTTCCCGCAGATCCAGTGGGCCTCCTACCTGGCTCACTTCCCCTGAAGTTTGGGAAAGACTCACTCTTCAGTTGACACCTCTTCCTCAACTTTAAAGCCAGAACTGAGAGAACTCTGTGCCCCGGGCTCCCCAACCAACACCCCTAAAATAAATCTTTAGCCTAGCTAGGGAGTGTGGAGGGTAGATTCCTTCACACACTCGTATTAACGATCACACGAACACACACGGGCTGGATCCTTCCCGGTCTCCCCTACCCCATGCCCCAGGCAGTTTCCAAGGACTTTCGAGGGCAGTGTCCAACCTCCGCAGAACAATGGCAGCCCCCAAGGGTCATTATTCATTCCATTCCACCTTCCGGGCCTGGGAGAACTCCCAGCGCATCCCCAGCACTCCAGGCCAGGTCCGTGCTGGGCCGTCTAGCTTGGGGCTAGCCAGGGCGTCTGGGCTGGGTTCCCTCGCCTAGGGAGATCAAGGCCGCTCCCTTGTTTGGCGGGGGAGGCTAGGGGAAACCCTGAGGGAAGGGAAAGGGCTCCGATCAGGGCCTCAGCAGGAGAGAGCCCCTGCCAGGCCGCTCCTGGGGCTCCTCCCTGCAGTCCGGGGAGGAGCCGAGCAGGCTGGACCCCAGCGCAGCCCGGACGCAGCGTCCAAGGGGAGGGAACGGGCCAAAACCCCTCGCTGGACCCGCCCGAGCTCCCAGCGAGTGGAGAGGAGGAAAGTGTTCTCCCGGGAACTGGGACGCCCTTCTCCCCCTGCCCCGACCCCTGTACCTTCCGCTCCGTTGCCTCGAGTTGTGTGGCCGTTGCAGGAGGCTGAGACTGACCCTAGGGGCCGGGCCCCGCCCCTGCCCTCCTTCAGCCCTTGGCTCCGCCGGCCTCTGGCCCAGCCCCAGACGGCCAAGGGTCGCCTCCACTGAGGCGCGAGGATTTGGGGCGCCTGCCCCGGGCTGGGTGAGAGGCTGGAAGGAGAGTCGCTGCGAGCTGCCAGGACTGCAGAGGAGTGGGCAGTGACCGGAGCGGGTGGGACCCCGGAGGACTCGGCCTCTCCCCGCCTTCCAGCCCCTAGGGGCAGATGGGCGTAGAGAAAGTTGAGAAAGTTGAGAGGCGCTCAGGGTGGCGTCAGGAAGGGCCGCTGCTGCCCTCCCGCGGCCAAACAGCACCCGCTCCTGCCCCACCTGGGCGCTCGCGGGAGGCAGGACTGGGAAACCCGGGTGCCAGCGCGGGCGATGGAGTCGGACATGGTGTGTGCAGAAGACCACTCTCTGCCACTAGAATCCTTGCGGACCTTCTGGGACCCGCAGACCCAGACCACCGTTCTGCCTCACATTCCCTTCCTTCCACTGCCTGGAATTTCTGAGTCCAATTCCTACTTACTTCTCCAAGGGTAGGTACTACTCTTGGAAGTGCTTCTGGATCCCCAACCAGGAATACAGTTCCCACTCCTATTGTATTATTGTGTCCTTAGTGACGCTTAGCCCCCGTCTGATGTGTTACATAACGTATTTACCTACATGTAGATCTTTCTTGTAAAAATGACTGAGAAAGTGGACAAAGAAGGAGGAAACCTATCAACATTTTATTGACTTGTATATTCTAGGAACTACATAACTCAACCTTTTAAATACTTGTCACAATCCTTTGGTTTGGTTTGGTGCTGTGTGTGTGTGTGTGTGTGCGCGCGTGTGTGCGCGCTCGCAATATTAGTGATTGAACTCAGGGCTTCTCTATTGCCAGCTACTTCCTTAGCCCTTTTTATTTTTAATTATTTTTTTTTCTGAAATTGTCCTTTATTTTGTTGTACTAAAACTGATACAAAGTAACATTTTAGTACAGAACCTCCCAGGTTGTCAGATCCTGAAACTGCCTGCACACCACCCATCACAGCCCAATTTGCCTGCAATATAGAAAATCAATGTGTAACCAATGCTTCAAGAATGGTCTATAGTTTTTCTCAGTTGTCTGAGCTAGAAAACTTGTACCTGAAAAAGAAAGGTCAGCATTGAGAACCGAAGCTTGTTTCTCTTTTCAAGTGCTGTGCAAGAAATCATATCCCTGTTTTAAAAATATCAGTAATGGCTAAACTACAATCTCGTTTCTAGAATTACAAAGAATAAAATCAAGTCAAAGACATCTTGGTATTAAATGAAATTTTAGGAACAGTATTAAAATATGGATCCTACACCGATGACATCGGAGCCTGGTATAGAACCTACTAACAGGACACTGCAGGACACACCATTTAAGGAATCTTCAGCCAGACTTATCTGGCCTCCAAAGTGCATGCCCTTTTTATTGTATTTTGAGACAAGCTCTCACTAAGTTGCCCTGGCTGACCTCCTACTTGCAATCCTGCCTCAGCCTCCAGAGTTGCTGAGATTTACAGGTACAGACCACCACATGTGGCTCCAGAGCTAGTTTATGCCTATTCAGGCAGCATAAATAATCCCTCTCTTTTACATATTTTATACACATCATCCCACATGTTGCTGCTCCCTCTTAACAGTGGATTATCATTGGAAATCACTGCATGCATCATTAAATAAAGCATTTTCCATTGTGTTTCCACAGCTGTTTGGAAGAGACTGCCCAGATTCTCTTCAAAGCATTTAGCCAGTCCTTCACTGGTGGCTGTTTGGGTTGTGTCCATACTTTTTGAGTTTCCATTTTCTCATCTATAAAATAGGTAATAACTATCCTACTTTTTGGAATAGTCATGAAGGATTCAAGAGCATGCCTGGGTTAAGAACTGAAAAAAAAAATGGGAGTTAGCATGATTGTTCCTCCCACACCACAGCCCATTTTTAAAATTTTTGGGGGATACCAGGGATTGAACTCAGGGGCACTCAACCACTGAGCCACATCCCCAGACCTATTTAGTACTTTATTTAGAGACAGGGTCTCACTGAGTTGCTTAGCACCTCGCGTTTTGCTGAGGCTGGCTCTGAACTCTGGATGCTCTTGCCTCAGACTCGCAAGCAGCTGGAATTAGAAGTGTGCCACTGTGCCCAGCTCTAAGACCCCTTTTAAATGTCACTTCCTCCTCAGGTCTTCCCTTCCTGCTCCCCTGTTCTCTGTGGCATCCATCGCTTCCTACAGTGACTTTGTGCCAGGCTTTGAGCTGCTTGGGGACAAGGTGGGCATCTTACCCACCCTTGCCTCCCAGAAGGCATAGCACAGAGAAGCAACTAGGGCTGGGCACTAGGAGAGCCCCTCCTGTCTGGAGCTATGCAAGGTGTGCCCTTCTCTCCACAGGATGAGTGAAAGGGACGTGCAGGACTGGAACTCAGGCCAATGGCTACTGGCACTGTGCTTGATGTGGCTGTGGACCCTCCTGGCCTCTGCTTCCTTGCAGCCTCCAACTGCCACAGGTTAAGGGGAGGCAGCAGGGACTGGGAAGGAGGTTTTCCAGCACACCTGGAAAACTGGATAACACCCCACCCTGTTCCACACAGCGAGCAGATCGTGGAGGTAAAGTACAATCCATAGATTTCAGGGTTCTGACTCCTCCTTTGTTCATCACCCAGGCAACTGCTCCCTTCTGCTATCCCCGCCAGGAGGATGCCTGGGCAGACCCACTGTTCTCTGTCCCTTCCAAGCCAGAAGGTGTTCTGCAGGGAGACAGGCCCTCGGGTGGAGGCTTAAGTCTAGCCTCCTGGGCTAATTCTGGGGTTTTCCTTCTGGGATGGCTGAAGCCTATATAAGTGGATGATCCTCCCCACGCACTGTAAGCCCTGGGGCCCTTGCCCTCACCCTGAGAAAGCAGGGAGGTGGGGGCGGGACCTGCTTCCAGACTTCAGCTTTCTTCTGCTCAGACCCAGGGTCTGCCAAAGGGTGATGAGTGCGGCTTCACTGGGGAGGAACAGGAAGATTTCATCTGCTTCTTTCTCCCATGCCATTGGATTTTTTCTGTGTGTGATGCTGGGGATCAAACCCAGGACTTGATGCTGCTGGGCATGTGGCCCATCAATGAGCTAAAACCAAATCCCTGGAAATCTCTTAAATAACCTTCCCCCAGCCAGGTGTAGTGGTGCACACCTGTAATCCCAGTGACTTCCGAGGCTGAGGCAGGTTGAAGCCAGCCTCAGCAACTGAGAGAGACCCCGTCTCCCAATAAAATATAAAGGGCTGGGGGTGTGGCTCAGTGGTAGAAGGCTTCTGGGTTCAATCCCTAGTAGTTCCCGCCCAACACACACAAACAAGAAAGGAAGGAAGGAAAGGCCTTCTCCCTAGCAGGTAGAAGCGGCTCAAGGACCAACAGGTGGGTGGGAGGGGAGCAGGGCTGGAGGCCTGGACTGGGGACCTGATCTGATGTGGCTGGCCCCATCAGTCTTTGTAAATCAGGGCACCTGTGAGGTGATCGCTGCTCACTGCTGCTGCCACAGGAACCACATTGAGGAGCACTCCCAGACTGTAAAATGCTCCTGCTTTTCCAGCCAGGTGGATGGCACTATGTGGGCAAAGCCCTCCTGTGAGGATGGTGAGTGAGAAGCTAGGCCCTGGTCAGTGAGACTCTGAGCAGAGAGATAAGGAGGTCTGGTTGGGCCTTTTCATCTTCTGGGGATCCAATTTCATACCCATCTCAGGGCTTTCATGATCAGAGTCTCAAATGACGAGGCACCCTCTGGGGGACAGGAGGGCAGATATGACTATCTCTGTGTTATAGATAAGGAAAGCTCTTGTTGTGTGCTGTCCCTCACTGCCCAGCCCACACCGACAGACAAATTCCCTCATACTTTAGGTTTTCTGCCACACACAGCCTTTCAGACATGGGCTCTTCACCTACTGCTCTCTCACTAGCCTCTTCCACATGCTCTACACTCAACCCTGCCTTTACATGAACACTTGTGTTCCTTCACATCACCCTTTCCCACCTACCCACTCTGGCTTCTGTTCTCACGATTAAGTGGCATCTGAGTAACCATGCCCAGTGTGATCACATGCATGGCAGCTTGTGCCCTCCTGGTCTGTGGACCTCTGCACATGGTGCATAGTAGCTCACACACACCAAGCTGAAGATTGGTACCTCTGTGCCAATGATATGATTGCCTCAGAGACAACTTTACCGGCCTCCTTTCCCCCTCAATGTTTTTGGTGAGATGCTGGGACTTGTAGGATTAAAGTTGGTAGGGCTATGTCCCCAGTCCTCAACATTTCTTCCTCTCTGGGCATCCCAGAGTAGGCAGAAGACAAGGGAAACACTGGACTCCATGCCAGGGGTGTGTGGAAATGTGTACCTCATTCACAGACCCACCACCCCCTCTTGACTGCTTGCAGAGAGCTTAGAGATGCACTCCTGCCTCCTGCCCCAATAGCCTCTATCATCCTGCAGAGATGGTGGTGTCAGATGGAGCCCTGCCTGCCAGGGGAGGAGTGTATGGTGCTCACAGACCTGTCGGGATGGAGCTGCAGCAGTGGACACAAAGTCAAAACCCACTAAGGTATCCAGGTGGACACCTCATTCTACTCCTCTTCTTCCTCTTTCACCTGGGGCATCCAAGGGGGCACAGGAGCCCTGGGGATCCAGGATGGCATGACCCAAGTTGGTATCTGTGAGCAGTGAGATACTCACTGCATCCCCAGGTGGTCTTTCCATGTACAGTCAGACTCTGAGGACTGGTGTTAGGGCTCTGGATCAGAAATCCAGGAGTGTCTTTCTGACAGATTTTTTGATGGTCCATATGCCTTGTTTTCTCTTCTTTGCCTATAGTGAGTTTGCTTCTGGAAAACATCAAGTCTATACAAACAAAGTGGGGAATTGGGGAAGCTATCTAGATAATTCAGGGAGGAGTCTATCCGCCTACCTGAATTCCAGGTATAGTAGTCACTCTGCCCAACACTTCTCCATGGACTGTCCCCCCATTCCCACAATTCTAAACTCCAAACAGTTCATACCTCCCTTCCCCTAGTCAAATTGTTCTGTCTGCTGTGACAGCACCCAAGAGGATTATTATTTTCATGGGTTGTTGCCTATCCCATGAAACAAGGGGTAATTAAAATTTTATTAAAGTTGTTAGCAATTCCATGTGTGTCATGGTCAATTAGTTGCATCTCTTTGTCATCACCATTTGTACAGATGAGTGACAATGTGGGGCAAGCCAAGGCACTGCCTTCTACATTCCGTGCCCATCACCACACACATCAAACAGGCAAACAAAAAAGAAGAGAAAGAAAGGCAGCCTCAACAGTTTTGAAGAAGGCCACAATTTTCCCAGAGCACAGAACAAATGGAGCAGGGAGTTTGACTAGATGTAGAGCATCTTATCTGTAGGCAGAGAAAGGAGACAGCCATTCTGAATATACCTAAGCCTAGATGAGAGTGAGACCCACCACAGAGCTTGTGACATTTGTCACCACATTATATGTTTAGGTTTGTAGCCCATAAAGCCTACAATGTGCTTGCAATTTGTACAGTGACCTGGAAGCAAATAGTGGGTAAAGCGTGCCTGATTTATGTTTGCATGGTCCAGCTGGGCCACTTTTGCAGCCTGGACTGCTTCAGAAGCAAGGGACCAGCAGCAATGTGACCTGCGTATCCTGTAGAGTCTCTGGCACAATGGAATGGAACCACCTTGTCTTCTATTGTTTGCTGTTTAGGTAACACGATAGCTCTTAGGGATCACAGCCTGGACAGGAGAAGCTTGATTGAGCCTTGGACTGAAGAATGGCATCCAGTCATCACCCAGCAAATTTAGAGATTCACTTACCTGGACTCATGCTTCAACTCACTTACCTGGACTCATGCTTCAACTCTCTTGATTTTAATCAAGTCTCTAAGCAGATATGGATGGATCTCCAACCACATATCTTGAAGACTGTGCTCTGCTAGAGATAAAGAAGTTCAAGACACAAGTCCTTCCCTTAAGGAATATCTAGTTGGGCTGGGGAATTGAAGACATAATTTAGGTCATTGAGAGTCTATGGAACCATGACTTCTGAACCACCTGCTGAGGGCATGATAGGAGTTTGGGGATGAAATTTTCAAAAGCTCTTTGGCTACTCCCTGGTCACAAGGAACAGAGTTGAGAATTCACAATCAGCACCTTTCCATCCACCCTGATTCCATGGTAAACTGCTAACAAGCTGAAGGAAAGCTTTCTTCCTTATGCCAGGCCAGTAATCTCTCATTTGGATGGGATTGGATTGACTTGGGGAAGGAAAGCAATTAAGCGTCTGTGGAGTCACAGCATGTTTGAGCTGTGTTGTTGGGTATGGAATGCACAGGTCCTTAGAATCAGCCTCATCCAAGCACCTCAGGTCTCTGTTCATTTGTTTATTGTAACAGATAAGAAAGCTGGATGTGGTGGCGTGCACCTAATCCCAGCAACTCTGGGACTGAGGCAGGAGGATCACAAGTTTGAGGACAGCCTGGAAAATTTAGCAAGTCCTTGCCTCAAAATAAAAAGAGCTGTGGGTGTAACTCAATAGTAGAGTACTTGCCTAGCATACGTGAGAGGTCTGGGTTTGATCCCCAGCATTACCGAGAGAGAGAGAAAGAGAGAAGAAACTGAGCCCCAGAGTGCTGAGGTTGAGATGATTATCCCATGAGCTCACAGCCTGGTCTCTCAAATCTCTAAGACTGCAGACTTTCACTAGTGTGGACATTGGAATTCCAACCTAGACCTTCCTTATTACACCTGACCCTGTAAAGCATTGGCTGACAGTAGCAACATATTTCTTGGAACATGCTAGACACTTTGACCAAGTTTACTGTTCTCCTATCTGCAATAAACCAGAATCTTTACACACCAGGATGTAGAGTCACTCTGTCTCCACTCAGCCCTAAGCCCCCCAAATTCCAAATAGGCTCCATGATAACACAGAGGTCACTCAGCCCACTTGCAGTGGGGGTGCTCAGTTGGCATCCCCATTGCCTGCTTTGACCTGTCTCTTTTGTGGTCTTTAGCCTGTGACGCTCTCAGAGGTTCTGGTTCTAGGAGAAAGTCTGGGAGGAGTGTAGGGCTGGACAAAGTCCTGTCACTTTAAATTCACCTGCTGAGGTGGTAGGCTGGAGCCTTTGTCTAGGGCTGAGGATCAGCTGGCACCATATGATAGCTTAGATGCAGCCTCTGTGATGGTGGGGATCACCAGGGCTTTAGGGGTAGGGTGTCATCAGAAACCAACTGGGATGATGCCACTTTCTGATACTCAAGTTGGCAAATTAGATGATTTGGGACTAGTTTCAGTTCCTCCCTTTCTGTCTACCTCTTTATACAGTAGAATCAAGACTGATGTCTCCCTCACCCCACCCTAGTGTATTTTTTTCTTTTTCTTACTTTTTTTGTTAATGGGGTGAACAATGGTGCCAGCTTCTTGCTGGACTGTAAATATCAGTGCTCTGACAACTATAATCTCTGCATAGAGTGGGCTCTCAGGTGGGGTTGTCAGTGAGCTGATCAGAGCCATTCTTGCCTCCTTCAAGGCAGGGAAAGGACCTGGAGGAGGGGAGTAAAGGTTGACATACTATTCCTGGAAAGAGTTGGAGAGTAAATATTTTAGGCTTTGCAGACCACAAAGTGGGACACCTTCTCTATCAGATTGAGGACAGTTTGTTGCACATTCTTTGTTTTTGCTGTTTGTGTCATTTGATTTAAAAAAACTTTCAAAATTGCAAAAAAACTTTAGCTCAAATACAAAAAGCAACTCTTGGCCTTTTTCAGAAGGTCACTAACCCCAGTGAACCTCTGAAGTCAGGCCATGTTTGCAGCTTGGGATAGCTTCCCAGCCTCCTGGCCTGCCCTGGGTGCCATGGAAACCTGAACTTGAGGGCAGGGGTGGGTTTTGTTTTTCTCTGAATGCTCCTTTAGGGATGGGTAAGTTAATTATTTAGACTACAAGTGAGACAACTTTAGCAGAGTCAGGCAATAAAAGCTCAGAGGAGACTGCTTTCCTTTGACACATGCTGGGATCTGGTAGTTTATTTTATTAGCTCCTCAAAGACACATTTCCTCCAAACCTATTCATATATTTATCTGAAGGGCTTTGAAGGGTATCCTTTGCATGGCCAGAAAAGTCCCACATGAGAGGATCTGATGGAGAAGTTGTCCCACTTTCCAATAGTAGTTACCTGGGATCTTGTTTCCAACTAAGTCAATATTTGTGTGCATTTTGTAGCTGTACAAAGAGAGCCTAGAATGGTTTCCATGGATTGTCTTCCTCATCTCCCCTTAGTGTGCTGGGTCTCACATCCTCTGAGTTCACAGGCACCCTCTGCCCCTCAGCTGTGAAGGCCTTAGGAAGGTTGCTAGTTACAGATCACGTAATGGATTTCTGTTGTCTCCTGGCAGTTTCCTTAAGGTCTGTGAGTAACATCTTAATTAATGACCCTAGACAGTTGCACAGAGTTGATGCTGTAGCTTCCTAAAATCACAAGCTCACAGCTGGAAGGGATTTCAGGCCAGTTAGTTAACTCGCTCATTTATTAGATAAGGAAAGGGTGGCTTGGAGAGCTTAGATAATTTTCCCAAAGGTACGCAGCAGACTACTTGCTTGTTCTGCCCAGGGACCCACCCAGACATGTGATCTTTTCATTACTGCTCATCACTTTTTACCCCAGAACTGATGAGGGACCTGGAAAGTAGTTAGCAAGAATGAATGTGAAGCTAGGTGCTGTGGTGCACACCTGTAATCCCAGCAGCTCAAGAGGCTGAGGCAGGAAAATCTAAGTTCAAAGCCAGCCTCAACATTTAGCAAAACCCTAAGCAACTTCCTGAGACCCTGTCTTTGAATAAACTATAAAATATGCTGGGGATGTCGCTCAGTGGTTAAGCACCTCTGGGTTTAATCTCCAGCACAAAGGAAGAAAAAGAGGAGGAGGAGGAGAGAGGGATGAAGAAGAGAAAGAAAGAGGAGGAGAACTATTAACGAGAAAGAGCCTGGACACTTTCATGGCTTGAGTGCAAGAGGGCAGAAGAAAAATGGAAACATTTAGAGATATACACACAGAAAGAGGGAAGAAGCAGCCAGGTGCAGTGGGCACACATGTAATCCCAGTGACTGGAGAAGCTGAATCGGGAGGATCACAAATTTGAGGTCAGCCCAGGCAATTTAGCAAGATTCTGTCTCAAAATAAAAAATAAAAAGGGGTGTGGATATAACAGTGGTCAAGTGCCACTGGGTTCAAGCCCAGTACTGTATCACTTCACCACAACATCAAAACACCAGAGCACAGGACACAATAAAACAAAACTAATGCCATTACAAAAAGAATTGATTTTTGCCTTTTCTGGAGGAAATGGAATGGAGCCCCTGTTAACCGCTGAAAGCTGTGAAGCCAGCCCTGATGGCTTCTAGTTTCTTACAGTCTGCTACAGGAGTCTGTAAATGAAACTCCTTGGTCACCTTTCCTTGTTAATAAAGTTTTGTTGCAACAGAACCATGTTTATTTGTCTATTATTGCCTACTTATTATTGGCTACTTTTGTGCTATAATAGCAGAGTTGAATTTTTTTTAAAGAGAGAGAGGAGAGAGAGAGAGAGAGACAGAGAGAGTGAGAGAGAGAGAGAGAGAGAGAGAGAGAATTCTTTTAATATTTATTTTTTTTAGTTTTTCGGCGGACACAACATCTTTGCTTGTAGGTGGTGCTGAGGCTCGAACCCCAGGCTGCACCCAAGCCAGGCGAGCGCGCTACCACTTGAGCCACATCCCTAGCCTCAGAGTTGAATTTTTTAAAAGAGACCATATGTCCCCCCTCCCCCATAAAAACCTAAATAATTATCTGAGTCTTTATAGAACAATTTTGCCAATCCCTGCTAAAGTGTTTTTTTAAGCTTTCTCAATATGCACACTTCACAATCTGAAAAATGAGACTGCATTTTATTCCTGCTTTGGGGGGCCTGTTTGTTTGACACTGAGTGTGCCTGTGTCCCCTTTATTCCCTTCCATTGTCACTTGTGATACCTGAAAAGAATTCAAGACATCAAGACTAAGAGAGAGGGGCTGAGGCTATGGCCCAGTGGATAGAGCGCTTGCCTAACATGTGTGAGGCACTGGGTTGATTCTCAGCACTACATACAAATAAATGAATTAAAAAAGAAAGAAATAAAGACTAAGAGAGATGCCAAGAGAAGACTTGGAGCAGATAGAGCCTTCCCTAAGGTTTTGTCTCTCCATATATCAGTTCAGTTCATGCTTTCCAAGTTCATGTTGTTTCTACTTTTAAACTTAAAGAATATAACTGGAGGGGCTGGGACTGTAGCTCAGTGGTAGAGAGCCTGCCTCATAAGTGTGAGGCACTGAGTTTGATCCTCAGCACCACATAAAAATAAATAAATAAAGATATTGTGTCCATCTACAACTATAAAAATACTTTAATAAAAAAGAATAAACTGCATATGTACCTTGGGGTAATGATATAATTGTACATGCCTGTATGCTGCTGGTGTTTGGGGTATCTGTGGATTTTTGTATTTCCATACCTACAAGCAAGGATGACACTTGTATCATCAAACAAGTTCAGCACAGAGATGATTAATCAAGACAGATGGCTAGACCAGGGCACACTGGCTGCACACAGTCCAGCACATTATTGTACATTCCTCCTCCACCTGCTGGGGCTAAGATGGGACTTCATTACAGGGAAGAGAGGACTCATTTCTCTCTTCCCCCAGGGCAAGTAGCTAAACTGGGTCCTGATATCCTTAAGCTTGTGGTTTGTCACTCAGTGTGGTTCTGTGGTGGACATGGGCACAGCAGCTACTGGACCCAGATGGCTATTCATGTATTTGGAATAGCCTTGTAGAATAGGTAAAAGACAACCCAGTGGACTGCTTTTTAAACCATTAATGAGGGTACTAACTCTGGAAGGGGAGGTTCAACTTTTGAAAACGATTATGCATTTTCAAAAGTTGGATTGACCTACATGCTGGGTGATTGGCAATATACCATCATCACTGCTATTAATGACTGTCTACCATGTATCAAGCCATATATTAAACATGTGAACTAAAGATCTCCAAAGAGCTTGAAGACTGTTGGATCTTGGACATCTAACATATCTTGAGTGGAGAGATGGAATGTTGCAGATCAAGAGCCAAGTTATCTTGGGCTATCTTTAATCTCTTTTAATAGCTTTTTATTATTGACCTGTGTATCCGACCTAACATTCTTGTGACTATGAAATAAAACTCTTGGAATGAATACTAAGCTTGGTAAAAATGTGATAACATCTGAATCTTATAAAAGATTTCCTCAATTTATGAAAGACAACACCTGAGTCTTCTAGAAGAGATTTCTCCATCTCTTTGTAGTCCCCATCTACTTTCTTCTGTGACTATAAAAGCCCATTCAACTTCTTCCACAGGAGAACCATGTCATTCCAGGGAGCTTGAATCTGTTCCCAGCCCATGGTTACTCATGTTTGGTTCTGAATAAATCTTTTTCTTATTCCTTAGAGCAGAGTTGTTATTTTTTGTTGACAAATGGAACTCCTCCCATCCTAAAATTTTGAGAGAGGGATTAAAGGTTGGAAAAAGAAAATGGGGTATGAATTATTCTCAATCAACCCAACATTCTAAATCAAGATGCAAGACTATTTGTTCAGACTTGTAAAGTGGGTGGTCAACAGCTCATTACCCGCCTCCTCATGGAATGACAGAAGGCTAAGAGTTGAGGCTAAATGGTGCACTTGAAGAGCTGTCTGCAGAGAGATGTCACTTTCTTCCCCCTCCAGCCAAGGGTGTTGATTCTTTTTTACTATAACACTTAAGGTGGGTATTCCAGAGGGAAAAGAGTTTTGACTGGAATCATTGATATATGTTTGGGGGTAAAGGGACTCAGGCCTAAAGATAATCTAAAGGCAAGTGGCTGTGACAGGATTGCTGCTCTGATAGTGAGTCCAGATGACTGCCTTCAGGGTAAGTGCACCCCTGAGAGCTTAGTAGAGCAGATGTTTGCATTTTCCATGGGCCAGATGTAGACTGCCCTGGAGGGCCTGAAAAAGAGAGGTGACCCTAACTAGGGAAAGACCTACAGAAGCCACATGGCCAAATGGTTTTAAGTGGCAAGTTGGAGGAGTATTGCCCATATCTATTGCAGAGAACCTCTTACTTATACCTATAAGTAAGAGATCCTCTGCAATAGGGCATCATCCAGAAACCCAGTACAATGTCCCTCGAGACAATGCCAAACTGTGATAGAAAGAGAAAGATTCATAGATATTAAATAATTTGCTCAATATCAAGAAGCTAATAAATGGTGTATGGTGGTTTTGTATAGGGTCAATTTGGGTAAGCTAGAACTATATTTTCCAGAATCATCTTCTTTTCATGGTTAGGGTTAGTTAAAAAGATATATTTTTAAATTATGTGGAAGGCAGAGAAATTCAGCAGAAGCAGCAATTACTTCCAGCATGTTCCAGGTTGTACTTATTCTGCCCCATGCCACTACCAGAAGTAGTAGCAACTTCCAGCCCTTTTGACCCACAGAAATCCCAGTCCATATATCAGAGGCAGAGACATCAGACTTCCATTGACTTCTCTAGGATCCTTCTCTAGTAGCTGGCCTGCCTGAGCTCAAAAAGTTTGAATGGCTTTCTCTGTTCCTACAATTTCTCTATGCAAACCTTATTCCCCCAGTGTATCCAAAAATCATGGCTACTCCTTGATTATGGTTTATTCCCTTCAAAGCTCATGTTGTAATTTGAAGTGATGGGTGGTGGGACCTCTAAAAGGAGATTTGGTTGTTAATGCCTTTCTCATAGGAGTGGGTTTTGCCTCTTCTGCACACACCCATATTCCCTGCCACACTGAGGCCCTCACAGAAACTGAGCAGCTGCTGGCTGTGCTCTTAGATTTCCAGCCTGTGGATCTAAGACCTCTTATGGCATCTGGTTTGCAGGTGTTGACCTGGAAAAATGCTTATTCTTTATGCCTGTTAGGAAAGATCACCAGACTAAGCTTACTGCCAACTGGTAAAGCCAGCAATATGCCTTCATCTTCCTTCCTCAGGGCTTTATCTACTACAGGAATGAGATGATGCTGAATGGACCAGGTAGGTAGCAAGTAGCAAGTACCTCAGAGGCTTTGGTAAGACACATGCATCCAGATGGTTGGAAATAACTACCATAGACATTTGGGTAAAATTTATTGAGGCCCAGAGATTTGAGGTACATTAAAGTATTACATCTAAGGTGAAAGAAAAATTGCTACCTCTCACTTCTCTACACTAAGAAAGGGGTGCAGTGTTTAGTGAGCTTCCTTAGATTTGGAAAGTAACATTCAATTCCTTTGTTCATGCAGCTTTAATATATCAAATAATTCAAATGTCTGGCAGTTTTGAGTAGGACCCAGAATGTGCAAACTTATCTGCTCCTTGAACCAAGCTTTCAGGTTCAATGGCGCTTCAAGTTTCTGGTACTGTGTAGGACTATGAATAAGTGTATGGAAACTTCAGCAGATGCTAAAGATGAATCACAGAACAAACCTTTAGGATTTTGGACCGAACTATGCCATTCTCTTCAGATAATACTTTCCCTTTTTGGCTTCATTGGGGAGGGGCTACTAGAAACTCAATGTTTGATGTGGATTACCAAGTTACCATGTGACCTGAGCTGCCTATCGTGAGCTGGATATTATTTACAGCAATATTCTACTATCAAGTGGAAGTGGTATGCATATGTGTTAGAACTTGAGCAGGCCTTAAAGGTGAAAAAAAATCGCATAAACAAGTGCCCCAGATTCCCTTGGCTCCTAACCCTGCTAAACTGCCTCTTCCCTGTCATGTGACCCTATGAGAAATTCTCTCTGACCCAGTTGACCTAAAGGAAAATATTTGGAGTACTACTCTCCCACTCAGAGGGGACCCAGAAATATAGCTGGAAAATCCTCCCTTTGTTCAGAAGTTTTGAGCAATACACATAGTTGCTCATTTTTCCTGGAAGGCCAGATAGCCAGTGATAAAAATATATACTTAAAAAAAGTTTTTGAGTGGGTGTGTGTACTGTGGCTGAAAATTTGACTTGATACTCATAGTATTAGAGGGAAAATCGGTAATAAGGAAATCTGGGGAAGAGATATGTGAATGAACCATGATGAGCTGAGAAAAAGTGAAAATATTTGTCTCTTCCTGAATGTCCACTGAAGTGAAATCTTAGTGGAGGATGATCTTCATAATCACGGCACTAAGATAGCAAATTTCTTTCCCCAACTGTCTTTATCAGCCATCTCTATCTTTGTCCAGTGTCTCATAGTTCCATTATATAAGTTCAGGGACAGAAATTGTGCATGGCTTAGTAATATGGGCTTCTATTCATGAAGTCTGATCTGTCTACAATCACTGCTGAGAGGCTAACTTGCCAACAGCTTAGACCAACACTGAACCTTCAATGTGGTGCCATTCTCCAGGGTAAATATCCAGTCACATGGTAGCAGGCTGATTACATTGGAACACTTCTATCATGAAGGGGCAAGCCTCTCCTCACTAGGGGACACTTAATCTGAATATGGATTTTTCCTTCCTTGTCTACATACTGCTAACTATAACACCAACTTACAGAATATCTTATTAATAAAATATTTCACTAAACATGGCTTCTGATCAAGGATCCTTTAACAGCAAATAAAATATGGCAAAGTACTCGTGATCATAGAATTCAGAGGTCTTATAATGTACCTGGTCACTCTGAAGTAAATGGCCTAATAGAATGGTGGAATGGTCACTTGGTGACACAGTTTCAATGCCAGTTGAATACTCACATTGGACAGAGCTGAAGCAATGTACTTCAGGAAGCTGTGTATGTCTTGAAGCAATGATCAATATGTAGTGCCTTTTTCCCCCATAGTCAGGATTCATGGTCTGAAAATCAAGAGATTGAAATGAGAATGATTCCTCTCATTGTCATTCTTAGTGATCCATCAGGGAAATTTTTTGCATTCTAGCCCCACAACTTTGTTCTTTTCAGGTTTAGAAAAAAAAAATATATAACTGCCTAGGTTAATGGCATGTAAGTAAAACATGTAATACATATATCTTTCTTTTTTTAAGAGAGAGAGAGAGAGAGAGAGAGAGAGAGAGAGAGAGAATATCTTTTTTGTAGATGGACCCAACAAAATGCCTTTATTTTTATGTGGTGCTGAGAATTGAACCCAGGTCCCTCCCATGCTAGGTGAGCACTCTACCGCTGAGCCACAATCCCAGCCCAATAATACAGACATCTTTCAGTGATGACATTTAGTGTGCTGGAAGCAAAGTGAATATATATTGAATAATAGAGAATGAAGTTAAAAACACCAACTATGACCACATAACTAGCTATAAAAAAGAGAACTGCAATAGTTAAAAATGTTTTCCTTACATTAATATGAATATTATTATGACCATAATCATACAATTATAACATAATTGATTATGTTAATACAATATGTTAACATAAATACTAAAATTTATTTTCTTCCCTGAAACTCATGAAATCGATCAGGGCAATTTATTATCTGAAAGCAACCAGAAATATATACAGAAGCTGCCTGAGATTCATCCAGAACCACAAAAATGTTGGGATTTGGGCTGGGGATATGGCTCAAGAGGTAGCGCGCTCGCCTGGCATGCATGCGACCCAGGTTCGATCCTCAGCACCACATACCAACAAAGATGTTGTGTCTGCCGAGAACTAAAAAATAAATATTAAAAATTCTCTCTCTCTCTCTCTCTCTCTCTCTCTCTCTCTCTCTCCTCTCTCACTCTCTCTTTAAAAAGAAAATGTTGGGATTGAAGACAAAGGTGTGGTAAATAATGAAACTATTTCCTGCTTGAGCCTCCCAACCCAAGTCATTATACTTCAGCGAACTGGAAAAATTTTTCAGTGAACTGATTACATGTACCTTGAAACATTTAATCTGCTCAAGACTTATGAGGTAAGTGCTATTAACACCAGTTTACAGATGCAGAGAGGGATAAAAAAGCCTTTGGGCCTTCGATAGCTTTCATACTAACTGGGAGAGAGACCAGGAAAATACATATGGAAAGTGAGAATTGGTGGGGGAGGATCAGGCAATGTGAGTTGTCTCATTAATCCTCAGAACAATTCCATAAGGTAGCTATTAATATTCTCATTTTATAGACAAGGAATCTAAGACCCAGAGTCTAACTAATTTGCTCAAGATCATAGAGCCCACAAGCAGAAGAACTAGGATTTACCCAGGATTGCCCGACTCTAGAGTTTGTAGCATTTTATAACATGTGGGCTGTTTCCTGGTCATATCCTTGGGGACCCAATTCCCCACAGTCCAAACACTCCACAAGAAATGCTTAGGGAAGATGAGAAGTCCTAGGGATAGGATGAGTAATAAATGCCACTGCAGGAGCTGACAGTTGGCCAGAGTGAGCTTGGAAGAAGCTGGATACTGTGTAGTTTGAATTCTACACTAAAGACAATGGAAAGCCACACAAGAACTCAGGAGCAAAAGCCAAAGTAGATTAGCACATCGAAGACAGAGCTGCTAAGTCCAGATGAGGGGTGAAACTGCACAGGAAAGATAGGAAATTTTGACAATAAATAGGTAAGAAATGATAAGTTCTTAAAACAAGAGTTGGCCTGGGGGTGCAGAGATAGGGGAGAGGAAGATGAAGATGTTTTCCATCTCCAGGCTCTTTCTATTCTCTAGTCAATGCTTGTTGTGTGTGTGTGTGTGTGTGTGTGTGTGTGTGTGTGTGTGTTTGTTTTCTCTTCCCAATTGATGAGTGGCAGCCCTAATTCCATCTACTAGGCAGATGACTGACTGCTTACATACTGAAGGCTCAGTATTCCAATGTGCTGCCTTCTTCAGAGCCTATAATCCCTTCATTTGAGTTATTTTTATTTATTTATTTATTTTTACAGCTGTATTCATAACAAGCAAACATAGTGGTACTCTGTTTAATGACATCTTTAAGGGCTACCATTTGAATCTGAACCAACTGTGAAAAAAGACTGAAATGCAAAAGTTTTGATGGTATGGCCATTCTGGAGGACTAGATGTCCAGGAATTCCCAAGAAAGAAAAGAGGCCACTCTGCCCAGGAAGGATGGACTGCTGGGGCGGGAAGGGGATTCCTTGAACACAAATAATTTTTGCCCTTTGGCTTCTAGGAATTTTGAGCTTTGTCTTTTCCCTCTCATTCTGACACAGCATCATGTTTCTCTTTAACTTCTCTTAAGGCACAAGGATTCCCAGAACAAGATTGCTACATGCCATCCAGAGCCTGGATAGAGCTGGAGAGGCACATGATAGAACATTTCCTCTGATGCATTTTTCCACAAGAAAGGAGTGACAGATGTGGAAAATGAGGCCCATTCAGACTTGCAAGACCTATCAATGACCAGTCAAAAACAGGAGCAGTGTGAGCAGCTCAGTATCCAAGTCTCACCCTGCACAGTCCCTAAGCTCTTGTGTAGGACTGAGCCCAAGGCATTCAGCTGAGAGGACTAGAAAGTGTTTTTGTTTTTTTGTTTTCTCCTCAAGAGTGATATCTGGGAAAGTCTTCAAAGCTGGAAGGTCAAGGATAGTTCCCTTTTTCCCACCTGAGGGGGTTTTTCCTTGCTGTTCTCCACCAGCTCGTTCCCCTTTTCTGTGTTGTCCAACACATGCCAGGGGACATGCAAACATCCTTTGCTTTTAGTTGCTGATTGTTAAAGATTAAGCTGCTCGTAAGCTGATTGCAAAACAATAATCTTCCAGAAAAATAATCTTTTAATTAAGTTTGCATAGAAACAATTGATTGCAATCATAGACATTAGTCAATTAGACGTCCAAGGGGAAGGTGGGGGGCTGGAAAGGTGGAGGTGGGGAGTGGGTGAAGGATATGTACAAGATGGGGGGAGGGAGGGTTGTCTCTGGGTTAAGCAGGGCGACAGCTCTTCCAAGACAGATTCTGCTTCCCTGTCGCCCCCATCCCCTTCTGGTTGGACAGTGACTCCCAGGAATTCTATTTTACTTAGAGGTGGGCAGATGCCTCGGATCAATGAAGCAGCACCAACCGAGGACCGTCGGACCGGACCGCATCCGGCTAGGCTCTGTCAGTGCCCCTCGGGGAGCTGCGGAGCCCGCAGATCTGGGATCGGCGGCGTCTTCCAGGGGATGTCCACTGATGCACCTCTGGGCTACAATGGGGCACAGGAGGCTAGTGGAGGAGCCAGAGCCACCCGGCACGTCCTGAGCGAGCTCGCTTTGCAGGAGGGCAGATCCGGGCGCATCTGGGCGGGTGACCGCCTTCTGAGAGGAGGCGGAGGCTTCTCCTTTCCCGTCTGGTAGGCTGCTCTGGCCGGACAGGTCCTGCCCGCTCCCATTACTGGGTGGTCCATCGCCCCAGTCCTCCAGAAGTGGCACGCGGTGGTGCTCGGTGCAGGAGCGGGTGCGAGGCTGAGGCATTGGGGACCCAAGGGCGGATCCACGACCTCCAGGGCCATCCGGCCTCTGTGCATAGTCAAGGGCACGCATATTGGTTGGGTGTTCTGGACCTCCAGCCTACGAACAATCAGCGGCCCCTAGTTGTGGGATCGGTTGGTGCTCCGAGCGCCCAACCCCGCGGGGGCGACGAGGGAGCTCCGCATCCTATTTCCAGCCCTTCCCGGCCTGTTCGCTGGACTCAGCCCGCGCCACCTTCGCCTGCTCCACTGTCGGGAGTCCAACCGGGCTGAAGGTATTAACTAGAGTTCCTCTTGATGTTGGGCTCTGTGGCACCCCGACAGTCTCCGAGGAGAAAACCTGGGGCTCTGTAGGTGAAAATGAAGATACAAAAGTGCCAGAATATTGCCTGTCCAGGTTGAAGCTCAGTGCAAAGCTGCCTCCTTTTTCTTTTCTTTTCTTTTCTTTTCTTTTCTTTTCTTTTCTTTTCTTTTCTTTTCTTTTCTTTTCTTTTCTTTTCTTTTTTTAAACTGAACTTCATCGAAGTACAGATTGCATGCAATAAAATGCACCCATTTTAAGTGAATATTTAGATGAGTTTTGACACATTTACATACCACTGACATGATTATTTTTATACCACGTACATCTCCTTAAAAGTTGTCATGTATGCTCAGTAACACACACACACACACACACACACAAAGTTATCTGTGTGGTATCCCAAACTATTCTCAGCCCCCACTCCAACCCATCCATGCATCTGGGTTCCAAGCAATCAATGGACTGCTTTCTGAACACTATAGATACATATTTATATTTAACTGTGCCTAATATCGTTCACTTAGCATAATGTTGTTGAGAATAATCCCTTTTGTTGTAAGTCATTAATTTACTCCTTTTTATTGCTAATATTGCATTGTCTGGTTGTATAGCAAGTTCATACTTTTCCTTGTCTATAGATATTTGGGCTTTCCCCACAGTTTTGTTTATTTAAATTTAGATGTTATGAATATTCAAGTGAGTCTGTGGGGAATAAAACTTCATTTTCTTGAATGGTTATCTAAGGATGGGATTGCTAGGTCATATCAGAAAATGCATTCAATTTTATAAGAAACTGTTCAACTATTTTTCTGAAGTGGTTGGAGAATTTTACCCTCCCACCTGTAGTATATGAAGTTTTGATCATTTTCACACATTCACCAACTTTTGTATTTTAGTTATTCTAATAGGTGTCTTGTGGTATCTTACTATTTTTTTTAATTTCAAGTCTCTATGTGGGGTTTCTTTTTATCTGCTTATTTTAACAATTCATATATCTCTTTTAGTGCGATGTCTGTTCAAATATTCATTTGCTTTTATAAGGTCATTTGCTTTATATTATTGAATGGAAAAGTTCTTTGTATATTTAGGATATAAGTAAGTCTATGTTTTTTATGTATTTTCTTAAGTTTGTGACTTGTCTTTTATTCTTTCATTTTTCTTGGTACTGGATACAGGGGGCTCTCCACCAAGGAACCACATTTCTAGCTTCTTTTTATTTATTTATTTTTATTTTTTGGTACCAGGGAATGAACCTAGAGGGGCTTAACTCCTGAGCCACATCCCCAGCTCTGTTTATATTTTATTTAGAGACAGGGTCTCACTGAGTTGCTTAGGGCCTCACTAAGTTGCTGAGGCTGGCTTTATAATCTCGATCCTTCTGCCTTAGTCTCCCCAGTCGCTAGAATTGGGGCTCATCACCACTATTTTTTATTCTGAGAGAAGGTCTCACTAACTTGCCAAGTTTAGCCTCAGATTTGCAAGTCTCCTGCTGCAGCCTCAATAACTCAACTCTGCATTAGAAAGAGTAAAGTTTTAATTCTTATGAAGCCCATTGATGATAATTTACCCTTATGGTTTGTGATGTTTGGATTTTACCAGAGAAATCTTTTTTTAATGACTTTATTTATTTGTTTATTTATCTATTTATTTATTTATTTTTATGTGGTGCTGAGAATTGAACCCAGTGCCTCACATGTGCTAGGTAAGTGCTCTACCACTGAGCTAGAGCCACAGCCCTTAGCTAAGAAATCTTTTGCCTTAAATGAAGTTGTGCAGATTTTTCTTCTTTTTCTTATAATTTTTATAGTTTTAGCTCATATCTTTAAGTCTATGATTTATTTCTAGGTAAATTTAATATATGATGTTAGGTACAGGTTGAGGACCATTTTTTTTCCTACGTGGATGCCCCATTGCTACAGCATCATTTCATTTTTTTGAATAACCTTAGCACCCTGGCAGCTAGATCTTAAGATGGCATCTAATGAACACCTATATTCAGGCCCCTGTGTAATCTCCCACAACATTGGTTGTATTGCAATCATTAGTGTATAATTTTGCAGAAATGGTGGAGTAAGATTTACAGTGCTAAATCATAAAAACATTAGCTTCTACCTTGCCCTCTTGGATCACTTTCTCCGGGGGAAACCAGTTGGATACTCAAACTACTCTATGGAGAATTTTTTTTTTTTTTTTTTGCAGGGAAACGAAGCCTCCTGTAGCCCACATCTACCTACCAGACAGGTAGGTGAGCCATTTTGGGAGTAGCTCCTCGAACTGCAGTTAAGAATTCAAATGCTTAGTCTCAACCAACATCTTGACTGCAACCTCAGGTGAGCCTGAACCAGAACCACAGATCTAAACTGCCTCTGAATTCTTAACATACACAAACAATACTTCTGGAATCTTATAATTTTCTGGTCCTTGGATTTATGTCTATCCTTACATCAATATCATACTGTCTTTATTACGGTGACTTTATGGTGAGTACTCACATCCTCTAATTTTGTTTTCTTTTAACATTGTTTTGACTATTCTAGGCTTTTTGTCTTTTATGCCAGTTTTAGAATTAGCTCATTAATTTCCTAAAAAAAAAAAAAAAAAAAAAAAAAAAAAACTTGTTGAGATCTTAACGTGGCTTGCATTAAATTAAATTTTAATGTAGGGAAAGTATTGAAACTTCTGGTCTATGAACATGGAATGTCTCTGCATTTACTTAGGTTTTCTTAAAAATTTTTAAGCAATATTTTGTAATTTTGAATATTCAGGTTTAGGTCTTTCAAATATATTTTGGCAAATTTATCTCTACATATTTTATGTTTTTTTAATAATAAAATGGCTGATACAGTGTTTTAAATTTCTGCTTTTAGTTGATTGGTGGCAGTAGTAATGATACACAATTGATATTTCTATACTGACTTTTTATCCTGTGACCTTTTTAAATACGCTTTTTACTTCTAGTAGCTTTAAAATGATTCATTTGGATTTTCCACATAAATGAGCATGTTGTTTGTGAATAAAGATAATTTTACTTCTTACTTTCTATTATGGAAGATTTTTATTTATTTGTCCTGCCTCACTTCATGGATTGGGCCCTCTGATACAATAATTACTAGAAGTTGTAACTACAGACATATTGCTCTTATTCCTGATATTGGAGGAAACATTCAGCCTTTACTGTTCAATATGACATTAATTGTAGATTTTCTTAAGTATTCTTTATCAGATTGAAGAAGTTCCTTTCTATTCTGAGTTTGCTGAGAAATTTTATCATGAATAGGTGTTGATTTTTATCATGGAATTTTCTACATCTCTTGAGATGATCATATGATTTTCTTTTTTTTCTGGTAAGTAATATGGTAAATTAATAATGTTTATTCTTGAATGTTAAATTAATCGTGCAGCATTCCTAGAATAGATCCCATTTGAGCATAATGTAGTTCCTTAATATATTGTTGAATTTGATTTGCTAAAATTTGCTAATATTTGGTTAAGGATTTCTAAAAATCTGTGTTCATGAATGATATTGTTCTGAAGTTTTCTTTACTTATAATATCTTTCTCTTTATTTTGAAAACAGGGTAATGCTGGCCTCATAGAATGAACTGAAAAGTATTCACTCTTCTACTTTTTAGGTAGAGTTTATATTATTTTGTTGCTCCAATTTTAATGATTATTACTCACTAATGAAGTCATCTGGCTTAGAGTTTCCTTTGTGGTTTCATTACTAACCACAAATTAAAATTCTTCAATAATTATAATGAATATTCAAGCTATTTCTTCTTGATTAG
The DNA here is from genome assembly GCF_045843805.1 of Urocitellus parryii. Classification (NCBI taxonomy): domain Eukaryota; kingdom Metazoa; phylum Chordata; class Mammalia; order Rodentia; family Sciuridae; genus Urocitellus; species Urocitellus parryii. Next base: position 1,024,231 of record NW_027553586.1, read on the forward strand.
TCATCAGTCTTTCAAATTTATTATTTTTCCATTTCATTGAGGCATTGAATTTGTTGGCATCAATTTATTTAGAATATGCCCTTATTATTTCTTGAATATCTGTACAAACTGTAGTGATGCTCCCTCTTCCATTCCTGATGTTCCTAAATGAATCTTTTATCTTTTTTCACATTCATTCTAGCCACAAGTTTTTCCAATATTGTCTTCTCAGATAATTAGCTTTTCAGTAATTGATTTCCCTAATTTCTGTCTTTTCTAACTAGTTTATTTTGTTCACCTTTATTTTTGCTTTTTTTTTTACCTTATATTGGATGTATTTTGTCTTTTGTTTTCTAGTTTCTTAAGGTAAAATTTTAGAATACCAATTTGAGATTTTTATTCTTTTTTTTTTTACTGTATATATATATATATATATATATATATATATATATATAATGCTTTTACTTTAATTTAAAGCTTAGCTGCTTCCTATAGATTTTGATATGTTATAATTTATTATTATCCAATTAAAATATTTTCTAATTTCTCTCTTGATGGATTCCTTGGCTCATATGTCATCAAGAAGCATGTTGCTTCATTTCCAAATACTTGGGGATTTTCCACTTAGATTTCTGTTATTGAGTTTAATTATATTCTAGACAAAGAATACTCTACATGGTTTTAATTACTTCATATATGTAGGGAGTTATTTTCCAATAAGTCTGTGGTAAATGTTTCCAATATGGTCTGTTTGGTAAATGTTTAGTATTCACTTGAGAAATATGAAAAATTTTCTATTGTGTAAAAATTCAATTAAATAGTTGGTTTGTAGGATTGCTCAAGTCTTTTATGTCTTAACTGCTTTTATATGTAAGGGAGGTCCATTTCAACAATTACTGAGAAAGGATTGTTGATATCTCCAATTATACTTGTAGGTTTGCCTATTTTTCCCTTTTTATCCTATGAGGTTATATGTTCTGTTTTAGTCTACTTTGTGTGATAATAATATAGCTATTTTACCTTCTTTGTAATTGAGTCTTCAGATTTGAAGCATATTTCTTGTAAAGAACATACAGCTGGATCTTGCCTTCCTGCCCCCCTCAATTTGATCTGACAGTTTCTTCCTTTTATTTAGAATATTTACAGCATTTTCATTTAAGGTAATTATTGATATGGTTAAATTTAAGTCTAACATATTATTCTTTTATGAAAATATTTATTTACTTTTTTAAGAGAGAGAGAGAGAGATAGAGAGAGAGAGAGAGAGAGAATTTTAATATTTATACACACTTCTTATTTTTCAGCAGACACGACATCTTTGTTTGTATGTGGTGCTGAGGATCGAACCAGGGTTGCACACATGCCAGGTGAGCGTGCTACCACTTGAGCCACATCCCCAGCTCCCCAAAACATTTATTTTTTAGTTGTAGATGGACACAATACCTTTATTTTATTTTTTATATGGTGCTGAGGATCGAACCCAGGTTTTCCATATATATTTTATAATTTTTTTTTTTTTGAGAGAGAGAGAGAGAGAGAGAGAGAGAGAGAGAGAGAGAGAGAGAGAGAGAGAGAGAGAGAGAGAGAGAGAGAGAGAGAGAGAGAGAGAGAGAGATTTTTAATATTTATTTTTTAGTTTTCAGCGGACACTACATCTTTGTTTGTATGTGGTGCTGAGGATCGACCCCAGGCCACACGCATGCCAGGCGAGCACGCTACCACTTAAGACACATCCTCAGCCCCTCCATATATTTTTTGTGTGTTTGTTTTTTCTTGCAGTGCAGAGGTTGAATGCAGGGCCTCATGCATGCTAGACAAAGCACTCTACCACTGTGTATCCTCCCAGCCCCAACATATATTTCTTTAACTTATTGTAGTTTACCTTTTCATAATTGCATACCCCTTTAAGTATCTGTGAGAACCTTACAAGAGTTCAGTCGGGTTTCTTTCCTCTAGGTATTTGTGTTCCTCTCTGTATCTGCTATTTCTGGAGCTCTTTATTCCTTGGTATACGTGCAGATTTCCATTAACACGATTTCTTTTCTGTTTAATATGTTTTTTTAAAAAATGTTTTTTGTAATTCTGCTCAAAATGAGTTCTCTTAGCTTTCATTTGTCTGAAAAAGCCTTTTATTTTGCCTGCATTTCTGAAACATATATTCAGAATTGAAAATGTAGGTGAAAAATTCTTGACAGGTTTTCTTTGTCTAATTTCTTTCTGTACTATAAAGGTGTTGTAATAGTGTGTTCTGACTTACATGGTTTTTATGATGTATTGCTGTCATACTTATCTTTGTTATCTTAATCCCTCTGTAGTGTCTTTTTATCTCTGGTTGCTTTTTAAATTTTTTTCTTTGTTACTAGTTTTCAGTGTTTGGTTATTATTTGTCTTAGTATGGAATTTTTTTTTTATCACCAGGGATTGAACCCAGGAGTCGCTTAACCATGGAGCTACATCTCCAGCCCTTTTTATCTTTTTATTTTGAAAAAAGGTCTTGATGAGTGGGTTAGGGCCTCACTAAATTGCTGAGGCTGGCTTTGAACTAGTTATCCTCTTGCCTCAGCTTCCTGAGCCACTGGGATTTCAAGAATGCACCACCATGTCTGGAGGTATAGGATTTTTAAGATTTGCTTAGGATTTTTTTGAGCTTCTTGGATAATTAGGGTTATAGTTTTTGTCAAATTTGGAAAATTATCAACTATTTTCTCCCTCTTCCTTCCTATACTTCTGGGACTTTATTGGTACACCTTGCACATATTACACATGTCCATTTATACATAAAACTAGACAACTTGTTATTGTTCCTTAGGTCAATAAGGTGCATTACCATTATTTTTTTCAGTCTTTTTTGTCTCTTTGCTTCTGATTTTTTTCTGTAGTGTCTAACCTGTTGCTCTTCCTATCCAATGTACTTGTCAACTCAGCTATTATAGTTTTCATTTCTAAAAGTTCCATTTGAATTTTTTATACTTTTCTTTCTCTCATCTTTATGTTCTTCTTGACCTAATTAAGCAAAGGAAACATATTTATGATAGCTATTATAATATTTGTGACTGCTATATACATTATTTTTGTCATTTGAGGGTCTATATTTTCCCTGCAGTTTTGGAGATCAAACCGAAGGGCACTGCATCACTGTTATATCCCCAGCCCTTTATATTTAGAGGTAGGGGCTTTCTGAAGTGTCAAGGTGGGCCTCAAACTTGTGATCCTCCTGCTTTGGGCCCTGGAGTCACTGGGATGACAGGCGTGCACCACCATGCCCATTTATGGGGATTTATTTTTATGGACCGATTTTCATTTTTGGGCAAAATCAACCAATCAACCGATCTTGATTGGTTGCTGTCATAGTGAATTTTCTGCCTTGTTTTGGACTTTGCTGGCTTGCTGCATTTTGTTGTACTCCTTTAAAAACTGTTTGTTTGTTACTGGTAGATAGTTAAGTTACTGTGGGTTAGTTTCATCCTTAGAAGAGTATTTTATTGGGGTCCGTTAGAAGCCTTTATTCCAGGACTTATTTAGCCATACTTTTAAAATTAGGCCTGTGCATGGCTGTCTGGAAAGAAGTTGAATGGCACACAGCCTGGTGTCACCTTTGCATATTGTTGGTTCTCTAGCTCCTAGGTAGGGGTGGTCCTACTGATCTTGGAGTCCTCAATTTTGTGAGATTGCTGAGCTTTCTTTGGGTTTCTTCTCCACTGTACCCTGAAACACTGTCCGGGAATGCAATCACAGGTCTTACTCCATTTGTTTCTTTTCTTTCTGGGCTCTCTATTGCTCTGTAGTTACCCCACTGGGGCATATTCAGTCCCCATCCCAAGTGGATTTGGATGTCAAAGTGAATGACACAACTCATGGACCTAGAGGGTATGAAAACATTTATTGCTCACACAATAAAACTTTCTGGGGATGAGTACAGCAGGCTAGTGCTAAAGCTCTTGGGATAACTTGAGCAAGAGGAGGAGTGAATGATCTTGGTATTTAATGTGGTTGGAACCAGGGTAAAGAATCCTTCACATAAACCATGTTTTGTTTTTCAAGTGGAGATCAAACCCAGGGCCTCCCACATACTAAGAAAGCACTTTTCCATTGAGCTATGTCCCCAGACTGAGCCATGTTTTGAACTGCCCCTGCTGGTCCCAAGGAAGGAAGCATGTGTCCTTTTGAGTTTGCTTAGATGGATCAAAAATGGAGAGAGAATGAATGGGGATTAAAGGTTGTTAGCAGTCAAAAACAAAAGATGCAGTCAAACTCTTTTTGCAGTTGACCTGCACTGTTACCCAGGGTCTTACAATAGTTATTTTATATATTTAGTCTCTTTTTCTAGGTTTTTTTTTAGCATTAAGTCAATTGTCATAGCAGTTAATCCTTCACAAAGGAAGCAGAAGTTTTCTGTGTAGCAATAAAACCTGGGTTTGCAGTGATGTGCTTATCCAGGCCAGGAGACTGGGGAGTACCTTATTTTGAATGGTTGACATTATAGAGCCTGGAGTAGGTGTTGGGCAGATCAGAGGCCCAGGTGAGGTAGGCCTTCTCATGGGAGGTCTCCAATCTACCTCTGGCAGGGAAGGCAAAGAGAGCTCATTGATTTCCTGAAACTCCTCATAGAAAAGGCTTTATACAAGTCTAGGTATGTGTTCAACATTTGCAAAATATTTGGTCATTGTCAAAGCAATTCCATATACTTAGTCTCCTTTACCCTCTAGAACAAATGGAAGGGAGGATGGGTAGAGGGTAGGGGAAGTGCTTTGTTCTTGGGTACATTAAAAATAACACCTACATCTTAGTTGACAGGCCAGTGGAAATGGAGGAGAAGAGAGAGTCCTGACCCAGGAGAAGAGATGGAAAAGAATGGCAAAACTAGTGATCCAGAGTGAGTGTCAGCACACAATTTTCTTTGATATGATACCATTCTTCTGATAATACATATCTATTAAGCATCTGGACCCAGACCCTGGTGCTCAGTACTTAGCTGGCTGGATCTTAGGGATGGCTGCAAATTTGAGCCTTGTAAAAACCAGACTAGGACTTTATGTCTCCAAAGATCAAGGCACCCGGGATATCCATTCAGCAAGTGACTCTTTCTCTGTACCCCAATTTCCAGGGCCTTCTGGGCTGGGCTCCTACCAAGTCTTTGTCTGAGTAATAGCTTGTTTCCACCTGATACCTCAGATCCCAGCTCACCTCCTATCCCTGAGAAGTCAAAGTGGTGCAGGGGTGGAGGCTAGAGGGTGGAAGGGCAGTTGTCTCACATTGATAGAGCTGCTCCCCAGGCAGAGGAAGCAATGTGAAGGGAGAAGAGAGCAGTGATATAGAGACTAAGGGTCAGAGAGGATCCTAACAGCCTACCCTACAATTCATATCGCCCAGAGTCATACTTTCCCCCTGCGTTGTCTCTTCATAGGTAATCGGCACACATTAAATAACTATTGTCATGTTTTTCTGTTTCGTGAACTGAACACAGGCCTATCTATGAGTAGGAGATTCCTCATGTACATGTGTGAGGGAAGGAAGGTCTGACTTGGGAGAATGCGTGTGTGACAAGCGGCTGTGTGCAGATAGAGGTCCGTGGGGCTGTGTTTTCTCTGTGGGCTAAGAAGTCTGCATTTCAAGCATGTGGTGGTGTGTTCTCTGGCCCAACTATTCAAGAGGCCAAGGCAGGAGGATGGCTTGAGCCCAGGCATTCAAGTCCAGTTAGTGACACCGGTCTCAAAAAACAAAAAACCCAAACAGCTTAAAATGTTCAGTCTTATTGTAGAGGTCTCCAGATAAGTGTGGGCAGATCTATCAGAGTGGGTTCCTCAGGGGTTGTCTGGCAGCAGTACTCACCCCTTACAGCAAAAATAGTTCTTGGGCTCCCATTGTTATGCCTCTATCAATCCCTGGTGACCTGTTAAAAGACTTCAAAGTAGAAACTTCAGATTGGAAACCTCACTTACCATTCACATCTTTTAACGTGGTGGACTTGACCCTGAATACCATGTCTGTCTGTGAGTGCTAATTAGTCTCTAGAGAGGAGGGAGGAGAGAATAAAACACAGACCCAGAGCTGTAGAAGGCCAGAAAAATGCTGCTGAGGCAACGGGGAAAGGGAGTTACTCCCCAAATTCTGTAAAATAACCTCAAGGATCCACATGGTTCATGAAGGTGAGGAAGACTAGTGGTGAACAGTTACAGAAGGATCTGGGCCCAGAGAGGAGTAAGTAGGAAGAGAGGCGGAGCCCAGCTGGGGATATCCCTGTACAAAGAGGCACAGGGAGTGGCCTGGGCTGCACTGTCCTCGCACAGAGAGGACAGAGGCCCCACAAAATGGGAAGCACTAGGCACTGCAAATGGGGGGCACTGCAGTCCTCACCCCTAACCTTTCTTACCTGTATCTATTAACTAACCACAGCCACTTCTATCTGAAGTCCTACTTTATTAGGAAGAAAAAAAATTAGCACCAGGAACATTCACAAATACTAGGCTTATTTAATTCTAACACTGTCCATAGTAAGTAGAGAATTAGGTAATAGGACCTCCACTTTAGAGATAAGTATTTTTTTTAAACCAGGGATTGAAACCAGGGGCATGAGACAAGAAAATTGAACACCAAAAAGTTATGTCTGGGGGCTGGGGAGATAGCTCAGTTGTTAGAGTGCTTGCCTCAAGTTCACAAGGCCCTGGGCTCAATCCCCAGCAACACACACACACACACACACACACACACACACACACACACACAAGTAATGGCTGGGGTCATGGTTCAGTAATAGAGCACTTGCCTAGCATGTGCAAGGCACTTGGTTCAATTCTCAGCACCACATGTAATAAATAAAATAAAGGCCCATTGACAATTTTTTAAAAAATGTCATGCCTGGTCGGGCATGGGGGGGCACTCCTGTAATCACAGGAACTTAGGAGGCTGAGGCAGGAGCATCACAGGTTCAAAGCCAGCCACAGCAAATTATTTAGGCCCTAAGCAACTTAGTGAGAACCTGACTCAAACTAAAAATAAATAAATAAAATGAGCTGGGAATGTTGCTCAGTGGTTAAGTGCCCCCTGGGTTCAATCCAACAACAAAAATCATGCCTGGAAGTCATGCTTGGAAGTCATGCCTGAGTCTGGCTCCTAACGGTGAATTAGTCTGCTTCTATGTTAGTCACCTTTCTATTACTGTAGTAAAATACCTGAGATAATTAAGTTATAAAGAAAGAATGTTTATTTTGAAGGTTTAATTCTATAGTGGCTCTCTATTGTTTTGTGGCTGTGGTGAGGAAGTACATCATGGTAGAAGTGCATGGCAGAACAAACCTATACACCTTATGGATGGGAAGAAAAAGAGAAAGAAAGAGGAAGGGGCCAGGTTCCCACTATCCCTTTTGAGGGCATTTTCCCAGTGACCTAAAAACCTCCCCTCAGTCCCCACCTCCTAAAGGCTCCACTGCTTCCCATATTATCTTGCTGACCACCAGTCCTTTAACAGTAACACGTGTGTCTCTGGAGGACATTTAACTCAAACTACAGCAACTTCTATCTTTTGGGTTTTGAAAGTTTAGTTTGTTACTATTCAATTTTTCAATCTTCATTTCCCCCTGGTTTCCAGGTAAAGCATGCTTACTGAAAGGCATTTTTAAAATACTGAAAGTCACAAAGAAGTATATAAAAATCACTTGTAATCTGTAGTGATTTCTATTTTCTTCTTTATACTTTTAATAATTATTAAAGATAGATACTGTTAGGAATGTTTTCAGTTGAAATACAACTTGATCACCAACACAAAGATAAAAGGTATTTTTAAAATATAGATTTGTTTTACTTATGTAATAGAAAGGCTATAGGTAGGCAGCTGCTGATGATGATTTAATGGATTGGGAACAAATCAACATGTTGAAAATGCTTTTGGTTTTTGTCTCATACTTAATAAGTAACTGTTGAAGCAGCTCCAAAAATCATTGTCACGTTCAAGTGTAGTAAGAAGAAGGAGGAAGCACTGCCATGAATTTTCTTTGGTACTTTCCAGAGATACTTGACAGACTTCTGTTTATAACCTACTGGCCAACAGTGGATCATGAAGCCACTTTAAGTGGATTAAGGAGAAAGGGTTGGGAAGTGGAGTTGCTTGCCTATCAATGATGTCTCCAATAGATTGACCAGGTCTGATTCACACCCACCTCTGAAACCGAGTCACATGGACTGAAAATGATGGAGGAAAATGTGATACTTTAAGCATAAAAGGAAAAGGGATGCAAGGGAGGCAAAGATGAAAGATAATGGAAATTACATTTTATATCACACTTACTGCACAACAAATCACTCCCAAACTCAGTGGCTTAAAACAAGCATTTATGATTTCTCACACCTCTGTGGATCCATTGAGCAGTTACTATGTTCTTGAAAGTGAACTAATAGTGGCTACTATGGACTATTGTATCTGTCAGCTTTGTGTTACCAAGAGAAATGCCTGAGGCAATTAATTTTATAAAGAAAAAGATTTATTTTGCCCACAGTTTGGGAGATTCAAGGTCCAAAGACCTAGCAGAGTCTTGATCAGAGGTGCTCTTGGACTTCATCCATCTCATGGCAAGGATGGCAATGGTGGTGAATGAATGCTGGAGTAAAAGGATCACATGTCTGATAGGAGCTGAGAGAGAGAGAAGGGACATGTGAGGTCCCACAGTCACTTTAAAAGGCACAACCTAAGGACTTTCCATAGGCCCCACCCCTGAACAGCACTATCCTGGGGACCAAAATTTTTGTGTGTGTGGTGCTGGGGATTGAGTCCAGGGCCTTGTGCATCCGAGGCAAGCACTCTGCCAACTGAGCTATATTTCCAGCTCTCCAAGCTTTTAAATATAGACCTTTGGGGGACATTCAACATCCACAGTATAGTGATTGAGTACCTGCTACTTAAATTCTTCCTTACACTTTCCCCCTCTCCAACTCCCAGAATCTATGAGCATGTTTAGAAGGATTTGTATTCTAGGGCAGATTACATTCAAAGGTAGTTAGCAATTCTTGGCCATTCAGCATTAGGTGCTGTACATGGAGTGTTTATAAATTTTCACCCTGACCCTGGGAGGCTTGAAGCATATCTATTTGAAGCCCATTTTTTTCATGACATAATTGCCAGTGTATAACAAGTTAACAAATGAGGCATTGGGCTAATATTGTCTTCTAGATGGTTAACTTAATGTGAGTGGAACAAGATTTATTTTGTATCAAAATAAAGAATGTCAGCTGTTGTTGAATATTGTTATTGATTTTGTTTCAGAGGAAAATCTCCACTATTATATGAAACTTCTGAAATTAAGATAGATAATTAAAAAGGATCCTCTAATTACAAGGTTTATAATATGGCTATGATTTACAACTATTTATTTGTGGAATCAGAATTTTTGTTCTGGGTAACCAAAATAAAATTAATAAAAAGGATACATGGGGTTGCAATTATCAATCACCATCTCAATTTCAAACTTTGTATTTATGAAAGCAACCTCCTGATTATTACAGTTATTAAGTTGTTAATATTAGAAATTTTAACTTATAAAATGTGTTTATCCTTATAAGCATCATTTTAATCTGTTTTAGACATTGAAGTTCTGCATAAAATTGGATTTTGGAAAAAGTTGTTCTGTTCTCCCCTTATGTCACATGATCTCACAAATACCCTGGATAGTCAATATATGATTATTACTCTCACTTTACAAATAAGGACCAGACAGGTTAACTGATTGGTCCAAGATTAAACAAACAAACAAGCAGGTGGCAATTCTGGAATTGGAAACCAGTTCTTCCAATTGCAAATTCCAACATCTTTCCATTGCACCAAGCTGCTCTGGCTCTTCTCATTTCCAAGCTCTTAGGAATAATTATAATTATAGCTGGTCCTCACCCAAAGAGCTCTCAAATCCGCCATTGGCAAAATGGTCCCTTTGAGTGGAGGGTGGAAAGATGCAAAATCAGCAGAGGAAGAATAGCTTCTGGGCCCTGAGAATTCTCCCCAGGCCCATCAAGGCTATTTAGGATGTGTTAACAGGTTTTCTCTTGAATCTAGCAAACCCCAAATTCCATCCAGAACTCCGCAGGGGTGAACTCAGAGGCATTTCACCCTGTCAGGAGCTGACTGGGAGGGAGAGGAACCCGGACTACTCTCAAGCAATTCCGCCAACACTGCTCATCCTCGCTTTGGCTCAGGGCTGCTGGAAAGAAACTATAAGGAGAAACCTCTTTTCCAGGGTGGGGCATTAATGCTTCCTTTAGTTTCAGAGGTTTGCGTTGAGGTAGGAAGATATAACTTGGGTCCCATGAGCTCTTTGAAATTTGCACACTACTTATCTTCCAGGGTGAGAACCATTAGATGAGTGGCCAGCCACTCCCACGCACGTTTATGACGTCCAGCCATTGCCAGGGAATTATTTGTGGGTAGTAATTAATGGGTACGCGCTGCCCCTGAGGATTCCTCTACCAGAGCCTGGGGCCCCTTGGCTGGGGGAGCGAACCGAGCAGCAGCACTCACAGCCCCAGGTCTCCCAGCACTTGCTAAACCTTTGGGCTTTCCTTCAGCTCCCCTCCCACTTTGCCTCCTGTGGCCTCACCACTGTTGGCAGTTAAATGTCACCTCTTTCTGTCCCTGAAGCAAAAACCCAGAAAGCCACACCTCCTCTCCAAATCAACTAGCTGTCCATTAATACTCTCCTTCCCTTGGTGCTTCCTTCCCCCAGCATCTCTCTACTTTCCCACCAAATGCAGATGCAAGGTTTTTGCATAATCACCTCCCCCACTGCCACCTGCTAAGGGACCAGAAGGCAGCAGTCCCTGATTGCCCCCCCCCGCCCCCCCTGCCTGCTGTTACAAATTGGAATTCACGCTTGGAATAAGAAGCTCTAATATTTACAGAGCAGTGTTCTGACAATTTACTGATATTAACTCACTGTCACAATCATGAATTAGCCACCATTATTAGCCTAATTTGCAGATTAAAGAAACTGAGGCACACAGAGTTTAAGTAACTTGCTCATCTTGTTTAGAAAGTGATAGTCAGTATTCAAACCCAGGTTGTCTGATGTGTACCCTCCTCTATCCTTCCTCCTCTCCTCCCCCTCCCCTTCCTCCTCATTCCCTACCCCTCCTCCTCATCCCCTCCCCCTCCCCCTCCTTCACCTCTTCTCATTCTCTCCTTTTTTGTTCTTCACTTTTATAAGGATTTAAACAGAAAGAATAGCATAATGAATCCCCACACCCATCATCTCAATTTGACAACTGTTACTGCCATACTTTTCATCTATTTTGTAAATTCTCTGATAAACAAGGATTTTTTAAAAATAGTATTGCTTGAATATCACAATCACAGCCAACTACATAAACAATTTCTTCATATTGCCTAATATTCAGTCCATGTTCAGTTTTTTTTTTCCTGGTTTATAAAAATACAGTTCTTATATTTAAATGGATATGCAAAGTTCACACATTGCCCTTGGTCCACCTGCATCTCTTAAGTCTTTTTTAATCTATAACACTCCCCTCCCCCAGTTATTCCCTAAAGCAACTAACTTGTAGAAGAGACTTAGTCCTTTATCCTATATTATTTCTCACATTATGAATTTGTCTAATTGTATTCTCATGGTACTGTAAACCAGCCATTAGACCTGGATTGCTGGTTTATGTAGTACACACTGCTGATGTGTCTCCATTCCTCTGGGCATTCATTTCTACAGGACAAAGGTTAGCATCATGCTGCCAAAGGTCCATTTTCTCAATGTGAAGCCCACTTACCTGTACTTGGGGTAAGTCAGGAAGGAAGGAAAAGGAATATCATTGGGAACAAGATAAATACTTCATTGAATTTTATTTTTATTCAAAAGTGAGTTGGTATCCCAGTAACCTCCAAAAGTAACAAATTATAGCTTTTCATAAATAGAATCTATTGTACTCTTAGAGTTTATATTTTTGACATTTTACTTCATTGCTGTCATTGTTTTTTATGCTCCTATTTCCCATCTTTGGTTTGTTGGAGCCCCACCAAGTTGATTGCTATGTCATTTTTTTTGTTTTTTGGTACTAGGGGTTGAATCCGGGGGCACTTAACCACTCAGCCACATCCCTAGCCTTTTTAATATTTTATTTAGAGACAGGGCCTATTGTACTCTTAGAGTTTATATTTTTGACATTTTACTTCATTGCTGTCATTGTTTTTTATGCTCCTATTTCCCATCTTTGGTTTGTTGGAGCCCCACCAAGTTGATTGCTATGTCATTTTTTTTTTTGTTTTTTGGTACTAGGGGTTGAATCCGGGGGCACTTAACCACTCAGCCACATCCCTAGCCCTTTTTAATATTTTATTTAGAGACAGGGCCTTCCTGAGTTCCTTAGGGTCTTGCCCAGTTGCTGAGGCTGGCGCTGAACTCAGGATACTCCTGTCTCAGCCTCCTGAGCCTCTGGGATTTGAAGCATGCACCACCTTGCCCAGCTTGCTGTGTGCTTTTGACATTACCTCAAAGGCTTCAAGAGCTTGATTTTAGACAGGAAAAGAAGACCCAGATTTTCTGGAACATTTCCAGTTCCACCTGGAATAAACCATTTCTAGGAACAGCCCTGGGTGTTTGAAAATACAATGTTAACAGTAGCAGTTTTTGTAGCTACCAACTCGTCACCACTTCTGGATCTTTCAGTAATCAGAAATGAGGAATACATATTTCTTAGAAAGAAAAATATAGATTCTGAGTTCATACTGTTATTTCCAACTCCAAATAAATAGGACAGAGTTTGCATTTTGGAATTGGGGTGTAGCTCAGTGATAGAGTACTTGCATAGCACAAGTGAGGTCCTGGGTTTTTTTCCCAGGAATACCAAAAAGGAAAAAAATAATTTTTACTCCTTTGGTTTTAATATTTGTATCTTGTTTGATTCCCATGTCTTGTCTCTTATCCTGAAAATTTTAGATCTTAGAAACATGAATATAATGACTTGTGTGCTTTATTCTATTAAATATACATGTGTGTACACACGTGTGTATGTGTTTGTATATGTGCACACCTACACATGTATACATAGATACACACATTAGTGTGGGAGACTGCATTAGTGGCTTTAATTCTTCACTCTTTTCTACAACTGTATTCCATATGTCTTTTTCAGTCTCTCACTTAAAAAGTTCATTTTGTTTTACCACCTCTTGAGTCTGGGCTGGGCTTGTGCAGAGCTTTGGTTAATATAATGAAACAAAATTGATAATGTGCCTGCTCCAAGTTCAGACATCCAAGTTTCTTGGCCACTTCTATGTATTCACTTATACCTGAGAAAACACCTGAGCAAACCTAATCTTCAATAGATTGATGTGGAACAGAGCTGAGTAACCCCCGCCAGTCATTCCAGCAAGACTAACCGAGATCACCCATCATCTAGTTGTTCCTTCTGTTGTTAGTATTTAGAACATAAGCAATCCTATGTATGTATTCCTATTTCCCTGTCTATTATATTCCTAGGGTAGTGGTAATGAAGTATCACAAACAAATTGGCTTGAAAAAACAGAAATTTATTCTTTCACTGTTCTGGAGGCTTGAAGTCCAGAATTGGTAGGTGTTGACACACCACATTCTCTATGAAGGCTCCAGGAAGAATCGTTGCTTGCCTTTTCCTAGTTTCTGGTGGTTGCTGGAAACCATCTTGGTGTAACTCAATTATCCCAATCTCTGCCTCCATCATTCCATGGCTTTGACATAGTTTCTGTGTCTAAATTTTCCTCTTCTTATAAGGAATTATAAATAATTGGATTCAGGGCCCATTCTAGTCCAGCATGACCTCATCTTAACTTTATTATATCTACAAGAACTCTATCTCCAAATAAGGACTTGAACGTATCTTTTTTGAGGGACACAATTCAATCCACAACACACACTGCCGTTTTTATACAAAATAGTATTGTATTTTTCTTGCTCTTCAGTGCCTTGTAGAGTCCACATGAATCTGGCATGATCTGACTTCTGTTTTTCAGGATCTATTGGGCAGCAGTATAGAGGCTGAATTGGAGGCAGCAAGTCAAAGAGGTTATTAGAAAGAAAATCACAGGTCCAGGTGAGAAAGGAATGTCTGATTTCAAAAAGTTCAGCTTCTAGCCAGGCACAGTGATGCCCACCTCTAATCCCAGGGACAGGAAGACTGACCCAAGAAGATCACAAGTTTGAGGCCAGCCTCAACCAGTTAGCAATACCCTAAACAACTGTGATCCATTCTCAAAATAAAAATTAAACTGGATTGGGGATGTAACTCAGTAGTAAAAAAAAAAAAGTCTGTTTAACATTTGTGTGGACAACTTTTCCAACATGTCAAAGTTTCCCTCACTTCCTTAATCACCCACAATCACCCACTCACTCCTACAGCAATTCCCTGAACTCTCTCATCCAGTGATTGCTGTTATTTATCTCTGTTTAAAACAAAGCTGCAGATCTTGCCCCCTCAAATGTGCCCCCTTCCTCCCATACTTGTGGTTTTGGTGAATAGTAAATCAGTCAGCCAAAGACAGAGCCTGAGCTCATCCTCGATTCTTCCCCTTCCTCAACCTTAACCATCTAGTGTTCATTCAAAGGCACAGCATTGAGCACATATGTGCTCCAGGCTCAGTGCTGGGTTCTGGCAATACAAGGAATAGTCAAGCCCAGTGCCTGCCTTCAAGAAGCTCACAGTCATTGGAACATTATGATGGAGCATTACATAGCCTAGCAGGACCATCTCTTATATTATTTTCTCCATTCTATAGATGGGAGACCACCAAAGGACCATGTGTCCAAGCTTAGTAAGTGACATGACTAGTGCTCAAATTTAGGCCTGTGTGATACTATAAAATATAATTTTTCTCCTTTGGGTAGCCAGAAATTCCTGCCCATTTTATTTTCTGCTGTTGAAGACTTCTTCATTGCTGATGTCACTGACTTCATCATAGACTTATTATCCCTCCCCAGGATCATTATAATTTTCTTCTAACTGATCTCCTTTCCTTGCTACCCATACCTCTATATCCTGGCCAAAATGACATAGGGAATCAGAAATCAAATGGTGCCTTTCCCTGCCAGGCAGGGTGACCTCCACATTGCTATGAACCCAGGGCCTCATGCCTGCTACACAAGTACTCTTAACACTGAGAAGCATTCCCACTGGCAAATTTATTTCCTTCCTTCCCCTCCCCAACCTTCTCTTTTCAGTGCTGGAGACCCAAGGCAACTTTTTAATCATTATATCAGCTATGACTGTTAGCTCCAATAAAATCAATTATTTTGTAAGTTGAACTGGTCACTTTTGTCATATAATACTTTTACTTGAAAAATCCACAAGAAGACAAATTGGTGATTATTCAAATTGGTACCTAAAAGACATTTTCTTAAAAATGAAAAAGTGAGGATGTCAACCTCAAGGAAGAAAACTAACAGTATTGGCTGCAAAAGATAAAATTTTTCAAGTAACGTTAAAATCTTGAGAAATCTGTATCTCCAAATGTGAGTTTGGTAATTTCATAATACTAAAGACTATTTTGTAAGATTTAGTAGTGATATTAACAAATGTGATTTTCTTATGTTATGCAATAAAATGTTTTAACATTTAAAATAAGCATAACACAGAGAACAAGGATTTTCCAAATAACACATGTAATATTTTAAAACTATGGGAAAAAGATCCATTCAAAATGAACAGATTTTAACAGAGAATACAATGTTCAAATTCCATATTAAACTACAATTTCAGAAAGCACCCTTAAGCGAGTTTTAATGTAGTACCTAAAAAAAGAATATCCACAATTTTCTGAAACATGTATTAAAATATTCTCCCCCTTTTCAACTCCATACCTGATCAAGCCTAGATTTTCCTCATATGCTTTAATTAAAACATCACAACAGACAGTGCAGAAACATATGAAAATAAACCCACTTGAGGGGTTGATCTTTTTTTTTTTTTTGAAGGCAGTATCTTGCAGCTATGTAGTTTTATGGTACAGTCCTGCAGAATCCAAGCAGTCTAACATCCTCCTTCATTTTGTTTTGTTTTGCCTCCATTAGTACAAACTGGCAATGCCTTTGTGGAATAAATCCACTTCTATTCCTGAATTCTGCTGATAGTTGATCAAGTCAAGTCCATGAGTTGGACATATTATCTCAAAAGGCTGTTCAGTCACGTCTTTGGAGTTCTTTTCAGAATAAGTTTTCTCATTTTTGACAATACAGATAGGCTGAGAATTTTCCAAATCTTCAAATTCTGGTTCTGCTTCAGTTTTTGCTTAGGAAATCCTTCTTGAATTCATCTCTTCTCTTTTACGTTTCACTATAAAGCAGGAGGAAATGAGCTACTCCATCAATACCTTGTTTAGAAATATTCTCAGCTAAATGTCCAATTTCACAGTGTCAAATTTTACCTTTCATAAAATGCTAAACACAGTTCAGTCAAATTCTTTTCTACTCTATAACAAGAATCAGTTTTCTTCTGGTTTCCAATAACATGTTCCTTAATTTCTTCTAAGATATCACCAGAATTGCTTTGAATGTCCATATTTCTGGACTTTCACCTAAAAACCCTTCTAGCCTCTGCCCATTACCCAGTTCTAAAGTCACTTATACATATTGAGGAATTTGTTACAGTAGTACCATATTTCTTAGTATCAAAATATCAATTCAATTCAGGAAGCCATAACAAAATATCATATACTAGGTAGCTTAAACAACAGAAATTGATTTTCTCATAATCTGGAGGTGAAAGTCCAAGACCAAGGTGCTAGTATGGTTGGATTCTGGTGATGAATCTCTTCCTAGCTTGCAGACAGTAGCATTCTTGCTCTGCTCTTGTGCGGTGGACACAACCCATGAACTGAACCTCCAAAACTGTGTGCCAAAATAAAAATTTCATTCTCTAGGTGGTTTTTGTCAAGTCTTTTGATCACAACAATGAAAAGCTGGCTAATACAGCTTTGGTACTGAGAAGTGGGGTTGTCACTGTGATTAATCTAACCATAACTTCAGACACATTCAAAAGTGGTTTGTGGGAGCACTTTGCAAAAGTTTGGAGATGCAGACTGGAGAAACATGAGAATATATTGTAAGCGGAGAGAAATAGGTGATTCTGTGGGAACTCAGAAGAGCAGGATGGTGATAGGATTACAGATACCAAAGACTGTGCTCATGAGGTTATATCAGGAAATGAGAATTATGTTGGGAATTGGACTAAAGGACATTTGTGTTATATATTCTGGAAAAAATGTGTATATATATTCACCCACCACTTGAGACTTTACATGAAAACAGGTGATGGAATAATTAATCTGGAAGAGGAAATTTCAAGATAACTCAGCATTCAGGCTGTAGCATGGATATTGCTATTAGGTTTTAGCCATATTTGCTGTGATAATTGGGAGCAGGAAAAAAAAGTTAAAGGATTTTAAAAATTTGCAGTTTGGCTAGAAAAGTGCATATGAAAATATAGCCAAGGAAGGTGTGGTTGTTGAAAAGATTACATCCACTAAAGAATTCATCTCAGGTTCAAGGATGTAATAGTAACAGTTCCTTTTAGAAGAAACCATGCTCCAGAAGTTGTTTGCCCAGAAGTTGGTTCACCATATGCAGTCACCCAGGCAGATCAGAGGCCACTGCAGCTCTGGTACCAGGGTAAGTAGCTACTGCTTAAGCTGGCAGAAGACCCTGACATTGTGCACAAGGTGCTTGTTCTTTAGTAATGCAAGATGCTGGTGATACAGGGTCATGGAGGCTTCCACCAAGATTTAAAGGAAGGTCTGGAGGGCTAAGTGAAGAGTAGCAAGGTCAGAATCCCTGTGGGCTTTCCCTGAATTGCTGATGTGTGAAGATGTGAAGGTGGAACTAAACCTGGAGTGGAGACACTGGGAATTAAGAGATGCCACTAATGTGTACTATCTGCCCATGTAAGCTGCTGGCTGTGGAGACAGATATGCTAACAAGAAAGAGGCCATGAATAATCTCTCCAGTAGGTCCAAAGAATGGGACTGTCCAAGCCCTTTGGAGAGAACATCTCATTACCCTGTGCCCAGATGCTGGGAGTGGAGGTATAGGAAATTTTTGCCTGGTTAGGTTCATATCTTTCTTTGGGCCTATCCCTTCTTTCTTTGACTCTATCTCTCCATTTTGAAAAGGAAAATTTTATCCTGTGCTACTACATATTGAATATATGTAGCCTGCTATTAATTAAAATAAAGAATTTACTTTAATTCTCAAAGGAGATGGTGGACTTGGATTTTGGGGCAATACTGTTTTAAGACTAGGGGGACTCTTGGAGATAGACTGAATGCATTTCTCATTATGAGACGGCAATGGGGTTTTGGGGAACAGGGATAGAATATTATAATTTGCATATGAGGTGTTCCCCCAAGGCTCCTGTGTTAAAGCTGGAGGTGAAATGATTAGAGCTATAACCTAACAAGGTTAAAATCTAATAATGTTATAAGAGATATAACCTAAGAAGTCAATCCTATGTTGATGAACAAACTGGATGATAGTTGTAGTCATGTGGGGCTGGGTTGGAGACATGTGCATTTATCTCCCAAAAACTAATGCCTCCAAAATCCTGATGGAATCCAAATCTGGAAGCCCCCAAAAGAAAAGAATTTCTCCACATCATAGAGTTTAGCAAGGAATAATATAATTCTCTCTACTTTTAGTTGTTATTTTTTTAAATTTCATTGGTATTCTTTTTTGTTGATTTGATACATCCCCACTATTATTTGATAATGTATACTTTCATCCAATTTTATGTATTTCTTTTGATTTTGAATGGGTTAACAGATTTATATTTCTAACTTTTTTATTCATGCTTCTTTTTATACTTTCTACACTTTTGTCTTTTTCCCCCCTCTTTCCTTGTATTACCTACCTCAGTCTTTCCCCTTCTTTGATTTATTTGTTTATTGGTTGGTTAGTTTTTAGTTTGTTTATTTCTATGTCCTATAAGCTTTCAATATAAATTGACACTCTTTAATATCTTTTTTGTCAGACTATTCCAGATTATTGCTCTCCTTTTCCATTTTTAGACTAGTGGATTCATGAAGAATATTTTATATAAAATTTTATGGTTTGTATAGCTGTATAGTTTTATGACTTTTTTTCTGAAGTTGCCAATTACTATCTCCTTCTAAGAGGGTTACAGACTGATCATAGCATTGTTATTATGTTGAGCTGGTATTTGATGCTGAGATGCACTCCTAGCTCATGACACATAATAAAGAGAAAGTAGTTCACCAAAAAGGCATTCACTTAACTGTGATAGAGATATCCTTCACAATAGAAGGGCAAATTTCAACACGGAAAACAATAGGAAAATAGCAACACAATAAAATGCCTCCAAAAGTTCAAAACTCTCACAACTCATAAATTCAGTGAAGTGGAGGAAATACTGGATAAGAATTCAAAAAATCGATTGTTAAAGAAATTTTAATTTTTTAACAGAACACTTTTGTCATTTTGGATACAGGTACTAGAGGGCATTATTTTAGTAGTAAATTCAGTTATTCCAAAAATTTTAAAACTAAAGTTTGCGATACATTGGACATGTGAAACTTTTTCAAGTATGAATTTTAGGAAATCTAAATATGTATCAAGTATCTTTGGGTAAAATTCAGCATGTACATTGAGAGGGGCTGTCAAGATATTAAGCTTAACACTATATATTTATACAAATAGGATTTGTATGAATGTTCTATGCTGATTCATTAAGAAACATGTAAAATTGATTCTAAATAATGACATTCAGAAAAGAAATACTTTTCTGAGTTTGTAAGTCAATCACACTTAGAAGATTTTAAATGTTAAAGATATCCCTCTAAAGTAAATCTATCATTAATTCAAATGTCCTTATTGTACAATTTTTAAATTTTTTATTTCAATCCAAAATTGTACATAGGTATGGAAAGTAAAGGGAGTAGATAATTAACAGATTGGAAAAGACACTATTTCTTTTAAAGATATTTCTGCTTTATGTGCAAAGCTACCATTAGCATTAATGGGAGTTAAACACATAAATTCACAGTGCATCAATAGAAGAGCAGAAACTATAATCTATATAATGAATGAATTAAATAATTATGAGTAATTCTTTGGCACATGACCTCCTCTAAGTTATATCAAGTACATAGTCTGACTTTTTGAAATGGTACTTAAAAAGGTTTTACACCCTAATTGAACAGCCATTCACTGAGCTTATTTTTCACTTAGATCTCTCCTAATACCTGTGAAGTAGGGTTTTTAAAATACAAGATGGGATGGTAAAAGCAGTAACTTCTCATCAGGGAATATTTAATAAGTGGAAGCTATTAGCCCACTAAAGGACACAAAATAGATTAATCTTTCAAAGATATGTCATTTTGGAGTTATAAATTGTTCAGTGCTCTAGGGAAAATATTATAGTTGTATAAAGGTAGATTTACATTTACACCATTTTTTCATAATTTTTAAGAACAGATATTTTTCATAATCATTAATTTGACTATTCAAAAATCATCACCAAAAATTAAAAGATTACCAAATTTGGGTAAAGTTTACTTCTTATAAATTCTGACATGTTTTTCTTTGAAGTTGATGCTAAGAAATTTAACTTTATTACTATCATATTATTTCATTTAATTTATATGCATGTTATTATATAAAAGAAAATATAATTCATTGTTCTTTGATATAATGATTTTAAAAAAACAAATAGTAATCTTACTGACAGGTCAATGGTTTCTAATTAAAAATGCCTTACCCACAAAAATGATTAGATATTAACAGCTTTCACAACAATCATACACAGCACCTAACAAAGCAAGTTCAATTCTATTGCTTTTATTTTCAGTTAAACTTATGATATTCTAAGTGCTTTGCTTCAAAATTTCTGTTATTTGTTTGGGAAAAATTAATCACTCTTCCTTCTTATAGTACATAACACCATTATTCAAAGACCTCAAAATCTCATGAGTCCATGATTTTGGATTTACCACAAAGAAATAAACTCAGAACTATCTATAAGATAATTCATGGAAAATATTATGATGGATCCTTGAGGTCATAGTTATTAAGACAAAAGAATGGAGCACAGATTTCCCAATATTGAAGGATAAAGATTGAGGGCACTACTGGTAGGTAATTTATTATTAGAGTTTTCTATCCTTTTATCATATATAAAATTAATTTAAAAGAATTTTTTGACACAAACAAAATCACATGCCTATAACTACATTTTATAAGACCTTGTCCTAATACAAATATCTTTTCTGAATTTTTCTCTTTCCAATTTTATTTCTCTTATTTCTTACCTCCATCCCTTCCTTTCCTTCTTCTTTTCTCATTCTGATATAATATTTTATTTTTTTAAATTATATTAATACATAATGAATAATTTTCATCACCAAAAGCTTTTAAAAAGTATTTTTTAAGTGTTAATTATATAACATTTCTTTTAGGGAGTTTATGCTACTGACCCTTCAATACATTTTAAGTGCCTTAAAATATTTTTTTTAAATAAAAACTTTATGAGGATGATACTAACATTGTCTCTATTTTACACTCATCACTGAGACACAGAGATCTTAAGTAACTTGTTAAGCAGAGGGTAAAGATTAGACCCCAATATACCATGACTCCAATCCATGTAATTATCATGCTACGATTCTATCACAAATTGTAAAAGGCATCCAAAAACAAAAAAAAAAAAACTTTTTCTCCTGAAAACTGATAATGAAAAAAATATGAAAGTGTTAATTAGTAAGTAAGATTTTTATATTAAGTCAGGTTCATGCTCATTCCATCTAGGAATCTGAGAACAATCTAATACAATCTGTTTTTAAAACCATATCTCATGCTGTGATTTATAAACCTATTTAAAACTTTATGAATTAAATTATATTTTCTTTATAAACCACACTTTGGGAATATTTATCTTGGGCATTTAGTATCCATTAGAGGGAACAGTATACTTCCTGTATTTTTTCCCCTTAATTTTGCTTCATTTTATAGCTCAAAATAGAATGAGAAAAAGTAAAGATTTTTTTTTTGGTGGCATAGAAGTAACTTTTTATTTGAAAACTGATGCTCTTAAAATAGTAATCTAAACTTTGCTTTTTCTTATGGTAGAGTGTTTAGAAGATAAGAAATAAAACTAAATTTTCCATTTAATGATATTTTAAGGAAAGGTCCTAGACAACCTAGAGGAATTGAATTTGATATTTCCATGAGAACAATTTGATTTGAAGTACAGCCATGCTACACATTTTGGAAGTTGTGTTGAATGAATCCAAGAGAATTTCACACTGATTTTCTCTAGTTTGTTCACATTTCAAATTCAAGCTTTTATGCTTATGTTGAAAAATCAATCATTTTAGATCACATAATCACCACATTTCTAAATAAATGGCATTGTTTAGTGGGGAGAGGAGGGAAAAGAGAACCAGTTGATGAAATAATATAGGATGCATAATTTAAAAGATAGCTAAAATGTCACTATTTAATATTTTGTGAACATTTATGTCTATAAAATACTTTTAGAAAAATTGTTTATTGCAAAAATGGAAATGCAATAATTTTTAGAAGTTTAAAGGGAAAACACTGGAATGTGAAGGCATGACAATACTGTTTTCAAAAAGTATGAAACTGTTAAATTTGTGGAAAATACATATGATAAAACCAAACTCCTGGGAAGAAATAGCAACCCACAGCTCAGGTTACAGCAGCCATCATCAGGTTCAGAAGAATCACATCAACTGATTTGCACGTGCTCACAGTCAAAAACATAAAACAGTGCTAATGGTTGTGTCATGTCTGATCATTAAGAAAAAATGGTATGTAGGTCACACACTCATGTACAGTTTTACTTCCTGGCTTTTACAGAGGAGGATTTTGTGAGAAGTATCATTGATATCTACTTCCTTTGTATAGCTCCTATCTGTAGATGAAACATACAGAGTGAAAATTGTAAATAGCTATGACAATTAGACATTTTAATTCAGGATTTATTTTCTAGTTCTTTCATAAAAATTATTATCAAAGGAAATATTTTATGCTTAGTAGAAAGCTTAAAACAGCAAAAAGAGAAAACACCTTATATTTAACTCATGCTTAAAAGGTTGCCATCTCTTGCACAAAAATTTCATGTTGATTATTGTTATTTAATGTATTGTTTTTTATAATTACATGATGTATATTCTGCAAAAGTGTGTGAGATTTTTAACAAAAAAAGTTACGTTTTTAGAAGAAACAAATTTTTTGATGCACAAAAAATTACATTGTCCTAAAATTGTAGGTAAGTCATGAATAAATAATACAATGATTCCATATATGTAGTCAAGGGAATAAGGATTAAAACTAAAATACTGAACTCTAAATCTAGAGTATCAAATCTCTTTTTTTCCCTCTTCCATTATTTCTCCCCCCACCCCAGGGAATATTCAGGTTTTGCCCACAGTAATTTAGAAGCACTGGTCCTGAAATAGAGGGGAAAGACATCAATGGCCATAATTGAACCCTTCACTCAGCTTTTTATTGAGAGCATATTTGATTGGTATAATATAAAAATAGAATACACATTTAGAAATAGACTTAAAACTGCTCTTGGAATGAGGACTAAATGGTTGATGAGACTGATGAGACAAAGATTCTATTACTCCAAATCACTGGCTTGAGTCCAGCTTACATGAAAGTGACTAATTTATTACCATAGAAAAATTTTCAGAAAATGATATGGTATTCTAAGTTAATGTCTGTCTCCATATGAAGAGATCTTTCAACAAATGCTGGTTACAAAAAAAAAAAAAAAAATAAGTCCAGCTAACCAAAGAAACTCAAAAACAAAACAAACAAACAAAAAAAAAAACACCACTTATTTGAAGTATGTATCCTGTAACTTCTAGGTGTTGGCCAAACATTTTAAATACTTGTAATTATAAAATGAGATTTTGAACAAATGGTTCCTGAACCATTATATCAGGATGTGTGTACAAGAGATTATAAATAAGATGAAGAGATCATTCAGTATCTTTAGAAACATTTGAGGAATATTATTGTCAATGTGTTTTTTGACTAAATGTTCCACTGGAATTATATTGTATTTCCTTAGAGTTCTGAATTCTTACTTTTCTTTCCCTGTTAAAATTCAGCCTCCAGGTCTAACCCAACATATGGAACCCTCCAAGTGACATGGACAGTTCCTATACCTTATAATGTCCCAGGTTTGTGTTCTGGAGGATACCATTTTGTGGTCCTCTCCCAGTGCCTCCAACTTCAGTTGTGTGCATTTCCTGAGCCTTGGGTGGAGACAGAATAAATAGATGAAAGTTGGGATTAATGGACAGGTTAATAAATATTAACCTATTTTTAGGTAGTCAGTGTATAAGTAGACTTATTTCAGTCAATGTATAAGTAGATATTTTACTAAGATTTCACCAGTTAAACTGAAATAAAAAACAATATTATAATTGAGTTGGGAACAGTGGCACAAGCCTGTAATCCCTTTTTGGGAAGCTGAGGCAGGAAGATAGTGAGTTCAAAGCCAGCCTCAGCAACAGTGAGGCACAAAGCAATTAAGTGAGACCCTGTTTCTAAATAAAATACAAAATAGGGCTGGGATGTGGTTCAGTGGTTAAGTGCCCCAGATTCAAACCATAACACACACACACACACACACACACACACACACACACTCAATATATAGCCATTAATATAATTCTTAAAAATCTAATTAAGGGGCTGGGGATGTGGCTCAAGTGGTAGCTCGACCGCGTGGCATGCGTGCGGCCAGGGTTCGATCCTCAGCACCACATACAAACAAAGATGTTGTATCCACTGAAAACTAAAAAATAAATATTAAAAAAATCTCTCTCTCTCTCTCTCTGTCTCTCTTTAAAAAAATCTAATTAAAATTTTATTTTTAAAAGCAAATAAAATGTCATTTTTCCTTGAGCTTCAGTGATTTACTTTGGAAACACACCAATCTGAATTAACTCTCCCACTTCCAATTCCACTCCTCAGAAAAAGAAAAAAAGGAAAGGAAAATGAAAAATGAAAAGAAAAAGAATATATATAATCCTCAAGAAAATATTTAGTGGTAAAATGACTAAATAAATAGTCCCTGATCATGAATATTACATTGATTTATGCCCAGAGATGGCCCATGTATACCTTATTTACTTCTAACTTTAATGAAAATTATAGTAACTAATTTTTTTAGAAAGAAATCATGTAAATACATACTTCAAAAATAAAAGGCAATGGAGAATAATGCAGTCCACAAGGGAGAAGATGGTTTCCCTAGGTAAAAAATAATCTATTGATACAAACACCTGAAAGTGATAGAAAATTCAAAAGGAGATTGATTGACATATTTGCAGAAGGAAAACAAAAGAAAGATTCTCTGGTGATTGTGTAGTAATGTTGCTTCTGTATAGGTAACAATAGCTTCCTAAAAGAAATTAAAATGGCCCCTCCTGCTGCAAGATGTCACACTATTACCATTTCTCTGAGAAAAAACATTCAGGGACTCCTTCTCTTTACATGTTCTTCATGAAAGCAGAAACTTATGAATGTATTCTACAAACTTCCAAGAAGACATGAAATAAAAGTTCCTATCAAAGCTAGCATAATAAAACTGAAGTAGGATTCTAATAATTCACATTAAAATCAAAGCCAATGATTGGAAAGTGTGACTTTAGAACACATCTCTCAGAAAACTAACGAATACATACACATTCACACATTAAATTAGATAGACATTAATTCTAAACAGTTTCAGTTAACACCAGTAAAACTTTCCACTTTCCTAAAAGCTGTGGCACTTTTAAAAAATATTTATTATAGTGGACTGGGGTTATGGCTCAGTGGTAGAGTGCTTGCCTAGCATGCATGAGGCATTGGGTTTGATCCCTGGCACCACATAAAAATAAAAAAAATAAAGGTATTGTGTCCATCTACAACTAAAAATTTTTTTAAATTACTACACTAAACATTCAGGTATACACTGCTCTTAGGAGAAAATTCAACCACATAAATGCCATCAGAGAACAAAATTTAAGAATATATGTAACCTTGCATTCTAATTAAAAGATGTAAACAACATCTAAAAAATGGTTCTTGAGCTTTCTTACATACTAATTATATCAAATGGTTAATACTTCATCTTAAATATACAAATAGTACTAATGAAAACCTATGAGAAAGAAATAATATTTTCCTATAATACTGCAATATCTCAAAGAAATGAGAGAAAACATGACACAGAAGAGACAAGTATTTGATGTCATAGGATGAACGACATATTATGCAAAAATATATCACTAGGTCAAACTAATTAAAGAAATTTCCAGAGTATTTGCTTACTTACCTTAAAAACAGTATCAATAGCTTTAATAATCAATAAACCAATATAGGCAATTCAGCTTAACTGGGTTGTGATAAAAAACCTAGATGTAACATTGAACTTTTTGAGAGGTTGGTTTTCTGAAGGCACTGCAACAACTTTACGATGAACTATTGCAGCAAAATTCTAGTGATAGGACTGTGTAAATTATAGGCCTGTTACCCTGAAGATAAATAATAGAAAGTAGCTACTATTATAGTTGAGAACAATATTCTGCAATTTAATGTAGGGTGAATAAGTGACTTTAGGGATCCCATGAAGCTTCTTAGATTTAAATAAAATATCAAGGAGACACTCTGTTCAATTAAAAAAAAAGATGATATGAAAAAGTGAATTAAAACAAATCAACAAATACATCATATTTATATTCACCATTTTCCTTTTTAGAACATTTAGTAGTAGTGCTATTGTTGTTTACTCAGGGCCATTAATAAAACTGATGGGTGAAAACAATTTAGAAAACATTAAATGTAGTTATGACTTAGGTCTAACATAAGTTTAAGTGAGTATAATAAATAATCATGTTATTCTAGAATTTTTTTCAATTATTTTCAATCTTTCAGTTTGGTATTCTCACTGCATACCCGGCGAAAATATCTGTGATCCACTTCTATGTTCTCTAATTTCATTAACTTGACTGTTTAATTAGAGTTACTAAATCTTATTTTAAACAAAAGCTAGAATTAAAATAATAGAAGAGAAATATTGCAATTAAAACATACAAATAATGCTACAGGAGCATAAAGGAATTTGAACTCCTGTGTCACTATGTAAGATATGACAAGAGGATTAAAGTTATCTGAACTTGGAACAGACAATGAGATTCAACCAGGGTAATAGTGAGGTAGTAGAAGGGAGAGCGAACAACAGGGGAAGAAAAGAAAAATGAGAAGAATATTTTTGTTGAGATGACAGTCAAAAGAGCATTCTACTGCCTGTGAGATATGTGGGTAGTGTATGTTTGCATCACTAGTGTGTGTTTTTGTGCAGGAGCACATGTAGGATTACTGTACACAGTAGATTAGGATGACAGGTAGTGCCATGTTACAAAGTCAAACATCATTCAACAACTGATGGGATGTCCAAATATGATTGCCTATCAAGTCATTTTCTGAAATTTTTTAAAGTACATAGTCCATTGTTCCATCATCCCTACCTGTGGTTCTGACCCACCTATGATTTCTAAGGTTAGTCACATTGGGGAGGAACTTCTGCAAGTCAACAGCAATAGAAAGCCAAGATGTTTCTGATATGGTCTTTTCTTGATAACTGTACCATTTGTGTTTCAGGAGCAGTGACATTTCCAGTTTTCAACAAGTATGATCAAGACCACATTTTCAGAGTTTCCTACACAGACTACCAGATGCAAAGTACTCTGACAATTACCCTGTCTCTTAAGTTGTTCACCCCCCACTTAATTGTTGCATTTCCCCTGCTTAGTTGCTCAATTACTTGTTGAGTGTCTAGTCCCACTCCCACCTTCATCCACGTATACATACTTCCAAGAAATCTCAAAGAGAGTAAAACATGGCTGACCTTTCAATGCTTATTTACCTACCCCCAGAACACTGCATGGCACTGGAATGGGTACTGAAAAAGTGTTGCTATAGTTTAAGTAAAAGGATGATATGTCAATTGTGTGTGTGTGTGTGTGTGTGTGTGTGTGTGTGTGTGTGTGTATGCCAAAGTTCTGGGTCCCATCCTGTAGAGCACACAACTAAAGTTGATTTCTCTGCAAAAATTCCTTTATGAAGATGGCCAGAATTTATTATACATATCTGCTGTATGAAGGGATGAGTGACAGAACAGCTTCAAAATCAACTTTTAGGGCTGTTGCTCAATGGTAAAGCATTTGCCTGGCATATGTGAGGCACTGGATTCAATTCACAGCACTGAATATATATAAATAAATAAAAGGGTCTATCAACAACTAATATTAGTGTGTGATTTTATGTATACAAAATTAGTTTTTAAGTCAATCAGCATTTAGAAATTTTGGATTCTGCAGACTAGAAAAGAAATAGTCTTGTATAAATCTTCAAAAATTTTGAAATCATCTTTGAGAGAGCAAAGAGAATAAATGCTAATTATGAGCTTAGTACAGTTTATAATCTCAGTTATAAATCAAAGTTTATAGTATGAAGGTGCATTTAAGATATTCTATTTAATATATTTATTTTATAAATAAGAAATCTAGGCAGCAGAAAGAAAAATTATTACAAAAGAGAGAAACAGTTAATTAATAGGAGTTAGACATTGATTATCAAGATCCAATTAACGTAATTTTAAGTTGAAAGTAAAATATCAACTAACTAAATTTTAAAATGAAGCAGAATAACTCATTGTAGGCTAGCATTATAGTATTTTTTGAAATTTAACATGGAGTCAACTTGATTCTGTTCAATAGATCTTTATGAAATAAATTTAAAATATCTAAATTAGACACTAATCATATTAAGAAAATATCAGAGAAAGTTACTTGAAATTAGAACTTGCATTATCCTCTTTATTTTTATGATAAATAAAAGTTTACTAATTCATGAAGCAATGAAAAATTTAGTATTGTTTATAAAAAAAAAGGAATTTGGCAACTTATGTTGTGTGATGCAATTTAATTAAAAAGCTTGTTTTATGTAGTGATAAGGATAATTTCCAAATCTCATTTTTAATGTGTTCCATATGTCTTGTGTAAGATACTGTGCACAGAAGATTACACTGCTGAAGATGTATTTGGTTAGTAATGTGCAACACGGGAGGCACACTGGCAAAAAGAAAATGTTCTGTACACATCCTGTTAAATTTTTTAAAGACAATCTTTTTTAAAAAATACTTTTTTAGATATGATGGACCTTTATTTTATTAATTTATTTATATGTTGTGCTGAGAATCAAACCCAGCGCCTCACACATGCTATGTAAGTACTCTAATACTGAGCCATAACTGCATCCCCGAAAGATCATCTTAATTAAATGAGCAGAACTTGCATTCCATTTTGCTAGGAAAGCAGCAATCCATTATTCAGTCATCCAGCAGAGAGAAATGATACAGCTGTTTCAATGTGGTCTAGTATAAGCAACAAGTAATTGAATATATCACAGTCATTTTCTAAATACTCCCTAAAAATTATTATTTCTCCAAAGTGTTTAAAATGGAAAGAAAGGCATTCTCAAAAAAAAAAACAGATATTTTTCACTTTATTAAAAAAATAGACAAAAAGGAGGGAATATTAAGAAAAAATGGCATGATCACCAACTGAAATAAATAAGTCTCTTTAGCCTCTACAAATTATAGTTCAAGATAAAACATCTGAAAGCCTACTTTGTTATTTTGTATACATAACATTTTGTCTTCATTAAGCATAAGTTAAAAATCCTATCAAGGAAAAAATTACATAACCACAGAAGGGAAAATAGAACCCTGGAACATTCTTGACCAAAATTGTAAAAAACAGGTCTATGTGAAAATCATGTAATTCACACATTTTAAAAATGGTTTTTGTTCCAATATTGATCATTAAAGAACATTTTAGAAATATAATTCTTATTTGTATGAAATAAATACTCTTTGGAACATGAGTGACAACAACAATATTAGTCCTACTGCATTTCACACTGGAAACAGAATGCATAAGAGTTTATACAAATTTGCTTCCTAGAGCAAGGTTAACAAAGGCAAGAAACTCTCTGAAAAATTCCTTGGGGAAAAGAAGCAACTGTACCAAAAACAATTGAACAGATTATGTCTACTATCCAAAGTAATCCGTTTTCCTTCAATATCTTGTCAGTTCTCTCTACAGCATGAGATGCAGAATAGCAGCAATATCTTGAAGAATGAAGCATGGAACCTACTGGGGAGGGGACCTGAAACATACTAAATATATTTGTGGCAGAATTAATTCCAACACCCAGGAGGACGCTGCTAATGCATTAGAGTGAGCTGTCAAGTGAAACAGGAAATTTTTTTCCATGCATTTTCTAATGAGTTTTACTACACCCCCAGTATTGATTTTAAGACATTCTGTTTGTCAAGGTGGAACTCTTGTACTAATCTTCAGATAATTGACTATTTTTAAAAAATCTTTACTCCATTCTAAAATATTAATAGAATAGTCCACCTCAGTATAATTCCCTTTATCCTGAAGGCACCTCATTGATTTCTTTAAAAAGCCAACTAAAATAAGAGAGCCCCCTGAAGGATTGTACTGTTATTCATTCTTTACTTTTGTCCTAACTTATGACTTAAATGTATAACTTTATCTTGTTCTATGATCTAAATTCTTGGATGTTTCAAATTATACAAGTTTGATGATAAGTCTTATGTCATCTAATATGTGCCTTTGTCTATGACATTTAGTACGTAATATTAGCTATTTCTAAAATCTGCTCTGTTTGCTGACTATCACACTTAAGACTTTTTAAAAACCATTTTTTCTTGCTTTGAATTATTGGAGATTAAATTCAGAAAGCATATATCCCAATTTAGAGGGAATTAGTTTAAATCCAAGCAACTAAAATAATTTATTAGTTAAGAAGATTCAATATAATTAAATTTCCATCAAAAGCTTATTGAAGTTTGATAGAAATATTATATGTATTCTCCATGATTCAGAGTTAAATTAGCTTTACTTTGGAAGATAAAAAACAAACATTTTAAAGTTTCTTTTCTTCAATTAACATTGCAGATATATAAGAAAATTGAAAGGCCTTATTTAATAGTACAGATTAAAGTAAACCACAGTATGTGTTTCTAAATACACATAGAATTTAAATCAGACAATAAAAGAATACTAAATATTTTGTTAGTAGTATGTTCTCAAATATTCTGTACAACTTTTTCTTACTTTTCAGAAAATTTAAAATGTTGAATATTTATACTGTTCAATTCCTAAGTGATGCCTCAATTTAAATGAATAGGCCATAACATAATCAATTTATACCAAAGAAAAGTGAATATTATACTTAAATACTACCTGTGAATTTCTAATGTCGTTCATCCATTTGAGATTTAATTTTAGAATAATTTCATAATCAAGTTATTTATAGAATCATATAACTCATTAGTTTTTTTAAATAATTAGATTTTTAATAAACCCAATTATTTAAAAGGCTGTGTCTTTTAAGTATTTCCAGTTTGTCTTAAATGGGATATTTCCACCGTAATTGAAAATTAGAATAAAAGAATATATGCAAAATGATTTTAAGAATCACATATGCTTAGTTACTGGTGCTATTAATAATGGCAAAAAAAGAATGATGGAAAATGTTACACTATTTTTCATTTAGTTTTCTTTCTTTTTCAAGTCTATCATACTCTAGCAAAAAAAGCATATATGAGTGAACTTTTTCCCAAAAAAATGTGAAGTCAGGATGCCCCAGTCTGGCTGGGCACAAATCACCGAGCTGCCACAAAGCACTTGTATATCAAAGAGGAAGCTTTATTGCCCAAACTCCACCAGCACTCCAGGCACACTCCCCGCTTACTCTTCCAGCTCTCCACCGGGCTCTGCCCCAACTCTCTGGGAACCCCATGACAACTCAACTCCAAAGTAGTGGGTGCCTGAGGCAGCAAGAGCTGCCCTATTGCCGGACAGCAAAGGTCTAATATACAACTGAATACACAGCTTAACTAACCATCATCATCTCAATGGCTCACTGGCAGCACCTTTCAACCATTCCCTCTGGCAAAATGCCAGGTGTCATTCCGACTAGGCTGTGGCCCTCAACATCAGGATATTAAATGATGATATTGATTGTCCAAGATTTATTTTGGTTTTAAAAATTAGAAATTATTTGCCATTGCAATAGACTAGAAATATGGAAACAAGTTTTGCATTGGGAACAGCTATCCAGATATGTAGTGTGTGTGTGTTTGTGTGTGTGTGTGTGTGTATGTGTTTGTGTGTGTGTGTGTGTGTGTGTGTGTGTGAGAGAGAGAGAGAGAGAGAGAGAGAGAGAGAGAGAGAGAGAGAGGTCCACCTGTCTGTTATCCTGTTTCTTTCTTTTTGTTTTTAACCTTTAAATTGTGTTCTAAAAAATCAAAATGTTCTACAAGAAGATTTTTATTTCTGTCGTTTGTACTGTATGATTCTGAAGAAACGAAAGTTCACACTTAAGCAAATCTACAAAGAAGCAATAAAAATACAACAAAAAGTCTTACTACATTTCAATACCACATGCAAATAAACTGCATTTTTTCAGTTTTACATTGGGCTGTATTACTCACAACTTCATCAATGCACCAAAATATGGAAGGAAGTACTTACATTTAGATTGGATAAATAAAGTAGTGAATAAAAGCCTCCATAGTAACATTCAAATTGACCATGACTGTCAACTGTGACTTATTCAAAGGCTATAAATTACCCCTCTTCACATGCTTCCTCAGAAAGATCCAAAAGAAACTGGACAGCTAGGAATTCTCCAAAGGTGGTACAATATCTTTCCTGCTTAGCCTTCAGTGTCAAGGTCATAATTTTTGACCAAATGTTGTACTGATCAAATATTCACTATGTATTGAATGCCTAGCTCCTATTTAATTTAAGTAAATATTGGTGACACTGTAAAGGGGGGGTCTGGCGAAACGTCGGAGGGAGAGACCGCCCAAGAGACTGACTCCATGCAATTGGCAAAAGGGGATTTATTGAGGATCCATTCCAGCGCGCTGGGACTCTGTGCTCACTCAAGAAGGGAGAGCAGCCCAGAGCCCAGAGCAGAGTTCAAGCGGAGCTTAAATACACATTTTTGGAGAGGGGGGGGCTTTGCATACATCAGAACAAATCATCATGAGGCGCGGGAAAATTGAACAACAACCCTGAGTTAGGATTAGTTCATACATTGGCGGGAACAGATTGGACAGGGGTGATTGGTGCTCCTAAGTGGGGTACACACTCAAACTGATTGGTTTAGGTCCTGCAATGCCTACTTGCCAAGCAACTCAGAACCCTTAGCTATTAAACAACCAGAAAGTCAGTGGAAATATTTACCGGGCAGTTACAGCATTGTCCTAAAAGCTACAGGGATTACAGGTTTTGGGGGTAGCAGAGGGACTCTAACAATACCTAGTCTTTTACTTTTTAACCCAATCTCTGCACTTTGGAAACTTTAGGATGCCTGGTCTTTTACACTTTAACTCAGGCTCTGCAGCTTAGAATCAGCTTAGAAATTTTACCTTTACAACACATCTGATATAATGAGTTAATATTGATACGAGTTTTCTCTCTTTGGTTGAAATACACACAATATTGTGATATGCACACATACATATATAGACACAAACAGGTCATTTGTATGCATACCTAACATACATAGATTGTGCTGTAATCGCTTCTTGTAAATAAACCTTGGGATGGTCCAAGACTAACAAGGAACATTGCAATTTTTATTGTCAGGGTTTTCTTTTAATTGGGAGAAATATTTTAATAGCAAATATGCTGGAAAAGAATATTTTAATACAGAAACATCATCACATATTTCACCTAAAGTCAAAGGGAAAATATGATTTAATTTTGAAATTTGCATTTTAAAGCAATATTTTTGGAACAAGTATCCATCATTTATTGGCAGTTAGTCTATGTTGTTATTACAGATAAATAATAGTTTTCCAGTACTATTCCTGGTTTAGAAACTGTTTTTTTGTGCATTTCTCATTAGAAGTGTTTGGGTTTTTTAATTTTTTTTTTAGTTGTAGTTGGACAAAATACCTTTATTTATTTATTTTTATGTGGTGCTGAGGATTGGACGCAGTGCTTCACACGTGCTGGGTGAGAACTCTACCACTGAGCCACAACCCCAGCCCCTAGAAGTATTTTAATATTGCTATTTTAGGTGAGATTATTTTTCTATTATTTTTAGCTGGCTATTGTTGGTATGAAGTAAAAGTATTCATGGGTATATTGAGCTTGAATCTATGTACTTTGATGAATTATTCTATTAATTTGAATCCTTTGTTCATTGACTTTCTTTGAATTTTGAGGTTATCATATCACTTACAAATAATTAATATTTTTCCTCTCTTTCTTAATAGTTAACTCTCATGTTTTCTGCTGTATTATACATTATCTAAATTCACTCCAAATAGTTGAATGATAGCAGCAATGCATGCTTATATTGTTTGGGATACAATGGAATTTCCATTACATCTCACATGTATTTAACTTTGTTATACTCTCAATAACAGAGTTTATTATGATAAATATTTGTCTACATAAGAGATATTTTAGTAGATATTTACCAAATATGTACAATAAAGTAGTCCTTTGATTAGCCTACAATTTTTTAAAACTATTTTTTAGATGTTGATGAACCTTTATTTATTTATTTATATGTGGTACAATGCCCTACTACTGAGCCACAAATCCATTTTAATTTTTACATTTTATTTTTTACAAAATTAATACTTGTAAAAATATTTTTATATCATAAAACAAGATTTCCAATAGGAAGTAAAAATGAGCATTTTTGACTATCATGAAAATTGAAAAAAAAAATGGAACTTATATCTGTGGCTTGTGTTGGGAAAAGTGTAAACAGCAGCCATACCCCAGAGAGAAACCCCAACATGGCGTCTAAGGACTTCTTCTCCCTACCTTCTTCTTCTCTGCAGTGGCGCGAAAAGTTCCCGCCCTTGTGAAATTCTCCCGCCGGCGCTAAATTTAAACCCCGCTAGCGGGAACCTTAGCCCCAATGAGAACTAATTCCTGGGCGCGGGAACTGATATCTGGAAGAACTTGCCAATAAACGGGTATCCTGCCATTTATCTAAGCCCTACCATCTCCCCTTTAGTTCTATATAAGCACACAGCTTTTGCAATA
This sequence comes from Urocitellus parryii, assembly GCF_045843805.1. Classification (NCBI taxonomy): domain Eukaryota; kingdom Metazoa; phylum Chordata; class Mammalia; order Rodentia; family Sciuridae; genus Urocitellus; species Urocitellus parryii. Next base: position 1,059,383 of record NW_027553586.1, read on the forward strand.
AAATTGGAATTCTCCCGGCGAGGTGTCTTTGCGTGGGGATTCCTTTCATCTGGTGCCCCGTGTGAGGAGACGGGTGAGGTCTCTCCCAGCCAGAGCCCCCGTCCCCTGCCCCGCCGAAGATTCCTCGCCCAGGTCCGCCGTTTTCAGACGCCGGCTCCCCTGCACTCACCACTGATTCGACCGTAGGTAAGCCCCCTTGACCCTGGCTCGCCAACTCCCTTCGGGCTAAAGCTGGAGCTGTGACCGTTGATCGTCCGGCACTCTCCAGACGCTCGTTGGGGGGAGGGAATTCCTCCCACTAAGGCCTTTACCGGCCGCAGTGGACCCTCTGGTGATCCGTTTCCCTTTGGGGCGTGAGGCTTCTGGGTTTACACGAGAGGTTCTGTGGTTTTTCCTCCTCCGCTGCTGCAGCTACTGCTCTGCTTGAACTAGAGGTGCTATCTCCTGCTGGGCTACTGTGTCTGCCTGAAGCTGCCTTTCTGTTCGGGCGGGAAAACTGAACTCCCGGCCTGGAACTGCGTTCCACCGGAACCGGAGTTCTGTTTTCATTTCTGACTTATTTCGCTGCGGTCGAAAACTTTCCTGACGTCAGGTTGCCCGAAGCTCCGACCCCATTGGGTCTCACAGACCGCACTTCACTGGTGACGACCGGGTAGTGCCCTCTGTAGTTCCTGGCGACGGCTGGTCATTTTGGGGACGCCCACTTGACCCCCGTTCGCCCTGGGCTTCCTGGAAGCCGTTCCAGCTCGGGTTTTCCCTTTTTTTGTTTCTCTCGCTTAAGCCTGTTCTCTTCTACTCTCTTCCATTTCTCCCTGTGACTATGGGCACCTCTTCGTCTATACCTGAAGCCTCACCTCTCAAATGCTTAATAAAAAATCTGGCCACACTTTCCCTCACACCAGACATTAAGCCCAAACTTTTAATCAAATTCTGCACCCAAGATTGGCCTACATATCCACTGGATAATGGCAATCATTGGCCTCCAGAAGGCTCCTTAGATCCAAACCTCCTTCGAGATCTTTTTAACTACTGCCAGCGTCTGAAAAAGTGGAGGGAGATTCCCTGCGTTGAAGGTTTTAGCCTTCTCGCACAACACCCTGCTCTCTGCTCCTCCTGCTCCCCCTCTGAAGTCCTCCTTGCTTCCAAACCCCTCTCTTCCCCTACTTCTACTCCTGACTTCGCAGATTCTTCCTCATTTGACCCAGCAGATGAACCCCCACCTTATCCCCCAGCCCCATCTGCTCCTCCTCTCCCACTATACCCTCCTCTTCCTCCGCATGGTTCCACGGATTCTCAGCCTTCCGTTTCATCCCCCTCCCCTCCGCCCTCTTCTGCCTGCTCTACCTCCTCCTCCGCAGAGACACCCCCTTCCCCCCCCTCTCCTTCCTGTTCGCCGCCTGCCTCTTTGAGCCCTCCTGTTACCAGGTCTAAGGGACTCCTCCCCATCCCCAAGACAATCGCACCCCTTCGTGAGGTAGCTGGTCCCGAGGGTGTCATCAGAGTCCACGTGCCCTTCTCCATGTCGGACATTACTCAGCTAGAGAGGAAGCTAGGCTCATTCACCACTGACCCCACCACTTACATTCGGGAGTTTCAATGGGTCCTGCAAGCATATAGCCTCACTCATCATGACATCTACATGCTCTTAGCCAATACACTTCTCCCTGAGGAAAGGCGACGGGTCTGGGAGCTAGCCCAAGCCCATGCTGATGAAATTCATAGGACCAATCCCAACCACCCCACGGGCCCTCATGCTGTCCCAGAGCAGGATCCCCTATGGGATTATAACACCCCTGAGGGCTTGCAGTCTCGTGACCTTTTTGCGTCCTGCCTCTTGGCAGGCCTGAAAAAGGCCACCCGAAAGGCTGTTAACTTTCAGAAGGTGCAGGAGGTCATTCAGAAAAAGGAAGAAACACCCTCAGAATTCTTGGATAGACTAACCAAGGCCCTTCAACAGTACACAAACCTTGACCCAGAAACCCCTGATGGCCGTCATGTCTTAATGACATATTTTCTGGCCCAAAGCTACCCTGACATTAAAGCCAAGCTTAAAAAGCTTGAACAGGGCCCTGCTACTCCTCAGACCGAAATCCTCGCTGTCGCTTTCAAGGTTTTTCATGGTAGAGAGGATGAAAGCGAACGCCGTAGGCAGAGGGCTGAAAATGCCAAGCTCCAAATGCTGGCCCAGGTCATTCAGAGAAGACCATCACCACGCCGTCCTAATAAGACACCCCCTGGAGCTTGCTTCAAATGTGGTAAGGAGGGACATTGGGCCAAAGATTGTCCTTCGCCAAGGACACCCTCCAACCCCTGCCCAAAATGCCACCAAAGGGGACACTGGGGGGTGGACTGCCCATCAACCCGGAGGGGAGGTTGGTCAGCCACCCGGCAAACCCAGCCTCTCCTGGGCTTGGCAGAGGAGGATTGACGGAGCCCTGGGCCTTCCCTCCCGACTATTACCATCAAGAAGCAAGAGCCTAGGGTCACCTTCCTGGTGGATGGACGCTTTATTACCTTCCTCTTAGATACTGGTGCCGCTTTTTCGGTCTTGAGGGAGTATTGGGGTCCTACCACACCCTCAAAAACTCCTATTGTCGGGGTAGGAGGTAAACAGATTTTCCCTCGAAAAACCCCCCCCTTATCATGTCATATGCAGGGATCCCTTTTGTCCTTCACACACTCCTTTCTCGTTATAAGCCATTGCCCCACTCCCCTTCTGGGAAGGGACATACTCTCACTATTGAAAGTCACCATTCACATATCACCCCACACCTCCCCCGCCTCTCATTTCCTTATGATGTTCCTAGGGGCAGATACACCTCCTTCACGCACTCTTCCACAACTATCTAAACCAGTTAACCCTGAGGTTTGGGACACAACTACACCCTCTATGGCTAAATGCAGCCCTATTCACATTGTCTTAAGGGACCCTTCAAGATATATTAGTCAACCACAATATCCACTCACAACCACAGCCCTCCTCGGGTTAGAACCCATCATCCAAGATTTATTACGAAAGGGATATCTTAGGCCTACACACTCTCCTTTCAACACCCCCATTCTGGCAGTTAAAAAACCTAACGGGTCCTACAGGCTGGTTCAAGACCTTCGTCTCATTAACTCCTCTGTGGTCCCCATTCACCTGCTAGTGCCCAACCCTTACACCCTCCTCTCTCAGATCCCTGCCACTACTACCCACTTCTCGGTTCTAGATTTGAAAGATGCATTCTTTTCTATTCCCTTGTCCTCAGAATCTCAGGATATCTTTGCTTTTACGTGGACTGACCCTCACACCCGCCATTCTCGTCAGCTTACCTGGACTGTCCTCCCACAGGGATTTAGGGATAGCCCCCATCTCTTTGGCCAAGTTCTTGCACAGGACCTCACATCCTTTCACTCCACCTGTCCTGACTCTACTCTCCTTCAATATGTTGATGATCTTCTTCTATGTAGTCCCTCTTGGGAACACTCTCAATCCCATACTGCCCAGCTTCTTAATTTCCTAGCAGACAAGGGATATAGGGTGTCTCCCCACAAGGCCCAGGTTTCCCAGTCTTCTGTCACCTATCTTGGTTTTCGCCTTACACCCGGGAAAAAGGAAATAACACTGGATAGGAGGCAACTCCTCTCTAATCTTCCAGTGCCCCATACGAAAGCTGAAATACTATCATTCCTAGGACTAGCAGGTTATTTTAGGGCCTGGATCCCAAATTATTCTCTTCTAGCCAAACCTCTGTATGACCTAGCAAAGGGACCCCCTAATGAATCCCTTGCCTCCTCCCCCAACTACCACTTCCGCAGGCTTCAGCAACTCCTCTTAAAGGCACCCGCCCTTCACCTTCCTGATCTTTCAAGACCATTTCATCTATATGTCCATGAAAAAAGGGGACAAGCACTTGGGGTCTTAGGTCAAAACTATGGGCCTACATTTGCACCTGTGGCATATTTGTCCAAGCAACTAGACCCTACCATCCGTGGATGGGCCCCTTGCTTAAGAGCTCTGGCTGCTGGACAAATTTTACACAAAGAAGCCTCTAAGCTGACTTTTGGGGCCCCTTTAACTATCCACTCCCCACATCACTTGAAGGATCTTTTAGCTTATAAGAGCCTTCAAACCCTTCCTCCATCCAGAGTTCTGTCACTTCTTACTTCCTTTCTGGAAAACCCTAATATTACGTTTCTCCCTTGCTCTGCACTGAACCCTGCTTCACTGCTCCCAACGACTCCCACGTCTGACACACCAACTCATAATTGCTTGGAAACCTTAGATGATTTCCTCCCCTGTCATCCTTCCATTTCTGAGGGACCACTCACTAAGCCTGACCTTATCTGGTTCACTGACGGCAGTTCCTTTAGGCAGAACGGCACTCATTACTCTGGATACGCTGTAGTTTCAGCCACTGAGATTATAGAGGCCAAAGCTCTGCCTTCGGGAACTACCAACCAGCAGGCTGAACTCATAGCAGCCACTCGTGCCTGCCTTCTAGCTCAAGGCAAATCCCTCACCCTCTATACTGACTCAAAGTATGTCTTCCATATTCTATTATCCCATGCTGCAATATGGAAGGAGCGAGGCCTACTTACCACCAAAGGTAATGCAATCACTAATTCGGCTCTTATAACCAATCTGATAGAGGCCTCCCACTTACCCACCCAGTTGGGAGTTGTCCATTGTAGGTCTCATCAGAAGGACGGCTCTCTTATCACTGAGGGCAACGCCGGGGCTGACCGGGCGGCACGAATGGCTGCTACCACTTCCAATTATGGCCCCCCTAGGGGACATATAATGGCCACTTTAGACAGCTCATCTGAAACCCCTACTTCTTCCAGTAAGAACAAGGATCTTTTCGAGTTCCTTCATACTCTATTCCATTCCAACTCTCAGTCCTTGACCCTCTTCTTACAGAGCTTCTTTTCCCTCACCCCCTCTGACAAAGCCATGCTACAGAATATAGCCTCTAATTGTCAGATCTGTCAGCGGACCAACCCTCATACTCCTTTAAGGCCTAAACCCTTCCCCTCCCACCAAGCCAGGGGACACACTCCTGCTGCTGACTGGCAGGTAGACTTCACCAACATGCCCACAGTACGGCGCACCAAATACCTCCTTGTCTTTGTGGACACTTTCTCTGGTTGGGTTGAGGCATTTCCTACTTCCAATAAAAGGGCTTCCACTGTAGCTTCAATCCTACTGACAGACATCATCCCCAGGTTTGGTATGCCCACTTCCTTACAATCTGACAATGGTCCTGAGTTTATTTCTAAGATCACACAAAAGGTCTCTCAAGCCCTCTCCTTCAAGTGGCATTTCCACTGTCCATATCGCCCCCAGGCTTCAGGGAAAGTGGAAAGGGTAAATCGGACTCTGAAGGAAGTCCTTACCAAATTGACAATGGAATTAAACTTAGATTGGGTCAAACTCCTTCCCTTGGCTTTGCTTCGGATCAGAGCTCTCCCTAAGAAACCATCTTTACTGTCTCCCTTTGAAATAATGTATGGAAGACCTCTCATACCCCCTGGGTTGGTTGTTTCACAAGGACCTCTCACCCGAGATTTGTCTTTGCCTCTCTTGTTCCATCTCCGCTCGGAACTCTGGAAATATCAGGACTGGCTTCTTCCTGACCCAGACTCCTCTCCAAACACTCTTCCCTTAACACCTGGAAGTCTAGTCTATTATAATACCCCAGAGGAGAAAAGGCCTCTTACCCCCAAATGGGAAGGCCCCTATCCTGTCATTCTCTGTACCCCCACCGCCGCCAAACTTTCCTTACCAGACAACCGTCTCACTCCCTGGATTCACATTTCTAGGTTGAAGCCATATTACCAGGAGGCCCCACCTGCTGACGACAGGACCACCCCAGAGGAAATCCAAGAAACACCTCCTGAACCTCCCCTTTACTCCTGCTCTCCACACCCATCTCACCCCTTTAAGTTGCGGCTCACACGGTGTTCCCCGCAGCCCAATTCCTCTTAAAAAGGCACAATGAGCTTTCCCAACACCCCAGTCTTTTCTCTCTGCTTGTTTTTTGTGCTCTGCTTATTTTCTGTGCTCTGTCGGGATCGGTCTTTACCCTCCTCTCCTACCATGTATCTGTTCACTCTTAGGGAACGATACTCAGAACATGGCATGCTGAAGGTCCGCGAAGTGGATACAACTACTTGCTTCATCCACAACTGCACCTCTATTTCCCTAAAATTGTCACCTTCCAGGACCTTCGTCCCTGGTAGCTGGAACTGGCCTTTCATTTGCTTCCTTTTTGATCAAACTAAAGGCTATTGCCATTGGTGGCCTGAGATATATAATGGATGCCCTTATTGGTCATGCAGGTTCCATGATGAACGTGGTAGCTATTCTTACCACTCACTAGGTTACCCTGTAGGATGGACTTCTAGTTACCTAAAATGGCATAAAGGCTTTTCATCAGATAACCATGGATGGTATACTTTAGATATACCTGACCCCAAGGCCAAACGTTGGGACTATGTTGAGTTTGCTGTCTATGCCCGGACAACCTCAGCCAGACCCACGGGGTGGATGACTGTTGGCCGCACCCTGATTACGCCACCTAAGGCAACCATCCAGGTAGTCGAACACATCAAGGAGTCAGAATCAAAACTTCAAGATCTTATCCATAGCCCATCCAAAGGGGATTCAGAGCCTTCAGCCCCCTCAGGCCTCCCTCCCACATGGCTCAATTTGCTACACCAAACTCTTCGATTATTAAACTCCACCCTTCTTTCTGTGCCTACTTCTCAATGCTTTCTCTGTGCTTCACTTAGTCGTCCACTGCTAGCAGCAGTCCCATTAGCAGCAGGAAATATTTCAGAAAAAACCTACAATTTCTTTGAGAAAGGACAACCCCTACACGTGACAAGTATCCCACTATGGGAAAGTTATTCCACCAATACTTCATTTCCTTTCATCTGTTTCCACCCGCCAACAACGAATCCTTTACCCATTTGTTCCTTAAGCTATAGCATCCCATCAAGCCCTGCGTTTATGCAACCTGGACATTTCCTCTGGTGTAACGGGTCTTTAAGTACCTCAACAATCAATGTCTCTGGCACCTGTTTCTTGGTTACTGTAGTTCCTCAGCTGTCTTTATATACTCCCACCGAATTCCGACAGCTGGCCCTACCTTCCCGCACCCGTAGGGCAGTCTTTCTGCCGGTCCTGGTAGGCCTCTCTTTAACAACCTCAGTGGCGAGTCTCGGACTCTCTGGTGGAGCTCTAGGTCATGCTCTATGGGCATCCAATGACCTGCAACAAAAACTGCAGGAAGCACTTGATACCACTGCTGAGTCTCTGGGCTCCTTGCAGCGGCAAGTTACTTCATTGGCACAAGTGGCTTTGCAGAACCGAAGAGCAATTGATCTTCTCACTGCAGAAAAAGGGGGTACATGCCTGTTCCTTAGAGAGGAATGTTGCTACTATGTTAATGAGTCTGGGCTAATAGAAAAAAATGTTGTTAAATTGCAGGAATTATCAACCCAATTGCTCAAACCCACCTCCTCTAATCCCATAACGGGGTTCTTCCAATCCTCTCTTGCCACGTACTTACTACCTATCTTAGGGCCCCTTATTGGGATACTCCTTTTCTGTGCTCTCTTGCCCTGCATAATGAAGTTCCTTCAAACCCAATTGCAGAAAATTTCTAATCAAACTTTTAACCAGCTTCTGCTTAGGCGCTACCAGCCTCTGATGACCGATGAACCCCCAACATCTCCAAGAGAACAGTTCACTCAGTGCTGAAGCTTCCTACCAGGCACGATGGAATGCAACGGACATCAGACAGCGAGAGACAACGAGCCCCAAGAACCTTTTAATCTGCCATCCTGGATCCATAAGTCTTTATGTTCTTTTAAGCCTCCTCATGGCCCTTGGCCTCTTCTCTGTCAGTCCCCCAACATGGAACTTCTGCCAAAAATTGACCTTCGCTTTAATTTTTATCTTTATTCTGTTTGTATTCGCTCTGATCTTCTTCAGGTGCTGGTGACGCCATGTCCAGACAACGCTTCCAGTATTTCCTAGAGTCCCTGTTACAGGACCAGTGGCTGATACCAACAATCTTCTCCATCCAGGACTGGTTCGATGCCATCGACAACTTATGGCTTCAGGGAACTTTTATAGACTTCACCCCTACGGAAGTAGCTGTCTATAGCCACTGGGTTTTATTTCTGGCTGCCATGATATCCCCAGACCTGCCCCCCCGAACATTCCTCCACTCCCCCTTTTAGGCCCTACGACGCCCTCACCCAGCAGGAAGCAGCCGGATCTGACTAACGACGTCCCAGTTCCTAAGAAAACAAAAAGGGAGGAATGTTGGGAAAAGTGTAAACAGCAGCCATACCCCAGAGAGAAACCCCAACATGGCGTCTAAGGACTTCTTCTCCCTACCTTCTTCTTCTCTGCAGTGGCGCGAAAAGTTCCCGCCCTTGTGAAATTCTCCCGCCGGCGCTAAATTTAAACCCCGCTAGCGGGAACCTTAGCCCCAATGAGAACTAATTCCTGGGCGCGGGAACTGATATCTGGAAGAACTTGCCAATAAACGGGTATCCTGCCATTTATCTAAGCCCTACCATCTCCCCTTTAGTTCTATATAAGCACACAGCTTTTGCAATAAAATTGGAATTCTCCCGGCGAGGTGTCTTTGCGTGGGGATTCCTTTCAGCTTGAAGTTTCAGGAAACTAGGAACTACAGAAATGATAATTTTTAAATAATGATTTGAATGAAAACAAATGAGTTTTAAATTAATATTTTTAAATACACACTTGCATTTGTTAAAATAACTCCAAAGTAATTGTGTACTTAATTTTTATGAGTAGGACATATTTCAGGATGTTTTAAGCAGGAACAAAACCAATATTTATTTTTGGCACCAAAAAAGCCTAAAGAGTACAAACATGTATCATGAATATTGAATTGGGATCTTTGGGATTATGACACAAGAGATTCAAAAGACTGAAGTACAGAATTATTAAAATTGAAGTAGTACATGAGATATGAAGGCAAAGAACTGACTTTAACCCTGGTTCTGTTTTTAACTATCTATATGTTTGTGGATTCATAATTTATTTTTCATGAACTATAATTAGTCTATGTGAAATAAGAAGTAAATGATATGTTTCTATTTTTTCATCAAGAATGTTTCTGTTTTATTTACTTTGTCCATACCCCAGTGGCTATTATCAATATTCTATCATTGAATTAAAGTATTAATAGAGGAAAAACAATAATTGTTCTCTGATATCCTTGACTACCTAATCTTTAATTTGTTTTATGGAGTGTCTACATAAGCCTTTATAGAAATGAACAGTTGGTTTATTTAAATCAAATTGTGATGATTAACTGGACTATTCATTATGTGAAAATATTGGTTAAAATCTAAGCAAAAATAATGGAATAAATTTATAATACAGATCTACACATAATCAGATCAAAATGATGCTCTTACTTTAAAAATAATTTTTAAAAAAGAAGTCAATAAATTAATATATGTCAAAAATATCTCCAATCTGGTGGAGTATTTGAAGTTATAAGTAGATTCACACAGAAATTTCTATATACAAATTTACATACTAAAATTTCTATACATACATATACCTACATGTATACACAATATTCATTCCCTGTCCATTACTTAAAAATATCTTAGACTAGGAAGATTATTTTTCAAGTTACTAGTTTTTTTTGTTTGTTTTCTTTATTCATAATAAATTTCAGTTTGGTTACTTAAGCTAATTTTTCCCTTAATAAAATTTACATCCAATTACACACATGGACACTGGTGAAGTCTCCCACTGTACAGCTCAGAAATAAAAAGAGGGGGCTCCCAAGGGCTGCCTGACCTTTTCGATGTCAGGCCAACTCCAGACTAGAGATGCCCTACCTTGTATTATAAAAGAACAGGTCAATGCCAAGAGGAATCCCAAAACAAACAACCAAACTGGATTTTAGCGCTGCGGCACAGCAGTTTGTTTTGTTTTTGTGGTACTGGGGATGGGACTCAACAAGTTAATGTTAATCTTGTACTTGACCCATTTTATTAACTTATTTAGATGTTGACAACTCTGTGAAGTTGTGATGTTGAAGCAGAAAGAAGGGATAAGCCTACCAGAAAAGAAAGGAGAAGAGGAAACAAAATAAAGGGGGAGGGGCCATTCTTAATGCCTTAAAATTACAGGAAATATTACTTCTTTGATCAGGAAGTTTTGAAAAGTATATTTTCTGCCAAAGAAAGAAAGAACCCCCCCACACACACACATACCAGAGAGAGAGAGAGAGAGAGAGAGAGAGAGAGAGAGAGAGAGAGAAAATAAAGCAACTTGAAAGATAAGAGTGGTGAATACAAGAAAGGATTCTGCAAAGTTTCTCTAAATATTCTGGATAATATTATCCATCCAGATTTTCAAACCATATTCTAAAACATAACCTTTAATTAGTTACTGAAAAAAACCAAGTGCTTTAAAACATTTATTAGAAGTTGCAGGAGCTGCAAAGGAAAGTCTGAATCTGTTTATTCTGAAGAGGGAGTCAGTTGGGATGCCTTCTGTTTGCAGACAGGGCCATTTGCACAGTTTTTCCCCCCTTCCAGAAACCAACTAAGAATGATGTGTGCACATAAGCCAGCAATGGTGGACCTAGGAACACAAGAGAGATATTCAAACCTGGTGATGAACATAGACTAACAACTTCAGGGTGAAAGATACTTTGATTCCTAAATTATTTCTGGATTTCAGAGGAAACTACCATCTTGGTCAAACTGCCTATGAGGGGACCCTGCTAACAGCTAAGAGGGACGGGGTAATGTCATTGGCCTGGGAAAGGCTGAGATCCATGAGAATGGGCTGGATTCAGAAGGCAGGTCCCTATGTAACTTCAGGTCTCTAACATGAACTCTTCACAAGATTTGACACACTTTGGACTAGGTTTCTATAAAATTTCCACCTCTGAGTCCCCTTCTCGGGACCAAGGTGGCAGTGCACCCCCAAATTATGTCACAAATGCCTAGCCCTGAACTCTTGAGGCAGAGTGAGTAAGGGATTCTGGTGAGGTGAATCCTTTTAATCCATAAACAGATTCTCTACTTCCAGACCTGGCTGATCCTCAGGGTTACCTAGGACAGAGGTGGGAAAGGAAGGCAGATTTTAAATGTGGGCTGTGAGGGGCCTATCTGATTTAGGAATCAGAAATTCCTATTTAACTCCCAAATTGGCATTCTGTAAGATGAGAGGCAAGGTGAATCTGATCACCAGGCAGCCACGAACATGGGTGGGAGCAGGAGTAAGGGTCCACTGATCCAGAGGCATGGGTGCATCTCCTGCAGCTCAGTAAGGGGGCAGGGATCTGCAGCAGTTTAGTCAGACTACCACACTGCAGGACTGAGGTCTTTGAATCTCCTGGCCCAGAGCCAAAAGTAGCTGCTTCCTGCAATTGCTTTTGTGCTGTTGACCCAGGACCCTGGGCCAAAGATCAAGTACCTTGAGTCTAGGTAGCACATCCCTAGGTCCATCTTTATCTCTGGGCCAAGGATACCTGTTATCTGGCCTTGAAATGCTGTGTGCTTAGTGTGGCATATTTGAAACTTGAGCATGCACAGAAATCTCCTGTAGTGTTGGTTAAAATACAGATTTTTGGGTCCCATTACAGAGTTCAAGATCAGTAGAACTAGAGTGGGACCCAGTGATCAACTTTTCAGGTGCTGCTGCTGCACACTTAGAGAACCATTGCTTTAGTCTGCTTTTTCTCGTCTACTTATCTTATTTTATTTGTTATTTGTTCATTTTCGATATACATGCCAGTTGAGCATATTTTGACATATTATATATACATGGAGTATAACTTATTCTAATTAGGATCCCATTCTTGTACATGATCTCAGTCTTTCTTCGATTAGGAGGGAAAAGATATTGTAGTATCTAGGGCATATGACATGGGATGATATGGCTGACAGGTTGAGGCCCAGGAGTGCAAATCTCCTCTAAAAAAGTGATGAGATCTTTGAAGGTGGCTCATTGCTGTTTTCTAAGAGCATGGCCTCAAGATCAGCGAGAGGAGGTGCTGACTCCAGCCAGACCACACTTCTATGGGGAGTTTGGCCTCAGAAAAATAGAGAAGTTCTTGCCACCATTAGAATGTTCCAGGGTTCGGGGTTTTCGGCTCTTGAAAGGAAGAAGTCCAGAGAATTCAGGACAAAATGAGGCACTGGTTCTTCTGTTGGTCCCAATTTGTTTTCCTAATTTTAAAAGAATATGTATGGATAAAGGGTCCAAGGTATGTGTGGTATTGGTGCAGGGGAATAGTCCACAGAGAAAGAGGCCCTGACATTGGGCTGGTGAGGTCTAGGCCTGCTCCCTCCTCCTCAGATCACATCTCAACATTATTACTTTGTTGGCAATTAGGAACTTCTGTCATGTTTTTATGCGCTGCTTCCTCCATAAGAAGACATTTTAAATTATATTTTATAACTACTGGTGTATAGATGGATGCAGTTCAGTCTGGATTTATTTTCATATACTTATTCTGTTTATTTTTATTCTGATTATAAAAGAAATTAGATTTAAAACATTCTCATAACCCATAAAATTATTTGGGTTTAGGAAATGTGGCTAATGTGCAAAACGGGTAAGTCAGCACTGCTCCTGAAAGGGTACAGAAGCTGCTCATGCCTCTTTCCAGCTGTGCCTTTTTTAAGCCTCTCTAGGAAATCTAGAGAGGGCTTTGGGATTAGGATATTTATCTCTGAGTCAAGTTCCACATCTGGTATGAAACTGGTTGGCCCCCCTTAGTACATCTACTAAAAAGTCTGTCCACCCAAAAACTGGGTAGAAAAATCCACACAATTAGGTTACTAGCATCATTTTATGTTACAGCTGGCCTGTGTAACTCATTTTCTTTACCTGAAAATCCAAATTATTCCGTGAAATCCAATTGATGTAAACCAAGCAAATGCATATTTGGACTATTCTTCTCTGCTGCTATACAATGACTTAAGTTCCTAATATCTCTCTAGAATTTCTTTAAAGCAAACACTATGATTAATATTTTATACCCTCTTCTGCACCTAATTTTTGTTTTTATTTTTTACTTCTCATGACAATATGCAGGGATCTTCTTTATCCTTTCTTTCCTAAACATCCATGTAGCATTCCGTTTTAAGGATATAGTGGTACAACTTACAACTGAAGGCATCAGGTTTGTTTTCTGGTATTGTTATCACAACCACACCTGGCTGATAATATACTTTTTTTCCCAAAAAAGTGGCAAAAATAAGATAGTAAAATCACAACATGTTGAAACCATGGATTTTCCCATTCTGATTCCTTCTGTTTGCCTTTTCCTTTTTAGTTTTGGAGTGTTAATTATGAGCCTTTTCATTCGCAGATTAGTTAAACTGCAAAAACTGAAATGGAGAATTACTTGGTTTGGTTGTGAGGGGCGCATCTTTGAGGCTTATGGTTATACATATTGATTTCTGTTGTTGCCAGTCATCTTGGTGTAGGAATGGCTCTGGGCACACTCCTAGGGTTGTTGTGTCACTTTTCTGGTGTTGTGACATGACAGTGCAGGTCAGAGGCTACACAGTAGTAAGGTGATGGTGTTTTCTCATGCCAGACCCTGGAGGCACACACATGGTAAAAAAGAACCAGGTCTGGAATGTACAGACCAGAAGCTACTGTGTGGAATGGTATTCCAATATTTAGACATGTAAAAGTATAAGTGATGGATTCAGTTGTCACTGACAATCAAAATAAAAGTTCATGAAAAATATGCTCAGTAATACATGCAATATAAAAGTAAAGTGTGTTTTACATTTTATTGGAATCACATTAAATATAATCAAAATTTTATGTTTATAAGGTACAGGGCTGCCTCATCTACTACATGTTTGCTTGTGGTTAGGCACAAGTTTTATGCATACCAGTCTATGAAACTTAACTAAAAATATTTAATATTTCTTATTCTGAAAAATATCCAGTGACTCAGGCAAAAGGGCATTCAACATTGCTACCAACAAAGGGGAAATATATAAAAACACCGAATACACTGCTTATGAAACTTTTGCATACATTCCTCAATAAGTTAATGTGTGCAGCATGGGAATTATTTGATTATGCAATTATATGGCTTGATACTATGCAATGACTGTTTTAGATGCATTTGCTTTTGTGTATATTTTATTTAAGGTTTTAAAGGATTTTTAAGAGTAATTAAATGAATGAATAAGGCTCTTGAACTGTTTAATAATCCAGCTAATGAAGAGGAGTGGATCATGTAAGTGCATTGGAAAAAAATGAGATTTCTTGCATATTTGAAACATATTACTAATATAAATGAAGATAACTTAAGACTCATAGTATATCAAAACAACAAGGGCATCATTGACAATCTAGTTAATGAGTATGATCATCTTAAAATTACTTAACATTACTCATAAGAAGGCTTTATAAATTTTATTTATTTATTTAGAAATATAGGACAGCAAAATCCATTTCGATTCATTGTACACAATTGCAGCACAACTTTTCATTTCTTTGTACATAATGTAGTGTCACATCATATGTGCAGTCATACATGAACCTAGGGTAATAATGTCCATCACATTCCACCATCTTTCCTTCCCCCATGCCCCCTCCCATCATAAGAAGGATTTAAGTGTCTTATGATCTTATAGATCATAAAGAAAGAAACTAGGTAATGACCCTCAATGAGCATGATGTAATCAGTTATGAGATTTGAACGTGAAAACACATTTTGCATAACATTTATCGATAACAATAGCTTTGAAAGTTTTGGTTGATCTTATTCTGGTTTCATTTGTAAATAAACACATTTGCATTATATTTGATGCAAATATGATTCTTTTTCTTAAGGAGAAACTCTCAAATTGTCTAGTTTCAAATATGTCAACCCACATCCTGGAAAAAATCCATACACAAAGAGTCAGAGTGTCTGTCATAGGGCTGATTGCTGAGAAGCTTCTCATAAAACTGGTCATGGACATACTCAGTCCTGGATCAGGCACAAAACTCCAAACGAACACTTCATCTTGAATTCTTGCGCCTCTGTGTTATATAAAATTTTAAAATTTCTACTTACACTTCCATATAATTTCAGGTTTTACCTTTAAACTCAATACTCTGCTGTTCTTTTAGCTACAAGGCATGATGATATTCACAAGATTCTTTAAAAATGGCCTAAAACTATGCATAAATGAAGCAAACATCCAAAAGATGAACCGTAGTTAATTGTAATTTTCAGTACAGGGGATGGAACCCAGAACCTCACACATGCTAAGCAAGTGTTCTACCACTGAGCTACATCCCCATCCCTCCAATAGGTAAGCAATGAATTGACTGAGACTAAGATAATTGTATGATGTCCAGTGTCTCCCATTAGTCTCAGAAAAGGGGACACTTTTTGAATCAATGTTCTACTACTTTTAAATATATATTATGAATTAAAGTTGTTTCTTTTAAAGATAAGGTTAATATTTACTCAGAATATATAATAATGAAGCTTCAGTATGCATAAAGTGCACTCAACAAACAGACATAAATAACTTCTGCGGAGTCCATTTCAGAGTATCTGATCCTTTGTCTACCTACCTTATTGGTCATATTACATTTGTTCCTGTGATCAATACATGATAGAGGATATCTGAAAAGGTGAAAGTAGATACTTTGGGAAAACAGAATCAATGCGGTCAGACATATAACAGAAGAGCCCTTAGCCCACAGGTCTAATATAAATCACAAATGTAAATATAACCCTTCTGCATTCTCTTTTCCCTTCTGTTTACTCCTTCTCCAAAATAACAATTCTCAGATTCTACCAGCAGATATTCTTTCCTAAAGGTTAGCAGACTCTTTCCTAAAAGACAGTAGATAGTGAAATATATAGTTGACTTTCATTCCTTTAGAACTTGGTACAATCCAATTCAGTAAATGCCTTCTCTAACTCCAGAGGTTGGGCACCTCTGCAGTTTGCAGCAGTGGGTGAAGAGGGTGAGCCAGAGGGTAGCATAACATCTTCAGGCCTGAGTTACTAGTGGACTTAGATTTGATTGCAGTGTTGATAGGAGACAAGAATATAGGAAGTGCCTGAAAGCTAAGTGAAGGAACTGGGAAAATCAATGCCAAATCTCATTTGAGTTGTCTGGGTTTTTCCAAAGGACTCTCAGAATGTGTTTCTCAAAATTTTTTCTGGTTGCTTCGTCTTATCATCCCATTCTCCTGTAAAATGAGCAGAGTCCTTTCCTCCACTCCTAAATTAAAGTAGCTCTCCTCTAGGCACCCTGTGTTGTTTTACTATATTTGAGAAATTCTCCTTCTCTAAAAATCTTCTATTGTGTGATTACTGTTTGCCCTTCCACACACTAAAATACAAGTTGCGTGAGAACCTGCTTTTTTTCCATCACTGTGACACTAACTCCTAGATCAGTGCCCAGGACTTGGTAGATGGGTTGGAAATATTCTAAGACCTCATTTAGTCTTAAACCCTATCAACTTCTTTTTTCAGACCCATAGATATGCTAAAGGGACAACTTAAATTATGTGTTAAATACAGCATTTGAAAGATATGTTTTATAGTAGACATAGAACACAGCAGAGAATGCTAAATAGATATCAATTCCATATCTTAAATATGTAAACATTTTTATATCTAAAACATAAATGCAACTATAATCACTGCTTTATTGTTATTCCAAGGAGAACATTTTGTGGACTGGTGAGGTGTTCCCTAAAAAAAGTCCAATTCATTCCTCTGTCTTCCTATTCCCATCCTTCCTTCCTTCCCTTCAATCCCCTTTGTCTGATCCAATGAACTTCTATTCTTCCCTGCCCCACCCCTTATTATGTATTAGCAACTGCACAGCAGAGAGACCATTCAGATTTTGGTTTTTGAGGATCTTGTGCATACTATCATGCCTTGTAGCCAAGAGACATTGGTATCCTGAAACATTTAGGAGCATGTCTTGGTCTTCTTAGAACTTTGGATAAAAGGAGACACAGGAATTGTTATGACTCCTCATCTATTTCTTTTGATTATATTCAGACTCCTACTAATTCACAAATATGGCAAAGTCAGATAGAAAATGGGTAAAAGTCGCTTCCAGGAGAAAATACATCAAAAACAAAAGACATGGAATTGAGGGTCTGATCTCATGTTTGGAGCAAAGAACTGTTAGTAGAGGTGCCTCCATATGAGACTCATTGTCCTTGAGATCATGGATGATGTGAATGGAATAGAAATGAATCTCTTTTTTTGCTATAAAATTGAAATAAACACCTTGGATTTTATTAAGTAATTAATATTAGTGAGGAAATTGAAAAAAAAATAAGAACAAAGTATGGAAGAGAGAAAAATGAAAAATAATTACTGATAACATATAATGTTTCACAATTACCAGTATTACTTTTTTTTCTTTTTACCTAAGTGGGGGAAAATAATTAAATCATAGATAAAAAGGCCACTTTGGAGCTTCCTGAAGGACAGAAATGAACTGGATTTAGTCCTCAAGGTACTTAGTGTTGATGCCAGCTCTAACATTATCTATCTGTGAGATTTCCAATGAGTTCCTTTTACCTGACTCCTTCGGCCTCTACTCTATAACATCACTCTCATCTCAGATTTTGTACAGACCTCGGAACTGTAAGTTATAGCAAGATTGCTCCTTTTTGAATGTCATGTCCCACATTCAACCCAGGATTTCCCATTGACTTTAATTCAAACATACATTTTCAATATATCTGCCTTTCATCTAGACTGCTATCACCTTCATCCACACCATGATCATTTCACTCTTTGATTAAAAAATAGTGTCATAAATGGTCTTCCTATTTCAATCCTGCTTCTTCTATAGTTTATTGTCTATCTGGCAGCTATTATACTCTTTTTAAATAATAAATGAAACTCTTCAATGAATTTAAATTATCATTTGAATAAAACCCACATTCTTCGTATGGGATCAAAACCTTACCTGCCTTGATGTCTGCATGCCTTTCTGCATTTGATTCAGACTACTATCCTTGCTGACAATTGTCTAGCCACTAGGGCCATTTTTGGAACCTCCAAACACACTGAACTTGTTTCCATTCCAAGTCTTTTGTTATTTTATCTTCATAGAACACTCTTCCTCAGGTCTTTACCTTTTTCTACTAGTTTACCTAACCATCACCAATGCCACATTCCCAGACAGATTTTATGTAATGATGAAATGCTCAATTTTCTGTCTCACTTCTATCTTATCCCAAATTTCAATCCCATTTGCTGTTCTACATGGAACTTATCAGTATCAGAAATTTCTGATCATCTATTTGTGTACAGTTTTAATTTATTATCCTCTATAAAATTACAAACTCATTAAGGGTAGAGAATGTGTTGTTCATTACTATTATCCCTAGGGTCTAGGATAATGCCTGGTACATGGTGAGTGCTCCATAAAAATGTCCTTAAATGAATGAATACTGAATGAATCAGTAAAGAAAACACAGCAAAAACTTACTGGGATAGAATTGAAACTAGATTTTTTTGCATCACTAATAATTCTCAGATTTGTCTACTATCTATCAAAGTATAACATTAATCTTTGGCGTCAAGATACTTCCATTAGATGATTAATCCAACACGTCATTCAGTAGCACCTTGTGAATTGTTCTTGACATTAAAGTTGAGCATTTCATTGTCTCTATTTTATTACAGGGGTAAAGCAGCAAAGTTTTAATTATAATAAGTATCTACTAGACGCTTAGCTTTATTTGGGGGTATTACTCATTTTTTCATACCTCTTGCCCCATTCTGCAGAATTCAGTGCAATTCTCTCCTTATTACTGACAGCTCCCTCCTGCCCCCAATTTGTTTTAAGGTGATGAGAATTAAAGAAAGAAAGAAGATAGAATTTGTTAACAATGCTAAGGCACCCCATCTGCTATTACTTTAAGAGTGACTGCCTTTCTTTACTCTTTCTTTGAAAAGAGTAAGAATTAGACAAAGGTTACAGAACAAGGGCAAAGCGACCTAGTATAGAGAGTTGGACAGTGATTATAGATTTAGCAACTTTTCAGACAGGAGGACAGAATGAGTTTTAAGACCCAGGACAAGAGAAATCCCTTTGGATTTCAATCTTTTTAACTAACTCCTTCCAGGTTTCTGAACAGTGTACTGGTCTCAGCATAGCTAGGGCATGACAGCACTGTTATAGCACCTGTGTATATATTTACAAAGACCAAGATCATTTCTGTATTTAGAATCTGCTGGCTTAAGATAAAAGAAGTTACACTTTTTATGCACTAATGTTCTTATTATTATATCTGCTCCCAAGAAAGGGGAACACTTTTAATACAAAAGGATTAGTCTAATAGAGCCAAATCTTCTTACTCTAAGAACTGCCAGAATTTAGTCTGCTCTGACAAAGAATTTATTTTATACAATAAACTACCATATTTTCTTCACTTCCTTAAAACTATGAAAATGTGTGACAATTTGTGCTTATGACCAAATTAGTGCCAAAATTGTTTCTTGCTATAGACAGATACTTGAGTTCTGTTTGAGCAAAGCCCATCAAAGACAAATTCTGGTAAATTTCAGTTCTGTAAATACTCTTTTGCACATAACAGCTAAATCTATAGCTTTTCCATGAAGCTGCTAAGGTTTATTGAATATATAATGCTAACTTTACCATGGTTCTAAGTAAGCATTCACGTCAAAAACAAGGGGAAAGACTAAGGGGTCAAAAACAACATATTATTAAGATACTTTCAAGATATCATCTTTCCAAGGACAAATGCATTGAGACAACAGTCTCTTAATATTTTGAGTGCTTATCATAAATATTTAAAGGTATAAGGATAGTTTAAAACAAACAATTTAAGTTAAAGTTTAAATATAATTTCAGTATTTGTAGTATGGGTTACAATAGGTGACTAACACATAACATACATTTATTTATTTTCAATGTCAGTTTTCCTTATTAAAATATTGACATAATGTTCTAAAACATATGGTCTCTTATGCAGCTAAAGCTACAGTACATAAAAGTTATTTTCCAGCTCAATTAAAATTAAGAAGAATTCAGAAGGTGCTAAAGTGTTAATTTGACTCTGGCCTCACTGAAATCTCATATAGGAAACTCACATACAGCACTGTATAGCTTGCCAGTGTCATCAGTGTCAATCTATGGCTAACACTAGTTTCCTGACACTATTTGGGTAGAAAGTTTGTCCATCAACATCTGCTATAAACTGCAAAGCTCTTAGAATGACATAATTTCATGTGGTTTGACAAATCCTGGTTTATACCTAAGTGGCTTTGCTGTGCCTCATCTGCAAATATAAGCATAAAAATTCATGGACACAGTTGAAAAAGGTTTAGGTGGGGGGAAACCACAGGCAATGAAAGCCACCCTTGTTCTGCCTGAGGATGGTGTGCATGGACATGCTCTGCACAAATTTATTAGCTGCAACACATCTCCACAGAAACTTTGCAAGTCAAATTTTTTTCTGTTTTCTAAACCATGATTGTGTTGCTAGTAATCTTTGACAACTAGTGAAAAATAGTGATTGATTTTATTAATTAATGTTTTATATGGACCATATTTCTACCTAATTCTAGAACTGATAACAAGAAGCATGTCTGATTGTAAATATTGGTTTAAGAATTCTAATAATGGTTTTGATTTATTAATGCATTGGTCTACACGTGTCAGAGGGAGCTTTCTGCACGCCTCGGTGGGAATCTCCTTGATTTGTTGAATGTGAAAACAGGCATGTAAATTATTGCTGTCCTGTACATCCTTTAATGTCTTGGGTGGGGGTGGAGGCTGTGGTTTTTGCTGGCCCTAAATGAATCAGGCCTTTCTATATAACTTAATTATTGTCCAAACCAAACACTTATACTGTGATTTAGTTGGGATAAAGCCAAGACTTGTAGCTTCCACATACAACAGTCTTGACAAATTCACGTGAAGCTTTATTTTTTACGGCACCATCACTGGGTAAGGATACCAGTTTTATTTAGACATTCCGATTGTATGCACAGTGAGCAAGGGCTGTGTCCCAGGGCGCTGTGCCAAGACTAATTACATTTGCAAATTCATTTGACTTTCTCTTCTTCCCTTTTTTGCTGTAGTAGAAAATAAATAAATAAAAGCAGACATACCATAGTAAGTTCATTAGGCAATGAGGTTGTCAAACTACATTTGGCAACATTTGAATACAGTGAAAAAATAATGTACTCTCTATATGTTCCCACAAATGAGGATATAAACTTCCATAGCAATTTCTGAAATTTCTACAAAAGAAAGCATATAGCATGACAGAAACCTCTTTGGAACTATTGAGAAGGAAAAAAAATAATAATAATGATAACTTTTCACAAGAAGACCTGGTCATTTTAATCCAGGATGAATAGATAATCTCTCATTGAAAACAAATGTGTAAGTTCCTGAGTTCCATTTACAAATAAGACTACTGAACTATTTTACAATTGACCTGAAAATGCTGTTAGGTAAAATACCTATAAAAGTAAAAATAATTTTTATTGTGAGGGTTTGATTTTGATTGTTATTGCAGCATCCTGCAATAACAATCAAATTCATTTCTGAAATGAATTGTAGATATTTACAAATAAAAAATTATATTTACATTTATACAAATCTTGATGGTTCCAGAGAAAAATGTGAAGTATGGCCCATATGATTTTATGGTTGGTATTGCCACATATTGTGCATATCTTCCCTTGGGTATGAGGAAGTCCCAGCCCTCAGCCCTCATAGAGCCTGCCTTGGCTGAGGCTGCTGGCTCAGGATCATGCCCCATGATTGGCCTATCTCCAGTGAGTAAATAAAGGTGAGTACAAATGACTATTCCTGGGGCCGGGTTGTGGCTCAGTGGTAAAGTGCTTGCCTAGTGCCTGGTATGCATGAGGCACTAGGTTTGCTCCCTGGCACTACATAAAAAATAAACAAATAAAATAAAGGTATTGTGTCCATCTACAACTAAATATATATATAAAACAAACTATTCAAACTATTCCCCTTGCCCAACCCAGAATAACCCTGAGGGAGGAACTTCAGAATTAATTATAGGGTATGCTGAGGCTGCCTTTAAAACTGTATGGAGCTCATGTTCTCTTTCTGCCTAATCCAAAGCCTAAAAGAGATACAAAGATTGGAAGAAGTTACCATAAAATAATAATTGTGATTTATTTCCTGATGATAGGTTTATGAGTATTGAAGTTTGTTCATTAAACTTGTATTAATTTCTCATTTTTCTGTAATCACCATTATTTTATAATCAGATAGAAAAGTAAGTGGTGATGATAGATGGATTGTTTCAGGGGTACTGTATGAAATGAGATTAGTGAGCCAATAATGAACCCCAGAAAGCATTCAAGTTCAAGAAGCCTATTTAGAAAGAATGGAAAGAGTAGCTCAGGGAAGAGGCAGTAGCTACACTAGGAAAATAATTAAAGCAGTGTGCTTTCATGGAATCCCAGAGTGCCCAGGGTTTCAAGGAAAGCATTTCCTTAGGCAAAAGCAGTTTCAGAGAAACAAAACAGAAGCAAAATGGCTGTGGATTGAGGCACTGCAACTTTGAAAACCCAGTGCTATCAACCTTAATGGAATAGGGCCCTACCTTTTTGTTTTAGATCAGATTCCCCTAAGAGTATACTGGGAGAAAATTCTATTGCAAGAGGTTTACTTGGAGAAGTTAGGGTAGTGGAGGAAACCAAAGTAGTGATGATCTGTCAATCAAATTAGTGGTGTGGACAACTGGAGTTTACTAGGAACGTCTGAGAGAGTACAAGAGATGCACTGGGATTAGAGTCTGTCATTGTTTAAGGGTTACAATAAAAGTGTTAATTCCCCTGTTACCAGCTTGCTGTATAAGTGTGACTCTGTGTGTGTGTGTGTGTGTGTGTGTGTGTGTATGTGTGTGTGTGTGTGTTTGGAGAGAGGGGTGTTGAGCTGGTTTCAGTGGCCAGAGAGCCCTCATGCAAAGAATGGAAACAGTGAAAATTATCGTGGTTATGGGCAGAACAGCCAAAGCTCCTGCTCTTCTTTATAAACTAAATGATCCATTTCCAGGCATATGCCTAACAAAAATGCAAACATGTGTGTACTAGAGACGTGTCCCAGTAGATGCTGTGAGCAGCATTAATTTTAATAGCTTCAAACTGGGAGAAACACAATGCCCAGGGTATTAGTCTCCATAAAGTAGAATGTAAGCAATGAGAATGAATGAATTGATGTCACCTGCAGCAACATGGAGGAAATGCACTAGTTAGACACAGAAAGAGAAATATAAGAAAAAAGGAGAAAACAGGTTTTAGGACTACATTCATGTGAAATCAGAATCAGGCAAAACCCATTTGTAGTGCTGTGGGAGAGAATAATAGGTGTTATCTTAGGAACAGGTGGTGTGTGTAAGGACTGGACACCAGGTAACCTTCTGCAGTATGTGGACTGTTCTAGAATGTGTCCTCTTTGTGAACATGTATTGAGATACATGCTTATGGTTACTGGTCTTTCTATGTGTATGTTATCCACCATTACAGAGTTTATTTTTACAAGTAAAAGCATAAGCCATTTAAGACCTAACAGCAACACAGATTTCACATTTCTGGAGAGACTGAATGCTGCACCCATTCACTGCATTTTTAAGCACTGGTAGGTGCCAGAGACTTTAGTGCCTCTGTCTGGGATTAGATGGGAATACTCTGGAGAAATGACTAGGACATGCCAAATGTTAAATCTTCATTATCATATGTTCCCTTTTTACAAGTTCCTAACTTCAGCTCTATTTTTATATTTCCTTTAACAGTTCCATAGTTCTGAGCAACCATGGATGGTTTTTGTGAAATCTATCTCATTATGAGACCAAAAGAAAATGTCTTTGTTTCTTCTGATCCATTCTTGTCTTAGGGATCCATTGTGCAAATGACATCCCCTGCAAAAGGTTTCCTAAATGTATTAAACCTTTGCTGAGATACTGACCTCTAGGCAGGTGAAACTGCACTTTTCCATAGTTTTACAGATGCTTAATTTATGTTTTGTCCATTATCTTTAAAAAATATATGCCCTTCATTTTTCTTCCAAAACCAACCCCTACACAGGGGTTCAAATATAAATGGAGATAGAGCTTAAGTATTTTTAGAAATGTAGTCAAATCCAATAGGAGCTGCTTTAGAAATGAGAATTGCATTGCCAGAAGCCAGATGTTGTAAGAAAAAAAGCATTGGTATGTAGCATGATATCCTGCCAGAGGTTTCAGTTGTGATTTTTCTCTTTTCAGAGAGAGAGGTAGTGGAAAAACCTCTTTAGAACTAGTAAAGGTAGCCTTTGATCACACTCTCCAACTCCTGAGTTTAAGGAGTGATTTGGAATAGTTACACAAAGAACTGTCAATCATTCTAAGGTCAAGTACAAATTCCTATATTCTTTCCAGAGGAGAATTTAATAATAAACAAAGAGAGGTATAAAAAAAGGAACACCGGCCAGACACAGCGGCTCACGCTGTAATCTTAACTACTTGGGAGGTTGGGAGGCTGAGGCAGGTAAGCCTGGGCAACTGAGTGAGACGCTGTCACAAAAAATAAAAAGGAGTGGGATGTGGCTCAGTGGTAGAATGGAACTACATTCAATCCCCAGCACCAAAAAAAAAGTGGTTGATAGTGGGCAAGGTAAGTGAGATACAGCCAGCCACATATGATGGAAGTCTAGTTGGAATCAACAGTTTAGTGTGCAATCACAGAACAAGGAAAGGATACATAAAAAATTCTTTGTGTTTAACCAAGAAGAAGGTTAAGCATTTAAAATTTTGAATGCAGAATCACATCGGTATTTGGGGTAAAAATGGGAGTTCATAACCCACTTGAATCTAATGTATGAAATATGATATGTCAAGAGCTTTGTAATGTTTTGAACAACCAATAAAAATATATTTTAAAAAATGTAAAATTTTGATGTTAGTTAAGGAAACCTGTATGAAAATGCTTGGCATTTGATTTTGCACAAATCTATCTAAGGGCAAAAATGTTTTTGTGATAGATAGTTTATGATTTGTGTCTCAATATGCTTTGCAATAGAGGAGATATTTAGACATTTATAAAACATGAATAAGTTGTAAAGTAATCTGGGACAAGTGGCCCAATAAAATTTTTTTCCACTGGGCTATGCTGGGTGTTGCCAACTCCTGAGAAGAAGTTAGGAAAACAGATAAAACTGCCATAATTATCCCCTTAAGCTTAATGGCTTCCTCATATTGACTAAACTTAAGACAAATTTCACCCTGACTATAAACCCTTGACCATGTCTCCCATCTTAGAGCATCTCCTTTAGAAAAATTTGCAGATTGTAAATATTTTCTCTGCTCCTTTGATATAAATTTTCTACAAATTAGTAATATCATTCTAAATGACCATTCATTTGCAATGTAATCATCAAGAAAAATAGCAAGACTATCTTATAGACTTGTGAGAGGGCAGAAACCTAATTTTTATAAGTACACATTAGCAAACACAGATGGCATAGCTGCATAGTATGTTAGCTTTCTGCTGCTGTGACAATATACCTGAGATAAACAACTTAAAATGTGAAAAGGTTTATTTTGGTTCATACTTGTCTATGGTCACTTCTCTCTCTTGTTTCTAGGCCTGTGATAGGGCAGAACATCATATGAGGAGTATATGGTAAGCAAGAGGGGACAGCAGGGACAAGATATAGCTTCAGGAACCCACTCCCTCAAATCAGCTTCATCTCTTTTTCTACCACCACCCAATAGATCCATTAAATTCTGAATCCAACAACAAATTAATCCATCAATAAGATTAGAGCTTTTATTATCCAATCACCTTCCAAAGGCTCCACTACTGAACTCTGCTGCCTTGGGGACCAACCCTTCAACAAAGAAGCTGTTGGGGGACATTCCAAATGCAAACCATGACACACAATCTCCCTGTGATGCCCTTCAACACTTTGTGTTCCAGGGGAGCTGACTTCAATCTTTCTCTTGAATAGTCTTGAATAGACTTGCTTCAGCTTTGACTTGTCTAGCTATAATTTTTCTTTTACAAACCCTTTAAAAATGTTTCTTTAAACATGACTGCATTTGCAGAAGGCAAAGGTTCTGTGAATTATGCAGATGCCGTGTATGCTGACATTGCAATACAGCACACACCCCACCTGCTGCCTCTTCAGGATCAAAGCTCCTTGAAATGTTAAGCAACCCCTGTAGTTTCAAGGAAAGAATTTCCTAAATATTTGGCCAGGTATCTGACCAGAGTGAATACTTCTAATCGCAAAACAAACAAAAGGTTCCTACATGTATAAAACTGGGGAAGGTGAAGAGCTAATGCTTCCAAGACTTTTAACTTGTCTAAATGAACCAGTTTCAGAAGTGGGTTCTTGTAGCCAACCCAAACTTCTTCCCTCTTGGCACTAGTGTTAATTGCCTGCCCTTCTGATCCCATCTTTTATGTCTGTAGACAGAAGCTAGTCTCCAACCGCACCTTTGCTTCTCTCATAATTTAGGGTTCACACTCAATCTATTCCTCACCCATGTTAGAAACCCCAAAATATTTCTCCCACTCTAAGATAGAGCATAGAGATGGGGCTTATTTTGTTCACAGTGCCATGTAATAGGCACTTGATGAATATTTATTAAATAAATAAATGAACTTAATAGTTGGATATGCTCACAATGTTCCCCCCTATGGCTCTGACACTGGCAAACATTAATGTCAATTCTCTAATTTCTTCCATTGTTTAAAGCATTTCAGGTTAGAAATGTACTTCCTGGGGTTAACATGAACTATCATAACTGCACTTAAACAAGAGGCTATTTGCTTGATTTATCTTTTGAGCAGAAGGTGGGGATGTGTTTCAAGCCATCTATTGTCTCTTCCTCCCTAGTTCATTGTAGTTAAAGGCCAAGCTAAGGAAAAAACAAAACAAAACAAAACAAAAGACTCTTTAAAGATTGATGACACAACTTCTATCTGTAAAAGAGGGAAAGTTAATGAACCCAAGCTAGGACTGAACCAGTGGTGACCAATGAACCTTTAGCAGAATAAGCATTAAAAACATGCAGCCTACTCATGTCTTCATACCTGTACTTAAACTATGTATACAACCAGTGATAGGAAAAATTGTGTCCTGAAGGTGTAATAAGAATTGTAATGAATTTCACTGTCATATATATTTAAAAAAATGTAAATTTATATAGGGCCAAGACTCTAGATTTTTCTTATTATTGATAATATTATTATATAAAATACATGTACCACATGAAATCCCCCTAAGTCAAGATATGCTATGTTCCATTGTTACACCAGCCAGACTGTTAACTAGGAGGATCAAAATGCTCCCCTGCCATGGATAAATAACAGCAGGCATTGTTTGCACATAACAAGAAATCTACAGGGAAGCACATAACCCAGTGTCGCTTTAATGGCTCAGTGATGTCACCACAGACTTAAATATTCTGTCTTCTCTGCCTTTCTTGGTATGTTGACTTTGTCCTTCTCCCTTCTTGTGACAAGATGGCTTCTTCTCTTGGTAACACAGGCAGGAAGAAGGGAGAGGCAGAGAGGGAATGATGCAAGCTAGTCATATCTATCCATTTTAATTCCTTTCTTCTGGATGTCACCTAGAGCATCCCATTGGCTAATCACAGGCCAAGTGGTAGGAGAACAACCCGAGTGGGTGAGCTAATCCTGGTCTATTTCCTGAGGCTTTGTGAAAATCCTACCACCCTGAGGTCAAGGACCTCTACCACCAGAAAAACTCTGGAAGTTTTTAGAAGAAGAGAAAAATGCGACTGGGGTGTTTGGACATGGTTTAAGCATTAGCTGTGGTCTACTACAGTTTTTCTTTTCAGACCAATTTAAATTTAAATTTATTAGGAATTCATTATATGTCAGATACTGTATACTTTACATGAGTTAACTTATTTAATGCACCCAACAAATACATGAAACAGGTATTCCTTATTATTTCCATTTTACAGATGAGAAACTTAAGCTGCAAAAGTTCTCGTAATGTAGTCAAAATCTTACTGCTAAATACTACAGTGATGCAGCCACATCAATGTTTATAGCAGCTCAATTCACAATTCCATAGATAAACTATGGAACCAACCTAGATGCCCTTCAACAGATTAATGGACAAAGAATATGTGATGCACATACACAATGGAATATTACTTAGCCTTACAGAAGAATGAAATTATAGCATTTGCAAGTAAATGGATGAAACTAGAGAATATCATGCTAAGTGAAATAAGCCCATACCCCCAAAACCAAAAGCTGAATATTTGCTTTGATAAGCAGATGCTGACTCATAGTGGGGTGGGGGGTAGGAAAGAATGAACTTTGGTTTGTGTAGAGGGGAGTGAGGCTGTGGGGATAGAAAGGATGGTAGAATGAGACAGACATTATTACCCAATATACCTGCATGATTACACTACTGGAGTGACTCTGCACCATGTACAACCAGAGGATTGAGAAGTTGTGCACCATTTGTGTACAATATGTCAAAATGCATTCTGCTGGAAAATAAATAAATAGATAATAAAAAAAAATATTGCTGCTAAAAAGAACCTGGCCTTGAACCCTAGCACTTCAGACTACACTCTTCCAGATTGACTAATCTCCTAAATGCTATTTGTAGCTTAATACAACAGGTATAATTGCTAAGGTGGTTTTCTGTTACATAATTTTAGAAGGTTTATTGGCTGCCAAACTGATTTTGGTTTCTGACGCATCTAATGGGGATTTTTTAAATGAAAGTTTCTTTCTCATTAGTTTCAGTGTTGAATCCTGTATCCAACATATAACTGTTGATTTAAATTGAATTCTTCAAACTTTGATGGGTTACCCACTATGTGATAGAAACCACAAAACAGATATGGATAATACAAATATCCTAGTGAAGTATATAGGCTCATAAACAAATAATTATAAAAATGACATGACAGATGTTGTCATAACTAAATGTACAGTTGCATAAACTCAGGCTTACAGATTGGCCTAAGGCTCACTCTGAGAGACCAGTTTAACTCTGTAGGAAGGTGATAATTGAATCAATCTTTGAAAGAATAAATATCTGACACCCCTTGGAATGTGGAAAGATGATCAAGAGTGGAATGAGGAACCTTGATAAATTGGAGCTGTGACAGTTTTAGATAGTCACAGCTTTAAAGCATGGATGTATTGAGTTCCACTGTAAAATTTTTAAAAAATACAACTGGAAAAGGACCACAAAGCTTTCTTCACAGGAAAATTATCTAAATATAATCGCAATCAATATATCAAAACTTGGGTGCTGAAACCTACACCCTTAGAAGTTTAAAATTCTAAGCTTTGAATACTCAATGTGCAGCTTGGTGATCTACTTTTACTTAGCTTGCGAAAAGTGTTTGAGAACAAATGCATTATAAATTCACACAAATGTAATTGCTCTAGAGATGTACCAGATTTTGTAAACACCATGTTTGTTAGATCATTGAAACCTAATGCAATAAATAGAGATTAGATACATGGTAAACAAATACAACAACACATCAACTATGGAATCCACATGGGTGGGTATATGGGTGCCTGTGATAAAGTTCTTTTAAATTTCCTTTACATTTGATGTATTTCATATGAAAATACTGGGAAAGCAATGCAATCCCATATGTCCCCCCAGGAAGGCTGTGTATTAGCTGACATGTAGTTTACCCGTGTGACTTTTGCATTTGTGCAAATCTAATTGTTTTTCTGTATCTAGGCACTTGGCTCAATTTTAAACTAATTAAATAATCCAATCCCTTAGTCACAGTTATTGGTTCAAGTAAGAGCATGCAGATAAAGATAGGCTATTAAGATGTGAGTAAAGTTTGTTGACATCTTCAGGGAAGGGTTGTCCTCCCTCTTCTGAGAGAGTTTCTCAAAGGGTCTGGTCTTTCCCTAGGGTTGTAGAAGTCTATGCTGGTAGGAACTGTTGAGAACAATTTCATATCAAACACGGGGAAGCTGGCAGAAGGGACTTACTGCTGCCAGCATATAGCTGTTGAATCTAATCCTCCCTGAACCTGTTTTTCCAGTTAAACGTACAAAGAATTCCTCTTCTAATTAATCAGTATGCATTCCACTGAATAGATCTTTTTACACTTTTCCTATGTGAAATAAATGCAACACAGTATTCATAGTAAGGAGATAAAATAATGATGTTGAATTTTACAAGGAAATACATCAATATATATGTATTCCAACTCATTCACAAAGATCAGTCTTCAACTGTAAGAAATTTCCATACAGAAAATGGGTAATTCCAAGTGAATGTCAGAAACTGATGTTGATTATCAGTCAGTGCTTTGTAAACTTAAAGCATTGAACTTAGTCGTATTGTTTGAGAAATTTCTGGAAATGTCTTTTAGATAGCTATCACTGATGTTGAAAATAAAATAGATTATAACCACTTATTTCAGAGGGCTACAGAACTTAATTCTTGTCTACACAACCAAATGTATACATGTGACACACATTTGCATGTACACACATACACATACATGTATATGGTATAATAATGCAGTCATGTATCAATTAGGCAGTTTTGTCATACTGTGAACCTCATGGACGACGTGTACTCAACATTATTAGACCTACTGGTATAACCCATGACACATGGAGCGATAGCCTGTTGCTCCTGTGGCTGGGATGAGGACACACCACAAGATAAAATCAAGCACCAGAGAACATGTCAGAAGCAAGAGGCAGAAATGCTAGATGCGAGGCAGCTACAGACCTTGCACAGCATGAAGCTTTATGGTAAATTAAAAATCAATAGTAGAAGTAATAAACTGTAAAATAATGACCAAAACCACAGTATAGTAAATACAAAAACTGGTGACATAGTCGTTTTTATCATTAGCAAGTATTATGTTCTGTACATAATTGCATTTCCTATACTCTCACGTGCCTGTTGGTGTATTTAAACCAGCATCAACACAAACATGTAAGTAATAATGTTGTGCTAGGACATTGCAGTGTTTGTGATATCACTAGGTGACAGGGATTTCCTACCTTTATTATAAATCTTGTGGGACCACTGTCATATAAAGGCTGTCATTGACCAAAATATGGTTATATGGTACATGACTCCACGTGTGTGAGTGTGTGTGTGTGTGTGTGTGTGTGTGTGTGTGTGTGTATGTGTGTGTGTGCAAGATTAGGCTGCTAAGACTGTCTTAACAAAAGTACCCCAGACAGACTGGATAGTTTAAAACAGAAATTTATTTTCACAGAGTTCTGGAAGTAGAAATCCAAGATCAAGCTATTGAAAGGTTGGTTTGTGGTGAAACCAGCTTTCAGGCAGCTGTCTCAGGTCCCTAAGTCCTCACGCAGGCTTTCCTCTGTGTGTGCAAAAGGAGAAAGAGCAATCTCTGGTGTTTTTCCCTCTTCTTGAAAGAACACTGGTCCTGTTGGATTAGGGTTTTACCCCACATGACCTCATTTAACTTATATTTTTAAGGGCACCATCTCCAAATATGGTCATATTGGATAGGAATTCAACATATAAATTTTGGTGGGGTGAAATTCAATCCATAACATGTGCATATTAACACATGCATGCATATGCATGCACGTGTGAGCATGAGTGCATGCTCGCATGCTCGCACGCACACACACACACACACACACACACACACACTTAGATTTCTATCCTCAGCCTTGGGAAATGTGTGACATTTGAAGTGAAACCTTGCAAAAGACAAGTGAACCTTGTGAATGCTTATTTCTCTATGTGCTCCTTCTCCCCACTCCACATCCACACCAGGAAAACAACTGAAAAACGCTTAATAGGCAATCATTGCATCATAGATTGCATTGCCAGATACAGCAAGAAAAAGATATAGGCTGTCACTTAAATTTTACT
The DNA here is from genome assembly GCF_045843805.1 of Urocitellus parryii. Lineage (NCBI taxonomy): Eukaryota > Metazoa > Chordata > Mammalia > Rodentia > Sciuridae > Urocitellus > Urocitellus parryii. The sequence continues at coordinate 1,091,306 of NW_027553586.1, forward strand.
TTAAAATAAACAAATGTTCTAGGGTGTATACTTATGCTAACAAACTATTTATTGCTTATCTGAAATTCAAATGTAACTAGGAGTCCTGAAAACTGGCAACTCTAGTCATGAATTGAAGTGGGGGGTTGTGGCTATTGTTAGAAGAGTGTTATGTGTATGTGTGTATACACACACACACACACACACACACGCATGCACACAGGGAAGGGATGTCCTTCCTCTTCTGAGGGAGTTTCTGAAGGGGCCTGGTCTTTCTCTGGGGTTGTAGATATGTGTGTGTGTGTGTGTGTGTGTGTGTGTGTGTGTATATATATATATATATATATATATATATATATATATATATATATATATATATCATCTTCATGCTGAGGAGTAAGTGCGATTTTTTTTATCTTACATAACCTTCTACAGTGTGTGTCCTGGCTCATTCTAGTTGAGACTGTTGCTGAGTATAGAGCATTACATTCCTGTTTCATGTTTAATTTCATCAATGTCAAAGGATGTTTTCAGTGTGGCTTCAGATGGATGGCTGTGTGACAGGATGTGAACACCAGCCAAGATAAAACACAGGTTTTGCTTTTAATAAATATCTACCTCACGGAAACATCTTGACAGCAACACACACTCAGTGCAGAGGGCCACATCTGTGTGCTGCAATGGCAGTTGATGTCTTTGCATGGTTGATTTTCAATCAAGATTGTGATAAAATTAAATTGCCCCCTCTACAATATCATGAAGTTCTTATCCTTAGGAACTAAGAATACACCCACATTTCAAAATAGGATCTTTGCAGGTTGATTAGTTATCTTGAGATGAAGTCATACTAGAGATGGGTGGGACCCTGATCAAATGTGACTGGTGTCTATGCAAGAAAAAATCAGAGTCACACAGGAAGGATGCCTCGTGACGACACAGAGAACGGGTGAGAGTAAGAAAGTTGTAAGCCAAATAGGCCAAAGATTAGTGTAGAAACACTAGAAGCTAGGAAGAGGTAAGAAGGATTCCCTTTCTTTTAGAGAGAACAAGTTGTACTGATGCCTCAATTTGGGACTTCCAGCCTCCTGAAATCTGAAACATGCAATTTGTGGGACTTCATTACTGTAGACCTAGGACACTAATGCAGATTGCTTAGATCATGTACTATTGCTATCAGAAGGAGAATAAAACTGAATCACCAAAAGGTGAGCAAGGTTTAAGCATACCTTGAGACCTACCAGAAAGGCTTGGAAGAGCATCATCACTTAGGACAAGACGTCTGACCCTCAAAGGACACCTTAACTTCTAAAAGCTCAGAACTTCTTTAAAAAATAATGTCTATAGAAAGAAAAAAAATTCATTTCCTTGATGGCACTCCTTATTTCATTTTATGACAACAATTCCAATGAGAAGTGCGAAAAGCTTTTTATTGTCATATCAGATTTACATGGTAAAATTTAATGTACTTCTTGTCAGCTTTAAACACTGGAAATATCAATAAAATGTCAAAATATATTTGACTTCAAACCCAAGTGGTTATAAAAATGCAATACAAATTTACAATCATTTAGTCTTCCCCTTTTCCCACAATAAAATCCCATTTTATTCTTTATGGGAAGCTAAAGTTATTTTGCTCAAAGCTGGTAATTTGTTAGGGCTTACATCAGATCTGAAGTGTGTTTCTCTTAGAAATCAATGGTAGGCCTGGAATTAGGACCAAACTTTTTAATTATGGCTTTGAAGTACTGTAATTGTGGTTTTTAATGCCTTGTACTTCTGCTTGAAGGATTATATGAGTTTGTTCAAAGTTCTGGAAGCAATAAAATTAATTTTTTGGACAATGAGCTACCAAAGGATACTGGTGATGCTAATTGGAGTGTACAGCATAATATCTCTTAATGTGTTTTGTGATCTATCTTACACAATGAACATCTTGCCCAGGGTGTCAGCAGGAGCTGCATCAAAGGAACATTTGTCAGCCTTCTGTTCAAATACTGTATTTGTTTCCCTTCCCTTTCCTGGGTTCCTGGTATGGAAGCAATTTATTCTCTCTTGGATGAAAGATTCAATGGCATGGAGCTGATGCTACTCTTCTCTGTTTATGAGGATTTGAGGCTAAGCCTGTTCTAAAGATTGGGGTGTTTAGGCAATGTGCATTTCAGTGGTCAGGAACTTGGGTCTTCCTTTCAAGTGAGCACAGCTGAATGTGCCAGAGTCACCCCTGCGAGTGTCAGGGAAGCAGAAAAATCTCAACAGCAGAAGAGAGAGAAAGCTGTTGGAGCAAACCCGGAGAGGTCCAGGGAAGCTTCTATTCTGGTGCCTTTTCTTGGACTCCCTTAAAAAGCATTTCAGTATTATTTAATGATATTCAGATCTCTAGATCATAAATTTCTTGGAGGTAAAGACTTAAAAACAAAGCCAGATTCTCTTTCTTTTCCATGTTCTTTCATCCTGCCTATTTGTGTGTTTGTTTATTTCAGTTTTATACTTATATCCTTCCAATACCAATAGACTATGTATTCATCGTCTTTCTCTGCAAAATTAACTGTCTAGGTGATCTGGAAATTTTCATTTTCTACCTGGTGATTAATTTTTATTGATTGATACTGTTACCTCTTATTCAAGTAGACCTTTATATTGTGTGTATGTGTGTGCATGTGTGTGTGTGTGTGTGTGTGTGTGTGTGTGTGTGTGTGTAAATACACATGGTGCTGGGGATCTACAAGTAGTTCTTTTAACTGTAGGTCACAAAATTAAGATGAATTTTATCCATCAACAGTAAATCTCAAACTTGAGAAACGAGTTTATAAAATTTTTCTAGTTGTGGTATTTGGTTGGAGTGAGCAATTAGACCCTTAGGGAAACTCCAATGTTTCTCTCTCTCTCTCTCTCTCTCTCTCTCTCTCTCTCTCTCTCTTTTCTTTCTTCACATCATCACTGCCCTTAGTCATCAGCGTCCTCACTCCATCTCCTCTCCTTCAATCAGTGGCTGAACCTCATTATTCATGAAGAAAAGAGAAGCCAATGGAGGAGACATTTTTTTTTCTTCTTGTGCCTAGAAGTTGTATCCTGGTAGACTTTAGATCATTTTTCTTAGAAGATGATCTAGATTATCAATTACTTCAGATGATTCCCTTTCCCATAATCTTAACCACTTTATTTCTAATGATTCACCAACATTCATATTTCTTTACCTATCATGTAATTTTTTTTAATGGTAGAGATGATAATTCCCCTCCCCTCCCAGCTAAAGAGCCACTTCCTCATCTCTGCAAACTGTGAACATTGCAGGTTCCATGGGATTGAGGAGTTAAAGAGCCAGATGGAATTACAACTGCTAACCAACTCCTCTTGAAATAAGAAGATTTTTCTAGATTATCCAGCTCACCAACTATCATCTAAAAGGGCTGTAAGAGTAGATGAGGAAGGTAGAGGAGAGGTCAGGGTAAAGTGCCTCAAGGACTCCACTTGAGTTTCTGGTGGTGAGCTGGAGGGAGCAGCCATGAGCCCAGGGATGAGGTCAGCATCTAGCAGCTGGAAGAGGCAGGAAGAGAGACAGCCCAGAGCCTGCAGGAAGCAATGCAGCCCTGGAGAGACCTTGATTTTAGCTTTATAAGATCCAGTCAGATGTCTGTCCTATAGAACTGTAATGCAGTAAAAGTGTGTTGTTTAAACTAGTGGTAATTTGTTAGTTTAAGTTTTTGGCAATTTGTCATGCCAGCAACTGAAAGCTAATCAACCATCAAACCAACAAACCACTGAATAGGACCCCTATAGCTCAGGGGTAAAAAAAAGTCATGAAATGGGATGGCATCAAATTAAAAAGCTTCTGCACAGCAAAGGAAACAATTATCGGAGTGAAGAGACAACAATTATTTACTCACCCCATTCTAATTATGGACTTTTTCTCATATTTTTCACCTTTTAAAAATTGATCTCAGGACAAATTAAAATGTTGTGGTTCTCTTAAATAGTTTTGAAAACAGAACAGGTGTGTGTGTGTGTGTGTGCTGCATGCATATGTACACACATAGGCATGCTTAAGTGGTCTGTTTTTATTTGAATTTTCATTATTAAAAGATAGATGACATGAGAATGGGAGAATAACAGGATGAAGCAAGCTTTTCAGAAGAAAATATTTCAAAGCCTGTTTCTTAACTGATAGTGTCTTCCTCTGCTCATGATTCTGGGTGAGGAGCAACACACCTGAAAGGAAGCCACTACATCACAACTGGGGAATTTAACTCTCAAGGGTTACCCAAAAGGAAACTAAGAGACATTTTAAAAATATAACTATGCCAAATAAAATTTTTACCTAAAAATAAAGAATAGTTTTTATAGTATAAACACCTTAGAAAATAACAATATTGGTTAGTAAAGAATTGGGAAAAACCCACTGAGATTTATAAAAGCCATCAATTCTAGGTTTTAACAATAGATTTAAATGTTGATAGTCCATTTCCTTATGTACCACCTCTTTTTCCTGCAGTCTATTTTTTATGCATTTTTCTTCATCCTCCTTTTTCTCCTGAATCACTTTAGAAAACACAGAATTAAGTAATTGGGACTTGGAGACTTCACATGATCTCATCATTGTGCATGATGATCATATTCCAGAGCTAGATATATCATCAAACATTTCCAACTCTTACAACGCATTTATCAGAAAGGGTACATCTGCTTTTCAGGTGTGTGGCTCAAAACCTTTAAAAATTTCATTAATATTCAACAGCTGGTGCCACCTAGTGTCCGTCATCTCCATTCATCAGTGAAATGAAATACACAGCACTAGTCACAAACGAAGCAAGCCAAAACTACAAACAAACAAACAAACAAAAAATCCCCACGGTTTGGGAAGTCCAGTGGCTGATTTAAATTACACTATCTTCATTGAAAGAAAAACCTCTTTTGCAAGTAACTATGATAACAGGAGTGTGGGGCTAGCAGGAAGCTCACATTTTTCTCAAAGGAGACAATTCACAAAAGAGTCCTACTAAACAAGCAATGTAAAAGAGTTTCCCCCCCAGACATGAATTGTCACTTAAAATGTTTATAAAAAGTTGAGAAATGAAACTGACAGAATAAGATTCTTTTTTTAAACAATAGTTTAGATACAGCTGATTTTTGTCAACCAACCAAAATTAACCCTGTAAGATTTGGATGCAAAATTCTTTCCATTTGTGAGCTTCACAAAGATTAATCAAGTACTGCAACAGACTTTATAAGAGCATGTACAAATCTCAAAAGTATTAAAGGAAATAATCAGATTTCCTGAACCAATTATTAAAAGGGTTTGTGCTGCTAAAATTATACATCTAGAAAACTATTTTCTTTCCTGCTGTACATATGAATTATGAATGAAACATTCAACCATAGTCATGTATGCTTCAAGGTTAAAAACTACTCATCCAAATCCTTGACTATTTTGTAAAACATATGTTTGTAAGTAATTAGGATGAATATAAGCAGCAGAAATCATCCACCCATTTTTAACTGGTTCACTGATATTTAAATAAATGTTTTAACTCACTCTTTCTAAGAGGAATATGTAATTGAAAAACATGGACTAACAGGAAAAAAGTTACATAACAGCAGAAGTGTTCCTCAACCAGACTAACTGGGATATTACAAATGCTACAGAAAAGGCATAGCATACATGAACATCACCGTATATACAGAAAGGTCACATTAGATGTTCATATATAATAGTCTATTAACTTCTATAATTTAGGTACTGAGGCTACTGGGGAGAAAAGGCAGAGAGCTTAGAGATTCTGTATTATATAGTTAATAATTATGTTCCTCATACTTAGGAAAATCTATTTCCATATTATTTGACATGTGTTTAAGCATGTTAAAAACAGCTTTGTATATTTTTTTTTCTTGTTACCCTAGTGGTGATAAAAACTATTTCAGTATGCTCGGTCCAATATACACTCACTGACAGATCCCCATGCCAGTGTATGAGATAGTATATAGAAACGATTCATAGTTTGTACAAATAGCTTAAATTGTTCTCCTTATCACCAAAACTTTATTTTTGGAGCCAAATTCAGTCCATGCTCATGCCCCATTTGTTTCATAGTATTTATAAGTATAATATACTGATTGAAAGAAATATTGCAATAGAGAAAAGGGGTTCTAAAAATTGTATGCAAGCAAGAAAGAATTAAAGCAAAACTCATTAAGGTTCCAAATAAATAAATAAATAAATAAAGTGCTCCAATTTTCAATAATTTATAATTTTCCATTAACAGCTTTCAAAGCACTATCTGAAACTAGCTGATACAGAGAAATTAAGAGCAGTAATCAAGTGAGAAATGATAGACCAGTTGGGTCGACATCAACTTGGCAAAACGTGAATACAGTTCAATAGCTGAAACAGATGCTAGAGTTGTTGAAAAAACCTGCAGGAGATATTGATATATTTTCTTCATATAATGCAGAATGACTGAATAAATGTCAAAAGCTGGAACTTGATGAGGAGAAATGACTGACAGCCAAACTCCTTATAAAATAGAAACCAAGTGTAACAATTTTCAACCTCTCCAAACATTGTATACATTCTCATTTCTCTCAGTGTCTCAATATACCAATACATCAATCAGTTCTTACAAGTAAATTGCATATAACTGAGCTGGGGCAGATTTCCTCATAGATTCTACCCCCAACCCCCGTCATCATCTACTTGGAGAAACCTAGACTCTTGAGAAATACTTTATTTTAAAATCTTCTAACACTGATTTCTATCCCAGAAGTGTTTCTCTGAGGTTGGAGGCAAGCACACCCCCAAAAAAATCTAACTCAGCACAAGGTAATTTTAAAATCCATTCTGTAAAAGCAACACTGTTTGCAGAGTTTGAAGAGCTTGGCAACAAACCCCAGCTACCAACAGCTGCTTGTTCAAACATATGCTTTGTCATGGTCAGCTTCTAATTGTATTCATAATGTTGTAATAGCTTTAATAATCCTACCTTCCATGCCAGCTGTTTTTCCTGTCACTCCATCATGCCAATAAGTTGGCTGCTGTAACAAATCAAGATAGTGCAAAACAGCATCATTCTCCTGATTCTGTCATCTTCCTGAAAGCATTCTATTACTGCCGACTGCTGGGAACCAGAAAGCCTATTTGAATTCCAACAGCTCCCCTTTCGCATGATTCAAGTTAGGTTAGGTGGGCATGCCTAACATGATTCTCTCAGTCATTTATTATGCAGCTGCTACAACATCAGTGTGTAACCACTCTGACTATCTGATACGTCAGTCGAACAAAACCTCCACCTCGCAGCAAACACATGAGCCAGAGCAGCGTTCTGCATTTAACGAGCATTCTTCCTGCCTAAAAACAGTAGATCTGCAAATCTCTTTCAGCATCTACTCGCTTCTCTGTACAGATGCAAAGCCTTTGGATTAGATTCTTTTCCTAACTATTCTAAGGGTAGAGTTCCTTGCCATGCATCATATTATTCACAGTAAAATTGTGGCTGATTTTAACTTATTTTTCCAATCCTTTAAGGGCAAAAGTCTCTCTTCTGATTATACTTTTGAAATCAGGACGCTGAGCCCTCAGCTCCACATCTCTGTTTTATATAGCATGCATTTTCTCAAATAGAATTTGTCTCTTGTGATTCTGTGGGAATTTTTCAAATTAGAGAAATTTTCAGGAACATATTATGTATTTTTTCAATTGGAGACATTTAAATTCTGCCACTCCATGTGTTTTTCTCAAGGGTGGACTTTTTACTTGATGTTTTGACTTGAGAAGAGTGTTCTTTTCACAAAGTAAGAAAATGGATAAACTCAATCTCTTAAACAACTTGTCTACCAGATAAATAAATGTTGTTTCAGGAGAATGAATATTGTATTTACATAATACTGTTAATGAATCAGTATTGTCAAAAAAGAAATTATAATTGCCATCACTATTAATTTTATCTAAAGCTTCTAAGCCTGTCTCTCTTTTGTAGAACTAATATTTATGGTCAAAATTATATCACAGGAAAGTTTAAGTGTTTTATGGGAAAATACTTTGCAGGGAGAAGTGATCAAAATCTTAAGGATCTATCAGATGTTCAATTTGGCAGGGGAGCTATCCTCCATCATCACAAAAAAGCAAACAGCTTGTTAAGTAGCTACATTATGAAACTATAAAGAATATTTCATTTAGCATATGTGAGATATGCCAATGAGTATTATGAAATACTGTTTCTCTAAGGACTGTGTATTTCCGTGTGGACACATATATTTTAGTTATTCTAATGTCATTTAACTTTTTTTTTTTTTTGTAGATGGATAGCATGCCTTTATTTTATTTGCTTATTTTTATGTGGTACTAGGGATCAAACCCAGTGCCTCATACTTGCTAGGCAAGTTGTCTACCATGGAGCTACAGCCCCAGCCAGCCCCAGCCAGCCCCCATTTAACTTTTAAGTATCACACAAATATCTCCTATGTATAATAACATAAACAATAATTAGTAACAGTTTATTATGTTTTATTTAAAAATGATTTGAATTAAGCAGAAATACAATTGGAGTCCATTTGAACCTATCAAATTTACTTTAAAATATTATACATTCATTTCACAAAACAATTCTGAAAACACTGGTTTGTCAATTACTATTATTTCTCTAATACAAAGTCACTTTTGTGGTTGCATATCTTTCCAAGAGATTGAAAATGGCATGAACAAATACTACATGGAATTTTCTACTCTTGGGTTCTGCTTATCACTCCAACTTTAACTTTTGCCTCTCTTTCCCTTCACACTTTGCTCCAGCCCCCCAAAATGTTTTGTTATTCAAAAATAATGTGGGGCTGGGGATGTGGCTCAAGTGGTAACGTGCTCACCTGGCATGCACAGGGCGCTGGGTTCAATCCTCAGCATCACATAAAAATAAAAAAAAAATAAAAATAAAGATGTTGTGTCCACCAAAAACTGGAAAATAAATATTAAAAAATTATCTCTCTCTCTCTTCTCTCTCTTTCTCTCTTTAAAAAATAATGTGTACCTTCCTCTTTCAGAGGTATTAAATACTGTTTCACCTATCCCTAGCATGCCACCACCTTTAAACTTTAATTTTAATAAATTGTATATATATTTAAGATGTACAGCATGACACTTTAATACACACATAGTTCAATGATTCCAGTAATATGGCTAATTAATATACTTAACTCCTCATTTGGTTACCTTATATTTGTGTTTGCTTACAATGCTTAATATCTATTTTATCTGCAAATTTCAAACACAGTTTTAATTTTAGTTCTTAACCTGCACATTAGATATCTAGAATTTATCTGCTTGAATGACTACAATTGTGTTCCCTTTATCCCTATTCTACCACTGCACGAGTTAGCATCATTCTACTCCCTGTTTCTGTGAATGTGACTATAAGTGAGCCATCAAATAGTATTTTTCTGTGTCTGGATTACTTCATTATACACACACACACGAAGAAATTGTGATTTTTATTGATTCATCCATCAATATATAGTTAGATTTTTCTTTATCTTGGCTATTGTAAATAATGCTACAAGAATATGAGCAAATAAATACCTCTTTGAGAACTGATTTCACTTCCTTTGGATATATATCTAGAAGAGGGCTTGCTGGATCCTATAATTGTTGTATTTAGAATTATTTAAGAGCCTTCATACTATTTTCTTTTTCTTTCTTTTTTTTTTTTTTTTTTTTTTTTGCTGAGGCTGGCCTTGAATTCGTGATGCTCTTGCATCAGCCTCTTTTTTTTATTGTTGTTCGTTCAAAACATTACATAGTTCTTAATATATCATATTTCTCAGTTTGATTCAAGTGGGTTATGAACTCCCATTTTTACCCCATATACAGATTGCTGTATCACATCAGTTACACTTCCCTTGATTTACATATTGCCTTTCTAGTGTCTGATGTATTCTGCTGCTTATCCCATTCTCTACTATCCTCCCTCCCCTCCTCTCCCCTCCCCTCCGCTTTTCTCTCTCTACCCCCTCTACTGTAAATCATTTCTTCCACTTGTATTATTCTTCTCTTACCCCTCATTTCCTCTTATATGTAATTTTGTATAACCCTGAGGATCACCTTCCATTTCCATGCGATTTCCCTTCTCTCTGCCTTTCCCTCCCACCTCTCATCCCTATTTAATGTTAATCTTCTTCTCAAGCTCTTTGTCCCTACCCTGTCCTTGGTTACTCCCCTTATATCAAAGAAGTCATTTGGCATTTGTTTTTTAAGGATTGGCTAGCTTCACTTAGCATAATCTGCTCTAATGCCATCCATTTCCCTCCAAATTCTATGATTTTGTCATTTTTTATTGCAGAGTAATACTCCATTGTGTATAAATGCCACATTTTTTTTATCCATTCATCTATTGAAGGGCATCTAGGTTGGTTCCACGATCTTGCTATCCTGAATTGTGCTGCTATGAACATCGATGTAGCAGTGTCTCTGTAGCATGCTCTTATTAGGTCTTTAGGGAATAGACTGAGAAGGGGAATAGCTGGGTCAAATGGTGGTTCCATTCCCAGCTTTCCAAGAAATCTCCATACTGCTTTCCAAATTGGCTGCACCAATTTGCAGTCCCACCAACAATGAACAAGTGTACCCTTTTCCCCCGCATCCTCTCCAACACTTGTTGTTGTTGGACTTCCTAATGGCTGCCAATCTTACTGGAGTGAGATGGTATCTTAGGGTGGTTTTGATTTGCATTTCTCTGACTGCTATTAGATGGTGAGCATTTTTTCATGTACTTATTGATTGATTGTATGTTCTCCTCTGAGAAGTGTCTGTCCAGGTCCTTGGCCCATTTGTTGATTGGGTTATTTGTTATCTTATTATCTAATTTTTTGAGTTCTTTGTATATTCTGGATATTATGGCTCTATCTGAAGTGTGTGGAGTAAAGATTTGTTCCCAGGATGTAGGCTCTCTGTTTACCTCTCTTATTGTTTCTTTTGCTGAGAAAAAACTTTTTAGTTTGAATAAGTCCCATTTGTTGATTCTAGTTGTTAACTCTTGCATTATGGGTGTCCTATTGAGGAATTTGGAGCCCGACCCCACAGTATGTAGATCATAGCCAACTTTTTCTTCTATCAGACATCATGTCTCTGATTTGATATCAAGCTCCTTGATATTAACTTTTGTGCATGGCGAGAGAAAGGGATTCAGTTTCATTTTGATGCATATGGATTTCCAGTTTTCCCAGCACCATTTGTTGAAGATGCTATCCTTCCTCCATTGCATGCTTTTAGCCCCTTTATCAAATATAAGATAGTTGTAGTTTTGTGGATTGGTTACTGTGTCCTCTATTCTGTACCATTGGTCCACCAGCCTGTTTTGGTACCAGTACCATGCTGTTTTTGTTACTATTGCTCTGTAGTATAGTTTGAAGTCTGGTATCGCTATACCACCTGATTCACACTTCCTGCTTAGCATTGTTTTTGCTGTTCTGGGTCTTTTATTATTCCATATGAATTTCATGATTGTTTTATCTATTTCTACAAGAAATGCTGTTGGGATTTTGATTGGCATTGCATTAAACTTATAGAGAACTTTTGGTAATATCGCCATTTTGATGATGTTATTTTTGCCTATCCATGAACAGGGTATATTTTGTAATAGCTGTTAGTGCCTGTTTACATCCATACCAATGTTGAACAAGGTTTCTGTTTTCTCCTCATACTTACCAATACTTATTTTTGTATTTTGATTTCTTTGTTCAGTGATGAAGATTGAACTCAAGGCCTCACCCATGCTCTACCACTGACCTACATCCCCAGTCTTTGTCTTTTGATATTAGCCATGCTAATAGGTATGAAGTGATATCTCACTGTGGTTTTGTCTTATATGAGGTTGTTAGCCATTTGTATATTTTCTTTGGAAAAATTTCTACTCAAGAACTTTGCCCATTTTTTAGTCTGATTATTTCTCTTTATATCATTATAATTATGCATAGCATTTGGGTTCACTTTAACAAAATCACACATGCAAGGAATTTTATTTCAATGCCCATTCCTCATCACTTTTTGATTATTTGATTTTGCTTTGAGTGGTTTTTGTTGAGTTCTTTCAGTTCCTTATTTATTTTGGATGTTAATATTATGTCAGACATGGTTTTCAAATATTTTCATCCAGTTGTAGTTGCCTTTTAATTTGTTTCATTTGCTATGCAGAAATATTTTAGATTGATGTAGTCCCATTTGTTTATTTTTGGTTTTGTTGCCTGTCCTTTTGGTGTCATGTCCAAAAAACAAATCATTTCCAAGATCAAAGTCAAGAAGCTTTTCTCTATGTTTTCTTATAGAGTTGTATAGTTTCAGGTATTACATTCAAGCCTTTAATCTATTTTAGTTGATTTTTTGTGTATCAATTTCATTTTTTTTGTGGTGCTGTCCATTGAACCCAGGGCCTTTTATATATGAGGCAAGCACTCAACTAACTGAGCTATATTCCCAGCCCAAGTTCACTCTTTTTAATGTGGCTATGCCTATTTCCAAACACCACTTATTGAAAATAAAGACAAGGAAAGTTTCTTCATTGTGTACTGTTGGGGCTCTTATTGAAAATAATTTGACCATATAAGTATGGATTTATTTATGAGATCTTAGTTCTATTGCACTGGCCTATATGTCTGTTTTCATTCTAGTACCATACTCTTTGGATTACTAAAACCTTGCCATATGATTTGAAATCAGGACTTGTGGTATCTGAACTTATTCAAGATTGTTTACTTGATTTGGGTCTTTTGAAGTTCCATGTGCATTTTAAAAATGGTTTTGCTTTTCAGGGAAAAAAATTGTCATTGATATGTTGATAGGGATTGGGTTAAATATGTAGAGTTGTTAAAATATTATGAATATTGAATCAATCCATGAACATGGAATATCTTTCAATTTGAAACTTTTTCAATTTTTTTCACTATTGTTCTGTAGTTTTCACTGTGTAGATATTTGACCTTCTTGATTAAATATATTTCTAAGTATTTTATTCCTTTTGATGCCTTTTTAAACAGGATTTTTAAAACGTTCTTTTCTGATAGGTAATTTTGGGTGTAAATAAAAACTACTCGTTTTGAGTGTTGATTTTATTTCTTGCAACTTTACCAAATTTATGTTTTCAAAATTATTTTATGTACTTTTACATATAGGGTCATGCCATCTACAATTGGAGGTAATTCCATTTATTCTTTTTAAGTTTGGATACGTTTTATTTCATTCTTTCACCTAATTTCTCTGACTCGGACATGAACTTGAATAGAAAAGTGTGAAGATTGAGAATCTTTATCTTGGACCAGACCTTACAAGAAAAGCGTTCAGTTATTCACCAGTGATTATGATCTTAGCTGTGGGCTTTCCATAAACAGTCTGTAAAGGTAAAATTCTAATTTTTTTTAAAATCATGAATGGATATTGAAGTTTGTCAAATGCTATTTTTGTATCTTTATGGTTTATCATAAGTTTATCTTTCATTCTGCTAATGTTCCATATCCCATCATTGATTTGCATATGCTGGACCAATCTTGGCTCTCAGGGATAAAGCCTACTTGGTTAGAATGTATAATCTTTTTGATGAGCTACTGGATTTAGTATTTTGTTGAACTAGTATTTTATTTAGGACTTTTGCATCTATGCTTATAAGAGATATTTACTTGTAGCTTCCTTTCCTTGTGGTGTCTTTGGGAAAAAAATGAGTTTGGAAGTGTTCCCTTGTCTATTTTTTGGAAGAATTTAGAAAAGATTGATATTAATTCTTTGAATGTTTGGTAAAATTTACCTGTGAAGCGATTTGCTCCTGAGTTTTTCTTTGTCTAGAGGTTTTTGATTACTGTCTCAATCTCTTTGTCATAGGTCTGTTCAGGTTTTCTATTTCTTCTTGATTCTATCTTGTCAAGTTGTATATCTACAGTAATTTATTAATTTCTAGGTTATCCAATTTTTGGCATATTATATAGTTGTCCATAATAGTCCTTAATGATCCTTTTTTATTTCTGAGTCATTGGTTGTAACATTTCCTCTTTCATTTCTTGTTCTATTTATTTCAGTCTTCTTTTCCTACCCTCTAGTACAGCTAAGGGTTTGTTGATATTTAACTTTTCAAAAAAACCACATCTTAGTTTTATTGATTCTTTTTACTATTTTCTATTCTGTTTATTTCTGCTCTAATCCTTATTTTTTTCCATACTTCTAGTGTTAAAATTATTTTTTCTTCTTCCAGAATTTTGAGTATAAATTTAAGTTGTTTGAGATGCTTATTCTTTTTATTGTGTTTATGACTATATCAATACTGCTTTTTTGAACATCATAAATTTGGTATATTTTTATTTCTGTTAGTCCCAAAATATTTTAAATTCCTCTTTGATTCAATGGTTGTTCAAGAGTTTGTTGCTGATTTCCATGTGCTATTCAACTTATATTCTCTTTTTATTAATTGCTAGTTTCATTACATTGTGGTCAGAAAAGACACTTGGTATGATTTTTACGTTCTTAAATGTATTAACATTTGATTTGTTGCCTCTTTTGAGATCTACTGCAGAATGTTCTATATGTGGTTTAGAAGAATGTGTAGTCTCCTACTGTTGATTAAAGGTTCTGTATGTCAGTTTCATTTGCTCTGCAGTGTTGTTCAAATGTACTGTTTCTTTATTAATTTTCCATCTAGATACTCTTTCCACTCTTCAAAATGGGAAAGGAGATAGTAAATTCACCTATTATTATATTGTTATCTAATTTCATTTTAGATCTGTCAATATACTTTACATGCTTAGATACTCTGATGTTCAGTGCATATATGTGCATATATATATATATACATACATACATATATATATATATAATTATTATATATTCCACATTAATTGAGCCTTTGATCATCATAACATTTTCTCTAAAGATAGTTAATATAATGCCTATTCATAGTAAGACCACTCTTTTTTGTTTGTTAACATTTGCATGAAATCTCTTTTCATTCACTTACAATGTATGCTATTGAATCTAAAGGGAGATTCTTATAGACATCATATATTTAGATTTTGTTTTAAAGTTATTTCAGCCACTACATATTATTGGATTGGAAGCTTAATACATTTAAAATATTTGATTGGGAAAGCTTTATTATTTTCAATTTAACTTAATTATTTGTCTTGTGTTTCTTTTGTCCCTCACTTTAGATATTGCTCTCAGTCCATGTTATGTTGCCCTTGTTGTTGTTTTGTATTGACAGGCTTAGATTCTTTTTTTTTTCTTTTGGATAACTTGCATAAATATTTTCTTTGTGGTTACTATAGGGTTTACTTATCACATAGTTACAATCACTTTTTAAAGTTGATAACTTTATTACCATATATGAACGCTGAACTTTTACCTTTCTTGCACTCCTCAAAAGACCACTAATACTATATATTATTCACATCACAGTTTAAGTCTGTTTGTTTATCTGTTAATGTAACGTAGCAATTTAAATATTTTGTCTTTTATACTACAATTTGCAATAATATTGTATTTGTGATTTATGTTTACTTTTACCAATAACTTTCACACTTTCTAATATCCTAGTGTTACTATTTTGTTCTTTCATTTTAAAATTAATAACTCCTTTTAATATTTCTTGTAAAACAGGTAACGTGATGAGAAATTCCCTTAAATTTTCTCTAAGAAATTGTTTATTTTCCTTCATTTTTAATGAACCTTATTGTTGGACACAGCATTCTTAGTTGGCAGGTTCCTTATTTTTCTTTCAGCACTTTGAGCATATCATTCCACTATCTTCTGCCCTGAAGTTTCCCCTCACTTTGATTGCCAACATTCCATCAAATCTTGAAGAACACGATTTGCAAGGTGATTCATCCCCCCCCGGATTAAATAATATTCTCCTGCTATGCAATTTTATAGCACATTATACTTCTCTTATCTTTGTAAAAATGACAACTACTTATACATCACAGGCTGAAAGATCCTGTTGTAAAGTTGTACACACATACACAACACACAGAAATGTACATGCATACATATATGTGTTTATATGTGTTTGTGTCTATTCTCCTAACTACCCACTGATAAATAGTATGTAGATCTCATTCAAAGCTCAGACTAAATCTATAAGGAGCATTTGTTATTACATTTCTTTTACAAATGTGGAAACTGGCAAGAGTTACATAACTGCATGATTTTAACTGTTTGTATTTCTGTATATTTTTAGTTCTTGAGACTGGAGTTCATCTTTGTCTATTAAAATATACTAATGCCCTGTATAGTACTTGAAAAACTGTATCCTATTAATTTACTCATCCTGTAGAACTTGCTTTATGCTATGTATTGTACTAAGCACTTGTGATTAAAACAGACAAATCCTATTTTCATGGAGCTTATGGGCTAGAGCAAGAGTTCTAAACTCAGGTCCAATAGCTGTGGATAGAATTCAAATGTCTGTTAACTGGGACAAGAGAAATTTTATTTTAATTGAAATAATTAAATAGTCTTAACCAAGATGTAATGTTATTTTCACTTATATTTGTGGCTATAAATTATAGTACTGTTAGAAGTACATGTGACCTTGTTGATAACAAAATAATAAACACTTAATATCATTTTATAGTTCTTTTTTATCTAAAATATCTTTACCTTCATTTCTACTTTGACATTATGGTGTGAATAAGCCCACAAATTTATCTTGCTATTTAATGTGTTGATAATGAATATATTATTATACCATAACTTTTAAATATTCAGAAAACTACTTTTCAATATAATGGGCTTCTGCTGTAAACCTAAATCTTTTTTTTTTCTTTGCATACTTCAGCATATTCAGATAAGCTTCACCAAATGTCAAAGTCTCTGTGGTGTTAGGACCTTAAGTTTTACCAGGTATCAAAGAGGTCCATGTTTAGAATCCATGTCTTAGAGAATGGGAAAAAATAGTACATTTCTTAATAGCACTATTTTTATAGTTATACAATCTGGGTTCAAATTTCAAATACATAGTTTATAATTGATGTGCTCTGTGACAAGTTACTTAACTTTGGTTTACTATTCGATAAAACATGAATAATAATTGCTCTTTTGCATTCTTGCTATTAGAATACAATAAGAGAATGATTATGAAATATTTATTCCAAAAACTCACATCTATTAAACTTTTACTAACTATTATCTTTGTGACAGATCTAATTAATAAATGATTATGGCAAATAAAATTGTAAAAAAAATTAACAAAGAGTTTTAGAACTTAAACACTTATACAGTATTGATGAAAAAATACAATGGTAAAACTACTCTGACAAACATTTTGGCAGTGTCTTAAAAAGTTATGTATGTATGTATGTAAATATTCATAGCACCTGTATTTGCAGTAGTTCCAAACTATAAACAATTAATATTTATCATTATCTGAATGAATAATCATGACTTATTTACATAATAAAATAATACTTTCATGAAAAGGACTGAATTAATGAAATGTGAGTGTGTGTATCCATCCACATGAAGAAACCACAAAGGAAGTATGCTAATTGTAAGAAGCCCAGCAAGAATAGTACATAATGTATGATTTTACTGAAACAAAACTCTAGAAGAAGCAAATTAACCTGTAGTGGAGATAAGCAGATTAATGATTGGTTAGGAAAAGTAGGATGAGGTTCAGGGAGGAGTGGTTACAAATAGGCTTAAGAAACTTCCTGGATGATGAATATATTCACTACCTTCGTTTTGATGGTTTCATAGAAACACACAAACATATCGAGATGAATCAAGTTGTATATTTTTAATGGGTACAGTTTACTGTATGGTATTTATGCCTCAACAACATTGTTTGAAACTTCTTTTTACTGTATTTTAGGACATTCATATTAAGAATTAATATATGACAGGCTATCACTTCCATAAAAGTTAGTCTACTAAACTTCTTATATATAGAATATACACTCCAAGTAATTATCTTTTTTTGCATATAATAATCATAAATATAGAAAGAAAATAATTTCCTCATCATCTGCTATTTATACCTCTTCATTGCATCATTGAACAATGTGGCAACTAATCATTGTCCAAACATACTAAAAATTTACCCTATTTAACATATATAATTTTCTTTATTGTGATCATATAAACTAGTAAAATAAATAAAGTATTAGGCTGGTTACAGAATGAGTACTTGAATAAAATCTAAGGTACTGATCAATACTAGCTTACTGATATATAATTATATGCTACAGAAAACCTTGGAATAAGCTTCCTGATTAAATATTCAAGGAATTGATTTTATAAATTATTTTCATTTCACAGCAAAAAAATGCAATAGCAAACTCAATGAGTATTTGGAGAGGAAGAAGATGACTGAGGAAAATCCAATTGAGTCCATGTGACAGTTAAGACTGAAAACAATAAAATGCATTTCCAAGAAAAATATTTTTCATATACCATGTTAAATGTGTCAACAAGATGAAAAAGCCAAATTGCTAAATTTAAAAATTAGTACAAATATAAAATTGCAGTTGAATCAAAGAAAATAAAAAACCTTTGTTTTGTCATATGATTCTAATACTGTACCCCATTCTCCAGTCTAAATCAGCCAAAGGATATTTATAACACACGCGCCCGCGCACACACACACACACACACACACACACACAAATCAGATCATGTGACTGTCTCAAATCTTTTCAGAGATCTCTCATCACCCTTAAAGTCCTTACATACTCTGTAAGACCCTATGTTTTATGTCCCTCATAATTCCTTTTCACCTGTTCCCCCATACTGCAGATCCTATATGCCTTTCCTTACTTCTCTCCAATCACAATGACAGGCTTTATTTATCTTAAAACATGCCAACTTTATTCCCACTGGGACATTTTCATTAATTGCTCCTTCTTACCAAGAACATCCTTCTACAGATATTACAAGGCTCATTCCTCTCATCCTGTTCTCTGCACAAATGTCCCTGCCTCAGAAAGCTCTTTCTGTACTTCTCTGTTTAAACTAACACTACCTTGACCTTGATCATTTTCTGTGTCTCTGTCATGCTTCACTTTTCTTTACAGCACTTGTCATCACCTGGTAGCAAATGATTGATTGGATGACCACATAATTTTTCCTTTCAATTGACTACAATCTCCTCAATAGGAGTTCCTTTGTATGCCTTGCTTACCACTATATCTGTGGTCGATTAAAAAATGGCACAGAGTTGTTATATATACACATATGTATATAGATACATATACATATACAAAATTCATCATAGGATATCGAGCATTCTAGATGATTTCCCACACTTTAAGTAGCACAGTGCCTAAGTACACTGATTGTCTGGAAGGGATGACAGGAAATGAAGTCATACTTTTGAGCAAAATATGTGTATATATATACATATAGATATGTTCAAAAATTTAATGGACAAAATAATTAATGTCTAATATCAGTACTATTATTTGATTCTCAATAGGTTCCTTTAGACATTTGTCTATATGCTCATATAGGCTTTTCTCAAAACATACAGGAATACATATTTTGGAAATAAGATAAGTTGTTATAAAAAAAATAGAAGTTTTTAAATGATCATTATTTAAGAAAACATTACAAATAGAACCTAATATGCTAAGTTTATTAGGTGTATGGCCACAACAATTTTTCATCACACTGGCTATTACAATGGGATTAAAAACTAATATATGACATTATGAATTGTCTATTCATTAATTCAAATATTTATTAAGTATATTATGCTAAAGACTTTTCTTGGTTCTGTGAATACTACTGTTCATCAGAGAGATCTTTATGTTATGGAAAAGACAGATAACTGGATAAATAAAAGTGTGATAAAAACTAAAGGCATCAAGTTAGTATTTTAAAAGCACATAAATAAGTGATTAAACTTAACATAAGCATTCTGAAAAGTAGAATTGAATCACAAGTGATAATTGCATTAATTGCATGGGTTAAGGTATACAGGCCAAGATAATAAATCAGGAAATGATTAACAAATTGAGAAAATTTTTTCATGACTGGAGAATTATGGATTATGGGCAAAGAAACATGATGAGCAAGATGGAAGTCTCAAGGGTATAGATTATGTGAGGCTTAATTGTCAGTCACGATAAAGATCCTGGATTTTCTTGCAAATCCATTGGAAAGCCATTGAATTATATTTAGTATTGTGTTACATGATCAGATTTTTTTTACAAATATATAAACCTGAATGAACTGGTAATGGATTAGAACAGGACAGAGAAAATTTCACTACATATAAAGGTCTGTTAAGAGCCAATTTCAATATATCAGGAATTTGACTAGATTATTAGCAAAAATGATAGAAAGGAGTTGTAGATTACTGAGATATTTAACAGGGAGAATTGACACTAATTAGAACTTGAGGAAGGTTCAGGGATATAAAGGAGAAATATTTACTCCCACATTTTCAACTTGAAGTAGTGAGTAATGGTGGCAGATTTTTCTGGAAAATTCAGGTTGGAAAGAGAATGATGATTTGAGTTTTGTTTCTGTTGAGTGTGAAATTCTTGGGAGCTATTCAAGCAAAGACTTACAGGATAACACAGTTAGATATTAGAGTCTAGATTTCAGAAGATATAAACATTTCAAATTTGACAGAACGTGACAGGAAATGAAGTCATACATTTGAGCAACATAGCCTAGAAACAGAGTAAGCCATGAGATGAGACAAGAGCCTTGGAAGTCACCCTGAGGAATTGTAACAATTAATGGTTGGATGGAAAAGAAAGAAGCTATCAGGATATTGGGAACTGGTGTCCAGAGAGCAAGAAAGAGAACAAATACAATGTGGCATTATGGAAGTTAAGGGAGTTTAACACAAAAAGGAAATTTTCAACTGTGTCAAATATGGTTGGGAGATACAGTGAGAAGACAACTAAGAAGTATAATTTTAAGAACATGAGGACACAGTGACCTGAATGTGAACAGTTTCACGCATGTGGTAAATTTAGGATGCAAGTTAAAGTAGGTTGAAGAATCAAACAATATGTGAATGTAGCTAAAGGAAGCTTTTCAGGCAAGACATTTTTAATTTTAGAATTTAGTTTTCCTGAAAACATACAAAATTCATCATAGGCTATCTAGCATTCTAGATGATTTTGCACACTTTAAGTAGCACAGTGCCTAAGTACACTGGTTCTCTGGAAGGGATGATCAGATGTAATTATTTTTTACCCAGTTTTAATATTCACATCCCCCCATATACCCTTTCTTTCACCCTCATTAGAACTGAAGTATCCTGTCATATTTATATGCATGTTTTATCTATTATTGAGATTAATTAAAATGTCCAACATGATTGTTGATTTGTCTAGGTCCCCATTTAGTTGTTAATTTTATTTTACTCATTTTGAAAATGCATTATTAGATATATCTAATTTTTTTATTTCTATATATTCATATTAATTAGGTCCATTTTATTGTTAAAATGTTTTTGTCTCTTATAATATTTATGGCTGAAAATCTCCCTTTGCTAATATTAATATAGTCACAACAATATTCTTTTGATTAGTTAGTATGCATCTTGCAACCTATCTTTCTCCTTATAATTAAAAGACATTTATTCTAAACAACATTGAGCTGTTTTTCCTCAATATGACCATTTTTGTCTTTTAGCCAGTTTTTAATATGTAGTCTACAATCCTATTATGTTCTCTTCCCACTTTCCATTATTTCTCTATATTTTTTGCTGTTGTTAATTATTTTTCACTTCCACATATGCTAGTTATTAGTTTTAATAATATTATTTTAAATAATTTTATCATGAATATTATTGTTGCTTTAAACATTCACTTTCCATATTTAATTCTATTTTTGCATTTTTAGAGTTCATTTATTCTTACATGTTTATTTGCCATCCAGAATCACATTTTTCATCCTGTAGAATGTGCTTTAGAGTTCATATGCCCATAGAAATACTGGAGATAAATCATTTCTGGGCTGGGGATGTGGCTCAAGTGGTAGCATACTCGCCTCACATGCGCAGGGTGCTGGGGTCCATCCTCAGCACCACATAAAAATAAAGATGTTGTGTCTGCCGAAAACTAAAAAATGAATATTAAAAAAATTATATCTCTCCCCCCCTCTAAAATAAATAAATAAATAATTTCATCTTCTTGGACGACCAAATCCAAATTTCACCCTTCATTTCTTGAGAACTCTCTTTTGAATGATCACAGGTTCACATCAAGCTGTAAGAAAGAATAGAAAAATATTTTTATAATTTCATTCAATTTCCTACAATGGTAACATGTTATATAATTATAAAACAATATCATAAAGAGGAAACTGACAGCAAAACAATCTTATTCAGATTTTCAGTTTTATATGCATTCTAGTCACTTGTATGTATGTATATGTTTATGTTTATTCTTCAAAGAAATTTCATAACATATGGATTTCATATGACTAACATCAAGAGTCATGATACAAAAGATTTCCACCACAAGAATCTCTTGTGCTAGCCTTTCATGGTCACAGCCATCCTTCCACACTCCACTTCTTTCCTATTGTCTTCTAAAGAAGCTAAAAAAGGAAAGCAACATATATCCAAAGAAAAAAAAAGGAAGGAAAAAATTAAAAAATAAAGAGAAATGCAGAAATAAATGATATTAATATCCCCAAAACCATAGACAAAACTGATGCAACAAAAAATGAGTCTTAAACAAAATCAATAAAACTGATAAACCTTTCATGGTAGGAAAAAAAGATTTAAAAAGAGGAGACAAATCATCAGCAATAGGAATAAAACAAGAATGCTCATAATAGTTTTTAAAACCTTAAAAGAATAACAACTGAATATTATGAGCAACATTACACTTATACATTCCACCACTTAAAAGAAATAGAATGATTCCTTGAGAACCAGAAGCTACCAAAATTCAACCAAGATGAATAAGGCAACATGAGGTACTTGTGGATATTAAAGAAGTCAAAGACTAATTAAAACTCTGCAGAAAAAGTAATCTACAACTCAGATGATTTTATTGGGTAATTCTAGAAAATGTCTAAAGTATTAATCTGAATTTTATGCTCTCTAAGAAAATGAAAAGGAAGAAGAATTTCTCCAATTTTTTAATCATATCAACATTAACTTAATTTCTCAAACTCAAAAAAGACAAAAAAAAGAATGAAAGTTAAAGAAGAACAAAAATAAATCTATACGCTAATATCCCTCAAGATTATAAATAAAAAGATTCTTTTAAAAATTTTAGCAAATAGAATTCTGCAATACTTAAAAATTATTTATAAACCATTATCACTGAAATTTTTAATATTCACTAGAATTTTTTTGTATTGAAAATTGCACCCAGGAGTTCTTTACCACAGAGCTGTGTTTCCAGCTATTTTTATTTATTTATTTTTTATTTTGATACAGAATCTTGCTAAGTTTCTTAGGGCCTCACTATGTTTCTGAGGCTGGCCTCAATCTTGTGATCCTTGTGACTCAACCTCCCAAGTAACTGGAATCACTCAAAATTATTTTTATTTATTTTTTGATACTGGGAAGTGAATCCAGAGGCACTCTACCACTGAGCTAAATACCCAGCCCTTTCCTTGGTTTAGAAAAAAATTGAGATAGGGTCTTGATAAGTTGCTAAGGTTGGCTTCAAACTTGCAATCCTCTTGCCTCAGTCTCTGGAGTCACTAGTATTAGAGGCATTACCACCATGCCTGGCTTCATGACAAGTCTTAAAGAGCACTCAGAGAGTTCTATATACCTGTTACTTCATTTCTCCTAATAATTATATTTTAGCTAAATACCATACAATTCCAAATTCAGGAAATGAACATTAACATAATGTATATGCATGCTTCACTGTCATTTTATTCTATGATCAGATTTGTGTGCTTCCACTATAATCAAAATGTAAAACTTGGGCTGGGGCTGGGGCTGGGGCTGGTGCTCAGTGGTAGAGCTCTTGCCAAGCACACATGAAGCCCTGGTTCAATCCCTAGCACCACATAGAAAAAATAAACAAAATAAAGATATTAAAAATGACACCATGTTAAAAAATTTGAAACTTTTCCATTATCACAAAAATCACCTAGACACTATCCCTTTAGAGAGGGGGGTAGCCACACATACTCCTCCTTTCCCACTTTCTCTTAATCCCTGGAAACCATTAAAGTGGTCATAATTTTGACATTCCCAGGATGTTTTATAAGTGAAATAATTGAGTATGTAACAGGATTGCCTTTTTTTTCCTTTCAGCATAATACCCTAGGATCCATCCAAGTTATATTTATGAATACTTTGTTTCTTTTTGTTGATTACTAGTACTGCACAATATACAAATACCTTTTATTTAACCATTTACCTGCTATAGCACATTTTGGTTGGTTTTATTTTTTGGCTATTATAACTAAAGCTGCTATGGTAAAACATGTACTTTGTTTTGTGTAGGCACATGTTTTTGTTTCTCTGGGATAAACTCTCAAGAGTGCAACTGCTGGGTCATATGACATTTGCATATTTAATTTTTTGAAAAACTGCCAAATGTTTTCCAAAGAGGCTGCACCATTTTACATGCCCTCTAGAAATCTTTGAGAGATCTAATTTCTCTGAATTCCCTGCCAGCATTTGGCTCTGTCACTATTATTTTCTCCTTAAATGTATTTAGCTCTTTGGATATGTGTGTAGTGATATTTTGTTGAGGTCTTAATATGCATTTCCCTGAACGTGATGCTGAATATCTTTTCACATGTTTATTTACCATGATTATATCCATTCTAATGAAATATTTCTTCACATCTATTGCCCATTTTAATTGGATCGTTTTTCTCGACAATTTTTTAGAGTTTCTCATATATTCTAATTATGAGTCCTTTATCATATTGTGATTTGCTCATTTATTTTTGTGGAGCTTGGGACTAAACCCAGTGACTCACACATACAAGGCAAGTGCTCTACCATTGAGCACTATATCCCCAACTACATCCCCAACTGTGAGCCCATTTTCTCCATGTCTATAATAATCTTCCTCATAAGAGTATCTTCATGGAATTGATTTGCTTTTCATAAAGTGTGATTTATCATTAAAATCTTTATGAAATCATGTTTTCAGTGATATGTCTAAGAACTCTTCAGTAAGCACTAGAACCCAAAGCTTTTCTCCTATATTTTATGGAGTTTTCATAGCTTTATACTTTACATTTAAATATGTGATTTAATTTGAATTAATTGTTTAATAAAGGACAAGATTTCCACCACTACCACCATATGGATATCCATTTGCTCTAGCACCATTTGTTGAAAAATATATCTTTATCCCATTGAAATTCTTTCACATATTTCCCCAAAATCAGTTGTCTCTACTTGTGTGCATTATAGTTATACATACTATTGGGGTTCATTTTGACATATTCATACAAACATGGAATATAGTTTTCTCCACTTCAGTCCTCAGTACTTCCCCTTCTCCCCCTGTTCACCCTCCCCATTCTCCTTCCTGTACTCTAATGATCTTCTATATTTTTTAAAAAATATTCATTCTATCTATGAAACAATACCACATAGGCTTTTTTTCAGTGTTGGGGTTCAAAATCAGGGCCTCAGGCAAGCTAGACAAATGCTCTACCACTGATTTATATCCCTATCCTGTATCACAGTCTTGCTTAATGTTACTGCATCATAAGCCTTCAAATCAGGTATTGTGGTTCATCACACTTTATTCTTCTCAATATTGTTTCCCAAATCACTGTAATTCATCTAAATTGTCAAATTTATATGTGGAGAATTTTCACAGCATTCCCTTATCATACTATTGTTTTCAGGATCTAGACTTACATCTGATGTTGATAAATTTGTTTTTTTTAAATATTTTTTAGTTGTATGGACACAATATCTTTATTTATTTTTATGTGGTGCTGAGGATCAAACCCAGTGCCTCACAAGTGCAAGGGAGGTGCTCTACCACTGAGCTACAGCTCCAGCCCCCCAATTTTTTTAATTCTTTGTCAGCCTTATTAGAGATTTTTCAGCATTATTGATTATTCATTTTTAAATTTTTATTTCATTAGTTTCTTTTAATTTTAATCTGTATTGGTTTCTGCTCTTATTTTTTATTTCCTTCCACTTCTTTTGAGTGTATTGTTGCTAATTTCTTGATGTAGGACTTTAGATTTTGATTTGAGACTTTATCTCTTTTATAATATATATGTTTGGTATCATAAGTTTCCCTTCAGCATGGCTTTAGCTGAACCTCACAAAATTTGTAATTTTGAATTTTTCGCTCATTTCCATGTATCTTTAAAATTTATCTAGAGACTTCATATTCAACCCATGGAATATTTAAAAATCCCTTGCTAGTTTCATAATGTTTGCGGATTTACCTGTTATGTTTCTCTGGTTGATACCATGATTGACTATTTTTTCAGAGAAATATATCATGTATGACTTAAACTTCTAAAATATGCTTAATGTTTTCTTTATGGCTCAGGAGAGTTTATCTTGATATATATTCCATGGGAACATAAAAAAGATTATGTAATCTGTACCTGCTGAGTATTTGCTAAATATCAAATAGAGCCTGTTGGTTAATGATGTTGTTAAGTTCTTCTGTATCCTTGATGATTTTCTGTCTAGTTGTTTTATCAGTTGTAGAAAGAGGTTATTGCTATCTCCAACTATAATTGGGGATATTACTCCTAAGTCTATTAGCTTTTGCTTTACATATTTTGCAGCTGTTTTATTTGGTGCTACATATATAGGTTGGTGTTTCTTCTTGGATTTCTAATATATTATCATCTGTCTCTGGTAATTTTCTTTGCTCTAAAGTCCATTTTATCTGATATTAATTTAGTCGCTCCAGTTTTCTGTTAATTTACATTTGCAAGCATATATTCTTCTATCATTTCACTTCAACTAACCCAAGAGAATATTTATATGAAACCATCTAAATATAGTGC
Source organism: Urocitellus parryii (assembly GCF_045843805.1). Lineage (NCBI taxonomy): Eukaryota > Metazoa > Chordata > Mammalia > Rodentia > Sciuridae > Urocitellus > Urocitellus parryii. The sequence goes on from NW_027553586.1 coordinate 1,118,187, forward strand.
ATGCCTGTAATATTTAGATGAAGTCACCTAAATATGGATTATTTAAAATTATCTACTGTACTAATATGTATACAGTAACTATTTTTCCTAGACCATTTACATTTAAAGTAAATATTCTTGTGTTATAGCTTAAGTCTGTGTTATGGTTTGGATGTGAAGTATCCCCTAAAAGCTCATACATAAGACAATGCAAGAAGGTTAAGAGGATATCTGATTTGATCATAGTCTTAACACAATCAGTGAGTTGATCCCTGATGGGATTAACTGGGTGATGGCTGGAGGCAGATGGGATGTGGCTAGAGAAAGTGGTCCATTGGGGCGTGGCTATAGGGTATATATTTTGCATCTGGAGAGTGGAGTCTCTTTCTCTCTCTGCTTTTTGATCATCATGTGAGCTGTTTCCCTCTGCCATACTCTTCTTCCATAATGGAGCAGGCTATATATATGGACTCAGACCTCTGAAACCATGAGCCCTTAAACTTTTCCTCCTCTACAGTTGTTCAGATTGGGTCTTTTAGTCACAGCAGTGAAAAAGCTGACTAAAACAGTGATAAATTTTTTATATTTGTTTTCTCTGGTTCTTTTCAACTGTTTCTACCTTCTAGCCTTTTTTTAACCTAAATTTTGTTGGAAATTTCTGTGTTTATTTTAGTGTCTTGAGGGTTTTTTTGTCTGTTTTTTTTTTGTTTGTTTGTTTTTCTGGTGCTGGGAATTGAACTCAGGCCCCTGTGCACTCTAACAACTGAGCTATATTTCCAGTCCATATTTTAGTGTTTTTGAGTGCACTGCTCTGTATAGTTTTCTTCATGATTGCTTTACTTAATATGTATACATAATTTGTCACATTTTACTGGTATCACTGTTTTACCTATTCAAGGTAAGTACTTACTTCCGTTGATGTCTCTTTACCCCTATGTTTTGAAAATATAATTATGTTAATTATTCCCTGTACATACACTATATATCATATCAAGTGATGTCATAACTTTTGTTTTGACTATCAAATATATTTTTAAAAAATTAATAAGAATGGTAGTCTATTATACCAAGCCTTATTGTTACCCATTCCAGTGTTCTTTCTGAATTCTAAAGTTCAGAGCATTTTTTTCTTATTTCCTTTCTGTTTAGACAAATTCCCTCAGTTATTTGCTTTGTTTAGGACTACTAACAAAAAATTCTCTAAAATTTTTATTCATCTATGATTTTTGGGGGGGTACCAGGGACTGAAGTCAGGGGCACTCAACCACTGAGCCACATCTCCAGCCCTATTTTGCATTTTATTTAGAGATAGGGTTTCACTGAATTGCTTAGTGCCTCACTGTTGCTGAGGCTAGCTTTGAACTTGTGATCCTCCTGCCTCAGCCTGGTTTGAACTCATAGACCTCCTACCTCAGCCTCCCTGAGCCATTGGAATTACAGGCATGTGCCCGCATGCCCAGCTATGAATATTTTTATGACCCTTAACTCCTTAAGGAATTCTTCTCCATTGTAGAAATATAGTCTACAATCTCTTTCACTTGAATAGGTTCTATTCATGATTCATTTGTCCCTGCAATATGATTTAAAGCTAAATCAGTGCTAGTTATCTAAATTTACTGAAATGATCACTGTTTTAGCCAAGGTTCTGATTATCTTTCTTCTGAACATATGCCTTCTTCTTTGTTCAAATTAAGTACCAGAATACCCATTCTTAAATTCCCCTGTAAAAACTGGTATATAAGGAGTTGGTTCCAGTTTTTAGAGGGAATGCCTTCAATTTTTCTCCATTTAGAATGATGTTGGCCTGAGGCTTAGCATAGATAGTCTTTATGATGTTGAGATATGTTCCTGTTATCCCTAGCTTTTCTATGTTTTGAACATAAAGGGGTACTATATTTGGTCAAATGCTTTGTATATGTCTATTGACATGATCATATGTTTCTTTTCTTTAAGTCTATTGATGTGATGAATTACATTTATTGATTTCTGTATGTTGAACCAACCTTGCATCACTTGGATGAATCCTACTTGATCATGGCATATGATCTTTTTTATATGTTTTGGTACTCGATTTGCCAGAATTTTATTGAGAATTTTGGCATCTGTGTTCATTAGAGATATTGGTCTGAAATTTTCCTTTTTTTTAAATGTGTCTTTGCCTGGTTTTGGAATCAGGGTGATATTGGCCTCATAGAATGAGTTTGGAAGTGCTGCCTCTTTTTGTATCTTCTGAAAAAAATTGTGAGTATTGACATTAATTCTTCGTTAAAGGTCTTGTACAACTTGACTGTGTATCCCTCTGGTCCTGGGCTTTTCTCCATTGGTAGACTTTTGATGGTGTCTGCTATCTCGTCACTTGAAATTGATCTGTTTAAATAGTGTTTATCATCCCGATTCAATTTGGGTAAATCATATGACTCTAGAAATTTGTCAATGCCTTTGATATTTTCCATTTTATTGGAGTACAAGTTTTCAAAATAATTTATAATTATCTTCTGTATTTCTGTAGTGTCTGTTGTGATATTTCCTTTTTCATCACGTATGTTAGTCATTTGAGTTTACTTTCTCTTTCTGTTCATTAGCATGGCTAAGGGTCTGTCAATTGTATTTATTTTTTCAAAGAACCAAGTTTTTGTTCTGTCAATTTTTTCAATTTTTTTGATTTCATCTCTGATTTTAATTATTTCCTATCTTTTTCTGCTTTCATCTCACTCCAGTCAGAATGGCAGCCATTATGAAGACAAACAACAGTAAGTGTTGGCAAGGATGTAGGGAAAAGGTACACTCATACCCTGCTGGTGGGACTGCAGATTGGTGCAGACAATATGGAAATTATTGTGGAGATTCCCTGGAAATCTGGAAATGGAACCACCATTTGACCCAGCTATCCCTCTCCTCAGTCTATACCCAAAAGATCTAAAAACAGCATACTACAGGGACACAGCCACATGAAGTTTTATAGCAGCACAATTCACAACAGCTAAACTGTGGAACCAACGTAGATGCCCTTCAATACATGAATGGATAAAACAAAATGTGGTATGTATGTATGTATGAATGTGTTTATTTATACACACGCACACACACACACACACAATGGAATATTACTCAGCAATAAAAGAGAATAAAATCATGGCATTTGCAGGTAAATGGATGGAATTAGAGAAGATAATGCTAAGTGAAGTTAGCCAATTCCAAAAATCCAAATGCCAAATGTTAGTTTTTGATATAAGGATGCTAATTCATAGTAGGATAGGGAGTGGGAGCATGGGAGGGATAGTGGAGGGCTGGGGCCTTGGCTCAGTGCTAGAGAGCTTGCCTGGCACTCATGAGGCACTGGGTTCAATCCTTAGCACTACATAAGAATAAAATAAAGGTACTGTGTTCACACACAACTAAAAAATACACATTAAAATAATGGGTAACATATACATAAGTTCTGAAATCACATGGACTCCTTCCTCGGGTTAAAGGCCATCCTACATGAGTCATTCATCTTCAGTTTCTACCTGCATATCCTGTCTTCAATGCTATTATGAACAATTATTTATATTAGAGAACTACCTGATACACCTCAAAGTTTCTTCTTATCAGAGTTTTGTAAAATTCATCCCAAACCAAGGTATGTCCAGAGCTAATCTTTTTTTTAATAATTCTCCTTTTATTTATTCCTAATTGAAATAGAAGGTGACATTCCCTTACATTGGGAGTTCCAATATTATGCCCAACTAGTGGTTCTCAGTTCTTTAAATATAAGCCTTACCATTTACTTTATGTTTTACACTGATTGACTGCAACACAAACAGTAGCATATTCTTTATTTTATGTGATCAGTATGTTTTCAATTGCTGTCCTCCATAGGATGATATGCCAGGGTGCCACAGGCAAACTTTGCTTCACATGTATTCAACGCTGTTTTCTGCTTATTTCTTCTTTAGCAACCATCACATAGTGTTTCTCTTCCTGGCTCTAACAGTAAGCATCTTCTGGCTACCATCAATCTTTCTAGATCCTAAAACTGATATAGTGTTAACTGGTCTTCTCTAGCCATTCCAGACTAAGAACTCCAACATTCTTTAACTCCAGACTGAGCTGTTATCATTATCCCTATTATTATGATTTCTGTGCTTTCCAATATAAGATTAATTCAGCCAATTATATTGACTAAAAAGGAAAGATTAATGAGCCACAATAATATCACTCCCAGATAACATCAGACTTTGATTTTATAAGCATTTATGTGGAGATACAATGACTATAGTTTGTTTTCTCAAATTTAAGATGTTATTCCAGATTGGGAAATTAAAACCTCAAAGAAAAAAAGGGGTGAGGGAGAAAGAGAAAGAAAGAAAAATGAAAGAAAGAAAAAAAGAAAGAAAGGATGGAAGGAAGAGAAAGAAAGAGAGAGGGACAGGGAGAGGGAGAGAGAGGGAAGGAGAGAGAGAGAGAGAGAGAGAGAGAGAGAGAGAGAGAGAGAGAGAGAGAAAGAAGCCATTGTAGACTAGATATTTATTACAAAGAGGTCTTTTACCTAACAAACCACACAAGAATGCAACAAAAATTCTACCAACATTTTTGGCTTCTCTGCCTAAAAGAGCAACTCATTTTCACTAAGAATCCTTTTAGAACTTGAAGTCATCCAAGTTTTTCTGGCAAATATTCAATTGGTTTGTCTCAAGTGTTGCCTTATTCACTAAATCTAAAGTAAAATGACAGATTAAAAGTATTTATTCTTTGCAGTTACTTAAGCTAAAAGTTTACTAAAAATCACACCTACCCTAATACAAAAAATAACATATTAATCTATCCTGGGTTCACAGTAAGCTCTTTTATATTTGCCAAGTTGAACATGTACATTCAAATGTCACCTATGAGCAAATAGCAGCTGGGAATCATAATCATATATGTCACTTAGATGAAAACAATTGCCTTTTTCCTACTCTGGCAATATTTCAAAGAAATTCAAAATACTTTCCTGAAAAGACATGCATTTATTTTGATAGAAGAGAACTTTCAGTTCTTTCTTTCTGACTTTTGGAATTGTAAAGAGCTCTTTTATAATGGCAAGTTAGCTCAAAGAAATAATAATAACCTCAAAGAAAGGAGCAAATTTACCACTTAGCTTGCTCTCTAAGAGTGTGCACTTAACAGTTACCTTACCTTCAAGTTAATAGATATAATTTATAAATGACAAAAATTGCCCTTGTCTTCAGATCACTGATAAAAATTATAGTCTTTATAAACATAGCATATAATTTTGACTGAGAGGGAAATCCTTCTTGTGTATATTTTCAGCAGTGTGTACCAAATCTAAATTCAATCATTTCTATTTTTGATGCTAAATGTAATCAGCAGATAGTTGAAATATTTTTGCAACCCTCAGCCATATATTTATTGTAACAGGGATTACAATTGTGTACTGGGTCATTTATCTATATATATATTTTTTTCTTTTGGGGTTCATTGTTGCTTTTCTTTGTCCCTTCACTGTTTCCTTTGTGACAAAATGCTAATTATTCATGAAAGGTAGAAGAGTAAAGAAGAAAATAGAGAAAAATAAATAGAATAATACTATGCATTTTGCTCCAAATGAAAAACCAATGTATTAACCTGTATTTGGTTTCTGAAATATAAAATAGTATCTTACAAATGAAAGACATTGTTAAATTTCTTCACAATGAATTTTGCTCCCATTTTTGTTTTTAAATAATTTCAAAGATAACATTTTAAAGAGCAAGGTAAGACAGAATAGCAAGACTTAAAACAAACCATGAAAAAAATGCATGACCTCTCTCAAGTAAAATTCAAATCTAATTCAGAGAATCACCTTTCATTTTGCCTTCTAAATATGCCTAGCATTTGAAATCATAACATTTCTCACCAATGTGATATTGTGGAGATGATTCCTTATCAAAAGTGAAAGTGTTGCATCTATAAAGCAGACAATTTGTTTTTTATAACTGTGATATATGTGACAAACCAAATATTTGTTTTTCATTTAAAAGTCAAGAGTATGGATAGTTAGCTTCAGTGGTTTTTGTTATAGGACCCACAAAACAATACATTTCTTATTGGAGCTTTGCAAATATACACAAACAGGACAGTCAATAACTTCTGTAGAGTTCAGTTGCCCACAAGTATAGATGGATCCATCTGGTCATTGAACAACAGATCACTTTGTCTATGCCAAGAATCTGCTCTTTAAATATAATATTTCAGATGTTACAAAAAAAGGGACCAACATTTTAGATAATTTTGTTATAAAAAAGAGAATCAGAAGAGATTAGAAAAAGAAAGGACTGATATTTCAGACCATGTCTTTCAACTCCCTCCATTTATTGACAGAAAGCTATGAAAAAAGAATAGCTCATAATAGAAAAAAAATTAGGGATACTACTGAGACAAAAACTCAGAATGTATTCCAGTATATTTGAGCCTTTGGGAGCTTCTAAAGGACATGATGGCTTGTGGAGTACTTGTTTCATGTTCTGCAATCCCTATTGTATACCTTTTCAAATAGTCCCTGTGTAAATAAACTTATCCAAAGTTTCCCTATTTGGATGTGCTGTTTTCAGTTGTGATGCTATGGCTACACGAGCTTGTAGTCATACTATAAAAGTTCTGAGCTAAGATTTTCATCTATAAAAAGGTGACAATAATACAAACTTCGCAGAGTTGAAATGAAAATTAAATGAGATAATGTGTGCAATCACTAAAGTGTCTGACACATAATAAGATTTCAATTAATGTTAATTATCACTAGTGTGTGTACATGACTTATTCTTCCGTGCAAGTAGAGATGTACAGGGAATTTTGATATCTGAGTATTTAAGAAACATAATGTGGGACTCTCAGTAGCTACCAGAGAAAAGTATTCCATTATGCATTTATCCATTTTAAATAAAAGATAATAACCCACACTAAAATCATCCCCCAAAAGAAACCATTTGCTAATGCAAAAATCTCACAATTTTATCACTTTATATATCAAGTCTGAGGTAACAACTTAAGGTTCTATCAATCACATTAGATCAATATTATTAGAAAGGGTAAATTTTATTAGGTAATAAAATAGTAATCATAAGATTCTGATGATAATATCAGCAACATGACCACTGATCTTCATATCATAGATTCCTAGAAGAGGGACCGAAATGTTAAATAAAATGTCAAATAAACTTGCTTCCACACTATTTAGAGGTTTAATGTGGACTACCTACTAAAAATAGTTCTTTCAAAAGAATCAGATATCCATTTAAGGGAGCTACTTTTTTTAATTTCAAACAAAAGTTGATATGAAAATAGCAGACCTGATTTACATCTTGTTCCACCTGAAACTTTAATGAAGTCTTTGAATGTGTAAATCTGCCCTCTATTTTTAAGTGAACCATCAAAACCAGGACCAAAGACACAGAGGTTCCCTTAGGGTGAAGCAGAGACAGATTATGAGTTAGAAATAACTTGCAGTTAGGGGAGAATTTCATGAAAATCACATGAATTAATTTATTTAGCTTATATCAGCATCTCTGAAAGACTCTGCTTACAGGATGCCTATGGCTGAAATAACATTGAGTACCATTTATATGCTGGGTTTCAGCAGACAATCATGGCAATGCTCATAGGGACCTTAAAGAGAACATTATCTTAACTCCCTTCCTTGTTTTTCTAATCTGTTATTTCCTTCTCCATTCCTAAAAAGGAGATAATTGACAGGTCTAAAAAAAAAACACATGTATTTAGTTTATGTAATTTAGTTTTTAATGTATTTTGGTCCTTCCAAAGGCCTCATCAACTAGTTGTATAAATTTAACATTTTAATTCCTGTTTTTAAGAAAAACCAAGAATGCATTTTGGGGCAAATACCACTCACTAAAATTCGAAGGAAAATTTACTCTGAAAATTCAAATAAAAGCCAAAGCTATTAATATTACACTGACTCCACAGGACAACTTAACTTTAAAGAAGCAACAACTTGAATATTTTAAGGAATTGTCTGGACAAAGCTAGACAAATTCAGGGCTAAATAAGACATAGTTGAAAAGTGAAAAGTAATGCTCGGAGTTTCCATGACAATATTGTTAACCTCAAATTGAAGAAAATGTCTTTTATTCTTCCTGAACGTGATTTTATCACCCAAAGTTTTACATGTTTTTTTTGGTGGAAATATTGGGTCAGAAAAATGAGATAGATACAGCTTTTACCATATGGCTCTGGGTAGCAAAGATATTTTGGTAAACATCAGACAAGTATGAGCTCAGCTAGGCTTTTACAAGTATATTATTATTGCCTAAATATTTACAACCTTCAAGATCAGTTTCCTAATCTACATCATATAATACAAACTCATGACAAGGGTTGTTGTAACTATAGATTTATTTATTTTCTATGAATCCATTTAAAATATTTTGTATTTCATTTTGGGTGGGGGCTACCAGGGATTGAACTCTGGGGCACTTGCCTACTAAGTCACATCCTCAGACCTATTTTGTATTTTATTAGAGACAAGGTCTCCCTGAGCTATTTAGTGCTTCACTTTTGCTTGGGCTGGCTTTGAACTCATGATCCTCCTGTCTCAGCCTCCCAAGCCACTGGGACTACAAATATGCGTCACTGTGCCTGGCCAATATTTTGTATTTCTTATGTGGCCAACCCTACTCTATTCCTGGCTGAAAGTGAGAAATATAATATAAAATAATATAAAAACCATCAATGGACACACTGTGGAATGAACATGATATTCACATGACTTTGTAAAGGAAAAAATCTTGTAAATGAATATTTTCAAATCTAGTAGCAACTTCAGTGTTCAAATGCATTCACCAGTGTAATTAGGGAACTAAAAGGATAGTTATTTATTCACTTACTGGAGAGGAGTTTGATTGATTATTTTAGCCAAGCAATGCCATGCTTATGTTACCTAGCAAGACTTCAGTTGCTGTACCATAACAGTGTGGTTTTCCTAGTAACTTGTCTTGGGAAAAACATTTATATTTGTTAGATGTTTACTTTCTAAGTAAGAAATTACTGGCTTTGAGTCTTAATCTAATTATATATAGGATCATATCAGGAAAATGACATTTAAAAGAAATAAATCTGTGTTTTAGAGGTGATAATTGGCAGAGTTTTTGCACTCAGATATCTGCCTGGGAATAATAAACCAGGTCAACAATTCATGATTGCATTACTTGAGATGAACTCTATTCCTGGCTGAAAGTGAGAAAATATTTGGCTATTTAGTAAAGAATGTTTTCAGTAACTCTGGGGCAAAGATGATAAACAGATACATACACAAATTTACAAATAAAAATAAGACAGAATATTTTCAGAGAGATTCAGTTATTATTCCCTAAATCTGCCTTAACTTGAAACAACACATGACTACAAATAACCAGAGATTTTTTAGCTTGGTTAATCTGATATTTGCAGGTATGCAAATTATCTGTCTTCCTTAAGCATCTAAGAGATGACAGCAAAAAGAATGAAATCAAGTCATGAAGGTCAACCTTTCCAGATATCTATGTATTATCAAAGAATCCAAGATATGTTTTCAGCCTTCTCTATAAGAATTAAGAATGCTAAATAAGCATTCAATGGCTGGATACAGCTTGCCTGAATGAGGGCACTGACCTGGGAACAAACAACTTGGTCTATATCTTTTATTTTATTTTTTTTTATTGGTTGTTCAAAACATTACAAAGCTCTTGACATATTTCATACATTTGATTCAAGTGGGTTATGAACTCCCATTTTTACCACAAATACAGATTGCAGAATAACATAAGTTACACATCCACATTTTTACATAATGCCATATTAGTAACTGTTGTATTCTGCTACCTTTCCTATTTTAAAGATCTTCTTGTTTATTCAAATACAAATTTGTTTTAATCACCATAGTACTGATTATTTTGTTGCAAAAATTTAAATAAATTGGTATTAAATCTAAAGAAAATAGACTTTGCTCAATCAAAATAAATATTCCTGAAAATAATGGTAATAAACATGGTTAATGTAATTGTTACAAATACTGGAGTGTCAGGAAGAATTAGATAAGTGCTCAGATGTAGCTTGGCATGGCCAAATTTCCTTTTCCAGAAAGGTGTACTACAGAACAAAGTCTGGCAAGCAAGCACACTTGAGTGGGCAGTTCTCCTGTTTTTATCAAAGTAATGCCCCTTGCTTTGATAGAAGGAGTTTAGTGCTGCAGTCTATGCCATTGACTAATTTCAAAATTGCTGAGGGCAAAGGGAAGGGCCATAGTTAAAATAACTACTATTGGATGCAGGTTGGGGAGCTCAAAATGGCCACAATTGGATACATTTGGGCCATTCTCTGGAGACTGGATCCAGGAATTTAGATAGATAGGCTGCAGGCTGTCTCTCTTAAATCCTAATTTTACATTTGAGGTTAAATACTAGATTCTGAAAATGGACCACTGGACTTCTTATTTCTCACAGTAATTAAGTAATATCCATTTTTATTTTTGAAAGAATATTTTATTATTGGCATTTAATGGCATTATTGTTTTTACAAACTAAAGTTATATTGGTAGTTATAAAGAAATAACAAAGTTTATGTGCTGGTTACTCTTAGGCATCAATTTGACCTGATTAAGGAATGCCTAGATATTTGGTAAAGCCTTATTTCTAAGTATGTCTGTGAGGGTGTTTCTGGAGATTAGGATGTGATTTCATGGACTAAATGGGGACTATCTGCCCTCAATATATCAAGTACTAAGCAACTGACTGGTGTCCTGTTGAAACAAAAAACAGAAAAATGATGAATTTGTTCTGTTTCTCTCTGCCCCATCCTGGACCTGGAGTTGCAACAGCCTTCTTCTGACCTTGAGCATCAAAACTCCAGATGCTCTGGCCTTTGAACTCTGGAATTTACACCAGTACCCCCCCCCACACACACACACACATGCACACCCAAAATCTTAGCACTTTGGCCTCTGATTCAGAGTTACACCATTAATTTTCCTGCTTTTCAGGCCTTTGCACTTGGGCAGCCATATTACCAGTTTACTTGGGTCTCCAGGTTGCAGAAAACCTACCAGGAAAATTCTCAGCCTCCATAAGTATTTGATCCCATTCCTCTAACAAATTGCCTCTCATATATCCCTACATCCTTCCTTTTCTCCCACACTCTGTCCCCTCTCTCCCTTTCTCCCTCCTTCCATCATTCCTTTCTTTTGGTGCTCTCTCTCTCTCTCTCTCTCTCTCTCTCTCTCTCTCTCTCTCAAACCCTAATACAGATTATATAATAAACAAAGTTTGCTATCTTTGTTTTATTATGTCATTAATAGTATATATTTATTTAAACTTATAATCTAGAAGACAGAAAAAAGCTTCCAAATCTTCTCTACTATCCCACTCTTATTATTCAAACCATTGCTTCTTTGGAATTTCACAATTGAAACTTGGCTCATATATATAAACACAAATTACACCTTAAAACCACATAAAAATTACTAATCCATAGTCAAACTTCATATAAAAAGGCATCATAACCATCCTATCAGTTTAATTTTTTCAATTGTTACAATATTCTGTCATTTTTACTGACTTTTTTTTCCGTATTACTAAGGAATACTGTTTTCCTAAAATGTTTAGAATGAGAATGATTAATCTGTCTTCTAATCACCATTTTAAATTTTCATGAATTTTGATCTTATATGATTGTTTTCCATCACCTGGTTACATATTTAGGTAATTATAAATCTGAAGATGATGACTGTACATGCCTACATTTAATTTTTTAAGTGATGTACACATTATCAGTCTTGCTGAAATGAAACATATTTATGAAAATACACTTTGGATGCTATCTGAAAATAATAATATATTGATGGTTCCCCAAACTTAGTTGTACATGAATTACCATCCAGGACAGTTTCATATTTATGAAAGTTAATGCAGAAATCTAAGCATATCATAAGGTTCACAGATATACATATTTGGTAAACAGTTTTCTCAGATGAAAGTTTAAATGAATATGTTGTGCTTTGATAATTTAATTATTTTTATCTTCTAAGGGATATATATTTATATAATTAATACATTTAAGCTTCTTAAAACTCATCAAAACTCATTCAAGTATTCTTCCAACTAAAACAATTTTTACTAGGGTAAAATTGGTTATAAATAGTGGATGTTGAGAGGCAAAATAAAAGATTAGGCAATCCGTGATTTAGACATGTTCTTGAACAATTAGCCCTTTAACTTCTTTAAGAAAGTCAAGAGGAGAGGCTAGTTTGCAGGAAAGTTCATATTTTCTCATGTCTCTATATAAGGACCTATTTTCTATAGGTTCTCTGTTTTCTATGGGTTCTTCCTTCAAAACCTTAATTATAGAACATTAGATACTAAAGGTTTCTCATGTTCTCAAAATTGCCATTCCTCTTCATAAAAATCTCACCACGTATTTGACTCTATCAAAACTCCCATTCACCTCTGGTCAGAGCATTTACTGTGAGTCACATGGTGATGTGAAATTTTGAATATTTGAGATGTGTTCTTATTTTAAAGAGAAGCCTGATCAAAGTTGAGTTTCATTATGTTAACTCTAAACATTCCTAGCATTTAGATCTGTGAATAACTTTTGGTGGTTATCCACAATAACTACTACATCCTCTTTGCCTGTGCACATTTATCTATTTTTTTCCATAGGAGAAATGCAATTGTGTGCTTTCATCATCTAAAATTCATGGGAATAAGTCCTATTCCATATTAACACTTACCAACTCACAAAAGTTCCTTGTTATATTTTTCTTTGTCCCTGAAAATTATCAAAATAAGATCATTTTCCTCAAGTTGATATTTAAGAATCTCACTTCTTCAAAGATCATCCTTTATACAATAAAAATGTATAAAACTGATACAGTTCTTGACATGCAGTAGATAGTAAATATTTGGTATTTACTATTATTTCTCAATGTAGTTATTACTTTAAAATTCTTTTTTTACATATACAATGAGGAGAAAATAGAGAAATACAAAGACATAATCATAGTATTTAACAAGGAATGGTCAGGTCCAGAAGCAAAATATCCTAGCCCTCAATCAGTGTTCTTTCCAACACACATATCTCTTCTCCAAGACACATTCAGAAAGAACCTTATCTAACCTTAAATTTAAAAATCTATTTATTTAAGGCATGTTCTATAGATGTAACCAATTTGTTTAATAAAATCTGAAGTCATTAACTTAAAAGTCTATAAAATTATAATACACCATATGTTAGATAATAATAGCTACAATAACAAAACATTATTTGTCTTTAACAAACAACACAATATTGTGGTGACTTCACTGAAGAACAATGAGAAAATGAAAGTCTGGAAGTTCAGGTAAGGAAGCTTACATATTAGTTGGTCTTTATCTTTCTTCAAAAGAAATGGTGTTCTCCCCAAATTCATTTCAGTCAGATATCCCCCCATCCCAACATTCAATTTACTCATTGTCTAATAATTAGATGACTTAAGGGAGAATAATGATGGAAAAATATGAAAGAGAACTACCCATACTAGCTAAACTATCATATTCATTGATCCTATGGATGTTATAATCAGATCATTCCAAATTGATAAAATACTTAAACCTAAGACATAAAACTGTAAAATGACTAGAAGAAAGCCCAGGAAAAAATATCCATGACATTGGTCCAAGAAAGGATGTTGGTAAGAATGTAGAAAAAAGGAAACGCCATACATTCCTAGTGGGAATATAAATTTGTATAACCATTTTAGAAAATAGCATGGGCGTTTCTAAAAAAAAAAAAAAAAACAGAATTACCAATACCACTACTGGGTATATATTCCAAAGGAACTGAAATCCCTATGTTGAAGAAATATTTGTATTCTTGGGTTCATTTCAGCATTATATATATATATATATATATATATATATATATATATACACACATTATATCTTAAATATAGAATCAACATAGTATACTTCAATGAATGAATGGACAAAGAAAATATATATCAATGTAGATATAGATATATTTGTACCCTATAGAGACTTTAAAAAGAAAAAAAAATTGAATCATCTTCAGAAAGTCAATCCAGGAGCCATGTTAGGCCTGCAGCAGGGCATCGCCAACTGGAACTGGAAACTTAGATCTGTAAGTTTGTGGCTAGGTCACGTGGCCCTGTCTGAACCTAACAAGGACTTGGCTGGGCCAAGCAAACCTGTGGAAAGTCAGACACTAGGAGCATTTCGCCCAGGGGAACACAATTTGGAGAGTCTGGAAAGTGCCCTGTTTTCCCCAGCCTTGTGACTCCTGTGGCTCACAGGGGCTCATGGGGCCAGCTATATCAGGTTGGGAGGTTGGAAGGGTGGCTGTGAGGGCATTTGGCTCTTGGTAAGCCCAGCAAGCTAGTACAGCAGTTACCCTGTCCAGCACCCACTAGGTTCCTGGGGTTCACTTGGGCTGGCTCCTACTGAGTCCAGGTACCAGCATGGTCCTCAGCACCAGCATGGTCCCTGGTACTCTCAGCCTGGCACCTGCACGGGACCCCCAGCCTCCAGTCACCTGAACCCCAGCTCCCATCACTGCCCACTTCTCTACCTACTAGGCATGCAGCTTTACTACCAGCTCATAGCCCAGCCTGCCTGGCCATCACCTCACCACCAGGCCAGCCTGGCCCAGCACATACCTTTGCCCCTCACCTGCAGGGCCCATTGCCCATCCCTGATCTGCCTGGCCCAGGCCAGCCAGGAGCTTTACCACCCAGCCTCAGACCAGCCTGCTTGGCCCAACACTTCATGGCCAGGCCTGCCTAACCTAGCCAGATACTTCCCCACCTGGCCCTCCCAGGTAGGTGCTTTACTGCCTAGCCTGTCAGGCCTAGGCTAGCTGGGCCCACTCCACAAGTTGCTGTACCTTTTGGCCCAACTAAGCCAATTCAAAGCCCAGGCTGCCCACATAAATCTCCTTAGAATGTAAATTTGGAAGTCTTAAACTCCAACCTTCAACTCATTTACCAACACAATAAAAAGGAAGGACTCGACAACCCACAGCCCATACTCCCCATGCTTAGTTGGTACCTCAAGAAGAAATGAAAAGAAAATCAGTTGGGCACAGAGACTGAACACTTATGTTCACTATTTTGTTGACCAGAGTAGAAATCACTCATTAATTTCTTAACTTTTAATGGAAATTTTTCTTTTTCTTTTTTGATGCTGCAGTTATTTTCACTTTGTTTTTGGTTTTATATATTTGTTTTTGTTTTATTAGAATGTGTACTGATTGATTCAAGGATACCTACATATATACATATTTGTTTCTCTCTCATATCTAGGCTTGTGTTTTTGAAGGTGTTATTTTCCCATGCTCTATGTTTTGAGCATCAGATTTTTTGATTAGCATATTTTGATTTTGTCTTGTATAGTCTTTGACATTACTCTGTCTCTCTTGTATCCTTCTCTTTTTTATTGCTGACAGGAAAAATCCATGCTCTCTCTCCTCCTTTATATTCTTTTATTTTTCATCCCCTTTCTTATTAATCACACATCCTAAGTTACCACTGCATCTGCCTTATTCACTCATTGAAATTGCAAGCACTTTTCTAGTCTTCTATCTCTCCTTTTTTCAACATACACAACTCTTAACACTTTTTAATAATAATTGATGGATATAATGCATAGCCTCTACCACCAATGTCAGAGCAATAATTAATATGGCAGAAGTCATAAACAACACCTATTGTTTGATTTTAAGTCAAACATAATTCATGATTAATTACTTGTTTTACTAATGGAACTTGCTAATCGTACTATTTCTGTATATTGTACAAATTAACAATGAATTTCTCAAAATAGGAATTAAGTACCTAGTTTACTGCTTTATATTTTTTTTATAGATTGTTGGTATCATTGGGCACCCCCTGCCAATCTGTAAGGAACTAACAACATAGAGGGATGCTACAAACTCTTAAGGTAGAAACTCTACAGCTTTAGATCCATCCAGATAGATGGATAGACACACAAACAATATGAAAAAGCAAGGGAACATGCCATCTCAAATAACCCAGACCACCTCAACAGACTCCATTGACACCATAGTAGAAGAAATGTCAGAGAAAGCATTCAGAAAATTCATGGTTAAACTGATCTGAGGTAAGAGATGACAAAAGAAATTAAATCAGAGAGAAAATATAACAAGTGGAAGACTACTTCAACAAGTAGACAGATATACTGAAGAAGAATCAGTCAGATATACTGAAGAAGAATCAGTCAGATAATGAAGGAATCAATAAACCAAATTAAAAACTCATTGGAAAGCATCACCAATAGACTAGACTACATGGAAGACAAATTTTGGGAAATGAACATAAAATATATAATACTGAAAATAAATTTGACCACAAAGAAAAGAGATCATGAACAGAAATTCCAAGAAATATGTGAAAACCTGAAAAATTAAACCTAAGATTTATCCAGATGGATGAATGCTCAAAGATACAAACCAAAGGAATATACAATGTTTTCAATGAAATTATATCTGAAATTTTCTAAAACCTGAACAATGAAATGGAAAATCAAATACAAGAAGCATAAAGGACCCAAAATATAAATATAGCAGCAGACCAACACCAAGGCACATTAGGAAAAAAAATTAGGCAGAATTATTATTCTGCCTAACATACTGAATAAGAACAGAATTTTAAAGGCTGGCAGAATAAAGCAACAGGTACATTAAGAAGGAAATAATTCCAGATCTCAGATGATTTTCTCAACCTAGACCCTCAAAGCTAGGAGGTCTTGGAATAATATATACCAAGATCTGAAAGAAAATGCATGCCATGTCACTCACATGGATGTTGAAAATAAGAGAGGGTTCTATCTTCATATCAGATAAAGTAGATTTTAAGCCAAAATTAATCAGAAGAAACAAAGACATTTCACACTGCTTAAGGGAATTATGCATCAATAAGACATAACAATCTTAAATATTCATGCCCCAACCATTGGAGCACCTATGTAATCAAACAAACCTTTCTCAATTTCAAGAATCAAATAGATCACAACATGATAATAGTGGTTACTTGAATATGACTCTCTCATCAGCAGATAGATCTTCCAAACAAAACTAAATAAAGAAGCTATAGAACTAAAGATATAATAAATAGACTTAACAGACTTATATAGAATACTTCATCCATTAAGGACTGAATACACTTTATTCTAAGCAGTTCATGGATCCTTTTCTAAAATACACTGTGTGTTAGGCCACAAAGCAGCTCCTAGCAAATAAAGATTTAATACATTACATTCTATCATATCATAATGGAATGAAATTAGAAATCAATAATAAAATAAAATATAGAAACTACAGTACTACCTGGAGGCTAAATAATATGCTATTGAATGATAAATGGATAGCTGAAGGAATCAGGAGCGAAATAATAAAAATACCTAATGTTAAATGAGAATAGTGATACAACATATCAAAATCTCTGGTTCTAAGAGGAAAGTTCATTACATTGAGCTCAATCATTAAAAGAATAGAAGGTCAGCAAATAAATAACCTAAGATTATATCTCAAGGTCCTAGAAAAAAAAGAAGAAATAAATGCAAAAAGTAGTGGAAGACATGCACTAATTGAAGTAAGAGCAGAAATCAATGAAAGTGAAAGAAACAAAAAACAATGAAACAAAAAATAATTTCTTTGAACAAAAGCAAATCTGATACACCCATAGCCAAGCTAATGTAAAAAAAAGAGAGAGAAAATAAACTCAAATTATTAAAATTCATGAAGAAAAATAAAGTATCACCATGGACACAGCTAAAATGCAGATGATAAGCAGAAACTATTTTGAAAAATCTCTACTCCAATAAAAAAAAACATGAAGACATCAATAAATTTCGAGAGACAAATGAGCTATTCAAATTGAATTATAAAGACTTAGAAAATTTAAAGAGATCAATTTCAAGCAATGAAATTAAAGATGCCATCAAAAGCCTATCATCAAAGAAAAGCCTAGGTCCAGATGGATTCTGAGCTGAGTTCCATCAGAATTTTAAAGAAAACAATTACACCAATACTCCTGAAAATTTTCCATGAAATAGAAAAGGAAGGAATCCTTCCAAATTCATTCTATGAAGCTAGTACCACCCTGACACCAAAACCAGACAAAGACACATCAAGGAAAGAAAACATCAGACCAATATCCTTGATGAACACAGATGTAAAAATCCTAATATAATACTGGCAAATCACATACAAAAACACATTAAAAGGAGAGTGTACCATAATCAAGTGTGGTTCATCTAAGGGATGCAAGGTTGGTTCAACATATGGAAATCACATTAGCAGACTTAAAGACAATAACCACATGATTATCTTAATAGATGCCAAAAAGCATTTGAAAAACATCAGCGTCCATTAATGTTCAAAACACTAGAAAAAAATTAGGGATGGTAGGAACATACTTCAACATTGTAAAAGCTATATATGCCAAGCCCAAAGCCAACATCATTCTAAATGGAGAAAAAATTGGAAGTAATCCTTGTAAAAACTGGAACAAGACAGGGATGCCCTCTTCTTTAACTCATAAGTAAATTCAGCAAAGTAGCAGAATATAAAATTAACACCCATAAATCAATTGAGTTCCTATCCATCAATTATGAATCAGCTGAAAGTGAAATCAGGAAAACCATTCCATTCACAATAGCATTAAAAAATAAAATACTTTGGAATAAACCTAATAAGAGATGAAAAATGTCTATAACTAAAATTACAGAACACTAAAGAAAGAAAGTGAAGAAGACTTTAGAAGAAGGAAAGATCTCCATGCTCTTGGGTAGGCAGAATCAATATTTTGTCAAAATTGCCATACTATCATAAGCACTATACAGATTTAATGCAATTCCTATTAAAATTCCCATGGAATTTTTCATATAAATAGAAAAAAAGAGTAATGAAATTCATTTGGAGAAATAAGAGGCACAAAATAGCCAAAAAAAAAAAAAATTCTTAGAAAGAAAAGTGAAACAGGAGGCATCACAATACCAGAGCTTAAATTATACTATAATCTTATACAGCATGGTATTAGCACAAAAAGAGACATGAATACCAATGAAACAGAACAGAAGATATGGAGACAAACCCACATATATACAGTTGTCTCATACTAGACAAAGATGCCATAAACATATTAGAGCAAAGATAGCCTCTTCAAAAAATGGTGATGGGAAAACTGGAAATCCATATGTAGCAGGGTGAAATTGAACCCCTATCTCTCACCTGCACAAAAATCTACTGAAAGTGGATCAAAGGCCTAGGCATTAGACCAGAGACTATGCATACTAGAGAAAAAGTAGGCCAAACCCTCCATCATGTAGACTTAGGAACTAACTTCCACAACAAGATCCCTAAAGCAGAAGAAGTTAAATCAATTAGTGGGATGGTATCAAACTAAAAAGCTTCTTCACATCAAAGGAAACAATCAAGAACAAGAACATAGAGCCTATGGAATGGAAGAAAATCTTTAGATTAAAAATCTTTAGATAGAACATTAATCTCCAGGATATACAAAGAATTAAAAAAAAAAGTTAACAGCAACAAAACAGATGACCCAATCAAAAATGGGCAAAGGAATTGAACAAGCATTTCACAGAAAAAGAATATGAATGGTCAACAAATATATGAAAAAAATATTCAACATCTATACCAATTAAAGAAATGCAAATCAAAACTACACTGAAATTCCATCAAAGTCTAATCAGAATGGCAATTATTAAGAACATAAGTAATAATAAATGGCAAGGATATGGGGAAAAATGTTCACATATACATAGCTGGTGGGACTGCAAATTGGTGCAACCACTCTGGAAAGCAGTATGGAGATAGCTCAGAAAAGTTGGAATGGAACCACCATTAGACCCAGTTATCCCACTCCTTGGCTTTTACCCAAAAGACTTAAAATGAGCATACTACAGTGACACAACCACATCAATGTTTATAGCTGCACAATTCACAATAGCTAAGCTAGGCAACCAACTTAGGTGACCTTCAACAGATGAATGGTTAAAGACAATGTGGTATATATACACAATGGAATTTTACTCAGCCAAAAGAAGAATGAAATGAAAGCCACTTGTCAGTAAATAAATGGAATTGCAGAATATCATGCTAAGTAAAACAAGCCAGTCCCAAAATAACAAAGATCGAATGTACTGATATATGGGTGCTTATATACAATAAGGATAAGGGGAAGAAGAGCAGAAGTTCATTGGATTAGACAAAGGGGAATAATGGACAGTGGGGGAGGAGAATAAAAAAGACAGTAGAATGAATTAAACATAAGCTTCCTATGTTCATATATGAATACACAACTAGTGAAACTTCACATCATGTACAACCATAGAAGGGATCCTAGTTAGAATAAGTTATACTCCATGTATGTATGTCAAAATATGCTCTATTATCATGTATGTCTAAAAAGAAGTAGGAAAAAATTTCGTTCACTCACAAATAACATAAACAAGAAAATCTGAATTAAAAATTGATCTGATATTCAGTCCTGTGACAACCAAATGCAATATTTTATCCAGAAAGTTTCAATAATAGTTCTAAATAAATAAAAATTCTATTTATAAAAAATAAAATCAGCACATTATATATATTCATATATATTATATATGTACATATATACATATATATATATATATATATATATATATATACATATAGACAGAGGACTATATATACTCATATATATGCAACACATAGGTTATGGTTTTATATATATATATATATATATATTATACACAAGATTTTAAGAAAAATAGTTTTTAATTTTTAAGGTTTGTGTTTCTCTCTCTAAAAGACAGCATATTCTCTTTATTTAATGTTCCTTATATAACTTCTAGTTGTTGTTTGTATATTGAGTTATCCAAAGCTTAAAATATCTAAGTGCAGAATTTTAAGTACATATTTCTAATTTTAATGTTATGACATTATGCTATCAGTACCTTGGACAGTACAAAGACCTTCCTCTTAATATGTCTTGTTGTGTTTAAGATTAACATATATACTTTGATTCACTGTATTCTACTTATTAAAATTTATTTATTGACATGAAAAAATTCTGTCATTTGTAATAGCATGGATGAAAATGGAGGACATTAAGTAAAATAAGCTAGATGCACGAATACAAATACTGTATTATCTCAATTATATGTAGAATATATAAACATCAAACACCCAAAAGTTGAGAGTAGATAGGTAGTTCCCAGAAGCTAGAAGGAGAAGGAAAGATGCAGAAAGGCCCAGGGTTTTATTTAGAGGGGAGAAATAAGTTTTAGTGACTTATTGCAGTTCTTAGTAACCACAGTTAATGACAGTTAATATAAAATTAACCACAGTTAATTTTATATTTCAAAATTGCTAATTTTTAAGGCTCTTTCCACAAAAAACATGATATATTGCTGATGTGATAGATGTGCTAATTAGATAGATTGAATCTTTCTATAATGTGAAATAGATGAAAGCAACACATTGCACCTCATAAATACACACAATTATTATTGACAATTAATTTTTTGAAAATTTATTTCAGCAACTATAATAAAAATGCTTACTTCTCATTCTCTCTACCATACAGCATTCTGATATTCTGACACCATTAAATATAAATCCTCTAAAAGACATGAGTGATCTATGTACTTATATTAAGAACAAGTTCAAAGTTATGAAAAAAAGGAAATCCTAATTGATGATTTTAAGGGTATATTTGCAAGATATTACTTTGTTAATTCCTGAAGTAGTCTCCCTTTGTTTCCTCCACCTCTAGTCCTCCTACCCCCCATATACATTTGGAAAGCAACAATCATATTAGCATTATCTGTACTAGGATCAACCATATTTTGGCTACACAGCCTTTTGTGGGATGACCCAGTAATTTAACTGTCACAAGTTCCAAACAACTGATTCACAGTTGGAAGCAGCACACATGCTGCTCAAGAAGGAATCCCTCATGGAGAAATGAAGGAGAGAGGTAAACATGACTGCCAGGCCTGTTCTGTCAGCCAAATTGGCCTTAACAATCACTGGGGTGGCACATGCTGTATCCAGAGCATCTCCACTACTGTATTGTTTTCCTTTAATTATGAGCAGACAAAATTCAGGCACTAGGATTAAAAGAAACAATGGGAAACTAAGGCCTTACAAGCCATATATCTGTCATGTTTTGGAGTTATAGGCATAGAGATGATGACACAAATACATGTGGAACTATCAAAAAGTCATGTCATAACACAGCTAAATGGTACAGAAATAATTTAATGTAGATCTTTTGGCAAGTAGTCCAGAATGGATACCATGTATTACAGTGTCCTATACTTGTATGAGGTATCTTGCCAATACAATAAGAGCTATCAAAAATAAACATTACCTAAAATAAGGATCCTTCACAGATAGATGTAAGCTTACATTTTAGCTTCTATATTTGGATCATTTATGGCAGATCTTAGGATGGCTCTCATCCAAGGCAGCATGCATTTTGAGCCAATGATAACTGTTAAGATATCTTAGAAAAATAACACACAAGCTTTTAATCTCCATATTTTCAAATACATGTGAAAGGTTTTTTTTTTTACATGTTTATAATACTATATCAGGATTTGTAATTTGAAAGTTTATCTCACTATCTACAGAGTTACAGAACTATATGAGCATTAGTTCTTGTCTGGGGAGTCCTGTTATTTTTGTCCTGGGAAACTCCTGAGAAAAGTGCCAAAATCACAGTTGTTTTGGATGAAACATTTACAATTGGAAAAAGATCAAAGTCAACACCTTGAATAGAGCCCAGAATCTGATTGGTAACTGATCTGGATATAATTCACAGGTGTTACATGCTTCATGCTTTTGGCCTTTCCATCTGTTCTACATCATTCTGATTTTAATGTGAACACTTCAGTCACTTCATGCTAATCCAATATTCTAAATTGGACATTGGGATCATAGGACCAAATTATCTGGCTTAAGTGAACAAGACCAATACATCCAGGGAATACATGACTATGTGAATATAAGTGCAAATCACTGGGACAGAAGCTGCCTTGTTTTCTGTTTTTATTTGTTTTTGTTTTTTACAATTAAAAAATTCAAGCTCTTCGTCCCTACCCTGTCCTTGTTTACTCCCCTTATATCAAAGGAGTCATTTGGTATTTGTTTTTTAAAGATTGACTAGCTTCACTTAGCATAATCTGCTCTAATGCCATCCATTTCCCTCCAAATTCTATGATTTTGTCATTTTTTAATGCAGAGTAATACTCCATAGTATATAAATGCCACATTTTTTTTATCCATTCATCTCTTGAAGGGCATCTAGGCTGGTTCCACAGTCTTGCTATCGTGAATTGAGCTGCTATGAACATCGATGTAGCAGTGTCCCTGTAGCATGCTCTTGTTAGGGCTTTAGGGAATAGACCGAGAAGGGGAATAGCTGGGTCAAATGGTGGTTCCATTCCCAGCTTTCCAAGAAATCTCCATACTGCTTTCCAAATTGGCTGCACCAATTTGCAGTCCCACCAGCAATGAACAAGAGTGCCCTTTTCCCCGCATCCTCTCCAGCACTTATTGTTGTTTGACTTCCTAATGGCTGCCAGTCTTACTGGAGTGAGATGGTATCTTACAGGGTAGGGACGAAGAGCTTGAGAAGAAGATTTACATTAAACAGGGATGAGAGGTGGGAGGGAAAGGGAGTGAGAAGGGAAATTGCATGGAAATGGAAGGCGATCCTCAGGATTATACAAAATGTCATATAAGAGGAAAGGAGGGGCAAGACAAGATAATACAAATGGAAGAAATGATTTACAGTAGAAGGGGTAGAGAGAGAAAAGGGGAGGGGAGGGGAGGGGAGGGGAGGGGGGATAGTAGAGAATAGGACAGACAGCAGAATACATCAGACACTAGAAAGGCAATATGTCAATCAATGGAAGGGAAACTGATGTGATACAGCAATTTGTATACGGGGTAAAAGCGGGAGTTCATAATCCACGTGAATCAACCATGTAATATGATGTATTAAGAACTATGTAATGTTATGAACGACCAATAAAAAAAAAATTCAGAACATTATGTAAGCAACAATAATTTTCAATCATGCTATCATAGAACCTTGTTTTGGAATATGGTTTATAGAAAAATCTAGTCTATGCCCGCTAACTGGTAACTTAATGTTTCTCTACCCAGACATCATTCCAAAGCTTAAATATCATATTTTGGAACATAAAAGTAAGTGATATATTATCACTATTTTTTAGGGCACTGGGTTTTTTAATGTGAGATTAAAATGCGGGAAAAGAACATATATAAATTTCTACCTGAAAAATATTTACAAAATAAAGGGTAATTGCTAAGGTAGATTGTCAAAGAGTCAGGGCAATTCAAAATGAAGGAATAGGAAACCGCATCAGACTGGTTAAGGGGAGGTAAAGATAGAGTTCATGTTAGAGGTTACATTAAACATGGTCTTGTATGAGTGATGAATACAAATACGCAAATACAGACATATTAACCTATAGGCCATTGGAGGAGTATGGGTATAATTCATCTAAAATAGAACAGGGAAATTCCTTAGGCACAATAGCATATTAGTTTAATATTAAGTCACTAAATAACAAGGCAAAAACGCAAATACAGACATATTAACCTATAGGCCATTGGAGGAGTATGGGTATAATTCATCTAAAATAGAACAGGAAAATTCCTTAGGCACAATAGCAGATTAGTTTAATATTAAGTCACTAAACAACAAGGCAAAAACAATTTATTTAAAATTATAGGTAATGAGAAATCATTGAAGGTTATAAAGCAGTAGTTTGCACTATCATATCTGGTCTTTGAAAAGACAAGTTTAATTCTTGGGGAAATAATTAACAGAAATAGGAGATGATGTAGAAAATTATGTATGTAACTATTTAAGAGAATTTGAAAAGTTCTGAGTAAACACTATATGGGCACTGGTAATATTAGAAAGAGAGAAGATAGAGAAATATTAAGTCAAACTTTCAGAATTTGGGCTATCGAATTGGAGGCTGAAAGCCAAGATGCAAAAGGACTAAGATATGACCACTATTGCTGTCACGATGTATCATTTTATACTGAGTTACTTCTGGCAATGATAACGGATAATTTTGCCATATATATCCCAGAATTCTGAACTAGATGAGGTCCTTGTGGGAAAGAAAACAGGGAGAAAATGGGAATATTCCTCACACAATCAAACATGCACACATTCACGGGCACAGATACACACAGATCTCAGGCTGTTGGAGAGACATAGATATTGAAAAATTATGGAATGAAAAATGAAAAACATACTGATATGACACAATTTAAAGTAGTTATAATATCTGCAAAATATCCTAACCAAAAATGTTTGAACATATGATTAAATTAGCTTAAAACATTTATGTTCCTGGTAACATGTCATTGTGTACATGTGATTGATGCTCCTAGTCTTGTTTTTAGTGCTAAGAATAGTTCTGGCTATTCTTGGGAATTGCCCAAGAGCTTAAATCAGCATAGTGATACCTGAATTCTAATGCTTATAGCAGGACAATTCATAACAGCCAAATTATAGAACCAGACTAAGTGCCTATCAACAAATTAATGGATAAAGAAACTGAGGTGTGTGTGTGTGTGTGTGTGTGTGTGTGTGTGTGTGTGTGTGTACACACACAATGGACTTCTATTCAGCCTGAAAAAAAACAATGGATGTTATGGTTTGGATGTGAGGTGTCCCCCAAAAAGCTCACATGAGAGATTCAAGAAGGTTCACAGGAGAAATGATTAGGTTGTGAGAATCTTAACCCAATCAGTGAATTAATCCCCTGATAGGAATTAACTGAGTGGTAACTGAAGGCAGGTAGGTTGTGACTAGAGGAAATGGTTCATTGGGGGCATGGTTTGGGGGTATATATTTTGGATCTGGCAAGTAGAGACTCTCTCTGCTTTTTGATCATCACATGAGCTGCTTCCCTCTGCCATACTCTTCTGCCATGATGTTCGTTCTCCCCTTGAGCCCCAAGGATTGGACTCTGCTGCCTATGAATGGAGTCCTCTAATACTGTGAGCCCCTAAATAAACCTTCCTCCTCTATAGTTGTTCTGGTTGGGTCCTTAACTAACATCACCAAAAATCTAACTAAAACAATGGAATTAAGGCATTTACTGGTAAGTGGATGAAATTGAAGAACATCATGCTAAGTGAAATAAGCCAGACTCAAAGTCAAGGGTTGAATATTTTCTCTCATACATAGAAGCTAGAGCAAAATAAGGAACAAAAGGGAAGATGATCTCTTGAAAATAGAAGAATTTCTCTGCCCTGACTTGCCATGATTCTTTACATATTTAGAGTATAAGAAGGGAATTAAAAGGGAGGGAAGAGTTGTGGGAAAGGTATGGAATCATTAATGAAATCAATCAAATTATGCCATGTGCATGTCTGAATATATCACAATGAATTCTACTTTTGTGTATAATTATAATATATCAATTAAAAACAATAAATAAGTAGAAGGAAAAAACAGGAGAGGAAGGAGATCAGGGAGGAAAAATCAAAGAGAAAGATAAAGTACTCATAATTGAAAAGGAGCAAATTGTTATGTGCATTTGTGAATATGTCAAAATGAATCCCAATATTGTTTGTCACTATAATATACTAATAAAACATTAAAAATTAATTGGGAAGTACTTATTCAATGAGAACACTGGGAGAAATGTGAAATAAGAAAAAGAGTTCAAATATGGAATGTGTAACCCAATTACACAATATCTTAGTGCATGAAGACTGAATTCCTTGTTCTAAATTCAAGCCACATTCTGGTTCCTGTATACCATGTTTCACTATTCAATAAAAGCTTTAATTTAAATTTCCAACGCTCTTTCATGCAAAAATATAGTTGAATTTAATGATCTCATTATCAGTGATAAACAATTAATTTGCGGATTTTTAGACAAGCTATGTCTCTAATTTTTAAATATATTTTTAGCCAATGATAGGCATCTATATTAACAAAAACTGAAAACCCCAAATCAACATGAGTTTTATATAATGAATAGGTGCCACAGTTTATAATGTAAAACTGAGAAGTAACAAAAGTCCTGAATATTTTGAGTAGCTATTTTGAACTGAAAGCATAATCAGTCACAACAGAGACTTGAAAAGCAAAGACTAAAAAGATACTAAAAAGCAAACTACCAAAAATAAATCCACTGGGGAAAGCCTCCTCAACTTGGTGGTCCATATTGCCACTTATGATTACACTTAAAATATAGTTCAGAGAATCCCTTTGCTAGAGGCATAAATTTGAAGAAACCATTAAAATGATTAATCTTAACCCAAAAACTTCTTTAAAAACACACATACATGCATTTTATGCATGTACATCTATATACATTAAATATGACTAAATATACTGTTTGTTGCAGTTCAATAGGTTGGGATTCAACTACAATCTCAAAGAGACTGGGTTAACATTTCTATCTACCTCCTTATTTTTACACTGAGGATATTGATGACCTTATAGAACACAAAGTTCACAAGAACAGGAATGCTAGTTTTGCCTTAGAATTACTTGCCAAATAATGGTGTTCAGAAGGTAGGATGGATTTTCTCTTTTGTTAGGGGGTGGTGCATACCAGGGATTGAACTCAGGGGCACTTGATCACTGAGCCACATCCCTAACCCTATTTTGTATTTTATTTATAAACAGTGTCTCACTGAGTTGCTTAGTGCCTCACTTTTGCTGAGGCTGGTTTTGAATTTGAGATCCACCTAACTCAGCATCCTGAGCTGCTAGGATTATAGGCATGCACCACCAAACCTAGCTAGAGTCCCTTGATTACTGTGGTAATGTATATTCACAGTTCATCCAGAAAACAAGGTAACAGACTCATTAATAGTTATGTTTATCTTTACAGACATAATTTTTCCAAGAAAGAACTAAATGGCTAACAATTAACAACTAAAAAGTAGAAATCCATGTATGGATTCAGTAAGTTGGTTTCCCTTTCTGTCATTGTTATTTACTTCCTTTTACTGTTATTGTAAACCCATATCTCACCTATATTTTACAAGATTCTTCAAAAATATTAGGTTTCAAACATGGTTTCAAGATACATTCCCAAACATACCGATGGGTCTAAAGTAAAAAGGAGAAAACTGAAATGAGAAGTCATGCTTAACCTTCCTGTGGCTGAAAGTAAGTTACCATCAATATGTGAATTCCCCCATAGTATATCTACTTCTTTTAAAAAATATGTATTTTTTAGTTTTAGGTGGACAAAATATCTTTATTTTACATTTATGTGGTGCTGAGGATCAAACCCAGTGCCTCATGCAAGCTAGGCAAGCACTCTACCACTGAGCCACAACCCCAACCCTAGTATATCTACTTCTAATAATATAGTGTAGAAAACAGTCCTTCAGTAGAAGGATCTCTAGAATCACCAATTTCTGTATATCACAGATACTGTCAGACTTTACAATGATTTTTGGATTGATTTCTGAAAGAACCTTTAAAATTCACCATAAGGTATTATCTTAAAGAGTCTGCTTCAAAATTGGACATGTTACATATATTTTATCTCAAAATACTGCATGTTGAAATATATTAATATTGGTATTTATCTCTTATTCTCTAATAATCACCATCTATGGAACATGCTCAGAGCCCTTTCCCTCCTCTGGTTCTTATCTCACGCTTCATATGTAATTAATAATTGACATTATGAATAAATTTTGTTACATATTTTCAGTAAAGTATATTAACTGAAAATCTTGAGTCACATAGAGACGGTACTATAAAAATACTGCTAAAATATTGAAATTTTCATTTTTAGAGATGAAGAAATTTAGGTTCAAACAAGTTACTTGCCAATATGTCACTACATTATCTGTCTATGATCATCCCACTAAAAAGTAATAGAGCTAAGATTTGATTTTAAGTCTGAGACTGAAAACTCTTCATTCTTCCTTTTCTATGATTATGCTACTCATTTCAAACAAAATACATTAAACACCATAATGACTCAAGAACAGTAATGATCCTTATCTGCTTTTTGGTTTATCTGTCCACCTAGCACATAAAATAAACTTAAGTATTTACCATGTTACTATAGATAAAATTAACTGCTCAAGGAAACTAATGTATTACATCTAGTACAGGAATAATGATAGTATATAACAATACCTGTTAAGTGCCAAGAGAAGTACAACCATTACATTAAAAGGATAGAAAAGCATATTGAAATTGTGATTTAACGAACAGATCAGACAGATAAGATGCACTGTAACTGACCCACTCAGATGGCATTTTACCAGCTACGTGCACCTATGCCCTAGACTGGGAAAGATCTTGCAGCGCTTGGAAATTTTATATCCCTTACCTCTGTTGGGGGCATTCACCTTGAAATTGCAACCTTCCTTTATTTCTTCCTTTCTTGACCCTGACCCCCCCAATTCATTTCTGAATGTGGAGAAAACAGTGAATATAGAAAACTACAGATTTATTTTGGTAAGAAAGTATGAATCTAAGGTTTAGGCTGCCTTGTTATTAATGATAAACAAGCTCGGGGGAAGGTTAAAGACATGGTAGCTGAAACATGAGAAATTTTGAATTAGGCAACAAAATCTTCATTCAGAGGAAAAAGGGAAGGCATTACAAGTATATCCCTCTTTATTGAATCACAGGAACAGTTATTTATTATTTCTGCCTCAATATTATTTTTCAGCTACATTCCAATTGTTTTTATTGCAGTAAACCAATTCTTTATTTTGAAAACTAGTAAATAAAGCAAAAGAAGCTTAGCTTTATCCTGCATTTCCTAAGAGAACTGAATCTCAGACTAGCTAAATAGTAGATGATACTTTATAGATACTTTGTAGATACTTTATATGATTCTAGGTAATAAATGTATACATAATTGTTCTTAAGGATATTTCTCATATTTCTATATGATTCTTGATATTACTATTTATTCTACAAACCTAAAGGCATTCTCTCTTCTCTTCCCATTCATTTATTTGAACCATTTTCATATGAGAAACTTTAGTTTTTCTCATAATTCCTTATTTATTTCTGTTCGTTATCCTAGCAGATCTAAGGCTCCTCCATAATTGTATCCTAAAACCTTTGCAACAACTGCCTTTTCCACTGAATAGGTATTCAGTGTTTGTTGAATTAAATGTAAAAATTAATATTAAAGCCTAGGTGTTGTCACACATCACCTTTTTCCCACCTCAGCACTGCCTTTGATAGGAATAGGAGAGTAGGTGCTCAGGAATCATTCAGCTACTTTTCATTCTCAATATCATGTGTGCATCTATTTTGAACTTCTGCAGAATGTCAAGGGTATTCAATCAAAGGTTATCTGAATATTTTCTAACATATACAATCCTTTGGGTATGGGAGAGGGAAGATATAGAAGGTAGAGAATATATCACCGTTTTTTTTTTCTACTGTTATAATTTAGTTTCTTCTCTAGTTAAAGCAATGATTTAAAATAACTGTAAATCAAATGATACTAATTTTAATTAATTTATAATAGAATTGGTCTTGTTACATGCAATTCTATAAAAAATTGGGAAGTATGTTAAATGTTAAAATTTGAGGAAAAATCCTAATTGCATCTCAGTGGAAATTTGGTTCAATGTTGAAATGACTAGAGGTGTTAGTAGCACAGTGTCCTTAAATTATGTCACTCAGAAACTATCTCTATTTTTTTTGTATACAAAATAGTTCTTCATTGTTACCTTGATAGTAACTACTACAAGAAATGTGGCAATTTAAAATGATGCTTTTGAATATATTAACTTTAATAACTTTCTCTGTTTTCTATTGATAACTCTGCTACTCTGCCGTACTATTTCTATGTCATGAAGTGTAAATGACATCTATACAATTTTAAGAGGACCAATGTTGGGACCAAGTATATCTACCTCTGTAATAAGGCACAAAATACATGAATTTGAAACCATTTGGAGTTTTGCTTATTTTGGAAAGTTCAGTGAAATATATCAAGTTGATGCTTGACCCTGGAGACCTTCAATATTTTGTTTTTATATGCTTACATGTTAAAATAGAGCTAACATTACTTCAATCTTGGCACAAATGTCTTTCTTAGGAAGATTTATCTGGAAGAGACAATTCATGTGATTAGATATTCCATTGTTTGTCCTTAAATTTCCCAGCCTTCCTTGCAATTATGTTGGGATCATGTGTTTGGTTGTATCTGATGGACTATATAGCTCTGATACTTGCCATTTCTTAATTTATATATTCAGAGATGGTTCTCTTTTATTTCTGCTTTCCCATGATGATTAGGGAAGTAAGAGTAATAGGTGGTATCACTAGAAAGGGGAGAAAGGCTCCCTGAATTACAAATCAGAAAAATAACACTTGATTATAGTAACCCACTAAGTTTAAAGACTTTGCTCTGACAATTAGCATTTTTTATCTTAAATAATATTCATTCCCCATTTTACAAAGGACCTCCCTACTTTCCAGGTCATTCTATATCCCTCTTTCCTGTTTGATTTTTTTCCATAGAATTTATCACTAATATACCACACATATTGTTTATTTATTTTCTGTTCTATAAACTTCAATAGAGCACAAGTTCATTGAGACAGGAATGGATCAACATTTCAATTTAGTTTTCTGTTGTATACATAGTGACTAGGGTTGTATCAGGAACCTGGTAGACACTACAATTTTGCTACTTAAGGAAGTTACATAATTTCTCAATCCTCAATGATAACTATACTTGTAAAAATAAAAGAGAACAAGTGTACATATTCTAGTTTCACAATTACTATACATTCAATGCATTTCATGAATTCTCCTTTAAAGAAATCTCCCCACCTAGCTATGGAATAAGTTCTATCATGATTTTTTTAGAGTATTTGAAAATAAATTTGGAGTTATATACCATAAGTTAAGTTAGTTTAATAAATAATATTCATCACCTGCTATTTATAACATTGCCCTTTGCAATTTATCAAGATACATGCATGCATAAGGACATGTATGTGTTTATACCCACAAATATAAATACACATACATGTGCATATGTACATGTATATAATATGTAGTGTGTGTGTGTGTGTGTGTAGTGTGTGTGTGTGTGTGTGTGTGTAGTATGTGTGTGTGTGTGTGTGTGTGTGTGTGTGTGTACTATCAGCCCTCCTTGGATGGGTTTCAAATCCAAGGATTCAACCAACCATAGGAAAAAAGTATTTGAATAATCTATTGTATCTGGTGTGAACTTGTGTGGACATTTTTTTTCTTTGTCATTATTCTTTAATCAATACAGTATAACAACTATTTTACACAGCATTTACACCAAACTAGATAATTAATCTAGGTAAGATTTAAATATACAGGAGAGTATATCTAGGTTACACACAAATACTACATTATGTTATGCCATGGACTTGAGCACATGCAGATTTGGGTAGCCAAGGGAGTCTTAGAATCAATCTTGCATGGAAACTAAAAGATAACTGTGTATGCAAACCTTCATGTGTGTGTGTGTGTGTGTGTGTGTGTGTGTGTATGTGTGTGTGTATGTGTGTGTGTGTGTACACACATAGAAGACAGAAGTAAAAGTAATCTTTCAATGTATCACCTAATGAATCTGCCATTTTTATTTTCAATGTTATTGAAATACAAATAAATATAAATGTATTATGCATAAGGATTTTCTTTTTTCAGACTGTGATAAGGATTAGGGGAAAGAAAGGTAGAGAAAAAATAGATACTGTGGCAGTTATTGTTCTGAGTACAACCTCTACACTTTTGAGTTATTTCAGTTCATTTGATGTATCCAATACAAGCAGCATTTTGCCATCTTGTAGCACATGTCTCTGCATATCAGAAGAGTGACTCAACCTAGAATAAAAATCAAAGTAATTCAACATTATCTGCAGTGACACTTAAAACCCATTCATTTCTGCTAGAGTACTAACTGGGGATATTTTTCTACCTCAGGAAGTTTTACCCAGACTAAACTCTAATATCAATAATACATTTTATCAAAACATATAATTCACAATAAGGGGAAATGCTAAGAAAATAAAACTATTAATCAGCATGATGATTTAAGAGATTCTGAACAGACCAGTATAGAAATAAACTTTCTAAATTTACTCAAAGAGAAAAAACTATACAAATATATTTTATTACTTTTAACATAGTTTACATATTTGAAGAGAGAAACATCTACAGAGAATAAAAGTAACCCAAATATTTATGAGTCATACATCATATTGTGTGGAATGCCTTAATTTTCACATTGTTATTTATGGTTTATTTCTGGAAATAAGCTGATGCATCTTCACTTTCACTTGAACATATAGGAAGATGATGGAAATACACAACCATAAGAACAAACAAAGATGTAAAAGTGAAAAAAGAGACTGTTTGATGTACTTTCAGTAACAGTATATAGGTGGGAAAGAAGATATTTTAAAGCAGTAAGCATTCATTTATCTAGAAGATGATCACAGATAAAAGTAGTTAAGAAATGGGTCAGAGATCTACATGGTTAATGACATCTTCAAATAATTCTTTAAAGATTTTGGTGTTATTCTGATAAAGTTCATAAAGAAAAAATTACTGTGCTTTTAATTATAGAATTTCAAGTAATAACTTTTCCTAAACAATTCCTTTACTATGAAAAGGTAGAAAATTGAGAACCATAAAAATTTTTGACTAATTTTTACAAGGGCCATTGCTATATTTTTTTAGCCTGACAAATATGTTAAAAGGTAATGTCATATCAGATAGCGAGAATAAAGTCACCCAAAATAAGCATCAGCTATAGATTTTTGTGTGTGTATGTGAAGGCATTGTATGTAGTGCCTGATTCCTGGCTTAGACATTATTGCCTTGTTTGTCACAAATGATAAAACTCAAAACACAAATTTCCAAAGTTCACATGTAAACTTTAGTCCACAGGAAAAAAAAAAAACAGAATTGGGGAAAATACTTAAAGTACACTTATGCAGATAATTTTAAATTTTTGTGTACTTTAAAAAATAAAACACATATTAGTCTGCAGAATAAATAATATTCAAATGGCATCTTGTTATGTTCCTTTTCGCATCTGCTTTAATGACAAATTTGTTTTTATTTATCATGTGCACTGAGAATGCTCAAGAACTTTTCTACTTCCATTTTGAGTATAATTATAATAATTTAAACATTTCTACTAAACACATTTTTTTCTTTCCAACTTGCAGTTTTCACCCCAACTTCATCTCCCATCCATTTCTCACACATCTGGTGGGCCAACTTCAATTTTTGAACTCCTTATAGGTTTATGGTCATGAAAATAATTAGAATAAGTTATATTCCATATATGTATAATATATCAAAATATACTCTGCTGTTATGTATACCTAAAAGAACAAATTTTTAAAAATCAAATAATTTATAAGTAGGATACACATATATTAGTGCTGAGTGAAAAAGGAATGAGAAGAGACAGCAAAGTCACCTGCTTTTTCTGATATACAAAATGACATTGTTTTATATTATGATTGTAAATAACATGCTCTTTAGTAGGACTTAGTTTGAAACATACACAGTTAAAATAGTACACAGAAGTATATTTTAGGTATTCTATGTTTAGCATATTGGTAATTGATATTGATGTTTCCTTGATGTATTATCTGTTCATAACTCATTTTATTTAATCCACATAGAGAAAATGAGAAATGAAAAAAGAGAGAAAAAGCAACCTGCATAATGATGCTAAGCACATTTACCTTTACCCTATATTCTTTTCCTTCAATGTAATCAGTACGAAACATCTGTAGATTCTTTGGGGATTTTGGCCCATGGGCCATCTTTTCCTATGGCCATCTTTTCCTATCACATCTATGACTAGGAACCTCTCATCAATACATAATTTAGGGTAGATTAGGGATTTTCAACAGTCCTTTTAAATTTCACTAGTTTTCCTTGTCACCCTATAATATAGAATCAAATTCCTTATAAAGATCCGATTCCAGCATACCTTCTAATCTCAAAGAATATAACTAATGATTTTAGAGATAAAATAGGTGAATATGATTTCATTGTTTATTGGCATTATAGTCTAGTATAACCAGTTCCTAATTGGCAAAACATACTAAAAAAATCAGTTCCAAATTATTTTTCTTGAAATTGAATGAGATAATGTATGGTAAAGCCCTGGTGCAGAACCTTCCTATTTAATAGGAAAATTAAAATTTAGAGATAATACTAATATTTCTAAGTTCAATTTTCCTTTTATTCTTTTCCAGGACAATGTTGAATCTTTACATTAATTGTTGGAAATTGATCTAATTTAAAAGGCACTACCTAAGCAGGTTTTGTCTTTCAAGTTCATTTGCCAAAATGTTTTATAGATGTCAGAATGTCATTTCCATAAACTATTACCAGTTGTCATGATTCACATTTATGGAAGGTTTACTATGTTTTAGCCTCTTCTTAAGAAGTTTGTATGCCATTTTGTTTAATATTCACAGTAAATGTGCAACTAAATTGTTATTGCTATTTTATAGATGAAGCAACTGCTGTGCAGAGAACATTATTAACATGTTTAAAGTCAAAATTGTTAAGCTGCAACTGAGGTATGTTTGACTTTAAAAATAGTGCTTTCTCTGTTCATAGTAAGCCTACAATAATTGATTAGATATATAATGGAGCATATGATGATTATGTACCATGTTTGGTAAGTCAGTGCTACCTGGTATCCTCTATCCATATTATTATTTGTAATATGAAATTCCTTTTATTATGTTGAAAATGGAATAAATATGGACCCATTCTTGAAATTCCCAGAGTCAACTGTAATTTAGAAGAAATTTTCCCATAAATAACAACATAAGCCTGGCCATGTAATACAAATTTCTTATAATAATTCCAATAGTTACTTCAAGGAACCTATATTCATTTGGGTTTTTTGCACCTCAGCAAAAATGAATAAACACAGAGTCAAAGAAAACACTATAAAGTTGTACTGTCATCAAATAGTATATGTATTAAAATAAACAGAGGGGGTTAATTATCCTTTTCTTGGAAGCTAGTTTTAACTGTGTGTTCCACTGAAACCAAAGATGTCTTATGTTATAATCACTACTGATTTCCCCCATTATCATTAGTTTCCCTCTTTCCACGACCATAGTAGACATAACTTCCCACTCAATTCAAGTTAGTTGATATTGCTTTATTTACCTTGACCAATAAAATGCAAGTGAAATTTATGCATGTCATTTTCCATTTTGCTTTTCTTCTACCACATTCCTTGCAGTTGTATATTGATTCTGGAAAATATCACAAGCTTCCATGTAGCAGGTAGTTTCCCTAGGCTATTAACAGGAGCCACAGATTTTGTTTAGGGAGAAAAATACTACATTTTGAGGCACTAAAACTTTTTTTATTTGTAAGTTTTACATAGTACATACACACAACATAACAGGAAACTACATCAGTACTGACAAATACATTTTACTGTAATGTAGGAAGTGAATATATTCAACACAATATTTATCAATGACAAAAATCAGGGTGTAAAGTCATTCTTCCATTCAGATACTCACTAATTACTTTTGTTTCATAAATCCCACTCTAAATTAGGATGAAAACATTGGGAATATATTAAATATCACATTTAGTGATATTCCATGTGAATCATCGTTTACTTGTTTTTTTTATTTCCTCCCAAGTCCTTAAAGAATTTAATGATTCTTTTTGCAAATTTCCTGTCACAAATTCTCTCAGGTATAGCATAAAGATTTGAAATCAATGGAGACAATATTCTCAGACATGTTATATTTTACACATTTATATGAATATCACATATATAATAATATATACATATAGATCCACATGTATTTAACTCAAGAAAAACAGCTTGTTGTAGAGATTCTTGTTTAGAATTATAATAAAAAATGACATTAATGGAAAACAAATAGTTGGATCAGATAAAATGTTAACAATTATCTGAGTCTACATTAGGTCTACCACCTTAACTGAAAAAAAGGAAATCAACACAGACTGCAGTAAAATAAAACATACCACAGAGCTTTCTGATTTGGAATAAACATTATTTGATATATTTCAAAGTCCTTGTATGATAGCAAATGACTTACCAATATTTTCATTTGCAAATATCACCTTTCAATATAATCAATTATTTTAATAATATTTTTGAACCAAAACTCAAATTACAAATAGTTTCAAATCCTAAATTATCACATATGGAGAAGGAAGAAAAAATATTCATGATGAAAAATATCCAGTTGGTGGATAACACTCTAGTGAGTTCCCATGATTATTTTCCTTATACTGATGACATTATGACCTCTTCTAATACATGCTACAGAAAATCATTTGCTACAGAAAGGAATCATTGCCTTGCTTCAACTGCTATTTCATAAAAATTAAGCATATTATGATGGTCCTATCATGTACACTGAAGGAAACAACTCATTTCTTGCTACATATTAGATTTTTACTGCTTGAGAAAAATTTAATCAATTAGTATCAAAGCCTCCAAAAATCCTTCTTATCTCTATTACCAAATTAAAGTTTTTAAAATGCAACATTTGGTTAGTAAGATTTCTATTTTCTACATTAATAACTTGCTATTGGTTTAAAAGTTTAAGTTAATTAAGAATGAATTAAAACCCTTCACTGTAGGGCTGGGGTTATGGCTCAATGGTAGAGCAGTTGCCTAGCATGTGTGAAGGACTGGGTTTGATCCTCATCACCATATAAAAATAAAAAAATAAAATAAAGGTATTGTGTCCATCTACAACTAAAAATATTAAAAAAAATACTTTTCATTGCAAATATCATTGAACAAAGCCATAAGATTTTACCATATGCCTTGGTAGTTAGTGAATTTGTTACTTGGTGGCAAAGAATAATTTTTGTTCAGTTCTTATGCTTTTTCATTTTTGTGGAGTTTATTTGTTGAATAGATGAGACTATTTATATCAAAATCTTATGAATACCTGAAACTAGCTCTTTTAGCTACATGTATGATTCTTTCATAATTTGACTTAAGAACATTTACTAGGATTCAATGTAGGATTGGAGAATTGTTCACAGCTATATTCTTCTCGTGTCAGCCAGTATCCAATGCCAGATGGAAGCATAAATGTAAAGTTCTGGTCTGTTAGGCCCCATGGAGGTTGACCCTGGCTTTCCAGATCCCCCCTGTGGTGACAGCTGGGGCCAAATATATATATATAAAGCTGGATTTCCTCTGCTCTTTCCCTTATATATGGTCAGTAGGTCATGCCTTAATAACTATCCTTTAAACTAAAATCTGCCTTAGAGATGGCTTCTGGAAGAACTAAGTGAATTTGGAGTAGTACAACAAAAAAGTTGAAGAAACAACTGCATTACTGTCTACGATTATTTAAAAAGCCAAAATAGAGTAAGTTCTTTAGTACCCAGGATTGTCAAATATTAAGTTATGACCATAAAGGAAAACGTCATTAATTCAGATACACTTCCGTAGAAGGTTTATCTGAATTTGATAGCTAAACCATAACATGGGCTCACTTGAAGACAGATAAAGCTCTTTATGCCTAAGAGGACAGAAGCTACATTAATCAAAGTTGAAGGATGCTTCTTTCTCTGCCAAGTCCTATTGCTCAGACTGGTTACCTTTGTTGTCTGTTCTCTGCTTTCCAAATGTAGGAAGATATACTGAAGATGTCAGCAGATGGTTGAGGTGGAGGTCACAAACCACATGAGAATTTCCAGGAACCCCTGCCTTGTTTCTGTAACCCCTGGCAGCCTTTGGTGGTGTTTAAAGTGCAGCTGCTCCTGGTGCTATTCACAGTATTCATGAATTGGTATATCTTCAGTGTTTAGTGAAAAATGACTGCTGCACAATTTGCCTACCAGACAAGTTCTCAAGTCCCTTTATTAACAAACCACCAAGAATGGGGGTAAAATGTGACATTCTTCCTGCCATCTAATATTGAGTACTCAATAGCAGTTACTGTGGTAAGAAATGCTTCTGATGCCAGTCTAATAACTATTTTCATTGACCCTCAATCTAATAAGGAATGCAACACCTAATGGTGTCCAAAAGTAAAGTTTTGTTTGTAACTTTCTATATACAACTATGTTTCCCAAATCAAGCTCAACAGAACTCAAGGCTGTACAATCCATACGTGAAACCAAGGTAGACACAGGTGAAAACTACAGATGTATCAGAGGAAACCAGATATATATGAATAAAGCAAATATTAAACACTATGAACTTTTTATCCAGAAGTACCTTTCAAATAACTTCAGCAAGGAAGAAACACTCTAAAAGCAACAGGATACTTTCCAACAACACCTCCAAAGCCAAAGCCTAGCAGTTTCCCATTTTCACTAAGGGCAGAAAGTCCATCTTCCAGTAAGTACACTATGAATGGCACAAGTGAAACCAGTATGCTTACAAAATAGGATGACAACAGGTCATCATTTATGAGAAAATATGTAGGATGACTGTATTAAGTATAATCTCAAATACAACTACTGAGCTACAGTTCTAATTTAGTGACACTGAAACTGCAATGAAAATATCATTCTTCTTATCTTCCATTTTGAAATGGGTGTAGGTCCTTCTCTGTTTATCCTTCCAGGAATCTAGATAAATATGTGAGAAACCAGAAATATCACTTTCAAACCTTCCAATGGCACATTGAGAGCCTTTCAAGTCATCATTGAAAATTCTTATAAGTTTAATGGTGAGGAATAAGTTCAAGTTACACATGTCTTTTCAGTCAACATATTCAAAAGTTTGGATGAATCAAGTCTGAAAGTGACAAGAAGTTTGGATCTGTGGCAACATGTCATCAGTATAAAATTATGCTGAGTTCTATAGCCATTTGTAGCTTTCTCATAGGAATTATCCACATTGTCTTAATTGCTTATCTTGTTGGCAGGAACAGAAGTCATGCCTGGCATCAGACAATTGAGCATTCAAAATTACTAAATTACTTTTCACTACTGTAGATCAATGGCAGTTTTAAGAGTTGTATATTCATTTTCCCTGAGCTTAAATTAGTATTACAATGGAGACATACCTTCTTGTAAACATTTTCCCAAAATCTACTATATCAAATGACATTTAGCTTGTAATTATTACTATGCACAAAAGAGTAAATATTGAAATATTGGTGTAAGTTTTTTTTCCTGATTACATATTAATATTTACCAAAGTCAGATTCTAAGTTAAGGATAAGAATATTTTACTAAGTTGGCACTGACTTGTATACCATTCAACTTTCTGAGATTCTGACATTTAGTTTCTTCATTCTTTATTCAGCTTTAAATGGTATAAAGGAAAAATTGGGGTTCTAACACCTAGAACTGAGGAGGATTTGCTGATTGCTGTACTGACATGTTTAAGAGGTCCAAAATAATAAGAGGAAAGAAAAACCCTAAACAAAAGTATTCCAAAAGTCAAATGTTGCAATGCTTAAATTAAGCTTTAAAAATCAGGATAGGCATTGTCCATACAGGGGACGACCAGTGCAATATTCCAATATGACGTAATTGATTAGAGTTTTTCTTTCACATTTTAATATTCTGCACATAAGAGTTGGCATGTCTTTAAAATATTAAAATGGGTATTATCACAGCTTTCTATTTTGTAAAGTGATTTTCAGTGTTATGTTTGAATTTTGGGGTCTTACTATTTCTTCATGTGTGTGCTATATAGATTTCACTGTACTGCTTTATCTAGTTTGGTTATGGGCTGTGAACTTAAAGGATCTCTTTATATGTAACATATTATCTATAACAATGCTGATGACATTTTCCTCTTTATTTATCTGGAAAAAATACTATCAAATGGTAAATATAATTTACTAACAGTCCAGGAACTATGCAATATGATTGAAAATTATTAGCTTGGGTTATTTTCTTACATGCTACATATGCGTGTCATTTTATATATAAGGAAAGTAATTTGGAGGTGGTTATATCACCAGGGAGTAGGATGACCAGAGTTTGAATCACCATCTTATTCATCTTAATGTTCAATATCTATGATTTTGCCACTTTATGTACTTACTTATCTTGGTCTGCTGCAGTACTTTATTCTCAGAGAACACTAACTCACTGAAATCAAAGCCCATGATAGACATCTTTTGCTACCCCTACCTTATTCTCTTAGATTGTTTCCACTCATACAATCTTTCCTTTCTGTTACTTGATCTGTTCCAAGATTATTTGTTACTCTACTTCAGTGGCATTTTCCTGGGAATTCCAGATTTCTTAACAGATTTTAAGTCTTACTGTCTTAGCTGAATACTTATTTCCCCTCTCTATGCTTGCCACTATATTTTATTTCTAGTAGAAGCAGAAGTGGTATAAAAACAAAACAAAGAGGCTCCTATGATATGTAATTCCCAAAGGGCTACAGTGTGACAATCTGCAAGAATTTAAATAAACACTTCTTTCTTGTTGAAGGATGTTTTTTTAATGACAAGTTTATTTTTATTTTTTGTTTTATCTAAGTCAATTCTTCATACAGTGCTGCCTGAAAACTATAATGTTTTGGATTCCACAAAAATGTATTGTGAAGGAAATGCTAATTAATAATACAGGTTACCATTGTCAGCTTGCCTGCTTGTACCTAGAAATCTATCATCTATTCCCTAATATCTTCTGTTAATAGTTCAGAGTTGAGGTATAGTGGTAGCAAACAGAGTGAGGTGAACAGAATAGCTTTTGCAGATATAATGGATTATGCCACTGAAGGTCGGGAACTCAAAATTTTATTACTACCCAATCAAGTTCTCTATATCTAATATTGATTAAAATTTCTGAAAAACAAATAAAAAGATTCACTTACATGAGAGGACTTTTTTACCTCAAAATTCTTTAAAAATACAACTTGGAAACATACATGAAGATAAACATGTCTTTTCAACAAATGTTAATGAGAAAACTGGATATTAATATGTAAAATAGTGAAGTTGGATACCTACTATATCCAATGTAGAAAGAATAACTCTGTATCTATGAATTTGACTATCAATATCCTAAACATAAAAGTTGAAACTCCAAAACATTTAGAAGAATATATTTGTGGCATTGGATTTGGCAATGATTTCTTAGATGTGATACCCAAAACACAGACACCAAAAAAAATAATAATAATAATAGATAATCTGACTACATGAAAATTAAGCCAGTTGTGTACCAAAAGACACTATCAACAGAATGAGAAGAGAACACATGGAATAGGATAAATATTTGCAAATCATATATAATAACAATAACAAACAATCCAAAAACACAACATCTCAATTCAAAAATGTGAAAAGGATTTGAACAGAGAAGAAAATGTTCTCAATAACAATAATTATTAGGAAAATGCAAGTCAAAAACCACACTGGTATGATCCACCAATTTTACTTCCATCACATATCTCATTACCACTCAATATTATTATTGCAATAGAATTGAAAACAGATGTAAAGTTATGGATTTATATAATATTGCATTACAACTTCTGTTCTCTGAAATACAAGTGGAGGACAAAATTATTTTATCTCCTATTGTAGCTTCATCAATACAAAATTGCAATGGTGCTCACAAATCAATTCTGAGGATACCAATGTTTGGTGACACTTTAATTCTATCAGATCACCATAATTAAACTGTTCAAGTCACTAAATCACCTTTTAGAAAGCATAATACTTTTATTTTTATTTCCACTATTCATTCAATTCAATGAGCATTTCAAGCTTTCTTTTCTATATATTTCTATAAGCTATCATATGTGCATCCTATACCTTACCAGTTCTTAGAAATTTCCAAAGAGCAATTGATTAAGAACATCTATGTAGTAAACAAGTATGTTCAGTACATCTTGAAATATCTCTATGAACAATCCTATAAGTAGAACAGATCTTAGGAAATATTTAATACTAGAATGTGTGTGGATATGTAATGTCAAAGACAAAAATACAAAAATATTAACTCTGATGTCATGACATTAGACTGACAATGCAACTAGTAGTTTAAAAGTGCAAACCTCACATGTCAAAAGAGGAAAAGGACAAAATGGGAAAAAAGGGAGACAGAAAATCTAGAATCCATTAAAATTACATATCTGTATATATAAATAAGCTACCATTTTCCAGGAAAAAAATCACAATAAGCAAAGGCAAAGGTATGAACTAGAAAAATCATATTTGTATCTCTCATAGCAAATTGATACTTTGTCTACATAGCCAAAAGACATTTTTATAGTATAAGTTTCATTATGTACAAGGCTGCCAACCTAAAGACTCTATTTCTCATACTCCCTGGCATCTATATAGGTTTTAATTAAAATTCTGGACAATAATTGCTCATAGAGATTAAGGGATATTATTTTTTAGTCTTGTCCTTAAAACAACTGTTTAGGCTCCTCTTGATCTCTCTTTTCTTCTTAATCTCTGGGATAGAAGAAACTAGAACTGTTCCCTTGAGCCTATAAATGGAAGCCATTTGTTGGTCCATATTCTCTATGCTTCTGTCAGAACTATGATATAATATCAAATGATGAAAAAATGCCTTTCTAGCTCATCCAAAACATCCATTGTGAATTTTATAAGGCAATATAAACTGCTAAATAACTGTTATTTAGTAAAAACAAAGTGAAAGTTTCTCTATTAGATTACAATTAAAAATAAGACTATCAAGGGCTGAGGTTGTAGCTCAGTGGTACAGCACTTGCCTCACATGCATGAGGCCCTGAGTTCCATCCTCAGAA
This sequence comes from Urocitellus parryii, assembly GCF_045843805.1. Taxonomy (NCBI): domain Eukaryota; kingdom Metazoa; phylum Chordata; class Mammalia; order Rodentia; family Sciuridae; genus Urocitellus; species Urocitellus parryii. Next base: position 1,161,965 of record NW_027553586.1, read on the forward strand.
CCACATAAAAACACATAAATGAATACATTAAAAAAATAAGATTATCAATACAAGAACATAATTAAAAAAGGAAATAGTTCAAAAAAATTAAAGTGGATCTTAGATATAAAAGAGTTACTAAATTTCTCATGAAAATAAAAAATGAAAATTAGCACTGTATCTATAGAGCATTTTAAATTTTCAGATTGCCAAAGATCTGAAGGCTTGGTAACATGCTATATTCATAAACATGAAGATGGGAACTCTAGTGAATTGCTGACTGAAATATAAAAGCATAAAATGCAAACACATAAAAACGAAATGACTTAATTCCAATTCTAGGAGTTCATGTACAAATGTGAAGTGGCATATCAAGAAAGTAATTTATTTAGTCATTTCTTAATATTAACAAAACATCAGAAATCAGCTGAATATTAAGTGTTGGAAACTGGTTAATTTATGGCATGTCCAGGCAATGAAATGCTATACAGCATTATGAAAAGACTGATAATTTATTATACACTAATATGTAATGATAAACAAGATATATATTTAAAACTTTATATTGGTGTAATATAATTATATTAAATAATGGGTTTTATTATGACATATACTTAGATGCACATAATTTATTTTTTAAATTTTTGTATTGGTGCATTATATTTATAAATAATAGTGGGAATCATTATGCCATATCTGCACATGCACATAATTTGACAAATCTCATTCTTCAATACGTTCTCTTTCCCTTTTCGCCTCCCTCCCCCTGTTGTTACACAGTACTGATCGCCCTTCTACTGTTGTTATTATTTCAACTGGTACATCATGATTATGTACATAAACAGGATTTATTATGGTATATTAATACTTGGAGAGCATAATTTGATAGATTTTATTTTCTAGTACATCCTTATGACCTCCCCTCTTCCCTTTCATAGCATGTTTCTAAAAGTATGAGAATGAAGCTGATAACCTTGTTTATCTCTAGGAAAGGGAAGTAGATTATTGTTGGATTGTTATAGAAAAGACCAATCACGAATTTTGACTTAAATTTTAAATCATGTGGCCCTATTATTTAATAAATAACAAGAAGTTGTAATATCTCATTTAAATGATTTTTTCTATATTAAAATAAATCAAAACTTTATGCCATGGAATAAATACTATATTCCCAGAAGAAAAAGCACATCAAATGTAAAAATTAGAATGCTGTTTTCATTGATAATATAAGCTAATGACTATTTCAATGTGCACAAAAAAGTAATAGAGTAAGAATGGATGATATTTTTAAAACACTGTGTTAAAACAAATCCATAAGATATCCTTTGTAAGTTTCTAGAGACAAATGATCTTTCCAAGTGGGAGGAAATGAGAGTAAATACATGAAGCTGCAAAACACCTGTTTGTCATCTGAACATTTTAACTCTTATGCTACAACAGAGGCATGGGATTTTATTCTGGGATTTGGAATTAAAATTGTTTCTAGTTATACTGACTTTCAATGTAAGTATATACTATATGCTGAAGATAAAGTTTTCACTATCATTTTTATAAACAATCAGCAAAACACCAAGAAGAATCTTTGAAATTTTAAATATACATATAAGAAGTGACAAAATATAAATATGTTTTAAAATATCTATTTCTTGGAGAACATAACAAAACTATTCAATAATTTGATGGGAGTATCTTACAATATAGCAAGGTAAAATTACCACACCTTATTATTCTTCATTTAAATAAATTCAATTGCAGAGGTCACTAAAGAAAAATCTCTTGAAAGTAAAATAGGTGCTCAGGTCCTATACATGTCCTATTGCATCAGAAACTCTGGGAGGAATACCAAGAAACCTGTGATTCAAGAAGTCCACCAGATGATTATAGTTTGAGAAATATTGTTTTATCTTAATAAAAACAATAAGTATTAAATATTAGTGGGTCATTTTTTTGCTTCAAACTAAAATTAAAAATTAATATCTACTCAAAACTTATTGCCAGCTGGGCATGGTGGCACACACCTTCAATCCCAGTGGCTCTGGAGGCTGAGGCAGGAAGACCACAAGTATAATACCAGCCTCAGCAATTTAGCAAGGCACTAAACAACTTAGTGAGATCCTGTCTCAGAATAAAAAAAATAAATAAATAAAAAGTTCTGGGAATGCTGAGGATGTGTCTCAGTGGTTAAATGTTAAGTGCCCCTGGGTTCAATCCCCTGGTACCAAAAAAAATTTTAAAATCTATTTCAGGGTTTGATATATGAGTTGAATTGAGTGTGTGTTTGTGTGTGTGTGTGTGTGTGTGTGTGTGTATAATTACATAAATTAATCATACAGAAGATTAATATATAAACACATGTATAGATTATTACATAGACTATTTCAGAAGCAGTGGTTCTCTAATCTAGAGTCCATAGCACTTTAATACAACTATGCATCGCTGTAATCATATGTACATTATTTTAGAAATTAGAGTTGCCACAAACTGTTGTTGAAAATAATTGCTGTGGGAGTAGTAATGGTGCATTACAGAAAACTGAAACTTCTACAAATTTCCTGAGTGTCTGAGTCTCACATAGTTAAGTTTAACACGTGTGTAATCAATAACAACAATTTAAAAGTATCATCTATCTTATATTTGAAAGAAATAATTTTCCATCCAAAGTACATGTATAATATAGTATATTAAATTGACACAAATGAAAGAAATATTTATCAGATTCAGATTCCCCTTTTTGATACTAAACTATTATTGGTATCCTCTCATTTCTATGCCTGCAGTTACCTTTTTATTTATTAATTATCCTTTAATAATTTTCTATTTATGAAAAATATACTTTTTATTATCTTCTTTATTCTTCTTTGATATTCTTGCATTATACAAAGAATGTTACTCCTCTTATTATTTTAAGTTCTGGAACCCTGTGTGTCACTCCACTCCTAAATTCTTCTAAATCATTTTAAATGACCTCTTTATTCACAGATCTGGTCATTTTATTCTTGGATTCTTAATTAGTTTCCAGATATTTATTGAATAAAGGTAATAATAATGATTTTAGATCCAGAAGAGACTGCCTGAGACCAGATAGGTTACCAAAGTTCCTGAGATCAGTTTAACAAATTAGTGTTTGGACCCATACTAGGGTGCTTAGTTCCCTGCTGTCACAGTAAAATAATATCTTAAACTGTATTTAACATCTTGAAGTTTCAGTTTGTAACCTGAAGTTCCTCCTCCCACAATTCCTTTTGTTGGCTTTATGTATGGATTTACTATTCCCTATACATAATCTAGACTTACCTGTTTCATGCTTATTATTTTATTATTTGTTTAGAAATTCCTTTTTGTTCCTTTCATGTAAACAACAACAAAAAACCCCTCAAAACTCCCATATTTAAGGTTTAGCTCAGATGTCACCTTCTCCAATTAAACTTGAGATATTCCAAATGGTAAGTGGTCTCTTCCTCAGACCTCTCATTACTCTCAAGCAAATGCCATGATATTTCCTATTTTGTATAAAAGGACTTCACACACACACACACACACACACACACACACACACACACACCATGCCTTTCTTGGACTATTCTTGAATATTCTTTGTCTGATTTGTGTTTGTTTCTTCCATAGGGTCTAACAGAATATCTTAGCTTTGTTAAATGAGGATTTAAATTAATGAATCAATACACCCTCTACAACTTTAACCGACATATTAATATAATATAGCTATCCTGTCACAAAGAGAGAGGTCCTTATATATTTGTGTGGGCTACTGGACAGCTTTCAAGTATAATGACTGAAAAATTTGGAAAATCTAAAATACTGTTCTATCAAGAAAGTTGTTGTTATTTAAATATTATGAAGTAATATTTAATAAACACTATGACAAAGCATTATTGAAGAAATTCCAAAGTGTAGGGTCAATTAACTTCAGACTATATTTACCTCTGGCTACCTAGAACTACTTGGTTTATCTTTAAAATTAGTATCTATTTTCTTACTTGAAGAAGAGAGGACTGTTCACCACCACTGCAAAATACTGAGTTGCTGCAGGCAAAGCTAGTGCTCTGTTCTAATGGTGAAATTTGTTAAATAATTCATGTTTATTGTAGTACAGTAACTCAGCATTCAATCCATCTCCCAGTGTCTATACAAATATAAATAAAACAGTACAAGAACAAAGTTCAACAAAACATAGGCTCATTTATTAACTCAAATGGCCAAACCCAGACTCAACATAGAGGGACAGAGATAGTAGAAGTAGAAGAATTGTTAGCAATGTTTTTACCATCTAATGTAATCTCTATCATTTTGTAGAAGTTTTGCTTTCCCCACCAACTCCTCATAGAATCAACAGTTGAATTCATACAGGCTTGCTTAAAAGTACTCTTCTAAGGGATTGTTAGGGAAGGTGAAGACAACCAGAAGGAATAGGAAAAGATGGGAAGGTAAGGGAGGAGAGAGGGGCAGGATGGACATTATCAAAGCATGATACATCAATGCACAAAAGTGTCATATTGAAATCCATTAATTTGTTCATTAATATGCATTAATAATTATAATATAAATTTATTCTTTTCTATATATTTTTTATTGTTTTATATAACAATTTTTACTTCACTTATTATGTTTTACATATACATACTCATTAGTGAAATTACCCAACAATTTATCATGCCTAGTAAAACTAAATTGTGAAAAAAATTAGGACTTGTATATATTATACAGCTGAAAATCAATAGGAAATAGAAAAATATAAGCCAAATGCAGATCTGGAAGGTCCAGACTCATTCATCTCATGGAGAAACTAATTCAGCAAAACAAAGACTATTTACCTTTGTGAGAAATTCAGAAATAAGAGGGGCATGATACTAAGCATATCAAAGCTGGTAAGAAATTGTGGAATCTTCTCATCTCTTCCTATCACCATGTGATAAGGAAGGAAACTCCCAGCTCCTGGCTTTCCTTAGGGGAAGAGAGACATAAAATTGGACCCTGCATCAAATTTCTTGATTTTTCAGAAAGGATATCCAAGGTACTGATGTCAACTTCAAATCTTTTGGAGCATTTATGGAATGCAGGATATTCTAAATGCTTGAAGGATGCTGAGAACTAAAAACTGCCCAATGGCATGTGTCTGCTCCAGAAGGACAATAGCACAGCACAAAGAGGTCAAAATAGTTCAGTGATATCTTTCTCTGAGGGAAAAAGAGGAGTGGATGTGTCTAACTCCAGCTTCTTAGGAGATGGCCTGATGGTTTGGTTTCTCCCTTGCTTGTCAGGCACACTCTACATTTCTAGAAGCTTCTGAGAACTCTTAAGAGCTGGGTAGTGTGCCACTAATCCAGTGCACCCACAATACAGCAGACTGACACCAGAGGGAGGAAAAGATTACCAACTCCTGGAAAAAAAACAGCAAATTTCTCAAATTACAGATCTATATGAGTAAGTGTAGAAGACACATCCACAAAGGAGTTTTGAGAGCTCATTAGTGAGGGTTTCCCCTGTAAAAGGCAGTATGTAAAGACTGCTAAAGGTGTTTTATTTTTTAATGCGAGGATATCAAAAAAAGTTAGGAATGTTAAGAAACAGGAAAAATCAGCATAATAAACAAACAAATCTCCAGAAACTAAGTCTAAAGAGACAGATGATGTATCTTCTAGTACATCTTCCATTTATGCATTTATTCAAGATTTTACCCACGTATGCCCATACCTATTAAAACTAAATTAGTACAGAGATAACATTACATTAAAAATAACTGAATGTAATCTTAAGAAAGATTATCTACAAAATCATCCCAATAATCCATGAACAAAATAAAGAGAGAGAAAATAAAGAGATTAAAAAAATATGAAAATATGTACAGCTCCACAATTTGTTTGGTTCTTTTCATATTTTTTCAGTAAAGAGATAGAAAATATGAAAAGAACCAAACAAATTGTGGAGCTGTACAATGCAATAACTGAACTGAAAAATCACTAGAAGGATTATATAAACATATGATTATGTCAAAGAACAAATGCAAATGAATTTGTAGATAGGTCATTTGAAATGATCTAATCCAAACCTGAACATAGGATGTTTGAAAATAAAAGGAGTAAAGAAAGCCTAAGGGATCCCATAAAACAGACCAAAATATGAATTATGGCAGTCTCAAGAAGATAAGACAGAGTTTAAAACCTTATATAAAGTATATATGGAGGTGAACAGAGAGCCTACATCCTGGGAGCAAATTTTTACCCCTCACACATCAGATAGAAGACTAGGGTATAAAAAGAACTCAAAAAGCTAAACACTGAAAAAACTAATAACCCAATCAAGAAATGGGCTAAGGACCTGAACAGACATTTCTCAGAAGATGATATACAATTAATCAATAAATATATGAAAAATGTTCATCATCTCTAGCAATCAGAGAAATGAAAATCAAAACAACTCTAAGATATCATCTCATTCCAGTCAGAATGGCAGCCATTATGAAGACAAACAACAACAAGTGTTGGCGAGGATGTGGGGAAGAAGGTGTACTCATACATTGCTGGTGGGACTGCAAATTGGTGCAGCCAATTTGGAAAGCAGTATGGAATTTCCTTGGAATCTGGGAATGGAATCACCATTTGACCCAGCTATTCCTCTTCTTGGACTACACCCAAAGAACCTAAAAACAGCGTACTACAGGGATACAGCCACATCAATGTTTATAGCAGCACAATTCACAATAGCTGAACTATGGAGCCAACCTAGATGTCCTTCAGTGGATGAATGGAATAAAAAAAGGTGGCATATATACACAATGGAATATTACTAAGCACTATAAAAGAACAAAATCCTTGCATTTTCAAGTAAATGGATGGCATTAGTGCAGATAATGCTGAGTGAAGTTAGTCAATCCCAAAAAAACACATGCCAAATGTTTTCTCTGATATAAGGGGGTTGACTCAATGTTGAGTAGGGAGGGAGAGCATGGGAGGAAGATTATTTCTAGATAGGGAAGAGGGTAGGAGGGAAAGGGAGGGGGAAGGGGATTAGCAAGGAATGTGGAATGTGATGGTCAGAATTACACAAAGATGAAGATTTGAATTTGGTGTCAACATATCTTATATATAAACAGAGATATGAAAAATTATGATATATATATATATATATATATATATATATATATGTGTGTGTGTGTGTGTATTAAGAATTATAATGCAAAAAGAATACATGTATAATGGCATAATTTGGCATGAACATACTTTATATACAGTGTTACAAAAAATTGTGCTGTATATGTGTAATAAGGAGTATAATGCATTCCACTATTGTCATGTATTTAAAAACTAACTAAATAAATAAAAAGATAAATACTGAGGGATTATTGAATACAGAACAAGAAAATCAAATACCACATAGAAGGAACTATATAGGACAGTGAGTGGATTTCTCAACAGAAGACTTTCGTGACAAAAAGTAGTAAGGTTTTAGTTTGTTTTGTTTTGCTACCAGGGATTGAACCCAGGGGCACTTAACTACTGAGTCACATCCCCAGCCCTTTTAATATTTTCTTTTGAGACAGCATATTGTTAAGTTGCCTATGGCCTTGCTATGTTGCTGAGACTGGCCTTGAACTTGTGATCCTCCTGCCTCAGCCTCCTGAGCCACTGGGATTCATAGGTATGTACCACCACACCTGGCAGGAGTGAGATTTTATATAAAACAGGTTTATATAAAACAAAAACTGCTAACTAATGATATAATGTCCAGCAAAACTATTGCTCAAAAATGAAAAGAAAATCATAAACCATTAAGACTTGACCAATAAACAAAAGTAAGAATTCATCACTATAGACCTACCTGAAAACAAATTCTAGAGTGAGTTCTTTAAGTTGAAATGAAAAAATTTAAACAGCAACACAAAAGCATATGAAAGCATATAGCTTGCAACTAAACATAAATACACATTCTCATTTGTCTATATGTGATATGCTAATAATCAAAATAGATGAATAAATCATTCTTGTTTCTGATACAGAAATTAAAAGACAAAAGCACAAAAGTAACAACTACAAAATATGTTAACAGATACACAATTAAAAGATTAAATTTGTGAGATCAATAACAATGAGTGAGGTGTGTAAACAAAGTATGGTTTTATGTGAAAATGAAGTTATCAGATTAAAGTAGATCCTTAAAACTATAAGATGTTATATGTAAGCCTATGGTAACCATGAAGAAAATATCAGTGGGATATACACTAAAGTAAATGATAAAGAAATTATGGCAATGAATTAATGACAAGCCACAATTCCTTTACCATTTATCATTTATTATTATCATCATAGTGGTGCAGGGGATATAGCTCAGTTGGTGGCGTACCTGCCTTGCATGCACAAGGTCCTGGGTTCAAACTCAGCACCACACAAAAAAGACTATTATCATAGTGAAAATAGTGATGATGATGATGAAATACAAAGGAAGATATCAAAAGAAGAAAAGAGGAATGAAATAGCTACAAGACAGAAAAAAACTAAACTAAAAGACAATATTAAGTCTTCCCCTAACAATAATTATTTTAAATGTAAAAGGAATAGTTGGGTATGGTGGCCTGTGCCTGTAATCCCAATGGCTCAGGAGGCTAAGGCAGAAAGATTGCAAGTTCAAAGCCACCTTCAGAAATTTAGTGAAGTCCTAAGCAAATTGGCAAGGCCCTGTCCCTAAATAAAATATAAAAAGGCCTGAGGATGTGGGTCAGTGGTTAAGCACCTCTGGGTTCAATCCCTGTTACCAAAATTCATACACACATACCTATGTACATAAATGTAAAAAGAATAAACTCATCAATCAAAGCACATAAAGTAGTAGTGAATTGACTTATAAAATGATACAATTAATTATATGATGCCTTTGAAAGATCACTTTAGAATTAATGACAGGTTTAAATTAAAGGGATGGAAAAAGTTATTTCATGCAAAAAGTAACCAAAAGAGCAGGAATGGCCATACTTATATCAGACAAAAGAGACTAAGATAAAGAAAAAAAAATGCTAAAGTCAAAGAAGGACACTGTGTTATAATAAAAGGGTCAATTCTCTGGGTAGAAATAAAAATCATAAATATATAAATCCAATATCAAAGAACCTAAATAGGCAAGGCATAGTGGTACATGCCTGTAATCCCAGCTACTAGGGAGGCTGAGGGAGGTGGATCAAAAGTTAGAAGCCAGCCTGGGCAACATAGTAAGACTGTGTCTTGAAATAAACAGTAAAAAAAAAAAAAAAAAAAAAAAAAAAAAAAAAAAAAAAAAAAAAAAAAAACTGGGGCTATGGCTCAGTGATCCTGGGGTCAATGCCCAGTCCCCTCATCAAACACCTAATTATATGAAGCAAACATCCATGAAAATGAAGAGAGAAATCGAGAACAACACAATAATTGTAGGACAGTTCAATACTTCACATTCAATAATGGATAAAACAACCTTGCAGAATAAGACAATAAAGGATTTGAATGACACTATAGAATAAATGGAATTAACTTATAAGTAACATTCTATGCAACAAAGTGCATCTTTCTTAATAGAACATGGAACAACTTTGTAAGTCCAGCATTACCCTTGTATCAAAGCTTAATGAAGACCCTACCATTAAAAAAAAAAAAAAAGTGCAGGCCAATATCCCTAATGACTACAGATGCAAAAGTCTTCAAAAAGTAATTGCAAAATGAATTTAATAGCACATTAAAATGACTATGCACCATTACCATGTAAAATTTAACCTGGGATGAAGGATAATTCAAAATATGAAAAATTAATGAATGTGATATACAACATTAACAGTGTGAAAGAAAAAAAAACACATTATTTTATCAATAGATATGGAGCCAATATTTGTCAAAATTTAACACCCTTTCACGATGAAATACTTGCAGCAATACCAGGTGCAGTGGTGCAAACCTGTAATCCCAGTGGCTCAGGAGGCTGAGGCAGGAGGATCGTGATTTCAAAGCCAGGCTAAGCAACTCAGGGAGACCCTGTCTCTAAATAAAATACAAAATAGGACTGGGTATGGGGCTCAGTGGCCAAGCGCCCCTGAATTGAATCCCTGGTACTAAAAAAATACTTTCAGCAAACTAAGTACAGAAGGAAATTAACTGAACATCAGACAAAGCCCTATATGAAAAATAAACTGATAACACCAAATGTAATGGTAAAAAATCAAAAGCTTTACCTAAAAGATCACAAACAAGGCAAGAATGGACACTCTCCCTCTTTATTGGAGGGGGTATGCTAGGGATTGAACCCAGATTTACAATCCTATTTACCACTTTCCACCATACTTTTCAACATAAACTGGAAATCCTAGCCAGGGCAATTAAGTAAGATAAAGAGAATATAAAATATATCAAAATCAAAAGTTAAAGTAACATTGTCTCTGATTCTATATCTCATATGTAGAAAATGCTAAGGATTTCACACAGAACAAAATAGAAATAATAAACTAATTCAGCAAAGGAGCAGGATACAAAATCAACACACAAAAAAAAATCAGTTGATTTTCTATATAATAAAAATAAATAATCTTAAAAGAAAATGACCTAATTTACAATAGTACCAAAAAGAGTAAAATACTTAGTAACAAACTTAAATAGGAAGTTTTAAAATTTTGCATACTAAAACTACAAAAAATTGATGAAGCCACTGAAGATGACACAAATAGAGAAAAACCCTGTCCCTATACGCAATCGACAGATACAATGAAATCCCTATAAAAACTTAATGTTTTTTTTTACAAAAGTAGAAAAAGATTCTAAAATTCACATACAACAAAAAAAAACTGAATAGCTCATTCAATTTTCAAAAAAAAATAAAAACGCTGGGGCTACATACTTTATGATTTTAATATATATCTCAGAATTATAGTAATCTGTAATATAGTAATGCATGGTGCTGACATAAAGACAGACACATGGACCAATGAAATACAATAGAGAGCCCAGAAATGAACTATTGAATATGCAGTCAACTCACATTTGGCAATGGTTCCAAGAATACAAATTGGAGAAAGGATAGATTCTTAACCAAATGGAAATGGAAAAAGTGGCTATCCATATGCAGAAGAGTAATTTTGGATTTTTTTCTTGTCCCATACATAATTATCAAATCTAAATGTATTAGACAATTAAACATATGACCTATATTCTCAAAACTCCTTGAAGAAACATGGGGGAAGATTTTCACAACAATGGTATTGTTGATGTTTGGGGGTAAAACTAAAAACACAGCTAACAAAACTATAGATAAGTGGAACTACCACAACTAAAAACCTACACAGCAAAGGAAACAGTCAACAGAGAAAGAAAGGCAATCTATGTAGTGGGGAAAATATTTAAAAACCATATATTTAATAAGTGGTTAATATGTAAAATGGATAAGAGACTCATAACTCAACAGAAAAAAAAACAAAATATATAAAAAATGGGCAAAGGACTTAAGCATAGACTTCTCCAATGACATACAAATCACCAACAGGTATATGAAACCACACTCAATATCAGGGAACTGAAGGCCAAAACTACAATGAGGTACTCCCTCACAACATTATTATTCTCCCATTAAAAGAAGGAAATTATTTTATGTGCTACAATATAGATGGACCTTGAAGACATGAAGTTAAATGAAATAAACCAGACACAGAAATAAAAATACTCTAATATTCCACTTTACAAGATGTATCTAATAGAGTTAACTTACTGAAGCAGAACTGTGACTGCCATGGGCTGGATGGAGGAGAAAATGGGCAATTTCTGTTCAGTCACACAAAATGAGAAAGTTCTAGATATCTGATGTACAATACTGTTTATAGTTAACAAAACTATACCTTTAAGTGTGTAATAGTGTAGATATCTTCCTATGTTTAATATAGTGAAAATGAAAAATATAATAGGAAATTTAACCAAGTAATAACATTCCTACTAAAGTTAAGGTCGGTCTGCCATGCCTTCTACACTAAAACTTGGTTTTGTATGAAAAAAAAATCTGCCTCTTTCTCTGAAAAAGGGATTTTAGCCATTTCCTCACAAATCCCAAACAAGTATTCTCTTTAGTTCACTGACACTTCAGTGAAGATGGCAAATAGATGAAGTTCAGCACTTAAAAAAAATCAGATGGGAGGAAACACAATTTAAAGTGACACTCTCAACTACAATAATAAACAATGTTAAGGACCATAACTTCACCTAAAAACAAGTGGGTGTTCTTGCAGATGTCTAAGAAGGTTTGATATGAGAGTCACTCTTACTCCTTTCTCTTCAGGGACTCTTCTAGTCATGGCTGTGTCATTGAATACTTTCTTTTCTTCCTGTTTGTATGACTGGGAAGGATCAGATGCTCACTCCAGAATAATGTTCTATTACAAATAAAAAGCCAAACTATAATACTACAATCCACTTCAGGGAATGCTATGTGGCACAACTGATTCTGCTAGTATGACTAGTACAAAATCAGTAAGTACAGGATGACCATAAATGACCAATTTTGATTTTAGCCAATTTGACTTTCTCTCTTATGACAGCATGCTTTATATAATAACTGACAAGTAGGAGGTAATAATATTGCTAAAATAGAGCATAATGAAAACTATTTGAAGAATAAAAGTTTACAAGTTAGAAAAGAGTAAAGATAATATCACATAATAGCAGAAATTGGAAATGGATCTTTAAAGGTACATATATTTTTAATATATTTCTCAGAATATATGTAAATTCACTTGGGAAGATAGTCTCATACAGAGAAATGTATATGCACTGTAGAATCTTGCTATTTGCTAGCCATGAGATAATAGAAAATTAGACTGATCTTCAGTAAACTATCAGCTTGCTATGAGGATTAGAGATTATTTTATGTATTGGCAACCTGGTGATCTGTATTTGTCTGGCATACCCAGAAATAAAATGCATAATTACTGAGTGAAGAATAGCTGATATTATTTTCATAATCATTATGAAGTATTTTTATATGAATAGATCTTTGCCCATTAACAGTCATCCCTTTCTCCCTCTCTAAAACGTTCCCCAAATCTACAAAAGACACTTTTTGAGAATCTAAAAGTTGCCAACGTTTAAAGAAAAGTTCGTCCCTCTGTTGGATCTCCTATCAGAAAATATTCTCTCAGTCTTAGTTAGCAGCCATACATACTACACTCTAGTAATACTGCTGGACTCTTTTACTCCCCAACCTTTTTGTTTAATTGACTCCCAGGGGTAGTTTCATGGGTCCTGAAATTTTATACAATTTTGATGATATTCCTTAAAAGTGGGATACAAAATTTTGAGTATAAAATGAATATGAGAGAAATTGCAATAAGTATGAAAAAACTGACATGCAGCTCTAAAAAATGCAGTCAGAAAATTTCTTTTACCAACTCATTATCTGAGAAACTTTTCATCCAATTCTGGTTTCATATTCTGACCCTATTTTTACATAGTGAGGTGTTTTTAGCCTTTTCTAGAAACTAACATGAGGATCCAGTTTTCTAACATAGTGAGATTATTTTTATGGATAGTATAAATGCTATCTCTGCTTTACAAATCACACTAAAAATGCTATTTAAATGTTTAGAGTGTTTAACAAGTTTTGCAATCCTCTTTTATGAGAACTATGAAATTTCAGTGTATTTTACATTTTCCTATTCCACAACAGCCCCTATAAACTCTTTCAATTAATGGTACCATTAATCAATTTGCTGCCAATATCTCACTGTGGTGGCATATGTCTTAAGTTATTTTGTTGATATCAGTATTTTTAATCAAATCATCAAGAAATTCAATTATATTTCAATATAATTCATGTAACCTACTCTTTTTCATTAATTGGCTCATCAAATATAAGAGCCTGTTCATTACTTCAAACACAAATGTACCTCTTTCTGTTAATTACTTTATTGATTTTAGTTGCTGTTACTTTATCTCATACTATTTTTGTAATTTTTGATATGTATTTCTGTTTAGTTCATTGATACTTATTATTTGATCTTCCATTTCACATTTATTTGATTTTTCTCATTTTTATTTAAAAATTAAATGACAAAAAAGATATTCTTCATGTATTCCAAATCAGGAACCTACCATTTTTTACTTGTTTTATGGAGACTTTGCAAGATGATTTTTTTTCAAATTGCAAATAAAATGATATATCTATAACTCTGCTGTTTTAGTCTTATCCCCAAAGTGTAGATAGTTCTTTGATATGAATAGAAGTATGCAGAAAAGATATATTTGCCTTAAAATTTTCTCACATTGTAGTACTTTTTTATCTTTAGAAAAAACTCTGAGCAAAGAACATTTGTATGGTCCCACTCCAGTTCTTAATGTTTAAATTTGATTAGTTACCTTCATGGTAAATTTTAGCTTACATCATTAAGAATTAATTTCAGTGCTGGGGTTGTGGCTCAGTTGTAGCGTGCTTGCCTAACACATGTGAGGCACTGTGTTTGATTCTCAGAACCACATACAAATAAATAGAGTCAAGAATAGCTGATACTGACACCTAAATAGGTAAAAAATAAAGTAAAAAAAAGAATTAATCTCTATGTATAAATTATTTTGCTGCTTTTATTACATGTACTTTAGAATTTCCTCTTGAGTTGGTAGTATGGACTGAATATTCCTATCTACCCCAAAATGTATATGTTGATATTCTAATCCTCAATGTGATGGTATTAAGATGTGGACCTTCATGACCTAATCAGGGAATTAGGGTAGAGCCCACATGACTCCACAGAATTCTCATTCCTCTTCTGTCAAGTGAATATGAAACAGGACTTTGGAAGTCTGTAAACTGACCTCATCAAAATGACCATGTTGGCACCCTGATCTTGGGCTTCTAGTCTTCAGAACAGCGAGAATTCTTTGTCTCTTAAATCACCAAGTCTATGGTAATTTGTTTTAACAGCTCGAACTAAGACAGTTGCATGTTCTCTTCATTGAAAGTCTGTTTTCCTTTTGCTTTTCGATTCTCCTATTTTCTAGTAATTTATTCTTCTGATCATTCCTCCTTGATTTCCTTTGTTGACTCCTCTTCCTCTACTTTCTTTCTTTTTTTTGTCTCTGACTTTTTAATTTTCCTCACTAAATACCAAATATCATCACTTTGTTTTTTTAAAACACTTGAATCAACCTGTAACATTTCCATAAGTTTGAACTTTCTAAAACAAAATATGTTTCTATTAATCACTTTGAAATGGTATTCAATCTTTCCCTACTAATTTAAAAACAAAAATGAATGATAAAAATTATCATGCCCTTGCCCTTACATGAGCCTCAGTTAATGGAACATACATGAAGTGGGTGAGAGTAGATAAGATAAAAATCTGTATGATAAAATAATTTTTTCTTGGGAAAAATACAAAGTTGAACTATGAAATTGTTAGGGAAAAATATGAATGTGAAAATTATTCTGTAGTGCAAATAAGAATTTTAATAATAAATATAAGTTAATAAGCTTCTACCATATATTTTCTTTGTATAATGTAAGGCAAGATATTAGAAAACAATATAGCATGTGAAAAATATATAAGGGAAAGAAATAAGTTGTATTTAACAAAAGGCAAGCTGACAATTCATTTTATGTCTAGTATACAACATTGGTTCTGAAATACTTTAAGTAAAATAAAATTATAGGCTTACTTCATACATATATAGAACTAATATTGTAGTTAAATACAATTATAATATGTAGGAAACATATTTCCAAGTAGATTTTTAAAATCAGGATTGCATCAGAAAATCTACATGACTTCAACTTCAGAAATTCTATAAATGTAATTTACCATATCTTATTCTAAAGGAGAAATGTCAAAAATATCTTAGCAAAATTCTCAAATTACTTCCAATCAAGGAGAATTTATTGAATTTCCTGAACAATTATGTAGCCAACATCTATGTACACCAAGCATCATGCTTAACAGATACACTTTATAGAGAATTTTTTCAAAATCATAAAAAGTCAAGTTGACAGTTATTATTTTTCTTTCATATATTATTTGTATTTCTGACCATTGGTACAAGATAAGAACAAGAGAAAACAATAAAACAATTAGAAGTCAAGAATTTGTGTTTTTGGCACTAGAAAATTAGGAATAACAAGAACATATCTAAACATCATAAAGGCTATCTATGCTAAGCCCCAGGCCAACATCAATCTAAATGGAGAAAAATTGAAGGCATTCCATCTAAAAACTTGAACAAGACAGGATGCCCTCTTTCACCACTTCTATTTAACATAGTTCTTGAAACACTGGCCACAGCAATTAGACAGATGAAAGAAATTGAAGGGATACACATAGGAAAAGAATAACTCAAATTAGCACTATTTGCTGATGACATGATTCTGTACATAGAAGACCCTAAAAATTCCACCAGAAAATTTCTAAAACTAGTAAATGAATTCAGCAAAGTAGCAGCATAGAAAACAATGAATACCTATAAATCAAATACCTGTAAATCAAAGACATTTCTGTATATCAGTGACAAATCCTAAAAAAGGGAAATGAGGAAAACTACCCCATTTACAATAGCCTCAAAAAATAAAATAAAATACTTGGGAATTAACTTAATGAAATAGGTGAGAGATCTATGTAATGAATATTACAGAACCCTAAAGAAAGAAATCAAAGAAGACCTTAGATGATGGAAAGATCTACCTTGTTCTTGGATAGGCAGAATCAAAATTATCAAAATGTCCATATTATCAATAGCACTATACAGATTTAATGCAATTCCAATCAAAATCCCAATGATATTCCTCATAGAAATAGAAATACAGTCATAAAATTCAATTGGAAAGATAAGAGACCCAGAATATTAAAGCAATCCTTAGCAGGAAGAGTGAAACAGGTGGCATCAGTATACCAGACCTTAAACTATACTTACAGTGCAATAGTAACAAAAACATCATGGTATTGGCACCAATACACACTGGTCGACCAATGATACAGAATAGAGGAAACAGAGACTAACCCACAAAATTATAATTATCTTATATTAGACAAATGTGCCAAAAACATGCATTGGAGAAAAGATAATCTCTTCAACAAATGGTGCTGGGAAAACTAGAAATCCATGTGCAACAAAATAAAATTAAACCCCTATCTCTCATCATGCACAAAACTCAAGATGGATCAAGGATCTAGGAATTAAACCAGAGACCCTGCATCCAATAGAAGAAAAAGTAGGCCCCAATCTCCATCATGTGGGATTATGCCTCAACTTCCTTAATAAGATTCCTTTGGTGGAAGAATTAAAATCAAGAATCAATAAATAGGATGGACTCAAACTAAAAAGTTTCTTCTCAGCAAAAGAAACAGTCTGTGAGGTGAATAGAAAGTCTATATCTTGGGAGCAAATTTTTACCCTTCACACATCAGATAGAGCACTAATTTCTAGGGTATATAAAGAACTGGAAAAGCTGAGCACTAAATAAATAAATAAATAAATAAATAACCCAATCAATAAATGGGCCAAGTACCTGAACAGACACTTATAAGAAGATGATATACAATCAATCAACAAATATATAAAAAACCTTCATCATCGTTAGCAATTAGAGAAATGCAAATCAAAACTACTCTAAGATTTCATCTCACTCCAGTACGAATGGCAGCTATTATGAAGAAAAACAACAATAAGTGTTGGCGAGGATGTTGGGAAAATGTACCCCCATACACTGCTGGTGGTACTGGTGCAGCCCATATGGAAAGCAGTATGCAGATTTCTTGGAAAATTGGGAATGGAACAATCATTTAACCCAGCTTTCCCTCTCCTCTGTCTATACCCAAAGGACTTAAAAACAGCATACTACAGGGACACAGCCACATGAATGTTTAAAACAGGACAATTCACAATAACTAAACTGTGAAAGCAACCTAGATGCCCTTCAGCAATAAAAGAGAATAAAATCATGGCATCTGTAGGTAAATGGATGGAGTTAGAGAAGATGATGCTAAGTGATGTTAGCCAGTCCCCCCCCTCAAAAAAATAAAAAAAAACAAATGCCAAATGTTTTCTGTGATATAAGAAGGCTGATTCATAGTGGGATAGGGAGGGGTGTGTGGGAGGAATAGATGAACTCTAGATAGGGCAGAGGGGTAGAAGGGGAAGGGAGGGGTCATGGTGGTATAAATGATGGTGGAATATGATGATCATTATGATCCAAAGTACATGTATGAAGACACGAATTGGTGAGAATATACTTTGTATACAACCAGAGATATGAAAAATTGTGCTCTATATGTGCTATAAAAATTGTAATGCATTCTTCTATCATATATAAATAAAAAAGTTAATAAATAAAAGAATTTGGGTGTTTGAGACATAATAATATGTGCAGAAAACAACATAAATCAGTCAATGCATTAGAAGTTATGAGAGATCAGTGACTACTAGTTAATCAATTCAAACAAATTAATAATTTTCTTCTACACTAGACAAACAAAATACAACATCAAACAGGATGTCTACATAAACAACAGAGCCATAAAGGATCTATTACTTAAGTTAACAATGAGTATGCAGTATGATTCAGGTACAGGAACAGATTAAAGGCTAATAAAAATAAGAAATCTCAAAGCAGAAGCAGAACAAAGAATGGACTTTGTACTATTTTTTAATATATTGTGAATATATAATTATTTTAATTATAAATTTCAAGAAGAAAATTAAGGAAGTACTCACATGCACATGGTTGTGCAGTTTACTATGTAATTTATGCTACAAATCAATTGGCAATAGAACACATTGCTTTGTAGATAATGTTGGGTAAATTGATCCCTGATTTGCAAAAGATAAAAGTAGTTTCTGATTTAAAATCACAGCTAATTATAGATAGCAAATGGAATCAGGAGAACATATATAAAAGGTAATGCAATGATACTACAAAATCCAAATTAAAATGCAGACTTTTCAGATACATACTTCAGAAAAGAATGAAATTGACAAATAACTTGATAGTTTAAATCCAGTGAAAACTCCTACTAATAAATGCTTACATGGGTACTTCCTGATATTCTAAGATTCTGGTTGGTGGTATAAAATTTATCTAGAAATTTTAAGAAAATACAACATATTTTGAAAATAATCTATTTTTAACTCAAGCAGAAACTCATTTTTTTACTGTAAAGTAATGAAACCATTTTAAACAACTTGCCCAACAGAGAAAAAACAATTGCTTAGTAATAATCCTACCACTACTAAATATGGGTGAAAATAAACTTGCCATGAAATAGAGAAATGGAGAGAAAGAAGATGGGTTTAAAGGATTGAAACCTTAATGTATGACAGGACAACAATTAGAAGTGTGAACATGGAATGATTTAGAAATAATGTGGAAGTAACTACTAAAGAAAGATTGGAAACACAAGGGATTATCTCTTGGGAGTAAAATGGAGAGGTGAGGAGAATAAAAGAAAACCAATCACTTATAATAATATTGAGTGCTTTTCAGTACTATTTTATATTGCAAACTAAAAATAACCAAGTAAGTATAAGTGACTGTGTTTTTACTAATTTTCAGGAAAAATTCTAAGTACTTTACATGTGTTGACTACTTTAATACTGACAGAAATCAGTGAGTTAGGCACCATTTTTAATCTACATTTATAGATGAGAAAATTAAAGTATATAGATGTTGTTACTTGTTTCCAAATCCCACGACATTGATTTGCGATGGTGTCAGTGTTAGAGTATACAGCCATAAGTAGAATACAAAGACTATACTAAAAATTATGTTATGCTTGGGAAAATATAAAATTAGTTTATGAGATATATTTTTAAGAGGATCCAAGATTAGAGACTGATGGGTTAATAATTACAAAAGGAAATAAGAAAATGTTTGGATTGTCTTGTCCTAGGATATGTTTTTATGTGGATAAAAATGATTTGGGACAGGAAGGTAGCAAGAGAAAGTCAGAGGCACTGAGTATGAGATTGATCATACTATACAGAAGGTAAAAGAGTATGTACTCAACACTGAGAAGAGAAAAAGATGCAGATAGATTGGTAGACATGCAGTCATGTTGTGAGAACCTCAAACTAAATACAGAGCCTATGTATAGATACTCCAGTAGATAGCCATAGCTGAGTTTCCAGCTGACAGATGGCATTAGCTAACTATCAGCCATGAGAGTGAAACATTTTGGATATCTAGCCTTCCTATGTCTCCAGTCCCAGCCACTGCTTTTGTTTTCTCTTCTTTTATTAGTTTCAAACAGCTTAATGGATTATCAAACCATTCCAGATCCCCTCAATTTTGGAAATAAATCAGCAGCACGAGGGAGAGGAGAAGCTTAATGAAAAAAAGATGTGCTGGGTTTTAAAGCTCAATCCAGCTTTAAAATTTATTTATAATCTGATGTCCATCTATCTCCCTTTGGCCCACAAAATTTCAGGTCTTTCCTGGAAACAGCATAGGCATCTCATTACCTTATGGGGTCAGCCCAATGATCTGCTAAGCCAGGTGTTCAGAAATACTGAGTCAGCAAGAAAGGCCAAAAGCAGTAATCATCCATGCAAAGAGAGCCATTCAAAATCATGTATCAGAAACAGAAGACCCAGTCACAGTATCATACATGGTGTTTCCTATTCTGTTGTTCCATTGAAAAATGAGATATGATTCATAGACCATAAAGCATCCATTTAAATTGTCCAAGTTTTTTAGTATATTTACACAGTTTTACAAAAATCACTACAATCTGATTTTATAATCAGAAATCTCATACCCATTAGCAGTTAATCTCCATTCCTCAATTCTGAGCTTGAGAAAACTACTAATCTATTTTCTGTCTCTACAGACATATCTATTATAGACACTCCATGTAAAATGTATCACACAGTCTGAGGTCTTATGTGATTGACTCCTTTCACTTAGCATACTATTTTTAATGTTCATCCATGTTGTACCATTTGTCAACACTTAATTCCTTTTAATGACTGACTGATATTCTCTTGTATGGATATACCACATTTTATTTGTTCATTAGCTGAGAAATATTTGGGTAGTTTCCACCTTGGGCTATTGTGAATATGCTGCATTGATCATTTGTGCTTATGTTTTTCCTCTAAACACTTACTTTCAATTATTTTGAACATATCCCTTAGAGTGCAATGGAAATTGTTCAGTGTTTTGAGAAACTTTTCAAGAGAAACTGAACTATTTTTCATTTCCAAAGACAATGTATACGTGTTCTTATTTATCCTCACCTTTGTTAACAATTATCATTCATTGCCTTTTTCATTGTAACTATACAAGGGGGTACACACTGATGCTTCATGGTTTCCATTGGATTTCCCTACTTAGTAATGTTGAACATCATTTAATGTATTTATTCGCCATTTACTTGTATATGTTTGGTAAAATTATCTATTCATGTTATCTGTCATTCTAATTAAAGTTTTTCCTCTTAAGAGTTGTAAATAATTCATACATAGTCTGGATATAAGTCCTCTATTAGATATGTAATTTGTAACTTTTTCCCATTTTGTGGATTGTTCTTTAACTCTCTTGAGGTTGATTTATGAAATACAAACAATTGATAATGAACAATTTACCCATTGTCTCTTCGGTTTTTGTTTTGGGTGCTATTCCATCACATGAGGTCATGAAGAATTACTCTTATGTTTTCCCATAAGCTTCATAGTTTCAACTCTTACATTTTAGTCTGTGATCCTTATTTTCTTTTTTTTTTTATTTGTTCTTTTTAGTTATATGTGACAGTAGAATGTGTTTTGACATATCATTCATACATCAAGTATAACTTCCCATTTTTGTGGTTGTAAATGATGTGGAGTTACACAGGTCATGTATTCATACATGAACATAGGAAGGTTAAATGTGATTCATTCATTCTACTGTCATTCCCATTCCCATCCCCCCCATTTCAATATGATGAACCTCCCCTCCTCCCACCCCCACACCTATTTGAATCAGCATCTGGATATCAAAGGGAACATTCAACCTTTGTATTTTTAGGATTGATACTTCATTTTTAAATTGATTTTATTTTTAAATACATAACAGTTGAATGCATTACAATTCTTATTACACATATAGAGCATATTTTTCATATCTCTGATTGTATATAAAGTATGTTCACACCAATTCATGACTTCATACATGTACTTTGGATAATGATGTGTACCACATTCCACCATCATTGCTAACCCCCTTCCCACTCCCTTCCCCTCCCACTTCTCTGCCCTATCTTTGCTTATTTCATTTAGCACTATAATCTCCAGTACCATCTATTTATTGGCAAATGCCATGATTTCATTCTTCTTTTGGCTGAGTAATATCTATGATCCTTTTTGATTTAATAATTGCATATCATAAGGAGGGATACAGTTATCAGCAAATAGAGATAGTATGAGCTCTCCTTTACCTATTCATATTCTTTTTATTTTTTTCTTTTGTCGAATTGCTCTGGCTAGGTTTACAAGGATCATGTTGAATAGAAGTGGTGAAAGACAGCATCCCTGTCTTGTTCCAGTTTTTAGAGGGAATGTTTACAATTTTTCTACATTTAGAGTGATATTGGCCTTTGGTCTAGCATAGACAGTTTTTATAATGTTGAGGTATATTCCTACTATCCCTAGTTTTTCTAGTGTTTTGAATATGAATGGATGCTGAATTTCGCCAAATGCTTTTCTGTATTTATTGAGATAATAATGTAGTTTTTGTCTTTAAGTCTGTTGATGTGATGAACCACATTTATTGATTTCTGCATTGAACCAACCTTGCATGCCTGGAATAAACTGACTTGATCATGGTGCACTATATATAAATATGGTTTTGTATGCAATTTGCCAGGATTTTATTATGAATTTTTGCATCTATGTTCATAAGAGATGTTGGCCTGAAGTTTTCTTTCTTTGATGTGTCTTTGTCTGGTTTTGGCATCAGGGTGATACCAACTTCATAGAATGAGTTTGGAAAAGATTCCTCTTTTTCTATTGAATGGAATAATTTGAGGAGGATTGGTGTAAGTTCTTTGAAGGTCTGGTAGAACTTGGCTGAGGATCCATCTGGGCTTGAGTTTTTCTTTGTTGGTAGGCTTTTGATGGCATCTTCAATTTCATTGCTTGAATCTGATCTGTTTAAATTTTCTATGTCTTCCTGGTTCAATTTGGGTGGATCATATGCCTCTAGAAATTTGCCAATGTCATCATGTCTCTCTGTTTTATTGGAGTCTAGAGTTTCCAAAGAGTTTCTGATTATCGACTGCATTTCAGTTGTGTCTGTGGTGATATTTCCTTCTCCTCATGAATTTTAGTGATTTAAAATTTTCTTTTTGTTAGCTTGGCTAAGGATTTATCAATTTTATTTGTTTTTTTCCCAAAGAACCAAAGTTTTATTTTGTCTATTTTTGGATAATATTTTCTTTCAATTTCATTGATTTCAGCTCTGATTTCAATTATGTCCTGTCTCCTACTGCTTTTAGTGTTAATTGTTCATCCTTTTCTGGGGCTTTGAGATGTAATGTTAAGTTATTTATTTGGAAACTTTCTATCTTATAGAATAGACTCAGTGCAATGAACTTTCCTCTTAGAACTGCCTTCATAGTGTCCTAGGGATTTTGATAAGTTGTGTCACAATTATCATTTACCTCTAAGTACTTTTTTATTCTCATTTACCTTTAAGTACTTTTTTTATTTCATCCTTGATTTCTTCTAGTATCCATTGGTCATTCAATGGTGTATTATTTAGTCTCCAGGTTTTAGAGTAGTTCTATTTTTTTATTGTTGATTTCTAGTTTTATTCTATGATGATATTAGAGAATACAAGTTATTATCTCTATGGTTTTGTATTTTCTAAGAGAGCTTTATGGTATAAAGAGAAGAATTTTACAGAAGAATCTGTGTGTTGTTGAGAAGAAAGTGTATTAATCATTGATGAAGTAATCATTCTATACATGTCTATTAAGTCTAAATTATTAATTTTATTTATTAGTTCTATTGCTTCTTTATTTAGATATTGTTTGGAGGCTCTATCTAGTGATAAGAGATGCATATTAATATCACCCAGTATTATAATGTTGTGGTATATTTGATTCTTGAAATTGAGAAGGGTTTGTTTGATGTATGTAGATATTCCATTGTTTGGGGCATAAATAGTTACAATCATTATGTCTTGTTAATGTATAATTCTTTTAAGCAATATAAAATGATCTTCTTGATCCCTTATGATTAACTTTGACTTGAATTCCATTTTATCTGATATGAGAATAGAAACCCTTGCTTATTTACGAGATCCATGTGAATGATATGTTTTTTTCCCACCCCTTTACTTTGAGTCTTTGGATGTCTTTGCTTATGAGGTGAGTCTCTTTGAGAGAGCATATTGTTGGACTTTTTTTAGTCCAATCTGCTAGTCTATGACTTTTGATTGATGAGTTTAGGCCATTATGTTCAATGTTATTATTGACATATAATTTTTATTCCCTGCCATTTTCCTTTATCTCTTGTTTTTAATTTGAATTGGTTTTGCCTTTGCTTTATTATTCTTAGTGTAGCTCCTCCTTTGCTGATTTTCACTTTTAGTTTTCATTTCTTCTTCATGAAAATTTTATTGAGTATATTTTATAGTACCAGCTTTCTAGTTGTGAATTCTTTTTTTTTTCTTTTTTTTTTTTTTGTGGTGCTGGGGTCTAGTTGTGAATTCTTTTGTTTATCATGGAAGGTTTTTATTTCATCATCAATTCTGAAGCTTAATTTTTCTGGTTCATAGTATTCTTGGCTGGCATCCATTTTCTTTCAGAGCTTGATACACATTATTATAAGATATCCTAGGTTTGAGGGTCTGGGTTGAGAAATCATCTGATATTCATATTGGTCTCCTACAAAATGTTACCTGTTGCTATTCTCTGGCAGCCTGTAAAGTTCTATCTTTATTCTATATGTGAGGCATTTTTCATAATAATGTGCCTTGGTGTGGGTCTGTTGTAATGTTGTATATTTGGAGTCCTAAAAGTTTTCTCTGTTGGTTTTCCATTTCTTTCTTAATGTCTAGGAAAATTTCTGATATTATGTCATTGAAAAGACTGTGCATTCATTTGGTTTATATCTCTGAGTCTTCATCTATCCTGATAAATCTTAAGTTTGGTCTTTTCATGTTATCCCACATTTCTTGGAAGTTCTGTTCATGGTTTCCCTTTCCCCATAGTCAACTTTATTTTTTAGATTATATATTTTGTTTTCATTGACTGAAACTTTGTCTTCCAAGAGGTCCATTCTATTTGTGATGCTTTCACCAATATGATGAATTATTAATTTGGATGACTGAGTCTTTCATTTTGAGGAATTCTGACTGATTGTGCTTCAGGTGTCTGTCTTCTTATTGAAGTAATCTTTCACTTGTATTTTCTCTCTGATTTCATTTCATATGTAATGATTTTCCTCATAGATCAGTTTAATCATGAACTTTCTCAATTATATCTCTGACATTTCCTCCACTGTAGTGTCTACCTACTGTAACTACCTACTATTAAGGTAGTCTGGGTTATTTGGGATGAATTTTTCCCTTGCTTTTTCATATTGTTTGTGTGTCTACTGATCTATCTGGATAGATCTGATGACATAGAGTCTCTACCTTATGGGTTTATAGTGTCCATCTATGTTACCTCACAGATTGTGGGGAGGCCCAATGATAGCAACAAATTATGCAAACAATATATAGCAGTAGACTAGATCCTTAGTTCCTATTTTTGTATCTAGTGGTAATAGGTAAAATATGTAGGGATAATGGGATCAGCAATTTTCATCAGTTAAAACAATACATATTCATGTATTAGGTATGGCTTAAAATCAGACAATAGGTGTTGTCTATGTTTTCCAATATATTAATTATTGATGTGACATTGGTGGTAAGGGTAGACATTATATTCCTCAATTATTAAGAGAAATTGTTAATAACAAGTTGAGTATATGTAAAGAATAGTAGATAGAAGGGTAAAAAAGTGTTTGCAATTTCAAATGGTGCATAATGCAGATGGAAGTGGTAACTTAGGATATGTTGTTAGTTCAAAAATGGATGAAAAATAGAATATAGAGGAGTAAAGAGAGAAAAAATTGAATTTTATTGTCAGGAAGAGAGAAATGGGAGTGGGAGAGAAGGGTGATAGAGTACTGAGAAAGATGATACAAAACAAAATCAAAATAAGGAATCATAAACCTAACACTCAAAATACAGAATATGGGAAAATAATACCTTCAAAAAACAAAACAAAAACCTACAACAACAACAACAATAAAGAACAAACAAAAATGAAACAAAAAAATTTTTAAAGAAAAAATACAAACAAGGCTAGAAATAAGGAGAGAGCAAAAATTTGAATATGTGTAGGACTCCTTGAATCAGTCAGTACACATCCAAATAAAGGAAGAATCCAATATGGAAACCCAAAATCAAAAAGCAAAGCAAACTATTGCCATAAAAAACAAGCCACAACAACAACAATAAAGAAATATCTTGGTGAAATGTTAAGAAATTAAGGAGTTGTATCCACTGTGAGTATATGTGTTCACTGACTGCGCCCACCTGGTTTTTCTTTTGTTTCTTCTTGAGGTTTGATCTAACTTTGCGAGTATGGGCTGTGGGTTGTGCCTCCTTCCTTTTTATTATGTTGCTCACAACGTTGGAGGTTGAGTTTAAGACTTCCTAATTCCCCTTCTTAGAAGATTAGTGTGGGTGAGCTGGGCTGCACACCTGGTGGCAAAGTAGTATGCTGGGGAATCTGGGTTGCATGTGAACAGCAAAGTAGGTGGCCATGTCTAGAGGGCAGGTGGATCAGGGATGGGTGCTAGATCCTAGGGTCCTGAACCAGGTGGGCCTGGTGGCTAAGTGGCATCAGGCTCTCAGCTGTTCTGTGCCAGTGGATCAAGGTGGGGCTCCAGGACTGGACACAAAGATGGCCATGAAGTTGCATGCTAGACCAGGCAGGTCTGGCAGTGAAGCAGCCAGTGGATCTAGGATGGGCATCAAAATCATTTGGCCTGCCACAAAGCTGTGAGCAATAGGACAGGTAAGGGGCCAGGGAGGGTTGGGAGATTGGGGATTGGGAAGCTGGAGGATCCTGTTGAGTGCTGGACTGATGCTGAACCTGGTAGGTCCCAGGGTCAGGGGAATGCGAGGCTGGGGAGGGAGTTGGGAACCAGTAAGTGCCAGCCTGGGTGGGTTCTGAGAACCTCATAAATACCAGACCTGCTGATTGGGTGAGCCAAGAGCAAAATGCCCTCACCCCCTCTTACAACCTCTTGACTAGCACTGTCAGTCCCCACCTGCCTCAGGACTCAGAGCTGTGAAGAGCCTGATTCTCTCCAGCCTCTCTAACCTGTGTTCCCCTAGGCAAAATGCTCCCTTCTGACTTTCCATAGATTTGATAGGCTCACACAGGCTGACACAGACCTAGCTGCAAATTCATGGATCTAGGTTTCCAGTTTCCATAGGCTCCACCATGCTGTAGTACCAAGATGGCTCCTGGATCAACTCTTGGCAATGTTTGATAAACTCTGGTGGAGAAGTTTGTTTGTTTGTTTGTTTGATTTTTTTTTTAATCCAATGGTTTGGCTATGGAAGATTGCCCTTCCAGTCTCAGGATTTTTCACTCTAAGCCTAGGGGAGACATGGTATTCCTGCTGTTTGAGTTCTGGGTAGCCCCTCTAAGAGAATGCTGCCTCATGATAATCTGCCATCTTGCCCCTCTCCTATGTCAAGATTTATTGACCAAAATGTGAGGGCCTAATTCTGGACCCTTGATTAAATTACAGTGACATGTATATCCACATTTATGCTAATGCCACAATCTTTGATTACTATAGCTTTTTAGTAGGTTTTTAAATTGGGAAGTGTGAATCCTCCAAATTTGTTTTTCTTTTAAAAATATTATTTTGATTACTCTGGAGCCCACACAATTCCATGTTAATTTTCAAATGCACTAGTCAATTTCTGCCAACACATGAGGTTACTATTTTAATAGAGATTGTATTGAATGTGTATATGACTCTGGGGAGTATTTTCATCCTAGTGATATTAAATCTTTCAATCCATGAATGAAGGGTGTCTTCCCATTTATTTTGGTCTAATTTAATTTGTCAGCAATGATGTGTAGCATTTAATATACAACTTTTACACTCTGGTGGTTAAATTTATTCCTGAATATTTTTTATAATCTAAAACAATTAGAATAATTTAATAGAATAATTTAAACAAAACTGTTTTTTATTTTCAATTTCTTCAATACTTGTGTTTATAAAAATATTTTTGTACATTAATCTCATAATTGGATTCTTTGGTGAAATTATTTATTAGTTCTGACATTCCTGAGGATTTTGTAATGTTTTTATTAGTGCATTACAGTTTTACATAATGATGGGGTTCATTTTGACATATTCACATACACAAGAGATATAATTTGTTTCATTTCAATCCCCAATAGTTCCACACTAACACTTTCTCTCTCCTCCTCCCTCTTTCTTCCCCCCCCCTTTTTTTTTTACTGGATATCCTTCTATTTATTATTTTTAATCAATACACAATGAAAATTTTCTATAGACATTTTACTTTTTAAAATTTAATGGCATTTTTTCCTCACCAAACAACCTTGAATAGAACATCTACTCCAATGTAAAATAGAAGAATAAGTGATATTTGATCTTTTGCACATTTTTTAGTATTTTATTATTTAGGATTGTTGCATCTATATTCACAAAGCATATGACATAAAGTGTTTTGTTTTTTTCTACTGACAATTTTGTGTGCTTCATGAAGCAGTATAGAGTGGGATGAAAATATCCCACCTCTTCTATTTTTGAGATTTTCTAAAATATTTTCTAAATTATTTTCTAAAAAACTTGTAGATTTTGCAGGTAAAACTATTGAAGAAAAGAAGTTTTCTTTTTATGTACATGTTATTTTGTTATCAATTCAAAATTTTCACTTTTTATAGGTGAATTCAGATTTTCTTTCTTGATTCAGTTTTATTCATTAGTGGTATTTGGAATTTGTTCATCGATGTGCTTGTTTATAACATTCCCTAATAACAATTTGGACTTTTATAACAGACATTGCTTTCCCATGTTTATATATGAATACATGATCAGTGTAACTCCACACCATATACAACCACAAGAATAGGAAGTTATATTCTTGTATGTGCTGAGAGCCATTGCCAAGTAGGAATGATGCATCAAAATTTCCTTGCCAATGTACCCCATGTTGCTTAGAGGAAGGACTCGTGGAAATGGACTTGCCTTGGACATTCGCTGTGACATTGCATGTATGCTTTAGTAAGGTGACCTTGCTCAAGGACCAGGGCGGATCCTGGTTTAGAGCTGATCAGGTTTTAGGGAGTATCCCGTCCTTGGGTTTAGGGCAGTTCCAGGTTTAAGGTGTACCCTGCCAGGAATAGGGTGTATCCTTCTGCCTCAGGCATGCCCGATCCTTGAGTTCCCTTTGAGTTCTGGTGGGATTGAGAAAGTATTTGGGATTCTAAGCCTGGTGGAGTACGTGCATTTTGCGGCAGAACGTGGATTTCCTGAGAACGTGTTTGTGAGGGCCAGTGTGAGTTCGGGAATAAATATTGCTGTTTGAATCTACAAAGCTGTGAGTGGCTCGTGATTCTGTGCCCAGCCAGACTGCGGCATGTATGTATGTCAAAACCCACTTGAATCAAACTGTGAAATATGATATATTAAGAACTATGTAATGTTTTGAATGACCAACAATAAAAAAAAACACATTGTACTTTCATGTATATCTACAAAGAATAAAGAATTTCAAAAAAGATTGATACTGATGCCTCCTCATTTCCTGATTTTAACAATCTATTTGCTCTCTTTTTGTCAGTAAACTCTTTTTGTTTCTATTCTACACTTAAATTATGTCTACTCTAATTTCAGTTATGTCCTTTTTTCTTGCTTTGGATTTAGTCCACTATTATCTCTTAATTTGAAAGATTAAGTTACTGATTAGAGATCTTTATTTATTATATGCATTTACAGATATAAATTTTCTGTAAAATGTTCTTTACCTGAATATCATAAATTCTGTTTCATTATCTTTTAATTTTTGTTCTCTTCAAAGATTTTTATTCTAATTTCCCTAAGAAATTTTTGCTGGACTCATTGGTTATTTAGCCTTGGGCTAATTTTTATACTTTAGTGAATTTCCCAAATTTCCTCTCTTATTATTTTCTAATCTCAGCCTACTGTGATCATAGAACATATGATATAGAATTTCATTCCTATTAAACTTGTTGCAGTTTTTATTATGTTTTACCATATTGTCTCTTCTGGAAAATATTCCAGGTATTTTCAGTAGTATGTATTCTGCTGTTGGAATGTTTTAGTATTTTGATAGTTAAAGATTATTTAAAATGTTTTTTATCCTTATTGATATTCCCTCTAGTTGTTATGTCCATTAGTGGAATATTGAATATCTAGCTACTATTGATGAATTGTTCTATTTCTTCCTTCATTTTGCCATTTTTGTAAGTCTATATTTAAGTGCATATTTGCTTATAATTGTTATTTTAAACTCATAGCCAAATATTTTTTTAATATTCCAATGTCCTTTTTCTTTCTGGGAACATTTTTTTTTCTGTTCCAAAATCTATTTTATCTGTTAGTACAGTCACTCCAGCTCTCGTAAGATTGCTGTTTGTATGGTATACATTCCCCATAATTTTCTTGTTAATCTACTTATAAATAGAATCTGAAATATGTCTTTCATAAATAGCATGTATATGGATTTTATTTTTAAATATATTTTTACAATCTACCTTTGCATTTTTTAATGCAATCATCTTTAGTTTTTTTATTGATATGACTGGATTTACATGTCATTTTAATTTTAACCAGCACTTTCCACTGTCTAAATCTTACTCTGATTACAGGTCATAGTTTCATATTTCTGTGCACTTCATTTTTTAATTCAAAGTCCACATTACAGAAAAAAATACTATTATAATGCTGTATATTATTAATCCCTGCAAGACTTCTTCTTGCTGGTGTTTATTTCTTCATTGACTTTGCTAGAATAGATCAATTAATTATTTTTCTCCCATAATGTCCAATCTTTACATAGTTCTCTGAGGTCCAAACCTGGCATGCACACAGTCTTCCTGACTTTAAGGGATTAGTCTAGTTTTAGCTGAACTTTGATTCCTCCTTTCCTTTATCTCCCTAGTATGCTTCAGATGGGTTTACTCTAATGTTATCTCAGTATGGTACTAGCCTCCTAAACTGCAATGTACAGACTTTTGTTTTCAATAATGTTCTCAGGCATACATCTGTCCAGTTGATTTTTAGCTTTGGGTCAGATCTTTGACACTTGTACTTATATTCTGGTTAGATTTTTGTGCTATGGAGCAGAATCCAAGTGGAGAGAAACTTGCTTTTCAGTAGGATTCCCACTATAAAATAAGAGCTGTTGGGGATCCAGGAGGTAGACCAATGTTGCTGTCTGGTGGCTGCTACTATCTAGTTTGAAACTCTGGTAGCTGAGAGCCATAAAGATGGCAGTTGGATAGTATTGGCCACCTGTTGAATCTACTTGGAATATTTCTTTTATCATAGCCAAGCTGGAGAATATGGAAACTGCCATTTGCCTACCAATCCCTTTGAAGTAGTGCTTATGAAACACAGGACTTTGTGAATAATGGTTCTCATTCCATGGACTTCTTGGCCCAGGTCCATTCTTTATAGCAAAAGTTGCAGGCAGAGAACCATGAGCCTCACAGATATGGAAATCAGGCAGAATATATTCCCAAAGCAAAAAGAAGCAAAAACTGGATCTCTAATAGACTCAGGGGTAACAGGAATCTAGGCAGTCAGGTTCTTTGTCTTGAAAATTCCAGGAATGAAATTCATGAACACAAGGATGAGAACTAAGTAACAAGACAGAGCTATCAAAAGGGAGGGTCCCCAAGAGAGGGATACCAACAGGTATCTGTTTTTTAAGGGTTTTAAAGGCATATATGATGACCCAATACAGGTGATTTGTAGGGCAAGGGATGCCAGCATGGATCAATCAAGCCGTTTAAGCTCCAAATTTAATAAGCCAATCAGAAGTACATATTTTCAATTCCTTATTTACATAATTAAGAGGACAGGATTTTTTTGACATGTTTATTAGAAAGAGGAAGCATTTAGGATGTAGGTTGTGGTTGGTCAATGCTGCTAGGTATAAGAGCAAGGTTACCTGAAGAAGGGCTTCTGTGGTTGAAGCTGTGGGGAACAGAAATGCTTATGTTAATGCCAGCAGGGAGTAGTGAGTCACAGGATCCCTTTGAGACCTGTGTCTCCTCTTAGGTTCGCATGATGTCCTCCTCCTCTCCAGTCTTTCTCCAAGGCCCTTTTCCTGTCCGCCTATGGAAGATGTATCTTCCTGCTTCACTAGTTATAGAAACCACTCTGAACAACTACCACCCAAGGGTGCTAGGGGGAGACTGTAACTGCCACTTTACCTTCAGGTTTGCTGGAAGAGCAATTCAGAAAGGCAGAGCTGCAATAATATAGCTGTAGTCATCAGTTCAAATTTCATAGCCTGGCACAGGTTTTATCCAGTTTTTATGGATGTTGTCTAATAAATTCTTCTCAATTTGTTTTCAATCATTTGAGGAATCTCTACAAACTTCCAGTGATGTAGTTTTTTCATTGTTACCAGATTAATAGATGTTTTTTCAGGCTACAGTTTTCCCTAAGCTCCTCTTACCACCATTCAAGAAGTTCCATTCAACCACTATTGAGTACAACCATATATATTACCCCAGTTAGAACCACCTAGCTCCATCTAGTTGACACACATTAGAGATAATAAATTATTGTAAGCAGCTAGTTTTGAGGTTGTTTATTATGCAGTGATAGATAAATACAATACATTACAGGATTTGTTTCTATTTTTCTTATGTCTATTGGGTATTATATGAGTCAAGTCTGTAAGTCTTCACTGAGACAGGAAACACCAACATAACAATTATTTTCCACACATAAACATATTAGTAAATATAGCTGTTTTCACAAGTTTGGAAATGACATACAATATTCTATCATCACTGGGTTTCTGTAAATGTCTTTTCTAGAATAAAAAATGCCAAGAAAAAATGATATTTATAATCTTGTTTTAAACAACACACTCTAGGTTGCCTTTAAGATCAATCATCTGAAGTGCCAGAATTCTTCAGAAAGTGAGGAAGAAAGGAAGAACAAAAAGGAATTCCTTATTTGCATTTCTTCTCATATGGATCTCATATTTCTTCTCTCTTATTATATGCTCTAGTTTTCAATGCCTGCAAACAGAATTTCTTTCATAAACCACTCACCAATTTAGAAAGATGCACCTAGATTTTAACTGGCTTGAAAATATGTACTATATTTTGGCAGAAAAGTATTAATGTATTAACTTGAATAACAACACTTTTATATCCCTGACAATTTCAACTTAAGTCAGGCAGTATAAAATTAAAATAGTTTTTGTTAATTCTAAAACTAATAGTATTTGTTGAAATTATTTAAAATTTTATAACTATGTTTCCTACAGGAAAATTCTGATGTGATTTTTTTTGTTTTTTCTAACTTCAGAATTGTTTATTTAAATAAATGAAGAGCTAATAGTTGTGCTATTGGTGAGTTCACTAGCAAATAAGGGAGATTTTTATTCTTTTTGAGTAATGTGTAGATCATAATTCAGAGTAGTTGCCAGGGTACCACTTCTGCTTCTTTCACTATATATCTTTCCTAATGAGAAAAAAATGTGCTCTGGGATACCTGTGGCAGGTAGTTAAATCAGTACATGGATAAATAGTAGAAATTATTTACTTGAAAAGGTGGATAAAATACAATCCAATTATGTGATACAAGTGATGTCAAACCCTAAAATATGACATTTATCAAAATTCTTTTTGAACATAAGTTTCAGGGACTTATTAAATTGAGAAAGAAAAGCATAATCCAGTGTCTGTCAACATAAGAAACACTGAGCACAGAGAGAAAAATATGATGAAAATGATGACATCCCTAGTTGCTTTATACTAACCTATATCTTATATTTCCCTATTCTGTAGCATTTTGTATTTATTTTTATAATTTATGTTATTTTTATAATTATGTCAATGATTGTATACATTGAACCATTGATTAAAAGTGATATGGAATTTTCTTACATTTTAATGGCAACATGGGTAAGGAAAAAACTCATTGGATTAGTTAAGAATCATCAACTTTAAGGTAGAATTTATATCTTATTATACTTTTTAAAACTCATATTTTAGAAAGCAAATCTCCTCAGAAATACTACCAAATCTGTGACAATCATAAGCTTATAGCACAACGCTGATCTACCCTGAAGTTAGGACAATCCCTTTGGAATATTTTCTTTTGCTTTTTTTTTTTTTTAATCAGAGGGACAGACTTCCCTGTAGGACTCCTTGGGTTTCCCAGTAATGACAGCTTGGCATCTGTGAAGAAGCACTCTCTGGCTTCCTATTTCTTTACTGTAAGACTCAACAGATCTCAACTTTATGAACCACATAAATTTATTGACGATCAACTGTGTGAAAACTTTAAGGCTAAACTCTGGGATGAAGAGTTCTTTAAGCCACTGTGCATTTTCTAGCTTGTATGATAATTGCTCTCTAATTTAGAAACTGTGTGATTAACAAGTATTTCTTTAAAAATTCTATAATTAGAAAGAGGCATAAAATTTCAAATTACTCATATAAGCATATATTACATTAATACATCTGAATAAATGAAGCATGTAAGATCACAAAACAGAAACATGGACCTAAAACTCCTCACACAGCTATGAAAAGTGCTGTAATTACAAATCAAAATAATTGTCTTTTAGGTCCAAAGCATGAGGTTTCAAAGTCCTGTAGCTAATAAATGTCTATACCTTCTTTATTCCAAATTTATTGCTGTACATGCATTATTATAATTTGTTTGAAGGATCATGTGTTGATCTAATGTTTCATTTTAAACTACTCTCTTAAAAGTACTAAGAATTTTTTTTTGTAACATCCATCACTAATAGTATTAGTACCATATTTATATGGTGAATTTTGAGCCTACAGGAGAAGTTTATTTAAAATTTAAAAATTATGTGTCACTGAAAAGGTAGGAGATATATTATATTAAAGCTGATCTATTTTCTAGGAAATAGGAATATGCCAAAGAAATTATTTCCAGGTATTTGGTCATTTTTGATGTACTAATCTGTGTGTAATAAATAAAATTTAATTATCTGCAGATTTATGGAACTATGCTTCAAAATAAATGTTGTTTTAGAAAGAATATTAGTGTATTTAGCTTCTACATCTATGTCTAAAAATTTACATAATATCACAAAAATTACATGATTTGTGTAGAAATGCTATACACTGTATTTATATAGTATTTTGAGGAGATTCATGGGTTTGAAATTTTTGCTTCAAATATATTTTGTCAAAAATAAACAGAACTTGGTCATAAAGCATTTTGTTTTATATTGTGTCATCAATTTATGGTGATATTATTATTCTCTTTCAAACACAACTATATATAAAAAATAGTGATTCTTCTTCTTGGTGCCATGTTATCTTCCAAAATTCTTTTTGAAAAAAAAAAAATAAATGGAATATTTTCTTGAGCTTACTGAATGGATCATAAATTTAGTTATTAAGTTCATAACTCCAGAATATTGTATATTCTTCAAAGTAGAAATTGATTTTAAAGACTTATTTTTAAAAGACCACTCTGTTCAAATGTAAAATTGTGTGATCCTTCTAAAAATCACAACAATATTAAAACACTTAATAGACTCAACTCCACTTTTCAAATTTATTATTTTAGAAATATGAAACCTAAAATGTTGATTACACTCAGCAAGGAATACATAGCACTATGGTTTGAGTGCTCCCTCCAAAACTCAAGTTGTAATTAATTTGCCATGGAACGGTTTTAAGAGGTGAAATATTTAGGAGGCATTTAGATGAGTCAGTGCTCTCATGAATGTATTAAAGCTTTTTTTTGAGGGAGAAGGTTGGCTATGACAGGACTGAGCTCTTGATGCAAGGACCAGTTTGGCCTAATTTTTTTTATCTCCTCTACCATGTTATGATGTAACAAGAAGTCCCTTATCAGTTGCCAGTGCCATAGACTAGAACTTTCCAGTCTCCATAACTATGAAAAGTAAGTCTTTGTTCTTTATTAGTTATTCAATCTCAGATACTCTGTTAGAACAGGAAAAATGGGACCAAGACACAAACAAATTAAGTATGTGAATTCATAAGATAAATGTGTTTTTTCTTCCCATGTTATTTATCCTCAAAGGGGGGAAGGATTTAGAAAATATTTTATAATTTTATATTTGAGAAATTATAAAATTATGAACTTGATATGTAAAAGGTCAATCAAACATTTTTGTCTACGTGGTATGCAAAGGAAATTGATCCTACTGCTAGTGTATGGATTGAGTTAACTCAAAAATATAGGAAGAACCTATGCACATCTGTAATCCTAGCAGTTTGGGAGGATGAGGCAGGAACATCACAAGTTCAAAGCCAGTCTCAGCAATTTAGAGTGGCCCTAAGCAACTCAGAAAGACACTGTCTCTAAATAAAGTATTTTTAAAAGGTCTGAGGATGTGGAATGTGGTTTAGTAGTTAAGGTCCCCAGGGTTCATTCTCTAGTACCAAATACATACACACACACACAACAGGATTATAGTTTAAAATGTGCATGATTTAAACCATTGTTATATGTGTCAAAATATACACCAAATTGCTTAAGAATAGATTAAAAATCCCTGTGAATTTTTAAGGTCAAAACTTACAACTTCATTTTGAGTTTCATTATTTTTTAGTGCTGCCTTTTGATAGGCCCTTGAAGTATTAAATACAACATGGCAACTTCTAAATTCTAAGAAAGAGATGGGGAGTTGCATAAGCAAATACTTAAAAATCTCAAAAGTTGTATTTTAAAACATTTTTTAAAATAATATTTTCTTACTGAGTACTAAGGGCTCCAACCAAACATCTACCCATTGAGGGTAGATTTGAACTGAAACAGACAAAACTCAATCAAAGATGATGGAATATTAATTTAATCAGGTAATATATAGTCAGTATACTTTATAGTAAAGTGCTTCTATTTTTAAGTGCATCAATATAATGCAAAAAATAATCTCAGTAAAAAAAATTCCAGAAATATTGAATCATTTTCACATCATTGAAAAAAAATGTATAATATTCTAAAGGAAATATTTTGAAGGTGCATGTTTTAAACACTTAAGCTGGATTAGCTTAGTAAATTACTGTTAACTCATTATCTTAATGTTATTTGTATTATGATAATTAAAATGAAAATTAGTACCATCACCATTATTATTTTTGTTTTTTGTTTGTTTTTGTACCAGAGATTGAACTCAGGGGCACTTGACCACTGAGCCCCATCCTCAGCCCTATTTATATTTTATTTAGAGACAGGGTCTCACTGAGTTGCTTAGTGCACCAACATTATTATTTTTGAATAGACAGTATATACACGTGGACTCAACCATGTAGAGATGTTTTAAGAAAGCTTATGTGTCACCCATGTCAGTTATTTTTCCAACTGTTTCTAAGTATCAGCCCTAGCTGCTACAAGATCCATCCTCTCTGGCCAGTGTAATGTACTTCATGGTAGATACAACTCTTCTTTTCTCATTCTGTTATACTAACAAATGTCTCATGGGTATTGTATAATTCAGTGGCATTTTGATGGAAGGTAGTTAATTTTCACAGAAAACAAAAATCAGACCCTAGAAATTGACCATTCCCACCCAGTTAATTACATACCATTCATCTATCTAGTCAGGTTTATAAATGATATGAGATTCTTGAGATAATCTTCTCACCCCTATTTCCTCATTTTTAGCTTTCTTTTATCTTGCTCTTTTCTGGTTTACTGTAGGTACACAATAACTCTTTCACTTTTGCAATTCTCATCTGCATCATTAACACATGAGTAGTTGTGAAGTCGGTCTTTCTCATTGAAAAAAATCCATTACAGCTCAACAAGTTATCATTATCAGCAACAGAATGTCACTCTAAAAATTTATTGTACCACACCTCAAAAAGATTAGCTTATAATAATTTTTTCTTTGTTCTTGTTATCTTATAAATATCTGGATCAATTAATACATTTACTTATTTATCTTGTTCTTCTTGGTTCAACTTGATATATGTTGGTAATACACGAAAACTTATCTCTTACTTCTACCACAGGCTTGTCCAAGAGAGATAAATTACAACACATGTATAATAAAATGACTTGATAGGTGCTATTAGGGCAGTATAAAATAAGGATTCTATTCCAGAACCAAGAATATTAATTTTCAAAAATCGAAGACTTACACACTTTTTCAAGATGGAGTACAAAACACTGGATTGGTCCTTCTATCTGAAACAATTGGAAAATTAAAAAAAAAAAAACATGAAATGAACAATTTAAGAACATTAGCTGTCAAGCAACAGGTGAGTGATATTTGAGGTTAGGAAAACAAAATGAGGCCTATGATTACCCTTTAAGAATTTCCAGGCTGTGGTACAAAATTAGGAACTCCTATAGGAATCTGGCAATCCTGGCAATGCGAGAAAACAGAACTGTGATTTTGGAGAGAGCAAAATGGCTAGAATTGGCAGGGGAGAGTACTAGAAAGGATAGAGTCTGTACAGAAAAACAACTCCAGAAATTAGCAGGGCCTTCTTTGTATGTACATTTGCATAATGACCAAAAGAAAAATAATGAAGGCATGGGGAATGAACAACCCCATAAATAACATTACAGAAAAATAATGACCAAAACTCATACAAAAACAGAAATAGTTTATACTCCTGCCAGGCAGAGTACAAAATCTCATAAATCAGGGGACCTCAAGCAGAGAACATGGTAGGATTTTGCATCACCTGTGAGATAAAATTAGCCTTGAAAAAAGGCTACTCTAGTCTTACAAAACAAAGATAGATATTAATACAAATAGGAATTAGAAAACTTTTAGAAGTAATATAAGTAAATTTTGGAAAAAAATAGAAAAATATTTTTTTGGTGTCTTTCTCAGCTTCTTCTGTGTCTTAGATCATTTTGTGTTGCTACAACAGAAAACCACAGGCTGAGAATAAAGAGGTTTACTTCTCTCATTTCTGAAGGCTAGGAGGTTCAGTTATAAAGAGGTACATCTAGTGAGAGCCTTTTTGATGACTAAATGATGAAGGGATCACATGGTGAGTAGCATGTAAGATACAGAGACATACTCACTTTTATAACCAATCTAATTCCCTGAGTATTAGATTACTAACTCACTCCTGAGACAAGGCCTTTAATCTCTTTATGAACACAGAGCTCTTATAACCTAATCATGTCTTAAAGGCCTGCCTCTCAGTACTGTTACAATGGCAATTAAATTTGAACATGAGTTTTGCCTCAAACCATGGCATGCTACTATAACAAAAATGTCATGATTTTGGTGGCTTAAACAATAAACATCTCTTTCTCACAGTTTTGGAGCTTGAAAGGTCTGAGGTCAGGGTGCCAGCATGATCAGTTTCTGGTTAGGGCACTAGTTTGGTTTCTTCCCAAGGAAGCGTGTGAGTTTTTGTTGTTGTTGTTGTTTTGTTTTGTTTTTTAATCTCTCATTATGAAAATCCCATCATGAGGTTTCTACCCTAATTACTTGATTATATTCCAAATGCTCCAATTTCCATGTATTATTATATAGGGGAATAAGTTTTGAACCTATACATTTGGGAGTACACATTCAGCCCATAGGAATATGAACACAGCAATATCTAGCAATATGGGCTGAAAGTATACTCACAAATTCATAGATAAAACTCCCTATGTCTAGAAACAAACAAAAAATATTAAGTATTAAAAGAAGCAGGAAATATAACACAATAAAATAATGACCAAAAATAATCACCAAAACTCATACAAAACTGATCCATTAAAGATGAACCAGAAATGACAAGGGAGATAAAATTAGTAGCCAATATGCTCAAGAAGCTACAATAAACAAAGGTAATATTAAGTAGAGACACATAAAATACATCCTAAAGATAATTTTATTGATGAAATTTCAATGACCAAAGTAGAAGATACACTGAAATTAAAATCAGTGAGAAGAAAAACTAATAAACTTGAACATATGCCAACAGAAAATATAAAAAATGAAGGAGAGCATGTACTTTGTGTGCTTGAAACCTGGGTACAATCCACAGTACCAAAAGAAAAAAAAAACAAACATGAAACAGGGTTGGGGGGAAGACTGAGACTCCTAAAAGGCAAGAAGTAAAATCAAGAAATAATAAATGGCATGGCATCAAACTAAAAAGCTTCCTCGCAACAAAGGAAACAATAAAGAATGTGAAGAGAGAGCCAAAGAATGGGAGAAAATCTTTACCACTAGTACTTCAGATAGAGCATTAAGTTCCAGGACATACAAAGAACTCAAAAACTTTAACAAAAAATCCAAAAACAAAAAAACAAACAAAAAACAAATAAACCAATCAATAATGGCAAAGGGACTGAACAGGCATTTCATAGAAGAAGAAATACAAATAGTCAACAAATATATGAAAAAATATCCACCATCTATAGCATTAGAGAAATGCAAATCAGAACTACACTGATATCCCATCTCACTCCTGTCAGCATGACAATTATCAAGAATACATATAACAGTCGGGCTGGGGATATAGCTCAGTTGGTAGAGTGTTTGCCTTGCATGCACAAGGCTCTGGGTTCAATCCCCAGAACAACCAAAAAAATGTATACAAATAACAGTAAATGTTGGTGAGGATGCAGGGAAAAGGTTCACATATACATTGATGGTGAGATTGCAAATTGTTCCAACCACTCCAGAAAGCAGAATGGAGTTTTCTTAGAAAACTTGGAATAGAACCACCATTTGACCCAGTTATCCCATTCATTGGGTTATACCCAAGGGATTTAAAATCAGCATACTACAGTGACACAGCCACATCTATGGCTGTGTTTATATCACATATGTTTATGGCAGCTATCACAATAGCTAAGCTACAGAACCAACCTAGGTGCCCTTCAACAGATGAATAGATAAAGAAAATGTGGTACAAATACTCAATATAATATCACTCAGTCATAAAGAAGAATGAAATTATGGCATTTGCCAGTAAATTGGTGGAACTGGAGACTATCATGCTAAGTGAAATGAGCCAGTCCCAAAATAGCAAAGGTCCAATGTTTTCTCTGATATGTGTATACTCACATAGAATAAGAGGGAGGGTAGGGAAGAACAGAAGTTTATTGGGTTAGACGAAGAGAATGAAGGGAAAGGAGGGGGAATGGGAATAGATAAAAGACAATAGAATGAAATGCATATATCCTTCCGTTCTTATATATGAAAATATAACCAGTGAAACTTCACATAGTATACAACTACAATAATGGGATTATAATTGGAACATATTATTCTTATTCTATATATGTCAAAATGCACTGTACAAAAAGAACAAATTTAAAAAAAAAAAAAGAATGACAAGAAGATCCAAGCTGGCAGAGTAGAGGACAACCTATTCCTGGCTGCTCTGTGTGTGAATCCCAGAGAGAGGTTGGATGGTTTTCCCACTAGGGCTCTCATTGACAAATTGAAGCTTCTCAGAGCATGTCACAGGATACAGGACACTGAGTGTGCAAAATCACAATAGATCCACACCAAAACACATTACAAAGAAAATGTCCAACATACAGAACAAGGAGAGAATTTTAAAAGCCACAAGAGAAAAGAACCAGATTACATATAGGGGTAAACCAATTAGGTTAATTGCTGATCTTTCAACATAGACCCTGAAAGCTATAAGATCCTGGAACAACATATTTGAAATACTGAAAGGTAATGGGTTACAACCAAGAATAATTATCTAGCAAAATTAAGCTTCAGGTTTAAATATTAAATAAAAACCTTCCATA
Organism: Urocitellus parryii; assembly: GCF_045843805.1. Lineage (NCBI taxonomy): Eukaryota > Metazoa > Chordata > Mammalia > Rodentia > Sciuridae > Urocitellus > Urocitellus parryii. The sequence goes on from NW_027553586.1 coordinate 1,203,925, forward strand.
ATAAAGAAAAGTTAAAAGAATTTGCAGCTAGAAAACCAGTGCTTCAAAACATCCTTGGCAAAACATTTCATGAAGAGGGAATGGAAAATAACAATGAAAACCAATGGTGGGAGGTAGTACACTAAAAGAAAAACTAATCAAATAGGAAAAGCCAAGTCAAGTTAAATAACAAAAATAAACAAATATGGCTGGAAATACAAACTATATCTCAATAGTAATCCTAAATGTTAATGGCTTAAACTCATCAATCAAAAGACAAAGGCTAGTAGACTGGATTAAAAAAAATCCAACAATATGCTGCCTACAGGAGACTTATTTGATGGGAAAAGACATACACAGACTGAAAGTGAAAGGTTGGGAAAAATCATACCACTCACATGGACCTCAGAAGCATGCAGGGTGTCCATACTCATATCAAATAAAGTAGGCTTCAAGCCAAAGTTAATCAAAAGGGATAAAGAAGGACATTACATACTCCTCAAGGGAACCATACACCAACAAGACATAACAATCATTAATATATATTACCCAAACAATGGTGCAGCTATGTTCATCAAACAAACTCTTCTCAAGTTCCAGAGTCAAATTGATCACAACACAATAATCAAGGGTGATTTTAACACACCTCTCTCACCGCTGGACAGATCTTTCACACAAAAGTTGAATAAAGAAACTATAGAATGCAATAACATAACTAATAACTTAGATTTAATGGACATATATAGAATATTTCAACCAACATCAAGCAGATACACTTTCTTGTCAGCAGCGCATGGATCTGTCTCAAAAATAGACTGTATATATGTCACAGGGAAACTCTTAGCAAATACAAAGGAATAGAAATACTACCATGCATTTTATGTGATCATAATATAATGAAATTGTAAATCAATGTTAAAATAAGAAAGAAAAATCGCTACATCACATGGAGACTGAACAATTTACTACTGAATGAACAGTGAGTTACAGAAGACATCAAGGAGGAGGTTAAAAAATTCTTAGAGGTAAATGAGAACATAGACACAACATATCGAAATCTCTGGGACACAATGAAAGCAGTACTAAGAGGAAAATTCATTGCATGGAGTTCATTCCTTAAAAGAAGAAAAAGCCAACAAATACATGACCACACACTACATATCAAAGTCCTAGAAAAAGAAGAACAAATCAGAAGCAAAAGCAGTAGAAGGCAAGAAATAATTAATCAGAGCTGAAATCAATGAAATAAAAACAAAAGAAACAATTGAAAAATAGACAAAACTAAAAGTTGGTTCTTTGAAAAAATAAATAAGATTGACAGACCCTTAGCCATGCTAACAAAGAGAAGGAAAGAGAACCCAAATTATTAGCATATGTGATGAAAAAGGCAATATCACAAGAGACACTACAGAAATACAGAAGATAATTAGAAATTATTTTGAAACCTATACTCTAATAAAATAGAAGACAGTAAAGGCATCAATAAATTCCTAAAGTCATATGATCTGCCCAGATTGAGTCAGGAAGATATACACAACTTAAACAGACCAATATCTAGTGAGGAAATAGAAGAAGCCATCAAAATAATACCAACCAAGAAAATCCCAGGACTGGATGGATATACAACCAAGTTTTTCAAGACCTTTAAAGAAGAAATAATACCAATACTCTTCAATTTATTTCAGGAAATAGAAAAAGAGGGAGTACTTCCAAATTTATTCTACAAGGCCAATATTACCCTGATTCTAAAACCAGACAAAGAAACTTCAAAAAAAGAAAATTTTAGACCAATATCTCTAATGAACACAGATGCAAAAATCCTCAATAAAATTCTGGCAAATTGAATACAAAACATATCAAAAAGATCATGTACTATGACCAAGTGGGATTCATCCCAGGGATGCAAGGTTTTTTTCAACATAGAGAAATCAATAAACGTAACTCATCACATCAATAGACTTAAAGATAAGAACCATATGATTATCTTGATAGATGCAGAAAAAGCATTCAACAAAATACAGCACCCCTTTATATTCAAAACACTAGAAAAATTAGGGATAACAGGAACTTATCTCAACATTGTAAAGGCTATCTATGCTAAGCCTCAGGCCAACATCATTCTAAATGCAGAAAAACTGAAGGCATTCCCTCTAAAATCTGGAATAAGTCAGAGATTCCCTCTCTCACAATTTTTATTCAACATAATTCTTTTTTTTTTGAGAGGGGGGGATTTTTTAAATATTTATTTATTTTTTAGTTTTCAGTGGACACCACATCTTTATTTTTATTTTTATGTAAAAATAAAAATAAAGACATACACAGACTGAAGGTCACTTACATGGACTTTGGAAGCAAGCAGAGGTATCCATACTCTTTATCAAATAAAGTAGACTTCAAGCCAAAGTTAATAAAAAGGATAGAACCCAGTGCCCCGTGCATGCCAGGTGAGCGTGTTACCACTTGAGCCACATCCGCAGCCCTCAACATAATTCTTGAAACATCAGCCAGAGCAATTAGACTGATGAAAGAAATTAAAGGAATAACTATAGGAAAAGAAGAACTTAAACCAGCACTATTTGCTGACAATATGATTCTATACCTAGAAGACCCCCCCAAAAAAAACTCCACCAGAAAACTTCTAGAACTAGGAAATGAATTCAGCAAAGTGGCAAGATATAAAATCAACACTCATAAATCAAAGACATTTCTGTATATCTGTGACAAATTCTCTGAAAAGGAAATGAAGAAAACTACCCCATTCACAATATCTTCAAAAAAAATAGAATAAAATACTTGGGAATCAACTTAAAAAAAGAGGTGAAAGATCTGTACAATGAAAACTACAGAATCCTAAAGAGAGAAATAAAAGAAGACCTTAGAAGATGGAAAGATCTACCTTGCTCATGGATAGGCAGAATTAACATTATTAAAATGACCATACTACCAAAAGCACTATACAAGTTCAAAATGCAATTCTGATGAACATCCTAATGGTATTCCTCATAGAAATAGAAAAAGCAATCATGAAATTCATCTGGAAAAATAAGAGACCCAGAATAGCTAAAGCAATTCTAAGCAGGAAGAGTGAAACAGGTGGTATTGCTATACCAGACCTTAAACTATACTACAGAGCAATATTAACAACAACAGCATGGTACTGGAACCAAAAAAGGCTGGTAGACCAATGGTACAAGAATAGAGACTACCCACAAATTACAACTATTTTATATTAGACAGAGTTGCCAAAGACATGCACTGGAGAAAAGATAGCTTCTTCAACAAATGGTGCTGGGAAAACTGGAAATTCATATGCACCAAAATGAAATTAAACCCCTATCTCTAATCATGTACAACTCAAGATGGATCAAGGATCTAGGAATTAAACCAGAGAATCTGTGTATAATAGAAGAAAATTAGGCCCTAATCTTCATCACGTGTGATTAGGCCCCAACTTCCTTAATAAGACTCTTATAGCACAAGAATTAAAACCAAGAATCAACAAATGGGATGGATTCAAACTAAAAAGTTTTTTCTCAGCAAAAGAAATAAACTGTGAGGTGAACAGGGAGCCTACATCCTGGGAATAAATTTTTACCTCTCACACATCAGATAGAGCACTAATCTCTAGGGTATATAAAGAGCTCAACAAGATAATCACCAAAAGACCAAATAATCCAATCAATAAATGGGCCAAGGATCTGAATAGATACTTCTCAGAAGAGGATATAAAATCAATCAATAAATATATGAAAAACATGCTCATCATCTCTAGCAATCAGAGAAATGAAAATCAAAACTACTCTAAGATACCATCCCATGACAGTAAGAATGGAAGCTATTATGAAGACAAACAATAACAAGTTTTGGTGAGGATGTGGGGAAAAGGTACACTCATACACTGCTGGTGGGACTGCAAATTGGTGCAGCCAATTTGGAAGGCAGTATAGAGATTGCTTGGAAATCTGGAAATCTGGACCCAACTATTCCTCTTCTTGGACTATACCAAAAGGACCTAAAAACAGCATACTACAGGGGCACAGCCACATCAATGTTTATAGCAGCAAAATTCACAATAGCTAAACTATGGAGCCAGCCTAAATGTCCTTCAGTGGATGAATGAATAAAAAAATTGTGGAATTTATACACAATGGAATTTTACTCAGCACTAAAAAAGAAGAAAATCATGGCATTTGCAGGCAAATGGATGGCATTAGAGAAGATCATGCTACGTGAAGTTAGCCAACCCCCCACCCCCCAAAAAAATGCCGAATGCTTTCTCTGATATAAGGCGGTGGAGGTGACTCAACGTAGGGTAGGGAGGGAGAGCATGGGAGGAAGATTACCTCTAGATAGGGAAGAGGTGTTTGAGGGAAAGTGAGGGAGAAGGGGAATAGCAAGGATGGTGGAAGGTATGATGTCAACATACCTTATATACAATCAGAGATATAATATATTATGGTATAAATGTGTATGAAGAATTGTAATGCAAAAAAGAGAGAGCTCACATATAATGGCATAATTTGGCATGAACGTACTTTATATACAGAGTTACAAAAAATTGTGCTGTAAATGGATAATAATGAATGTAATACATCACACTATTTTCATGTATGTAAGAAATAAATTTAAAAAGACTGACAAAAAATTACAATAGTAATATTTGGGAGAGCTTAAAATAACAATGTGATGTTGGACACCCCAATGGAAGAATTAGAGGAAATGACGCATATTTGAAAAAATAACACACAATTTTTAAAAATTGGTAAAAAGCATAAACCCCAAGTTTTCACAAAAGCTAGTGTGAGAAACTGAAAATAATTCATGCAAAAACATTTTAATCAGACTGCTTTAAAGTAATAAGTACAAATAAATTAAAGCAAGTAGACAATACAAGACATATTATAAGTAAAATAACTTATATAATATAAATCAAAGAAACTAAGATAAAAAGAAGCACAGATTTTGTTGGTAGCAGCAATGATAATAATAAGGCTGTGGAACAAGATATTTAAAATATTGAAATAAAAATATCTGTCATTCTATAATACTGCATATAATGAGAATTTTTTTCAAAACTGAGGGTGAAATAATGATTTTTCATATCTCAAATATGTTTAAGAATTGGAAACCATTAGAAATTCATAATAAGAAATATTTAAGAAAGTATTTGTGGAAAAAGGGAAATGTGAACAGGTGGAAATCTTGGTGTATACAAAAGAATGACGAACATTGGAAATGGTCACTATATGGGACCACAGAATTTAAATATTAAATGTCTTAAAATAACTTACTCTTCATAGCAAAAAACACTGAGATATGTATGTAAAATGTGCATGTTACAATGATTGCACAAAAACTTGAAGGAAAGAAATGGAAGGATAATGTTCTAGGTTTCTTATACATGAAGTGATATAGTATCATTAGAATATACTTGTTATAACTTAGATAATGTATGTTATAACCATAAAGCAATGACTATAATAATACCACAAAATAATTATAATTAAAAACAAAGGATATAAAATTAAATCCTAAAAAAATCAACATCAAAAATAAGGAAGAGGGGCTGGGGCTGGGGCTCAGCAGTAGAGCACTTGCCTCACATGTGCAAGACCCTGGGTTCGATCCTCAGCACCACATAAAAATAAACAAGTGAAATAAAGGTATTGTGTCCAACTATAACTAAAATATAAATATTAAAAAAAGAATAAGGAAGAAAAATTATAAAAGAGAGAAAATAACAAATGAGGTAAATAAGAAGGCAAGATATTATATGTTAACCCAATTCTAGCAATAATCATCTTAAATATAAATGGTCTAATTGAGAAAATAAAAAGGAAGAGCCCATTGAATTTTATGACAAAGCAAGACCTTACTCTATTATGCCAAAATAAAACCTATCTTAAAAGCAAGATTAGGTTAAAAAAGGATGGGAAAATATGTAACATAGTAATACTAATCATAAGACAGCTGAAGTACCTAAACTAATGGCATACAAAATAAATTTCATAGCAAAGAATGTTACCAGAAATAAAATGGACTATTTTCCAGTGATATATGGACCAATTCAGCAAGAAGTCATCATAATTCTAAAATTTTATGTACCTTAAAAACAGACATTCAAATTAAGTAATACAAAAAGTATTTGAATTGCATGGAGAAATATAAAATCCACAACTGTAGACAGAGATTTAAATATCTTTCTCTCTACATTTCCTGTCTCTACAAGCAGAGAGGATATCAAAAGTGATATAAAATTGTAGGATACAATAACCAAATTAACTTGACATTTGTATAACATTCTACCCCATGAGCAAAATAATTTTTTTCAAGTGTGCATAGAACATGTACGAAAATAGAATCAAATCTAAAAATGTCTCAAATTATATCAGGTACTCACTTTGACCCCACTGGAGTTCAATCAGAAGTGAATTACAGAAAAAGACATCTAAAATACTCAAATAATATACTTTTAAGTAACCTATTCACCAAATAAAGATAAAATGGAAATTATTTTGAAATATATGACAATCAACACAAAACGTAAAATGATATGTGGAATTCAGGCTAGGAAATTATTAGAGGGGGGCATTTTAGCACAAAATTCCTACTTTAGAAATAAAGCAAAGGGTCCAAAACAATTTCCATTTTTCCCCTAAGAAACAAAAGAAGAGCCAACTAAATTTAAACTATGCAAAAGGAAAAAGACAATAGCAATAAAAGAGTGAAAATCAATGGAATATGTAGATGAGTAGCATTAGAGAAAAATTTAAGTGTGATAAAATTTTGGGTCTTCACTTTTTTTTTAAATGTGGCGCTGAGGATTGAACCCAGGCTCACTGGTAGAGCACTTGCCTAGCACAGGTGAGGCCCTGGGTTCGATCTTCAGCACTACATAAAAAATAATTAATTAATTAATTGAAGATGTTGTGTCCAACTACAACTAGAAAATAAATATTTACAAAAAAACTTTGGTATTTTGAAACATATATTCATTACAAATAAGAACATGAAAAGATGATCTATGGTGCAAATGAAAACCTCAAAGAGATACCCTGGCATATTTAATAAGAATGGCTCAACATTTTTTATAAACTAACTGTATCAAATGTTGGCAAATAGAAGGAACAAGTGGAACTCTTATCTACTGCTAGTGAGGATCTAAAATGGTACACTTTCAAAAGAAGTTTAAAGCAGTCTTGAAAAAACATTGAACTCATACATACTCTATGATCTGGCATTCTGTTCCTAGTTTTTGCCTTAGTAGTAAAACTTATTTGTCTATACAAAGACATTTTCACAAATATTCCCAGAAGCTTTATTTATAAGGGCAACAAACAACACAAAAACACCACACACAAATAAACACCAAATATCCACTCATGGGTGAATAGATAATGCTGGTATATCCATTTAATAGAATATTACTCAACATAAATGAAGCAATACACTGTTACATAGATAACAACATTGATGAGTCCCAAAATAATTACACTGCATAAAATAAGTTGGACATTTATAGAGTATATACTATTTACCATTCACCTAACATTATAAAAAATATAAATATGTAGTGACAGAAAGAAGACAAGTTGCTACCTAGGGATGAGGGTGATAATTAGTTATAGAAGGGAAGGAAACAAAATTATAGGAGAAAACTTTGGGAATTATTTTAATTGTGATTGTGGTTTCAAATAAGTATAAATCAAAACTTTCAAAATTATACATTTTAAATATGTACAGCTCACTGCATAATAATGATAACTCATTAAGCTGCTAATATTTAAAAACAACCAATCATACAACTTAATATTTATATAGATTACTTTATAAATGTCATAAAATATAATGGAGTGGTTCAAGATAAGATCCATGTTATGATGGGGGGGTATTGCTTTTAAATAACATGTATTCTTTACTATACCTAGGCAGGATGACATAACTAAATGTAAAATATCATAAAATTCAAAACACTACAATAGTGGTCACTGCTCTTAACTACATATCCAGGTAACTTTGGGAAGTTTTTCTATCTTCCCAACTCATTTGTGAAATGTTGGGCTTTTCCTCAAGGAAATTTAAACATCCTCCTAATTTTCCAGTTCTCTATCTAGGCAAGGAACTAATTATTTTTGGTACTGCAATTGAATCCTGGGGTACTTTACCACTGAACAACATACCCACCCCTTTTAAAAAATATTTGAGATGGGGTCTCACCAAGTTGCTTATGGTCTTGCTAAGTTGCCAAGGCTGGCACTGAACTTGCAATACTTCTGCCTCAGCCTGCTGAGTTGGTAGGATTACAGGTAGGTCACAGTATGCAGAAAGTACATAAATTTCTTGTGGGGGTCATAGGTTTCAGTCATGTCAACACCTGCTCATAAATTAGAAAGAGTCAGATGCTTTCTACATGCTAAGTTCCCCAAAGATACAAAATATTGAGAATGTGATATTAATAAAGTAACAAGAAAATGACCTATTTCCAGTAAAATAATTCTTTCTGATAATCTTTACACATCTCTCTATATTTTGAAATAATTTTCTTTCTTATAAGAGGGTATTTTCTTCTTTGTATTACCTCAAATACTTCTCATTTTAAATCTCACTTATTATGGTATTATTTAGGTTTCAAGTTCAACATTTTAGCACGGATCAAAATAATCACTAATTTTTAGTCTGAACTTTGACCATCTAAGTGTCTCATGATCAAAACCCATAGTTTCAAATATTTGAAAATTAAATAACAATTGTAACTTTTAAAAAACTTGAGATATACAAAAAAATCTTATGAGGTTGGTATTATTTAATTAACTGTTTAGATGATGAAATTGAAAAATAATGATTGTTATATTTCCTATATGATACCCTGAACACCACTCACATTTTCTCCAGATTGAAATAAAATATATCCCTTCATGGCACTTTTTAATCTTAAAAAACACTCATATTTCATAAACTATAATAAGATAAAAGCCTATAAATTTTTATTCCTGGCTTTCACCTTTCTTATTGCCATTATGTACAAAAGAAAAATTGCTTCTGACCTTGAAGTCAAAGTGTTAAAAATAAATCTGGACTGTACTGATGTTTCTTCCCTGTTTCTGAAATAACTGTTTAAATTGACTCAGGGGATTATTCTAATGATTCACTAGCCTTTGATAACTACTGAAAAGAAGTAAAAGAGATGGTTGTGCAGGAAAGTATCTATTAGTTCCTAACATATTTCAAGGAAAAAAAATATGTGTGCTTAAAGTATGCTAAGCATTTCCAGATATTCCATGTGACCTCTTTGACTTAGCATATCTACTACTGAAAGAAAGTATCTTTTCTAGTCTACTCAGTGAAAAAATAATCTCAGAATCCACAAGTCATATGAAATTCACAATGATAGCATATTTTTAAAATATTCATCTAAAAGCAAACACTACAAACACTAATTCAACTTGATGACATACAGAAAAGGTGAGACAAATCAAGCCTAGTGGTAAATGAATAAGTTTTGATTTTAAAAGTATTCTAGTTCTACCTCTTAAATAAGTCTAGATGCAAATTTAAATTAATAAATCTCACTAATATCTGCATAACTGATCATTGTGATCTATACTCATTGTAATATTGTTTTATAAAAATAATTATAAAATAAATAAAAGAGGTAACATACAAAACATATTCTGATATCAGTGATTAGTGTACAACTGATTTCAACTCCATTGTAAGAAGTTGATTGTGATTACAAACACAATAGAAAAGATCACAAACAGTATCCAAAATGACCCCTATGGAGACAAATATGAAGGATATCTTCACAAATAAATGTATTAAAACCAGAGAATCCTGTTTGAGTAATAAAAAAAATAATAACAACAACAAAAAGAGGCCTTACCAAAATTACTCTTCTGGAGAAACTGATTTTAAAAGCCAAACATTATGCAAGAAGTTAATAGATTTAAAGAAATAGAGAATGAATAGACATGCATGAAGGAGGAAGGATATAAAAAAATGAAAGCCCATTTTCCTGAATTTTAGCCTGAAATAAGTTATAGTTATTCACTTTATAAAACAGCTGGGTAACTGTTGGGAAAAAACTACACTTTTTCTCATCTGGACTACCAGACAACTGAAATTGGGATAATATGGCTGAAGGAATACTTCATAGAATGTAACACCTAAAACTCTCTGCCCAACTCTGTGCCTGATATTTGACACCAGTATACAAAGACAAGATTCAGAGCAGTTCCCCAAATGACAAGAGATCTGAAGTGGTCTACTGGCTACAACTGCCACTAGAAAAGGTGGTTTAATAAGACCATTAATTATTAAAAGGAAAGTCTAAGCATTTAGTTCAGAAAAAAGAATTAATCAAAATTCCTAAAATTGATATTTATGTGTCCAAGATACAGCACAAATTTTTAAAGAAAAGAAGAAGAAAACTGGACTGGGGTTATGGCTCAGTTGTAAAGCACTTGCCTATCATGGATGAGGCACTGGGTTTGATCATCAGCATCACATAAAAAGATAAATAAATAAGGTTATTATGTCCATCTGCAACTAAAAAATATATTTTAAAATGAAGATGGAAACTATGGAACTAGATGAAAAAAAGTCAAACAGAGATCAACTATGAGGTGCATATTTTGAAATATCAAACACAAGGATTTAAAAGTAGCTTTTCTAATAATATATCAGGGGGTAAAAAAAACCTCAAAATGAATGAAAAAATGAAAAAAATGGGAAATTCCATAAAAATAGAAATAATAAATATATTAACATGAAAATTTTAGAATTAAAAAGAAATTAAAGAGTAGACTATTGCGGGAGGTCAAGCCCAGCAGCTCAAAACCACTTACACCAGCTTATGCAAGACTCAGGCTCACAGGAGGACTGGTCTACTCCTCCCCAGGTGGGGAAGACAAATCCTCAGAAAGGGAAATGAGGAAAACTACCCCATTTACAATAGCCTCAAAAATAAATAAAATTCTTGGGAATCAACTTAACAAGAGAGGTGAAAGATCTATATAATGAAAACTAGAGAACCCTAAAGAAAGAAGTCAAAGAAGACCTTAGAAGATGGAAAGATCTACCTTGCTCTTGGATAGGCAGAATTAATATTATCAAAATGACTATACTTCCAAAAGCACTATCTAGATTTAATGCAATTGCAATCAAAATTCCAATGACAATCCTCATAGAAATAGAAAAAGCAATCATGAAATTCATCTGGAAAAATAAGAGACCCAGAATATCTAAAGCAATCCTTAGCAGGAAAAGTAAAGCAGGTGCTATCACTATACCAGACCTTAAAATATACTACAGAGGAATAGTAGCAGAAACAGCATGGTATTGGCAAGAAAACAGACTGGTAGATCAATGGTACAGAATAGAGGAAACAGACTAACCCACAAAATTATAATTATATTTTTTAATGATTTAAAAAAATATATGACAGCGGAATGCACTAAAATTCTTATTACACATATATAGCACAATTTTTCATATCTTTGTATATAAAGTATGTTGAAACCAATTCGTGTATAAGTATTTTATATTAGACAAAGGTGCCAAAAACATGCATTGGAGAAAAGATAGCATCTTCAACAAATGATGCTGGGAAAACTGGAAATCCATATGCAACAAAATGAAATTAAACCCTATCTATCACCATGCACAAAGTCAAATCAAAATGGATCAAGGACTTAGGAATAAAACCAGAGACCCTGCATCTAATAGAAGAAAAAGTAGTCTCTAATCTCCATCATGTGATTTAGGCCTCAATTTCCTTGATAAGACTCCTGTGGTGCAAGAATTAAAATCAAGGATCAACAAATGAGATGGAATCAAACAAAACGCTTTTTTTCTCAGCAAAAGAAACAATCTGTGAGGTGATAAGAAAGCCTACATCTTGGGAGCAAACTTTTACCCTTCACACATCACATAGAGCACTAATCTCTAGTATATATAAAGAACTCAAAAATCTAAGAACAAAAAAATCAAATAATCAAATCAATAAATGGGACAAGGACCTGAACAGACACTTCTCAGAAGATGATATACAATCAATCAATAAATATATGAAAAAATTCTCATCATCTCTTGCAATCAGAGAATTGGAAATCAAAACTACTCTAAGATAGCATCTCACTCCAGTCAGAATGGCAGCTATTATGAAGACAAACAACAATAAGTGTTGGTGAGGATGTTGGGAAAATGGTACTCTCAAACAATGCTTGTGGAACTGGAAATTGGTGCAGCCAATATGGAAAGCAGTACGGAGATTCCTTGGAAATCTGGGAATGGAACCACCATTTGACCCAGCTATCCCTCTCCTCAGACTATATCCAATGGACTTAAGAACAGCATACTACAGGGACACAGCCACATCAATGTTTATAGCAGCACAATTCACAATATCTAAACTGTGGAGCCAACCTTGATGCCCTTCAGTGGATGAATGAATAAAAAAAAGTGGCATATATACACAATGGAGTTTCACGCAGCAATAAAAGAGAATAAAATCCTGGCATTTGCAGGTAAATGGATGGCATTGGAGAAGATAATGCTAAGTGAAGTCAGCCAATCCCCCAATAAAACAAATTCCAAATGTTTTCTCTGACATAAAAAGGCTGACTCATAGTGGGGTAGTGAGGGGGGACATGGGAGGAATAGATAAATTCTAGATAGAAAAGAGGGGAGGGAGGGAACGGGAGGAGACAGGGGATTAGCAAGGATGGTGAAATGTGAAGAACACCATTATTCAAAGTACGTGTATGAAGACTTGAATTGGGTGTCAACCTACTTTATATACAAACAGAGATATGAATCATTGTGATATATATGTGTAATAAGAATTGTAATACATTCTGCTGTCATGAATTTAAAAAAATAAAATCAATTTAAAAAAGATTTCATTTTACTCCAGTCAGAATGGCAGCTATTATACATACAAACAACAATAAGTGTTGGTGAGGATGTGGGGAAAAAGTACACTCATACACTGCTGGTGGGACTGCAAATTGGTGCAGCCAATATAAAAAGCAGTATGGAAATTTCTTGGAAAATTGGGGATGGAACCACCACTTGACCCAGCTAGCCCTCTCCTTGGTCTATACCCAAAGGACTTAAAAACAGTATACTACAAGGACACAGGCAAATGAATATTTAAAACAGCACAATTCACAATAGCTTAACTAGGGAACCAACCTAGATGCCCTTCAATAGATGAATGGATAAAAAATAATGTGGCATATATACAAAATGGAATATTACTCAGCAATAAAAGAGAATGAAATCAAGGCGTTTGCAGGTAAATGGATGGAGTTAGAGAAGATAATGCTATGTGAAGTTAGCCAATAGCAAAAGACCGGAATGCCAAATGTTTTCTTTGACATAAGGAGACTGATTCATAATGGGATAGGGAGAGGGAGCATGGGAGGAATAGACAAACTCTTGTCAGGGCAGAGGGGTTGAAGGGGAAGGGAGGCAGCATGGGGTCATAAATGATGGTAGGATGTGATGATCATTATTATCCTAAGAACATGTATGAAGACAAGAATTTGTGTAAATATACTTTGTATACACCAGAAATATGAAAAAGTGCTCTATATGTGTAAAAAGAATTGTAATGCATTGTGCTATCACATAAAAATTAAAAAAAAAAGAAAAAAGAAATTAAAATTAAAAACAAAACTTTGGTAAATTTACCAGACAATAGAGATGGCAGAGGGAAGACAAAATACATTTAAGAAACCAGTACATCAGCAACTCTGGAGGCTGAGACAGGAGTATCACATGTTCTAGAACATCTTCAGTAACTTAGCGAGTCCATAGCAACTTAAGGAGAACCTATCTCCAAATAAAACAGGCTAGGAATGTAGTAATGTGGCCCAGTGGTTTAGCACCCTTGGGTTCAATCCCCAGTACCAAAACAAAAATACAAATTTTTCATGTAGAAAGCAAAAAATAAAGTTCCAAAAATAAAAATTAGCTGAAGAGGAAATAATTAAGAGTTGAAATCAATGATATTGAGTATAAAAACTGATATAAAGATCAGTACAAGAGTTGGTTCTTTGAAAAGTTGTACAAAATTGATAAATTCTTAGCAAAACTAATGAGAAGTGGGGGAGGGAGTGGACCAAATAAATAAAATCAGAGGTGAAAAAGGAGATATTACAACAGACACTTCTGAAATTCAAAGGAATGTTAGAAACTATTTTGAACATTTATATTCCAATAAAGCAGGAACATGTAGAACAAATTGACAAATTTCACTGACACATATGACCTACCCAAATTGAACCTAAGGATATAGAAAATCTTAATAGACCAATTTCAAGTAATGAGATTGAAGCACCAGATGGATTCTCAGCTGAGTTCTACCTGACCTTTAAAGAAGAAATGTCAGTCCTCTGCAAAGTATTCCATAAAATAGAGAGGAAATACTCCCAGTATCATGTAGCCAGTATTACCCTGATATCAAAACTAGACAAAAACACAAGAAAGAAATAAAACTAGATATCAATATCCCTGATGAATATAGACACAAAAATCCTTAATGAAGTACTGGCAAACTGCATTCAAAAATACATTAAGAAAATAGTGCACCATGATCAAGCAGATTTTATCACCTGGATGCAAGGATGGTTTAATATACACAAATCAGGGGCTGGGGATGTGGCTCAAGCGGTAGCACGCTCGCCTGGCATGCGTGCGGCCCGGGTTCGATCCTCAGCACCACATACAAACAAAGATGTTGTGTCCGCCGAGAACTAGAAAATAAATATTAAAAAAATTCTCTCTCTCTCTCTCTCTCTCTCTCTCTCTCTCTCTCTCTTAAAAAAATATACACAAATCAATAAATGCAATTCACTACATAAATAGAATTAAGAATCACACAATCATCTCAATAGATACAGAACAAGCATTTGAAAAAATCCAACACCAATTCATGTTTAAAATGCTAGAGAAAATAGAGAAAGAAGGTTACCTCAATATTGTAAAAGCTATACAGAACAAACCGAAGGCCAACATTATGCTAAACAAAGAAAACTGAAAATTTTCCCTCTAAAATCAGGAACAAGACAAGGATGTCTACTCTCACCACTTCTATTCAAAATCGTTCTTGAAACTCTAGCCAGAGCAATCTTGCAAGAGAAGAAAATTGAAAGGATACAGCTATGAAAAGGAGAAGTAAGTGATCTGTTTTCTGATAACATGATCCTATATGTAGAATACCCTAAAACTCCATCAGAAGACTTCTAGAGCTAATCAACATATTCACCAAGTAGCAAGATACTAGATCAACATTCATAAATCAATAGCTTTACTATACTTCAATAATGAATCTACTGAGAAAGATATCAAAAAACTATCATATTTACAATAAACTAAAAAAAATACTTGGTAATAAATGTAACCAAGGAACTAAAAGACCTATACATTGAAAACTTTAGAACACTGAAGAAATAAATGAAGGTCTTTGGAGATGGAGAATCCTCCCATGTTCTTAAACAGGCAAAATTAATATTGTCACAATGGCCATACTACCAAAAGCTTTATATATATTTAATGCAATTCCCATCAAAATACCCAATTCATCACAGAACTAGCCAAAAAAATGTCCTAAAATTCTTTTGGAAGAATGAAAGACTCAGAATAGCCAAATAAATACTGAACAAGAAGAATAGTTCTGGAGGCACCACAATACTTGATCTCAAATGTTCCTACAGAGATATGGTAACAAAAACAGCATGGTGTTAGCATCAAAACAGACATACAGACCAATGCAAAAAAAGACACTGAGACAAATGTACATACAGTCATCTGATACTTAACAAAGACACTAAAAACATTTTGGAGAAAAAAAATCTTTTAATCAAATCATACTGGTAATAGTGAATATCCATATATAGAAAAATAAAAATAGATACCTATATTTCATCTTGCAAAAAAGTCAAATCAAAGTAGATCAAAGACTTAGGAATTAGATCAGAAAATTTGCAACTGCTACAATAAAACATAGTTTTAATGCACCAATATGTTAACATAGACACTGATATCCTTAACAAGACTCCTAAGGAGATTAAAAACTTAGGAAATAAAACCAAGAATCAAAAAGTGGGGTGGCATCAAATTAAAAGGCTTATGCACAGCAAGGAAAACCATTAAGTTTATGAAGAGAAAGTCTACAAAATGGATAAAATTTTTGCCTGCTACTTCTGGGACAGGGGATTAATATCCAGAATATGTAAATAATTCTAAAATCTTAATAATAATAAAACAACTCAATTAACAAATGAAAAAATGAACTAAGCATACATTTATCAAAAAGTACAATACAAACTAAAACCAAAATCAAAACAACAACAACAAAAATGGCCAAGAAATATATGAAAAAATGTTCAAAAACCCTAGTTACCAGGGAAATGCAAATCAATGCTACAATAAGATTTCATCTCATTCCAGTTAGAATGGCTATCATCAAAAAAACAAATATTAAAAAATACTGGCTAGGATGTGGGTAGAAAGGTTCAAACATACGTTTTTTGTAAGAATGCAAATTAGTACAAACACTTTAAAAAGTAACACAGAGATTTCTTAAAACTCTAAGAATGGAACCACTATGAGATCCAATCATCCCACTCCTTGGTATTTATCTAAAAGAACTAAAATATGCATTCCATAGTTACATAGCCACATCAGTGTTTACAGTGTTGCAATTCACAATAGGCAAGTGTTATGGTTTTAATATGAGGTGTCCCCCAAAAGTTTATGTGTGAGCCAATGCAGGAAAGTGTAGAGGTGAAATGATAAGGTTATGAGGCCTTAAGCATTAAGCCACTAAGAAGGATTAAGTGTAGGTAGGTAGGGTATATATATGTTTTCTTAAGGACTTTTTTATTTCTTAATATTTTATTTATTCTTTTTAGTTATACATGACAGTAGAATGTATTTTGACGTTTTTCACAGTGAGAACTCTCTCCCTCTCTGTTTCTCAGTGCCGTGTTCCCAGCTGCTTTCTTCTACCAAGCACTTCTGCTATGATATCTGCCTCATCTCAGGCCCCAAGGAATAGATTTAGTTCTCTATGGAGTAGACCTATGAAACATTCAACTTCAAAATAAACTTTTCCTCCTCTAAGGTTTTTCTTGTCAGGTCTTTTGGTCACAGCAGTGAAAAAGATGACTAAAACAGCAAGTTATGGAACCAGCTGGGGGTGCCTGACAACAGATGAATGGATAAAGAAAACATATACACAGTAAAATTTTATTCAGCCATAAAGAAGAATGAGGTCATGACATTTTCTGGAAAATGGATAGAACTGGAGAATATTATGCTAAGTGTAAAAGTCAGACTTATAAAGTCAAGGGTCAAATGTTTTCTCTCATATTCAGAAGTTAGAAAAAATAGGGGCAGGAGAGAGATCTTAGGAAAATGGAAGTGAGATCAGTGGGGGAGAGGAAGAGGAGAGAGGGGGAGGTTGGAGGGTGGAAAATGGGAGGAACTGTGAAATAAAATTTACCAAATTATGCTATGTACACATATGAATATACACAGTGAATTCCACCATTATGCATATATATAAGGCACCAATTTAAAAAAAAACTGCTAAATAAATAGAAGGAAAACCAGTAAGACAGAGGAAGGGAACAGGGAAAGGGAGGAGGGGAAGGAAAGAGGAAGCACTGGGGACTGAAATGGAGCAAACTATATTCCATGCATCTATGATTATGTCAAAATGAACCCCAATATTATATATAACTACAATGCACTAATAAAAAATATTTAAAAATAAAGAGTCTCATAGATTGGTAAGTTAATACTAAATATTCTCTCCAACATATAATTGGAATTCCTCAAATAGAGGAATTGTAGAAAAAGTGTCAGGAGGAATAATTCCCAAAGTTTCTCATATTTAACTGAAGGTAGAAATTTACAAATATAACATGCATAAAGAACACAAATAAAATGACTGAAAGCTAGAGAAAAGTGCAAATCTGTGCTCCATGATTGTATAAATATGTCAAATTATACTCTACTGTCATGTATAACTAAAAAGAATAAATTTTAAAAAACCAGCAAATCTTGAAATGAGGAAGGAAAAATTCAAACCCTCTGCCTTATAGGACAGGAAAATTTTAATTAATAGCCACCTTTTCCACTGAACAGTATAGATGTCAAAACAGAGGATAACAAAGTACGTCAAAATGTAAGTAAACAAAAATATCAACATAGAATTCTACATAAACAGTATTCTATAAAATATCCTTCAGTAATCATAGTAAAATAAAAACGTACTGTCAGACTAAACAAATATTTATTTAAAAAGTAAATAAAAGAAGTTTTTACAAGATATAAATTATAAGCAATGCTAAAGAAATTTCTACATGCTGAAATGGAATAATATAGATGGAAATTCATGTGCTCAGAAAAAAATGAGAAATAGAAATCACCAAAATTGGGTATATGCAAATGACTATTTGCTTTCTTTTACTCTCAACTATATTTATAGCAAATACTACTACATTTTTAGTGAACTTTAAAATATTTAGAAATATAACTCATAAAAAGTAACATGTGAGATAAGAAATATCTTTGGTTTTTCAGGCTATAAGGGTTCTGTTGTAACTACTGAACTGCCACTGTGCCATAAAATCAGTCACAGATAATATGTAAGTTGAAAGATATGATTGTGTTCAAATAAAACTTTATTTATAAAACAGGAAGTTTGAGCATGAGCCATTGGTTGATGAATCTAGAATAAGGACCAGAGATATATAGGACCTATAGGGCTGCAGTATCTATAATATATATGAAAAGATAAACTAGATGGCATAACAGAAGAGTAAAATTTAAATATTCAATTCTCAGAACACTCTCTAAAATAATGATGAATATAAATATGGCTAAAAAACAGGAAAATTGAAATACATTTCTAAGAAAAATAAAAATGAAAGTAGAGGCGAGGAAAGGAACAATGGGAAAAAGAGGGAAAAAAGGGCAAACACAATTGTAGATGAGGGCTGTGATTGTGGCTCAGCGGTAGAGCGCTCACCTGGCATGTGCTGGGTACTATCCTCAGCATCACATAAAAATAAAGGTATTGTGTCCAACTACAACCAAAAAATAAATATAAAAAATTGTAGATGAAAATCAAATGATATAAATATTATATTTAAAATTAAGAATTAAATAAAAAGTGAGGTTTTAAGAAAAGGTTTTATAAAAGGAGACCTACCTTGCTAACTACAAAAATGCACTTTAAATATAAAGTGACAAATAGGTGGAAACTTAATTGATAGAACATTATGTGCCATAAAAGTCATATGAAGTAGTTGTATTAAAATATTTAAAATAAAATTCAAGACACAAACTACAACCAAAGATAATGAGGAATATTTCATTAAAATAAAGGCACGAATCAAAAAAATGAGATAATTAAACAAATAAACCAATAATTCCAAAATAAGAATTATATATTGCAATGTCCCTCTTGCAGTATTTAATGTAACTATGAAAAATTCAACTTGTAGGGATATGGCCAAGAGGGGCAGTGTTTGCCTACCATGCCAAGGACTTGGGTTCAATCCCCAGTACTGAAAAAATTACAGCAAATATACACAATAAAAAGAAACTAAACTATTTACCCATTGATTTGATTATTTATAGAACTCAAATGCAACATCATCAGAATACATAGTTTGGGACTGGAGTTGTGGCTCTACTTGCCTGGCATATGTGAGGCATTGGGTTCAATCCTTAGCACCATATAAATATTAATTAAACAAAGGTATTCTACCCATATACAACTAAAAACATACATAGTTTGTATATATGATACATAGCAGAAAAACACACAGATCCATAAAACAAATCCAGGTAATATTTAAAACAATTAAATTATATAAAGTATGTTTCCTAAACATAACATTATTAAATTAAAAATAAACATAGAAAATTCCAAAATATTTGGAAATTGATAAACACTTCTAAATTATGGATGGGTCAGAGAAGAGATAAAACATTAAATTAAAAAGTATATTGACCAGAATGATATGTGTGTGTGTGTGTGTGTGTGTGTGTGTGTGTGTGTAATTTTTTAGGCTGAAGTAGCTTTATTAAAAATAGTTAATATAAAATTCAAGTTGACTTCATATTCTGAAAATTTGCTAAATTCATTTAAGTCATGTGTAATATTAAGGTTCATTTTTATATAATTTTACTATCATGGAATATAATTTGCTTTAATTCAGTCCCTAGTATTTTGCCTTTGTCTTCTCTCCATGTTCCCTTTCCTCTACTGCTCTTTCTTCCATTTATTTATACATGTTTTTTTTTTTTAGATTAGTGCCTTGTAGGTATACATAAAAGTGAAGATCATTGTCCTGTATTCATATATGTACATAGGAAAGTCTGGTCAGATTCATTCCACCATTTTTTCCTTTTCCTGTCCCTCCTTATCAGCAATCATTTTATATTTAAATAGACAGATGCTTTAAACAGGTACTTCTCAAAATATGTAAATGGGTACTAATAACATGGAAAGACACTCAAATTCTCTAGCCATTGGAGAAATAACTAGCCACGATATGAAAATGTTACACATATAGTAGTAAGGCTAACATTTTGACTATTGGAAATATCGAATGATATTTAAGATGTGAGACAAGTGGGCTCTTATACCTTTCTGGTAAAACTGCAAAATGATGACCCATTTTTAAAAACAATGAGACAGTATCTATAACTCGAAAAACTACCATGATCTGATCTTGGGTTACTTCTTAATTTACTCCCCATAGGATTTTCTTCATCACAGGTCAAAAACCCAAATAGTTCAGTATATATGTGCAGGAGGCAACATGAAAGGAAAGCAGTAGCCCAAGTACTTTTACTTAGTGTCTCAGTGTCAGGAGTCCACAGTGTGCTGGTGAAATAAAGAGAAAAAGCTTCGCGTAAGGACCTTAGAAAGTTATCCTACAGCTCTGTCTACCTGCTGCCATCTGAGCCCATGTTTAAAAATTCTCAACTTTTTAAGATCCGATTTTTATGTAAAATGTCATGATAAATAAATATCTGAAAACAATATTTACAAATGGTAAACACTGAGCAAACTAAACAAAACCTTCTAGCAAACTGATGTTGGCTCAGAAGCTCAGCAGAACATCCAATCTTTCTTCATCTAGAAAGTCTCTATGAATATTCTTGTGTATTTAATTTAGCCTCACGGCTAATAAACCCCCACTCTAATTTTCTCCTCTCTAACAAGATGTGGTTTGTATGCTCTTTATTTTTATTTCCAGGATAAATAGTTACTACTTACTGATTGTTTATTCTGCCAAATACTTAAAAGCACTTTACCAATACTAACTTGTTTAATTTACCCACCAACACAGTGAGGTAGATGTTTTAATTATTCCCACTTTTCAGATGGTGCAAATGGAACACAGAGAGATTTAATAATAATCCAAAAATATGTTAGCTAGTAAATATTCAAGTCAGGATTCAAATCCAGGCAATATGAGAGACTACATTATTAACAACCACATGGTAAAGATTCTCAAATTTTATACCACAGTACTATAATCATTGGTGTGTATGTTTCCTCTGTGAACTGTTAAATACTTAGTAACAAAGATTGTGTTTTATTTTTCTTTTGTTTCACCAGTGCTGAAATTATTATGCACCCACTAAATATGAGTTTAGTGAGTGAAGGCATGCATGAATGAATGAATGAATGAGGGAAAGAAGCACTGATAGTTTTCAATATTCCTGTAATTATTTTTGATTTTAGGAAGTTATATGAGCTCACAATAAAATTATAATATGGGCATTTTTATACATTATAAAAATTAAAATTCCTCAACTTCTAATCCTCTCTTTCTCCTCATTCTAATTTTAAAACTCAGGTATAAATCATTAAGAATTTTAGGATTTTGTCATTCTTTTTTTTTTTTTTTTTGGAAGACAGTTTGGCAGTTTCTTTTATTTTTTTTTTCTTTTATTTATTGATTGTTCAAAACCTTACAAAGCACTTGACATATCATATTTCAAACATTAGTTTCAAGTGAGTTATGAACTCCCATTTTTACCCCAAATACAGATTGCAGAATCACATCGGTTACACTTCCACATTTTTACATAATGCCATACTAGTAACTGTTGTATTGTGCTACCTTTCTCTCCTTGTTTTTTCTTCCAATTCCCCTCACAACCTCTTTTATGTAGTTTTTAATTCTATTTATTTCTAATTTGTTATATATGACAGCAGAATGGAATTCAATTCATATTACACAAATAGAGCACAAGTTTTCATGTCTCTGGTTGTATAAAAAGTAGAGTCACCTCATTCATATTTTCATGTACTTGTGTATTTTCATGTACTTTCAAGTGCATGTACATATTTACATGTACTTAGGGTAATGACGTCTATCTCATTCCACCGTCTTTCCTACCCCCATGCCCCCTCCTTTCCCCTTCCTTCCCTTTGCCCTATATAAAGTTCATCTATTCCTCCCATGCTCCACCCTGCCATCCACATTATGAATCAGCATCCTTATATTAGAGAAGACACTCAGCATTTGGTTTCTTGGGATTGGCTTACTTCACTTAGCATTACATTCTCCAACTCTCTCTATTTACCTGCAAATGCCATGATTTTATTCTCTTTTAATGCTGAGTAATATTCCATTGTGTATATATACCACATTCTCTTTATCCATTCATCTACTGAAGAGTATAAGTATTTCATCTCACTCTAGTCAGAATGGCAGCTATTAACAACACAACAACAATAAGTGTTGGCGAGGATGTGGGGAAGAGGGCACACTCTTATATTGCTGGTGGAACTGCAAACTGGTGCAACCAATCTGGAAAGCAATATGGAGATTCCTTGGAAAACTTGGAATGGAACCACCATTTGACCCAGGTATCTCACTCCTCGGTTTATATATAACCAAAGGACTTAAAAACAGCATACTGCAGGGACACAGCCACATCAATGTTTATAGCAGCACAAGTCACAATAGGATTTTGTTATTATTTAATAAATCTTTCAAGAGTCCTTTTAAATTGAAAAAGGGACTGCAAAATAAATATAAGTAAATAGTTTGGGTCTATTTTGAAAAAAAATGCTCAAATTTTAGTCTCAGAAGGGACTGAAATCAACGTTCCATAGTTGCTAATTTTCTCCAAAATGAATAGAAAGTAAAGTACAGCTTATCTGTTTTATTGTGTTATTATTTTTGAGTTTTATTGTATGATTATTATAAATAATGATTATTTTAAAATTATCAATGCTATCAAATTTAAATTTGAATTTGAACTCATTTAAGAGAAATGAATTAGTTCAAACCCTGGTATCAACTGCACAGAAAATTGCAGTCTAATCAGTGGGCTATAAGATGGAAGGAAAAAATAGCCAGAATATGTCCTCTCAATAGTAGCTGTTTAGCAACTCCAACTACAGTGAAAAGGAGGACAAAGATACCCTTCCTAGCTTCCCCAACCAGAAGTGGGGAAGGAAACCAATGGACCTTTGTGTACAGATTATTACTGGTAGGTAGCCCAAACTTTACATGTATGATTGGGATTCCACATGGCTTGTTAAGAAGAGAGAATTAAGAAATATACAAAAGCTAATCTAAAATAGGGAGGGGATAAGAAAAAGAGTAGAAGAAAGGTCAGTGGAGTAGACAAGAGGGAATGATGGAAAAGGAGGAGAGATGGGACAGGGAAAGACAGTGGAATGAATTTGACCTAACATTTACGTACATATATGAACACACCACAGTGAATCTCACTTTCATGTACATCCACAAGACATTAATTAAAAAAAAAACTAAGTAAACTGCAGAAATATCAGTAGTGTAGAGGGAAGGGAACAAGGGGAGGGTGGAGAAGGAAAGGGGAAGTACTGTGGGCTGAATTAAAATAAATTATGTTCCATTCTTTTATAATTATGGATAACTGAAAAGAACCAATACAATTTGGAAAAGAAAAGAAATAAAGGATGAGATGGCTAGTACATGACCTCAGGCAATACCATATTACTATGGGACACAAAAAGTACTGACACTGAAAACAAGGCTTTACTGCTGCTAAATCAAATTTCCTAATAAAACCTCAAAACAACAGCAAATATACCACATTCCTTTAGAGTGTCTAAGTCTAAAAGGAGCTGGAAAATACTCAACAGTGCCTATAGCCTAACTAACTGACTGTGTCTGGTTATCCATCAATCAAGTAATTACTTTCCACAAGGATCCCCTACAGTCCACATCCACAGGGAAGGATCTCCACAGATCTGCATCTAAGCAAGAATTTGTGTCAGATACATTTTCAAACAGAATGCCAATTCTGCCATGCACATACATGCCCACGACCTAAAGCACTTTGCTCTCTTTTTAGTCAACAACACAGATAATCAGTGCTTTGGGCTTCTGTCAGGGATTTCAACCATAAACTGACAGAATCCAAAGCTTGCCAAAAACTTGTTGGCAGTATCTCTTAGTTGTGGGAGACAGTTAAGTATTTATTAAGTACCAATTAGATACCAAGCCATATTTTGTGAGAGAGCATTAGGTATTTTCAGGAATATAAAAATTTTAGGATGAAAAAGAGTCTAAATTCATATTTTTGAAGAAAGACAAAATGAATAAGAATGATTTTGTTTATGGAAAAATGTGTGCTATATGCCTGATAATTTTAGACTTGTGTAGAAAAGTATTATGCAAGAACAATACTTGCTATTATTTAATTTTACTAGAAAAATAGAAATTGCTATGCACCTATAATAATATGGTACTACCTTCTACAGTGATTAATTTTAGGTGCAAATTTCCTGTGGCTATAATATATATGTAGCATCCTATTCCTCTTATATATCATATAAAGCATTTGTAAAAATTAAATATTGTCTTAATAGATTTCATTCTCGAAGTGCCAAAAACATTCATTCAAAAAATATTTGTTGATTAAATCTTATATTTTGAGCATTATGCTATATACTGATTATGTAATGATAAGATACAAGCTGTTTTCATATAATATACAGGTGAATGTTGTAGATGGTCAATGCACAATGATAATAGATGATGCAAATAACAGAAATAAAGAAATAACAGTTAATGACAAATAAACAATAATGAAGTATAATTGAGATGATTTCTTCATTTGATGGGGTCTTCTCTCTCAGAGATCTGTTATAGGTGCCAGAGCATAGAGGGCAATGAGAATAACTTGCTATGTTAGCTATATTTTATTACTAAGATATTTTCCCTGAAAAAATATTCTGAAAATTATGTGTAGCCTACATGCTCCATATCTGAAAATAAAGCAAAGTAATCTTGGGAAACAGTAGAATGAAGACAGAAAGATACCTACATCACTGTCCATTCTTTCTTGACATTCAATATTTGACATTTCTAGGAAACTATTGATAGCAGAGGCTGAAATCTGCTGCCAGCAGATACTTCTCCCTCAGCCTGGGAGCATGAAAGAACAGTGAAATGAAGGATTTTAGAAGTCAAGCATTCAGGCAAGCACATGCTGCCATTTTTAACAGAAGTGTATGCTGAATTATATTAAGAACATTAGTGGCTTCTTACTGCTGAAATACAGTCTCCTTATAACACTTGGCTCCATGTTGTGTTCATATCATTCTGTGAGCACTTTCTATACACGTCCCTCTGTGAAGGCTGTTTGCATGTAAATATTGTCTTTTCCAACAGGTTGGTAGCTTCACAAAGTTGGGGATTGGATGCAAATCCTAGGAAGAATGGCAGTGACTTATTATTCCTCCTTTGATACTGGCTACCTCTGAAGAAATCTGGTTAAGTGCAGAAAATTTTCTACAGAACACAAAACGTTTATCAAAAAAGGATTTATCTTTCTGTTTAAAAGAGGAATACAGTAGCTTAGAAATAGAAAAATCTATATTTAAGATTCATCATAAATACTAAAAATCTAGTAAATTTGTTTCAAGGGAATACAAACTGGGCCTTTTCCCTTTTATTTGCTTTTCTGTTACCATTTAGGCAAATATAAAATTCACAGCTGGTCTCTCTTATGCTGTTGAAGCGATTTGGCTTTTCTCTGTGGATTTGACAAGAGGGAATATTCTTGTCTTGATTCCATTAATAGCAATGTTACACATGTACATCAACTATGAATGAATCCCAAATGCTTTAAATAGGTCTATGTAAAGAAATGTATGAAACAAAGGATGAAACGAAAGTACTACCAAGGGAAGGAAAGCTGCAGTTTTATGCAGTTATGTTATTAAGCACCAATTGATATTCAGCTTCCACATGACTTTAAAAAATGCAGCTAAAACATTTGTCCTCTGTGTATGAACTATTAAATGACAATCACCTTAAGACTAACTTTCTTTCTTGTTAGGATTTAAAATACACCAAGAATGAAAACTTGTATGCCTAACTTTGATTAAGAAAAATCCAGTCTTGCCAGGTACATTGGCATATGCCTATAATCCCAGGTACTCTGGAGCCTGAGCAAGGAGGATCACAAGTTCCAGACAAGACTGGGCAATTTAGCAAGGGCCTCTTGGAAAAAAAAGGCTGGGGATGTAGCTCAGTGGTAGAGCACTTGTCTAGCATGTATGAAGCTCGGAATTCAATCCCCATTACCAAATAAATGTTCTTGTATCAAGTTTAATATTCATTAAACAGGTGCCAACATTTATATTTCTAACTTTATACAGCCTACAATAAGGTAGTTGTGTCAGGTAATACACATAAATGATGTCTAGTATGGGGAATGACAATTGTAAATATTCTACTAAATTACCTACAATCTTTACTGTTATTTTTACCAACTGGTCAGAGCTAACTGATTATAGTATAGTTTTATGTATTAATATATCACACACATTCAAATACAATGACATCTATTACAAATAAAAAATGTATTTTAAAAATTAAATACAGTAACAGAGTGGAACATTTAAAAGATGATGTGCTTATATTTAGTTGACATAAAACTTGATGAATTTTCCTCATCTATATACATCATGGATGTCAAAGTCTATTGGGGCATGTATCTAAGTTAGGTAATACATGGTCACTCATAAAAGGTGAAGAATCATCTTTTAATTTTGACCTCAAGTGGACCTTATCACTTTGATCCTACTCTTAATAATTTTGGTCAATTAGTCATATATTATGTTTCAGCCATCATCTTCCAGAATATCAAATCCTTAATTAAAGAATATATTTTCACATGACAGTCCTTATACTTACCTAATTACTTCAATTAGTCCTAGCTTTATCTGGTTATGGATAATATTTTAGGTAGAAATATCTACAAGCAGTATGTTGTCCTAGCAGTCAATGACACATAGATTTATACAATCTAAGTTCATATCCTATTTCTAACTGTAATTGTGTTAGCTTGATTAATGAATGAATTCCTTTACTATTCACTTTCTTCACCCTAAAGTGGGGGGGCAGAGAATAGCAATACTTTCATAATAAGGGTCAAAAGTTGCAACATAAATGGTGTTAAGTGTGAGGAATGACTATTGTAAATATTTCTTAAATGACCTACCATTTTTGGTTTTGTTGCTATTATCACAATGAAAAGATGAATGTCATATAAGTAGAGCCTATATCTGGAATGCATGTTTTATGAATAGGTATTTACCTTATATGAATGAAATTTCTACTCAGTAAATTAAGGAAATGATTTGAAAAAGAAAAATTTTAAATAATTTGCTTTTATACACTTTGTTAAATTTAATAATATATTACAACTATTTTCATTTCAAAAGTTGACATCCTAGTAGGAGAGGTATAAAAAGTACTGCCAATATCCTCCTTTTCCATATGTTTTTACTGTTTTAATAATGTATAATATTTTTCAAAAGTAGTAAATGTTATCATTTCTCATTTACACAAAGTGATAAGGTTCCCTTTCATCTAATAGCATAAATTCAAGTCATATTTTCATAACAAAATATTTTGTAATAAATTATGCTTACAAATGGAATGAGGAAGAAATTAGCACATTTTTAACTTATTTTCCATAAGGAAGTAGGGGAGTTATCAATATTAGGCAATATTCTTAATTTTATACCATGAAGAAGTCTATATTGTTTATTTGATGGGAGCAATGAATATTTTATAAATATTTCATGTGATATATTTAGCATATATTTAAATTTTCAAAATTCCCCAAATTAGAAAAAAGATTACTTTTATTACAAGGTGGAATTTATCATGCAAAAATATGCAATAAAGATAATAAACCAAGGCTACTTCTTCACAGGACTATTTCACCATCACTTTTTAAAACCACTTTTTCTGCCTTCTTGTTTTAACGCTTACAATAGAAAATTATTTTCTATTTTTTACTATTAATATAAAGTTAAGTTGAAAATAAGACCCAAGTAATATGATATATGGATTTCTCAGGAATTAAAAAATGAATTCAGTTTTTGCTCAACCTATTAGACCATAAGATGTCAATATTGCCAAAATATGATGATGATGACAATGACAATGAGGAAAGTGATATTTTTTTTACTCAAACTCCCTGGGAAAACATCTTCAGCTTTTAAGGTGATGATAAGGATAGGAAATACAATTTCTTAGAATGGAAAACACTAAAGTCTACCCAAATTCAGAAATACAATCTCTTGACCTGGATATAAAAGCAGCTTTATGAGTTTGTCACTTTAATTGGTCTTAAAGTTTGTGAGAGAGATGAGCTACACTGTGATGAACCTGTAATCTTATTGGAGAGCTCTGTTAACACTTTAAGAGGAATAAATTACACATACTACTGAAGAAAACATGCAAAATCTGTGGGACACATCACAAACAAACCATCTTTGAGCAATATGACTGTTTGCATCTACTTAATTGTATGAGACACTATAGTCAAAGATTATAGCTTTGTCCCACAGAATACACCTCGTTAAGATCCTTTGTGTCTTTTGCATGGAAGTTTAATCACATCAGGTTGGAGCTGTCTTTTGGAAGTCAAAAGTTATACCCCATTTTATTTTAGCTGATCCAAGTAACACGATGTGTCAGAATTATTTTTCATTTTCAAAATATACATCTTGAATCAGTAGTTGGCAAGTCATAACCAATGGTGCAAATTCAGTCTGTAAGTAAGATTTTATTGGAATACAGCCACTGACTCAGTGTTGTTTCATGCTAGAACATAAAGTCTATTTGGTAGCTTGGGCATTTTAGTAACTTTTACTAAATTCACAAATGAACATTTAAATTTCCTATTGATGACATCTTCTGGGTTAGATTCTGCTTGCATGCTAGAGCAGTATTTTTGAATAGTTGCTACAAGAACCTTATGTAATGCAAAGCCTAAAGTATGTATTTTCTTGCCATTTACAAGAATGTTTGATTACCACTTACTTAAATATTCATACCAGCAAAAGGCAGAAATAATCATCTTTCCCAGAAACCAAGTATCCTTATGTGTGAACAAAATATCCTAAATATTTTCCTCAATGGGAAAATTGTTTGCAATGTGCCATTTTATATAAAATATAAAGCATTAATTCTTGATTATTTATATATTAGAAAAGTGTTAGATTCAGATATAACCCTCTTTGCTAACTTGGACATTTTGGTTACCTTCAATAAGTTCATAAACCAAAATTGAAATGTTTCCAACTTATGGCATCTGCTAGGTTAGGTTCTAGGAATAATGAGGTGAATAAAATATAGTTTGGTATTTGAGGTTTTCAACAGGCTGATGAGGAAGACAGAAACATTGGAAAATGAAAATCTAAAGAAATATATTAAAGGAAAATATAATCACTTTGTTCAAGGCAGTAAGGGTGGGTCCAGAAAAGAGCTAATATTTGACCTGAGTTTTGGAAGATTCTGGGTGATAATTAGAGAAGGGATGTGGTAGTGTCTGGGTAGAGAGAAGAGGAAGTGAAAGGGCAGAAACTTGAAAGGATTTACTGTGTGCTGCTTATTGAGGCAAGATTTATGACAATGACAAAAATCTTTTTTTTTTTAAAAGAGAGAGTGAGAGATAGAGATAGATAGAGAGAGAGAGAGAATTTTTTAATATTTATTTTTTTTTAGTTTTCGGCAGACACAACATCTTTGTTTGTATGTGGTGCTGAGGATCGAACCCGGGCCGCACGCATGCCAGGCGAGCGCGCTACCGCTTGAGCCACATCCCCAGCCCGACAAAAATCTTAATATTTTGTGTGTCATGATTACACATGATACAATCAGAAGGCAGAGACCAAAGTCAAAAAGCCTGGTGTATGATACACTAAGAAAAGTAAGGATTACACAGAGAGAAATGTTGGAAAATAGAAAATGGGTTACTTTTCATGCAAATTTTATAAAATTTATTGATATACAACATCTAGGGAGAGGGCAATTAATAACTGAGGAAATTAATATAACAAAATTGCAGAAGGCTTCAAACTCTGAATACAAAATTGACTACTTATGTCTGAATGAAGCTTTGGCTTCAGAGAATGATAATAAATATTAAGTTACTTGAAAGGAAACTAGAAGTAAGAAATAAAAGTATCTCTAATATCAGGAACATAGCATGGTTATCCTTGGTGCTTGGAATTTTCTGTCCAACACCCAGAAATAATTTCTTCTCCTCTTTATACCTCACATTTTTCCTGGGAACTCTGGCATGTATGGATGACATCTGTTGGCTCAGGTGATCTCTCAGACCTGATGAGGTTGGTAAATGGGAGAATAAAGGCAAGGAGTTAAAATTTTCCTGCTTCAACACTGTGCGTACCATTAAGTCAGCTGTCTCTCTTAAAAGAATCTCACTCATTCTCTCTCAAAGAGGCTTCCGCTCTACCTCTGTTTATGAATAGTAAAAAAAATTCACTTTCTGTCTCTGGTCCTAGTGATGATGACAGCTCTGCTATTCCCATTTCTAGATTTCTGCTGTATTCTGCAAATTTATCTCCTTAAAAATAAGTTCTCCTTGAACTCTATTCAACTGTGGTATCATCT
This sequence comes from Urocitellus parryii, assembly GCF_045843805.1. Lineage (NCBI taxonomy): Eukaryota > Metazoa > Chordata > Mammalia > Rodentia > Sciuridae > Urocitellus > Urocitellus parryii. Next base: position 1,234,893 of record NW_027553586.1, read on the forward strand.
ATTTCTTCTTGGGACCCTTACTGTTGCAATATTTAAGATTTATTAATTCTTACAACAAATATTTATTTTCTACCTACTTTTCTGTGTGTCAGTCTTCTTCTCGGTGGTAGAAGACAGCCTTGAACTAAGTGAAGTCTCTACTCTTACAGAAATAATAATCTAGGAAAGAAAAGCAGATAAGATGGAGAGTAAACCTCAGAAAATTAGTTCTGTTTTCTCTCAAGGATCCAGTACAATTACAGTATAAACAACAACAAAATAACCAATTATAAGTAAGAGTCAGAACTATCATTAGATGAGAAAAGTCAAATTCCAGAAGACAAAAATAATGTAGAAACATAAGATTAATTGTAGTATACTATAAAGCAGCATATCATGGATATATAAGATTCAAGATAACCATGAAACTCACCTGAATTTCTCTACAGACCAATACTATGTCATGTAGCAGTCTGACACAATATGGCCTGGGGATTTCCAACCCTGACTTAGGGATTTCCAGGACACAAGGTCATCTCAGCACCGATGCAACTCTGATACACCTTAAAACTGGCGCTGATCATAATCTCAAAAAACAAAATACTGAAGCCACAATCCTGAATGTTGAAATGCCCAAATAAAACACCCTAAAGTCTAAATTTTCTGAAGTCTAAAATCTCCAAAGTCGCAATCTTGAAAGATTATGATCATAACTACTAAAATTCCGGAAACTATGATTCCCAAATAAAATGACTCTATATGAAGAATTCTGGGAATAAATTAATATATTTTCAGCTGTATACAAGACAGTTGCATCAGACTAGGTGGAATAAATACCTGGAAACCTGGTTAAGCATTATTTTGGGTGTTTCTGTGAGGATATTTCCAGAGAGAAATAGTGTGCACCTGAGATGACTAGGCAGGGAAGATTCACCATATAAAAAATGAATACGAACTTATTAATATTATGAGGAGAGCTATTCCCTAAAACAAATTAAATAGCTATTTATTGCAATGCAAGATTTCACAATATATAATGAATGAATATTAAATTTGGCAACCTTTTGCAATATTCAATATTTCTTAATTCTTACAACAAATATTTATTTTCTACCTTGAAAAAATAAATGGGTCATTTATGGACTTCTTCTGAGTAATTTTATGAAAAAGATTGGTAAATGATCTTGACTGAATATAGGTATTAAAAATGGAAAGACACCTCAAACTCTGAGCGTCATCTCTGGATGGAGATTCTCTCCATCGTATGATCATCTGACCCCAGACTTTATCTGGCCCATACCACTGAGCTGCCTCAGCAATCCATCTTGTATGAGCTCTGCAAAATAATCAGAGGACCAAGTCATCTCTAAGAGTCATTTTGACACAGATGAGAACAGAGGGGAGAAATTACTCCTGGGAAACTGTTTAGCCAGGACCCATTGAGAGCCCTGAACATGGTGCAAATAAAATTGGAACTCAAATAGACATGGAAAATAAAGAGCAAGAAAAGATTAAAACACCCAACAAATCAACTAATAGGTATTCCTGAAAGGCAGAATAAAATAAAATAAATGCAAAGAAAACTTATAAAGGAAAATAATAGAAGCCATCTTAGATTTCACAATATATAGTAAATGAATATTAAATTTGGCAACCTTAGTTTTAGAGATGAAAAAATCCATGAGCCCCCAAGAGTCCCTTACTGACATTGCCTTTAAAGTGAATGAGAGAAGAAGCCCCATAGCTTAACATAGTATCATGAACTTTGAGAATGACAAGGATAAAGGCAAGATCTCCAAAGGTTTTCAAATAATAAAATATCCAGAGATAGGTCACCAACCATTAAATGAAAACTTCCCTATAATCAAACTTGTAACTAGCATAATTGCCTGGTTTTCTTCAAAAGTCTTGTGTCAGTGATTATTAAAATATGGTTTTGGACTAGGGATATAGCTCAGTTGGTAGAGTGCTTGCCTCACATGCAAAAGGTCCTGGGTTCAATCCTCAGGAATGAAAATATAAATATATATATTTATATTTATGTCTATTTAATCTATACATCAAGAGAGTGGACAAAGTTTGGTAATTTTCAAAATTAAAGAGTTGAAGAAAGTTACTTTGCACCTCCTCTGAGTCTAGTCTTCTAAGCAACTACAGTATGAAAACCAAGAAGCAAGAACATAAGAGTCAAAAAATGATGGAATTCTACCAGGAATCAAGTAGCAAAACATTCCAAAATGATGTCTCTTTATAGTAGGTCTAGAAAGTAAAGCTGCAAATTAAATGGGCAGTCAAATGTTGGTAAGAATAATTTATTCAAGATTACAAATAGAATTGGTCGCAATAGTAAAGTATAATAGGATATAAATTATTAGTGACACTATGAAAAAGGTATAATCCCTAATCTGAAAACAGTAAGGAAAGAAAAAACAAATTCAAGGGTGGGTGGTATAGTATGATGAACAAAACATCAAGATTAAACTGCAAAACAAACTACAATATATTATGACTGATTTAACTGTAAAAAATTCACTTGATCTTGGTATTAGAAGTGTTATCTATGAGATGAGATAACAGTAAGAATTACAGGATTGGACCTATGCAAATAAAATACAATTTTAGCACAGTATTTTGTTGCATAGTGAGCCAGTTAGAATGAAATTCATCTAATTACCCTTTTCAATTTTTTAAATCAGTACCAAAATATAAATAGGTCATTTAAATATTATTACTGAAACAGGAGTAAATTCCTATTTGCCTTGACAAATAAAAGATAAAGGAGAGAAAGAAATGAAATATAGTAAAGACACTAAAAGTGGATGAAAAGGTATGTTTACTAATGTATTATTACCCATGAAAGGGAATTGGAAATCCTAAGAAAAAATTATGAAATGAGTCAGTGTTGATGTCTGTTTCTTTCTTCCAATTTCAAAGGTAAAAAAAAATAAAAATATAAGGAGTATGGACTACAATGGGAAATCAGAAGCGGTGTGACTTATATTCTTATATTTTTGTCATGGATAAAATAGGTTTTGTCTACTGGAATAAGAAAAATTGTGATAAATTTTTGGGGTTAGGAAGTTACTATTCAGAAAAAGTAGAACAAAACAGATGAAAGTGCCAGATTCTGCTATGTGGAGACAGAGCTTGGTGGGGACATTGAAGCCTGATGCATTTATTACCTCATGCATTTATTTAATATTTTAAATAGAAAAGTATTCAATAGTTTGTTTTATGTGAACTTCAAGAAATGATGAATTTGTACTCTCTCCGAATCTCTAAATTTTGAAGATATCTTTACCAATTATGTGTTTGTGCAAAGAATATTGTCTTCATAGAATAAATAATGATATAGCAACTCTTATCAATTTAATTCAAAATAAGTAAGGTATTAATCCTCTAATTGTGCTTTAACAAGTAGGGAATATTTATTTTTATATTAGTGCAAAATAGTTAATCATAACATGGGGTGTTCATTTAGATATATGCACATAACATAATTTGCTCCCCTTCAATCCCTATTACTTTTACTTCCTTCCCCTTATCTTACCCCTGATTGTTAAATACACTGTATTTTATACAATTGGAAACCATTTGATAGGAAGGAAAATAAAAAATGAAGTATTTTCAGTGTGACCTGTTTTCCTTTTTAAACTTCTCAGGTATTAACAGAAGTAAAGACTGTGAAAATAAAAGCAGTACATATAAACAGTACAGCAACTAATATTTGTAATAGAAAATACTGCTCAAAATAAAATTTTCCACTTTTTATGTTTTACAGTATACAATTATATACACACATACTTATATTAATTTGGCAAGATAACTATACAATAGAAATAACAGTTCTCTGAATTTTATCTACCTAAAAAGAGAGCAATTATGCCTCAAATTTATTTGACCTATGCTTTCTCAAAAAGCTATAATGGCAATAAAACTATGAAAGCTCATTTTAAAAGTTAATATTTTAATGGAAGAAATACCATGACAGAGTTCTTCCTCCATAATCATATATACATAGGAAATGAAAGCCCAGAGGATGGTTCAAATTCTTAATTACAGAAAGTACTACCAAAGAGAAAACGAATGTCTGTACAATAGCCAAAAGTTTTATCATGATCAGACATGAAGGTCATTGTCTTGACACGATTTTTGTAATATCCTATCCTTAATACTATAGCATCTTTATAACTAACACACACACACACACACACACACACACACACACACACATCCCTCCCTCTGTTCCTGGCTTCTTAATTTGATGCTATTAATGTGTCTATTCCCATTTAAATACCATACTTTTTGAATTGAAGTAGTTCTAAAATCCATTTAGCTAATCTAGTAGGTAGCACAAGTATCACAACCAGCTTTGTTTCTTTCCTGTTCCTCCAGTCATTCATTAATTCACTTACTCATTGATTCATGATAATATTGCATGTTAGTCTGGTTGATAAATTTTATGCAAAACTTGTCAATTTCTACCTAGTACCTATTAAGTTTCTAATTAGACTGTCTTCCTGAGTTAAGTCAACTCGTGTATTTATCTTTACTTTTGTCTGTTGCAACTAATGTAATCACAGAAATAATTTTTTGAGAAAATCACATTGATAAACTTTTCCTAAAATATTGTACATTCTTTATAAAGATTAAAGAAAAGTATCAGCAATGGGAAGGAAGGTAAAAGTATCTTTTTTCAAGAAAATTGCCTAGACTATAATGCTAGAAAGTAGGATTAGTGAAAGAGGTTAAATATAAAAGTATTATTGAGATAAATAGAGCTTTTTCATTTGATATAAATCTTTGCCTAAAGTCTGGAAGTTTAACTCAGAGTGCTATTAATATCTGTATCCCAATTTTAGACAAACAATTTTATCAACAAGTGTTTGAAATGATGTGTAAAATCACTAATAATTAGGGAAATGCAAATCAAACTTAAAATGAAGTAACACTTCATTATAATAAGAATGACTAAGTGAAATAAGTCAGATTCAGAAAGACAAGGATTCAGTATTTTCTCTCAAATGCAGAAGCTTAAGCAAAGTAAGGGGAAAATGGGGGATGACAGGACAAAGGGGAGATAAGTACAGTCAAAGAAGGGGATCGAGAGAGGGGAAGAAGGATTGGGAAAGGGAAGAACAGTGGAATAAAATTAACCAAATTACACTATGTACATATATTAATATACCATAGTGAATTCTACCTTTATGTATATTTATAGAGCATGAATGGAACCGTTGTGAATCTGCAATATGTATAACGGGGTAAAAATGGGAGTTCATAATCTGCTTGAATCAAATGTATGAAATATGTCAAGAGCTTTGTAATGTTTTGAACAACTAATAATAAAAAAGAAAGAAAAAAATAAGAAAAAATCCTCTTATAACAAAAAAAAGAATAATAAATAAATAGAAGAAAGACTAGTAGAGAGCAAGAAGAATGGAGGAGGGAGGAGAGGAGGAAAAGTAGAATCACTGTGGACTGAAATGGAGCAAATTATATTCCAGGCATATATGATTATGTCAAAATGAACCCCACTATTATGTATAACTATAATATACTATTAAAACCATGAGAAAACATAAAATATAACAAGTTTTAGTAAGGATGTGGAGAAAAACAATGCTTGGAGCCTACTGGTGGGAATGTAAATTAGTACACACATTATGGAAAATAGTAGCAGGTTTTCTCAATAAATTTAAAATAGAACCATCAAAAGATCCAGCAATTCCACTCCTGGTTATACATCCAAAGGAAGTGGAATCATTATTTTGAAGAGACATCTTCACTTCCATGTTTATTAAAGTACTTTTCACAATAGCCAAGAAATAAAAACCACCTAAATAGCTATCAACTGATAAATGGATAAAGAAAATATGTTCTATATACATAATGAAATACTACACAGACATAAAGAAAATTGTGTTACTTGTGACAACATCAGTGGAACAGAGACCATTCTGTTAACTGAAATAAACCAAGCACAGAAAATCATGTACTACACAATCTCACTCATATGTGGAATCTAAAAATGTTGATCTCTTAAAAGTTAAGAATACAATGGTGATTACCAGAGTCTGGGGAAAATAGAGAAGGAATATATGGGGAAATGTTGATAAATAGATAGTTATGGTTAGACAGAACTGAGAAACTCTGGTGTGCTACTGTACATTAGCATGACTACAGATAATGATAATATACTGTATATTTCAAAAGGCCAGAAGAAAGGACTATGAAAGCTTTTACCATAAAGAACTGATAAGTGAGGAGATGGATACCTTTAAAACTGATGTGAATATTATATAATATATACATGTATTGAACCATGTTACTTCATTAGTATATACAATTATTGTGTCTTTAAATATCAGTTAAAATGAACTTTAACAAAATTTTTAAAAGATAGGGGATAAAAAATGCTAGTGGGATACAGAGGAAAAAGAATCTGTGCTGTAGTGAGCCGTTTCTGTGTACTGTGGCCGCCATTACAAGATGGCGCTGAAAGCACCGTGGCCTGTGATAAACAACTCCTTATTTTGGGAGAGTTGGCACGTAGCTGTAAAACACCCTATGAGAAAGATCCACGTGGCAGTTGTGCATTGGGGCTTTATCTGCTTTATTAGGGCTGGGGCACGTAGCAGTAGTAGGAGTAGTAGTAGTAGGAGTAGCAGTAGGAGTAGCAGTAGAAGTAGCAGTAGGAGTAGTAGTAGAAGCTAGAAGACATGTCAAAATAAAGGCCTGAATAAACTGCTGAAGGAAGAATCCTGTGTCGTGTTTCCTTTGCTGGCGAGGGGACGCGGCAGTTGGTGGCCCGGACTGGGAAACCTCCTGGAACCCAGGATCCAGAACCTTCAGCAGTCAAGGGTGGTGCACCAGTAAATTCCCAGGTAAGTGGGAATCTGAAATTAAAGCGGGGCAGCTCCTCTATAGATAAAGAGAGAGCGGGAATAAGTCCCAGGTAAATGGGATCCACAATGAAAGCGGGGGACGCTCCTCTGTAGATAAAGAGAGAGCGGGGAAAAATAATAAATTCCCGGGTAAATGGGAATCCGCAAATGAAAGCGGGGCGCTCCTCGGTAGATAAAGAGAGCAGGGAAAAAATAATAAATTCCCGGGTAAGTGGGAATCCGCAAATGAAAGCGGGGCGCTCCTCGGTAAATAAAGAGAGAGCGGGAATAAGTCCCAGGTAAATGGGATCCGCGATTAAAGCAGGGCAGCTCCTCGGTAGATAAAGAGAGAGCAGAAAAAAATAAAATAAAAAAATAAAATAAAATAGGACGCTCCTCTGTAGATAAAGAGAGAGCGGGGCTTTGTACTTTCACTTTCTTCATAGTTTTGAAAACATTATGGGTGTTAACTCCTCAAGCCCAATTTTGCTGGCCTTGGATGGGCTGCTGCGTTCTAAGGAACTTAAAGTGGAACAGAGCACATTACAGAGGTTTTTAGAAGAGACTGACTCTGTAGCTCTTTGGTTTGTTTTTTCAGGGAGTCTGACGATTCCCAGCTGGGACAAATTAGGGAAGGACCTGGATTTCGCTCGTGAGCAGGGTATCTTGAAGGATGGTGTTATACTACTTTGGAAGTTAATTAGAGGATGTATAACAGATGGTAAATGCCAGGAAGCTGTGAGTGAAGGTCAGGCAGTCCTTGAGCAGTTGCATGAAGAAAAATCGGAGGGGTCACATAGCGAGGTAGCAGAAAGTATTAGGAGTAAAAGTGGTGAACAAACGAGGGAGTCTAAAGTTAAACAGAGGAAAAGGCTCTATCCGGACTTGACTGAGTTAAAAACTCCCAAGGACACAAGTAGCTCGGACAGTTCTGAGGAATTGGATCCACCCTAGCCGCTCTCAACCCCGCCTTCTCATCTTCCCCCTCCCTATCAGGCCCACAGAAAAGTCTTAATTGACCTTCTCCAAAATATTCACCATGGCTGATTTTAGGACTTTCAACAAAAGAATCTTTACAAAAAGGTTCAATATAGATAAAACTTGCTATTTTCATGTTGCCCTGTTTTATTTGGCCACTGTCTGAAAAAATCAGCACTCCAGGCGCTGGACACTCCCTTACTAGTTTTTCACAAAAATATGTAAACAAGGCCTCTGGCCTTGAGCTGGGCTTCACAGTGCTGACTACATTTCTAAGATAAGGGAGTTACTAATTGGGCTCCATGGTAACAGCTGGCAGGAGGAGGAACTGGAGGGTCAATTAAGGAAGTCAAGATTTAAAGCACCTACGGCCCCGATCGCTGTCACGCTCCCTCCTTATAACCTTGATTGGGATGAGGACAACCCCAGAAGGTGGAGGAAAATACAGACAAAATCAAGCAAAATGCAATTGGCTAGGAAAACTTGGAGAACTTTTGCCCCGAAAATGGGCAGCAAACTCCATGTTGTTTGCATCACCATGGTAACCATGGGGTGCCTGGCCCTAAGAGCGGCCTCCTGGTCCCACCTCCCACACTTTTGCGTGCTTCCGATTGGTTCTTCCACAGTCACTCATACAGGACTTCTAGTCCCGCCTTCCAGCCACTAACCTGTACTGCTGTGTTTCAGATTTCTACCGGAGCTGCTCAGAGCCTGTATTTATAAAAAATGCCTACCTGTAAATGCTAACAAAAGATATCTTTTTCAGACAAAATTTAATTCCACAGGTTTCTATGTTACAGTCCTAAATTTAAGCTAATTCTAAGTTAAATAACCTGACTTTTTCTCTATAGTTGTGTTACTGAATAATGTTCTATTGATGAGAGATATCAAATATGCTTCTTTATATTTTACTTTTAATTTTGAAGGTTATGAGGATGCATTTGCTTGCCACAGGAACAAGCCTGCAAAGTTCCTGTGATGACCAAAAAATCCTTATTTTCATTGCTAACTATAAAAATAAAAATGTATACTCAAGGATCTTATTTCAGTTACATCAAGTGACGTCACATAGAAGAGTGCACTCCTAGTTAAAAATAAATTTAAATGGATCCAAATATTTTAAGACCGCGTGGTTACATAAAGTTAATACAATTATAAGTCATGTTCTTATTCTTAATATATATATATATATATTTTTTAGATATTTAGATAACCTATATTTGTTAATCTATAAATTAATTAGCACATGCCTAATTAATTAGTTAATATATATTTGCCTAATTGTTTTTCTTCAACAGAAAACCCATAATTTATGTTTTATATTTACATTTATCAGATATTCTGCCTTTTCAGTTACAGATATTTGAGATAAATGTGTTTACTATAAATTTGCTTTTAAGTAAAAATACAATCAAGTAATTTCTAAATCTCAAAGTAGAATTAATCAACACATTTTATCTGGGATTTTGGCTGCTAATCAAAGGATAGAGTTACTTCAAGCTCAGGTAGAAGAATTTTCTGACCTAGTACATTTGGGCTGTATTGATCAATGAGCACATTTATGTATAACCTCTGTCAGATTTTATGATTCCAGAAATGCCTCATGCATCATTGGAGAGTATCTATCCGGAACCTGGTCCATGGAAGCAGAAAACTTGATCCAGTCTCAACTAACTCAGATTGCTGTTTTGAATAACACCCATGTCGATCCAGTGACCTTGGGTCAATTTACCAATTGGTTGTCACCTGCCTTTTCCTTTTTTAAGGAGTGGGTGGGAATAGGCATTTTTGATGCAATGTGTTGCTTTGGTATGTTTCTCTGTTTGTGGTTTCTCTGTTGCCTCAAGGCCCACAGTGCTCACAATAAGACTATGATCATACAAGCTCTTGCTACTTTAGAAAATGGCAACTCGCCACAGGTCTGGCTTACGCATCTTAAACAGTAAACCTTTGACATGGTCGTTGCACCCCAAGTTATTATAACATTGCACTGGGATCGACATGTCCTTCTTTTGTCACTCTTCTAATGCTGAAACTTCTAATATATCTTTCCTCTATGCATACCTCTCCTCCCTGTCTTTCTGCACTAGGATCTTTACTAACTAATCTTACGGTTCAACTACACCTGCCATTTGATGGTGATGGTCATGGGTCCTGTTTATGGAGGCGGTTACCATAACAATGTCCTGTTGGCCACAACATGCTGAGCTGATCTTGTAGTACCCAGTGACGGGCAACTTCCACGCTTGCACTGCAACCTAAGACAGGGGAATGGGGCCTCCCCAGAGACGGGTAAGCAATGCAGGGGCGGTGGACGACCTAAGACAGGGGCTACTTGATTCCCTTTAACATGCAATAAACAAAAGAGGGGAACTTGCTGATAGCAGGCCTTCCCTGGCCCCCAGGGGCCCAGCCCACAATTCTTTGTTCTGCATGTCGAAGTGGCCAGCTCACTAGGCCTCCTGTTTATCCGCCTGAGATTCCACGGGAACGTCTTGGCCTTTATCTAACAATGGCAGATGTCACGACCGAATTTCTTCCCCTTTCTGCTGCCCGTGCCTTTCTTTCAGGGTGCTGCCAACTTGTTTTTCGTCGTATTTCTATACAGCCACAGTTCAGCCTCAGCTGTCCCCCTTCGTCCACCATCATCACGATACAGGATGCGAGGCAAGGCACTGCACTTGAGTGATCCTTGAAGTGGACCTCAAGGAGAGCATGTCCTATTGCATGCGGGTTGGACGTCCACGCCCCGCCCCACGAAAAAAGGCGTCGGCTGATATGGAGCCAGATCTGGGGAAGGCGCCTCCTTAGGGCTGGACCATATGCAGCCACTTCTGCAGTGGGATAGGACCTCTACTCTCGCCTGTATTGTGTTAGTAAAACAAAAAAGGGGGAACTGTAGTGAGCCGTTTCTGTGTACTGTGGCCGCCATTACAAGATGGCGCTGATAGCACCGTGGCCTGTGATAAACAACTCCTTATTTTGGGAGAGTTGGCACGTAGCTGTAAAACACCCTATGAGAAAGATCCATGTGGCAGTTGTGCATTGGGGCTTTATCTGCTTTATTAGGGCTGGGGCACATAGCAGTAGTAGGAGTAGTAGTAGTAGGAGTAGAAGTAGGAGTAGCAGTAGAAGTAGCAGTAGGAGTAGTAGTAGAAGCTAGAAGACATGTCAAAATAAAGGCCTGAATAAACTGCTGAAGGAAGAATCCTGTGTCGTGTTTCCTTTGCTGGCGAGGGGACGCGGCACTGTGCAATATTAATGTTGATGGGAAGGTAAATGAGGACAACCAATATCAAAAATAATATGGTGATTCCTCAAAAATTTAAACAAAAAACTACCATTTGACCCATAAATCTCACTTCTTTTTTTTTTTTCCTTTGAAGGGTAAAAATTTTATTTTTGAGGAATTCATACTGCACATTTTCAAAGAGAGTCACATAAGAAAGCAAAAATGTTATCCTCCCCTCATCCTAGAAATAAATAAGAAGGGCATAAAATTTCTTTTTAAATCATGACACTTGTAAGTTTAGCACCAGCATCCAAAATGAACAAAAAAGGAAAAAAAAAAGCATTTACTATATATTTCAGATTTCTTTGGTTGGGGTTCTCCCCATGTGGTATTAATATTTCTTCTTTCAATTCATATTACCAAAACAGTAAAAACCAGGAAAAAAATATAAACCTAGTGGTTGCTGAAACTGGGGAGGTTGCTCTCTCGTACTCTGTGCAGACATTCCCGGAATGGCAGCTTGCTGGAAAAATATGCTGACATTTTCATTTTGCAGTTGTTAGTTTCTCAAAGAATAACAGTAAACATTCTAATGTCCAAATCTTAGTTAGTCTTCCACTTTATTGCTTAGATGTTTCTTTGGTGTTGGTAAGGTTGTGGGTGTGCTTTTTGCTTTACTTTTGAATGGTCATTATTCTTTAGGTCACCCTGCTGGTGGTGAAGGTGCCTGGGGAGCTGGGTGTCACTCAGCACTGCTCTGCTCGGTGGCTGGAGCAGGGTTCTCAGTTGGTGCTTCACCTGCCTTGGTCTCTTTGCCATCTTGTGAAGGAGCATTTGGAGGATGGGGGCGACGTCGATAGTTATAGGGACGCCGGTATCCACGGCGAGCAGATGGCTGGTTTGGACCATTGGCTGCTTGTTGATTCTCTTTATCTTCAGCCTCTCCAACAGCTGGGGCAGGTCGTGGGCGAGGAGGTCCCCTACGGTACCTTGGGCGATAAGTTGGATTTCTATGAACTGGTCCCGGAAGCTGTGCTCCCTCCGGGACTCCATCCTTCATCTCTCCAATCTCACCAGCCTGCATTCTGTTGGGATGGGGAAAGACCTGTGAGCGACTGTCAAAGGTCTGTCCCACGTGGTAAGGCGGGAACCGCCGCTGCCGGTACTGAGGGCGGTACTGGGGGCGGCGCAGCTGACTCCGGGCCCCAGAGAACTGCCCGTCAGTGGCAGGGGGGTCAAATCCTTCACTGCTGCCGCTCCCTTCCTCCTCCTCCTCCCCAGCGTAATTACGGGGAGGTCCACGGCGTCTGCCATAGTAGCCACGTCTATAACGGCGCCGATCAGCAGCATATCGACTCCCTTCTACAGGAACTCCATCTGGGCCAGTCACATTGGCTGCTTCAGCACACTTTTCTCCTTCAACCACATCAAACTCTACAGTTTCTCCATCTCCTACACTACGCAGATATTTCCGTGGGTTATTCTTCTTGATGGCAGTCTGATGTACAAATACATCTTCTTTGGTGTCATTTCGATTTATAAATCCATATCCATTTCTGACGTTGAACCATTTGACAGTGCCAAGGACTTTGGTGGCGAGAACTTTTTTCTCCGCGTCTTCGCTGCCGGCGGTGGCTGAAGAGGCGGGGGCCGCGGTGCCCGTGGCTGCCGGGGCCGCGTCCCCACCGGGGTTTCCTGCGACGAGGGCGGCGGGCGCGGGAGCCACGGCCTGGGGCGCACCGCTGCCCACAGGGCTCTTGGGCGCGGGGTCCTGGGGCGCCGCGGCGGCCGCCTCCGCCGGAGCCTGCGGGAGGGTGGTGGTGGTGGTGCTGGTGGCCTCGCCCGCCTCGCTCATGCCGCCTCCACTGCTCTCACTCGGGCACCTCGGTGGCGGTTGGTCGGCGGTTGGCGCGGCTGGTGGTCGCGATGGCCGGGCTCGCTCTCAGGGAGGCCGGTGCGGATCTCGCGGCGCAGGCGGCGGCGGCCGAGGGGGCGTCTCGCGGCGGAGGCGGCTGGAGCTCTCGGGCTGCGCGCTCGCGCTGGGGCTCCTCGCTGGATCTTACTCATAAATCTCACTTCTAAGTATATATGCAAAGGAAATGAAATCAGTGTGCTAAAGATACATCTGCACTCCCATGTTTATTGCAGCACTAATTATGATGGCCAAGATCCAACATCACTTTCTTCTACAACTTACTTGACGATTCCTATTCTTGTAATCTATTGCTGTATTACACACTCCTCTATATTTAGCAACTAAATACTACTGCGGTTGCTCAGTTTTGTGGGCAAGGAATTTAGGAAAAGCTCAATTAGGTGGCTCATCTCTGATCCATTGATGTTTTTGCATCAGAGGGTGCAGCTGGAGTGGCAGGTTCCAATTCCAAGATGTATTCTTTAATAATGATTGGTTCTTCAGTGTTCCTGTTTCTGCTTGTCTTTTTTTTTTCTGTCTCTCTTAATGGTGTATCATCCTTCAATACTCTGTACTTGTCTTGTGCTTCTTAAAGAAAGATACTTTCTTGGAAGACATATTTCTCTGTCTTAGTAGGCATAGCAGCTCTATTTCAAGCATAAAAGGGTCCAAAATTTAGGAGATTAATCTTCTAGTACTTTAAAGCCTAAGCCTAGAAACTTGCACAGCATTACTTTCTCCAGAATTATGCTACTAAAATTATTCATAGTGCTTTCCTTACTTCAAGGGGATGTGTCACCTCATAATTGAATAGCAGAAATTTCAAATAGTGTGTGGAAATTTTTAATTCCCCCCTAAGTCCTAATGCTTTCATTCAATATAAATTTATTTTTTTAATTCTCTTTAGTTGTGATACAGCATCAGGATACACCTTGACATAAATACAAAGCATGGAACCCAATGCACTCTGATCAGTCCCCAGCACTCCTTCCCCATTCCGCTCTCTCCAACTCTACCAATCCCTCTTCAATCCATTTACAGTTTACTTTAACAAAACAAACAAACAAACAAAAAAAACCCACCTAGTGTCCTGTGGATACAGCTGACGCTGGGACCCACCATGCCACATCCGTGAATGCACATACTAACATTTGGTCAGATTCATTCCACTGTTTATCCCTATTCCTGTTCCTTCTTCCTCTTCTTAATCCCCATTCAACTAATATACTAACCTTCTCATTGTTTTGATGAAATTCCCTCACTCCCCTTTTATTTTCTTTCATCTCCACATACTATTCACTATTAAGCTATTGCCTAATTTTACAAAATTATTTTACCCTAACATCTAAGAACATTGGTCCTCTCAACATTTTTCTTTTATCTTGTAAATGCATCATAATCCCTCAGCAATTCAGAGGCATTCAGACTTCCTGGTTCCATTGGAGACAATAACAAGATAATAAATAACAGCTCCATTGTCAAAGTTGGTAGTTTTGCAAATTAACTATGTTCAATTTTTGACATTAGGGCTATGTTTTAATAACTATTTCCATTATGTAAAAGTACTTTAAAATAAGTAACGTTCAAACAGTTAATATCAGCATTCAAAGCAACAACAAAAAAAGTTCCAGAGGAAAAAAGCAAAAAACATATTTTATGTATGGTAGAACATGTCTTCCTGGTGACATTTTACAGTCAATTCAAACATGTACAACTTCTGATACATAGCTATGGAGTGCCAGAGCAAGTTGCTCTGAAGTATCACCAAGGAACAGAGAGATACCTTTAAGTTTATAATACACTATTTGTGAACTAAAAATATTATTGTAAGTTTATAGAACATTGTGAGCTCTGTCACTACATAAAGTTTGTTCTTCATGAATATAGGTTCATATGTAATCTCAGTATGTATAAGGGTAACTTGATGGTAGAATAAAAATTTCCTGAATACTAAAAAACAATTATGGGGTAGATTTATTATTTCATATGAATGTTCATACCTGCATAAGAATTCCTCTCTAGTTATGGAATTTCATATTCCATAAATTCTCCCTCTAAGAGTTTTTTCTTCTTTGAAGACAGCTATATAGCTACACAATACACTGCTGAATATTTTACAGATAATTCTGAACTCATATCTGCCCCAAGGTGTCCCAAATACTCTACCCAGGTAGATTGTGATGAAATAGGGTTATGGCTCAAATTTTGATTTGGAAAAATATCTTCTTCAATCATCTACACAAATTCCAACACAGATAATGCACTTGATCTTTAAAATACATATCAATACTCATGGAATCAGAGTACCTTCAAATATTATTAGTTCCACCCTAATAGACTCACAATTTTTGCACAGATTATTAAATTTTCCCAACTACTCAAAAGGAGAAGCATGACATCACTATTTTTTTTTTATGCTCCACAGGTTCACCAAGAAAGCTGGTGAAATGTACCTCATAACATTAAATTATCAGGCCAGGGAGTGAGAGTAAGTTCAAATCCAACTTTTCCCTCTTATTAGAAAAGTGAAAGCAGGCGAATTATCTTAATTCTCTGTGCCTTAAATTTTCAACATTAAAATATAAAACATTATATTATTTGTCAGGATTAATTTTTATATTAATAATTTTAATTTATATAAAATTTCATTATATAATAACTCTCAACCAACAGTAGATATTTTACTTTTACTATTAATATTTTTGTGGTTGTATTTTCCTGGGCTCCATTTTCTTTCATCTGACTTTTCTCAGAAAACATTGAGATTACATACTTTTAAGAGCATAGCCTTAGTATATAAGCAATCCAAATAATTTTTAATATCAATTTTTCTGAAGGCATGACAGAAATAGCATTTATCTACTATGAATTTATTAATAACATGTGAAATGTATCAATGATAATACAATATGAAGCACAAAAGCCCCTCCTCATATAGAACTAATGCATAGCATATGTAAATTGCTTACCCAATGTAGCCTTTTTTAATCCTTACCTCTAATGTGAAGTCAATTTTATTATTATGTGTACTTTATAAATAAATCCTCATGAAAATTATGATTTATTCAAAATTTGATAGCTAGAAAGTATCACAAATAGGGAAGCTATTATAATTCATCTTCATTTTATTTTGACTTTCTGGTTTTGACTATTCCAGAAACATAGCAAGCTAGTTAACCATTTAAAATTCAAGCTCCCTTTCTGAAACATAGGGAGGGTTGATTCAAGGATAAGGCTGCTCAACAAGGAATTATTATTCTTATTCCTCTTATAATCAGTTGGTGTCATGGGCTTTGTTCTGTCTTTATCGTGAGAGATAAGGGCTTAAATTTCATTTTCCTACATATGAATTTCCAATTTTCCTAGCACCATTTGTTGAAGAGGCTACCTTTTCTCCAATGTTTTTGGAGGCTTTGTCTAGTATGAGATAAGTGTGTTTATGTGGGTTTGTCTCTGTATCCTCTATTTTGGACCATTGGTCTACTAGTCTGTTTAGGTGCCAATACCATGTTGTTTTATAACTTTGCTTTGTAGTATAGTTTACAGTCTGGGATTGTGATGCCTCCTGCTTCACTCTTCTTGCTAAGGATTGCTTTGGCTATTCTGGGTCTCTTATTTTTCCAGATAAATTTCATGATTGCTTCTTTAATTTCTATGAGGAATGCCATTGGGATTTTGATTGGAATTGTATTAAAATTGTATAGTGCTTTAGGTAGTATGGTCATTTTGACAATATTAATTCTACCTATCCAAGAACAAGGGAGATCTTTCCATCTTCTAAGGTCTTCTTTAATTTCTTTCTTTAGCATTCTGTAATTTTCATTGTAGAGGTCTTTCACCTCTCTCATTAAGTTGATTCCCAAGTGTTTTATTCTTTATTTTTTAGGCTGTTGTAAATGGGGTAGTTTTCCTAGAGGATTTGTCACTGATGTTGTCACTGATGTACAGAAATGCCTTTGATTTACAGGTGTTGATTTTATATCCTGCTACTTTGTTGAATTCATTTATTAAAATTCTAAAATTTTTCTGGTAGAACTAGGCAGCAAAATTAAGGCCCTATCTCTCACCATGTACAAAACTCATTCAAAATGGATCAAGGACCTAGGAATTAAACCTTGAACCCAATAGAAGAAAAAGTAGGCCCAATTCTCCATCATTGCAGATTAGGCCCTGACTTCCTTAAAAAGACTCCTAAAGCACAAGAAATAAAATCCAGAATCAATAAATGAGATGGATTCAAACTAAAAACTTCTTCTCAGCAAAAGGAACAATTAGTGAGGTAAACTGAGAGCCTACAGAACAGAAACAAATTTTTACCACACAGACATCAGATACAACACTAATCTCTAGGATATATAAGGAACTCAAAAATTTTAACACCAAAGAATCAAATAACCCTACCAATAAATGGGCCAAGGAACTGAACAGATACTTCTCAGAAGATGATATACAATCAATCAACAATTATATGAAAAAATGTTCAATATCTCTAGTAATTAGAGAAATGCAAATCAAAACTACTCTAAGATTTCATCTCACGCCAGTCAGAATGACAGCTATTAAGAATACAAACAGATTAATTGGCAAGCAGGGAGGTTAGGGAAGGCCATTAGGTGGAATCCCACCAGCCAAGCCCACACGGACCCTTGGGCCGAGCACGGGTTCTCAGAAGGGGAAGGAAGCTGTACAGTCCCATCCCCCACAGCGGACACTCCGCCGAGCCAGTCAGCGGCCACCATCCGGGAAAGCTGAAGGATACACCGCCACTCTCCTTCAGAGTGCGACATCAAAACAGGTCGGTGTCATTCAGCTCACCCCCCAGACAGCGGGAATTCGCATAAAATCTCTCCTAGGCTTGCCGGGAGAGGGAGTATCAAGCTGAGCCTCCATACAGGCTAGGGGGAAACCAGAGACACCTGACCTCCAACCCCTCCTCCCAGTAGCAGCCAAAAGGAAACCTGGCTAGCCAGCGCTGGGGGAGGGGCAAGCAGAAAAAATCAAAGTGATAGAGTGCCAGGGATCCCAGCAGCCTGCAGCAGGGCCCGGAGAGCCAGGCCAACTGATTCGCGTGGCCTGCCCTGCGGCTACAGAAGGCGTGGCGCCTCAGTGAAGCCATTAATTGGCAAGCAGGGAGGTTAGGGAAGGCCATTAGGTGGAATCCCACCAGCCAAGCCCACACGGACCCTTGGGCCGAGCACGGGTTCTCAGAAGGGGAAGGAAGCGGTACAGTCCCATCCCCCACAGCGGACACTCCGCCGAGCCAGTCAGCGTCCACCATCCGGGAAAGCTGAAGGATACACCGCCACTCTCCTTCAGAGTGCGACATCAAAACAGGTCGGTGTCATTCAGCTCACCCCCCAGACAGCGGGAATTCGCATAAAATCTCTCCTAGGCTTGCCGGGAGAGGGAGTATCAAGCTGAGCCTCCATACAGGCTAGGGGGAAACCAGAGACACCTGACCTCCAACCCCTCCTCCCAGTAGCAGCCAAAAGGAAACCTGGCTAGCCAGCGCTGGGGGAGGGGCAAGCAGAAAGAATCAAAGTGATAGAGTGCCAGGGATCCCAGCAGCCTGCAACAGGGCCCGGAGAGCCAGGCCAACTGATTCGCGTGGCCTGCCCTGCGGCTACAGAAGGCGTGGCGCCTCAGTGAAGCCATTAATTGGCAAGCAGGGAGGTTAGGGAAGGCCATTAGGTGGAATCCCACCAGCCAAGCCCACACGGACCCTTGGGCCGAGCTCGGGTTCTCAGAAGGGGAAGAAAGCGGCACAGTCCCATCCCCCACAGCGGACACTCCACCGAGGCAGTCAGCGGCCACCATCCGGGAAAGCTGAAGGATACACCGCCACTCTCCTTCAGAGTGCAACATCAAAACAGCGGACACTCCATCCAGGCAGTCAGTGGCCACCATCCGGGAAAGCTGAAGAATACACCACCACTCTCCAACAGCTTGTAGCATCAAAACAGCCAGCAGCAGGACCCCGGAGATCCAGGCCAACTGATTCGCGCGGCCTGCCCCGCAGCTACAGAAGGCGTGGCGCCTCAGAGAAGCCATTAATTAGCAAGCAGGGAGGTTAGGGACTGCCATTAGGTGGAATCCCACCAGCCAAGCCCACCGCCCACGCCCGGAAGAGGCCCAGTGAACTGCCAGCATTGTAGTCACGACACCCCAATTGGAATAGGGACAGAGCAGAGCCGCCTTCCACTCCCGGAACAGGCCCAGAGAGCCGCCAGCGTGATAGACACGTCACCCCAATTGGAGTAGGGGCACAGCCGCCGCCCACACCTGCAAGGGAGACTTTTCAAGTATACAAGAGCAACATAAATAAATAGGGGGTAAATTTCAAAACACAACAGTTGCACCAAGCAGAAAGAAACGCGGGCAGTATGAAAAGACAAGGAAAGAAAGGACCACAAGCAATGCAGGTCAACTCAACTTTAGAAGAGGTAATAGCTGCAACAGATGGAATATCAGATAAAGAGTTCAGGATATATATGCTTCAGATGATCTGGAGTCTCAAGGAAGACATGAGACAGCAAAATCAGACAATGAAAGATCACATTGACAAACAAATCCAGGAAGTCAAAGATCAATTTCACAGGGAGATAGAGGTAATAAAAAACAAACAAATTGAAATTCTAGAAATGCAGGAAACAATAAACCAACTTAAAAACTCAATTGAGAATACTACCAGCAGAGTAGATCACTTAGAAGAGAGAACATCAGACAATGAAGACAAAGTATTTCAACTGGAAAAGAACATAGACAGCTCAGCAAGTCTGCTAAGAAACCATGAGCAGAACATCCAAGAATTATGGGACAATATCAAAAGACCAAATTTAAGAGTCATTGGGATACAGGAAGGCACAGAGCTCCATTCCAAAGGAATAAACAGTCTATTCAGTGAAATAATACGAGAAAACTTCCCAGAATTGAAGATTGAGACAGAATCCCAAATCCTAGAAGCCTACAGGACGCCGAATGTGCAAAATCATAAGAGATCCACACCTAGACACATTATAATGAAGATGTCCAACATACAGAATAAGGAGAGAATTTTAAAAGCTGCAAGAGAAAGAAAGCAGATTACATTTAGGGGTAAACCAATCAGGATAACAGCTGATCTCTCAACACAGACTCTGAAAGCTAGAAGATCCTGGAATAACATATTTCAAACACTGAAAGACAATGGGCTCCAACCAAGAATCGTGTATCCGGCGAAATTAAGCTTCAGGTTAGAAGATGAAATTAAAACCTTCCACAATAAACAAAAGTTAAAAGAATTCGCAGCTAGAAAACCATCTCTTCAAAAAATCCTTGGCAAAACATTACAGGAAGAGGAAATGGAAAACAACATTGAAAACCAACAATGGGAGGTAGGACAGTAAAGGGGGGAAAGTAGTCAAAGAGGATAACAAATCAGGTTTAGTAACATCAATAAACAAATATGGATAGAAGAACAAACCATATCTCAATAATAACCCTAAATGTTAATGGCTTAAACTCACCAATTAAGAGACACAGGCTAGTAGAATGGATCAAAAAACAAGACCCAACAATATGCTGTCTACAGGAGACGCATTTGATAGGAAAAGATATACATAGACTGAAGGTGAAAGGTTGGGAAAAATCATATCACTCATATGGACCGCGGAAACAAGCAGGAGTGTCCATACTCATATCTAATAAAATAGATTTCAAGCCAAAGCTAATCAAAAGGGATATAGAAGGACACTTCATACTGCTCAAGGGAACCATACACCAACAAGACATAACAATCATAAATATATATGCCCCAAATAATGGTGCAGCTGTATTCATCAAGCAAACTCTTCTCAAGTTCAAGAGTCTAATAGACCAACATACAATAATCATGGGAGACTTCAACACACCTCTCTCACCACTGGACAGATCTTCCAAACAAAAGTTAAATAAGGAAACTATAGAACTCAATAACACAATTAACAACCTAGACTTAATTGACATATATAGACTATACCACCCAACATCAAGTAGCTACACTTTTTTCTCAGCAGCACATGGAACCTTCTCAAAAATAGACCATATACTATGTCACAGGGCAACTCTTAGACAATACAAAGGGGTAGAGATAATACCATGCATCTTATCTGATCATAATGGAATGAAACTGAAAATCAATGATAAAAGAAGAAAGGAAAAAGCAAGCATCACCTGGAGAATGAACAATAGGTTGCTGAGTGATCAATGGGTTTTAGAAGACATCAAGGAGGAAATTAAAAAATTCCTAGAGTTAAATGAAAACACAGACACAACATATCGGAATCTATGGGACACATTGAAAGCAGTTCTAAGAGGAAAATTCATTGCTTGGAGTTCATTCCTCAAAAAAAGAAAAAACCAACAAATAAATGATCTCATACTTCATCTCAAAATCCTAGAAAAAGAAGAGCAAAACAACAGCAAAAGAAGTAGAAGGCAAGAAATAATTAAAATCAGAGCTGAAATTAATGAAATTGAAACAAAAGAAACAATTGAAAAAATTGACAAAACTAAAAGCTGGTTCTTTGAAAAAATAAATAAAATTGACAGACCCTTAGCCATGCTAACGAAGAGAAGAAGAGAGAGAACCCAAATTACTAGCATACGGGATGAAAAAGGCAATATCACAACAGACACTTCAGAAATACAGAAGATAATCAGAAATTACTTTGAATCCTTATACTCCAATAAAATAGAAGATAGTGAAGGCATAGATAAATTCCTTGAGTCCTATGATCTGCCCAGATTGAGCCAGGAGGATATAGACAACCTAAACAGACCAATAACAATAGAGGAAATAGAAGAAACCATCAAAAGACTACCAACTAAGAAAAGCCCAGGACCGGATGGGTATACAGCAGAGTTTTACAAAACCTTTAAAGAGGAACTAACACCAATACTTTTCAAGCTATTTCAGGAAATAGAAAAAGAGGGAGAACTTCCAAATTCATTCTACGATGCCAACATCACCCTGATTCCGAAACCAGACAAAGACACATCAAAGAAGGAAAACTACAGACCAATATCTCTAATGAACCTTGACGCAAAAATCCTCAATAAAATTCTGGCGAATCGGATTCAAATACATATCAAAAAAATTATACATCATGATCAAGTAGGATTCATCCCTGGGATGCAAGGCTGGTTTAATATACGGAAATCAATAAATGTTATTCACCACATCAATAGACTTAAAAATAAGAACCATATGATCATCTCAATAGATGCAGAAAAAGCATTCGACAAAGTACAGCATCCCTTTATGTTCAAAACGCTAGAAAAATTAGGGATAACAGGATCATACCTCAACATTGTAAAAGCAATCTATGATAAGCCACAGGCCAGCATCATTCTGAATGGAGAAAAATTGAAGGCATTCCCTCTAAGATCTGGTACAAGACAGGGATGCCCTCTCTCACCACTTCTGTTCAACATAGTCCTCGAAACACTGGCCAGAGCAATTAGACAGTCAAAAGAAATTAAAGGCATAAAAATAGGAAAAGAAGAACTTAAATTATCACTATTTGCAGATGATATGATTCTATACCTAGCAGACCCAAAAGGGTCTACAAAGAAGCTATTAGAGCTAATAAATGAATTCAGCAAAGTGGCAGGATATAAGATCAACACGCATAAATCAAAGGCGTTCCTGTATATGAGCGACAAATCCTCTGAAACGGAAATGAGGACAACTACTCCATTCACAATATCCCCCCAAAAAATAAAATACTTGGGAATCAACCTAACAAAAGAGGTGAAAGATTTATACAATGAAAATTACAGAACCCTAAAGAAAGACATAGAAGAAGACCTTAGAAGATGGAAAAACATACCCTGCTCATGGATAGGCAGAACTAACATCATCAAAATGGCGATATTACCAAAAGTTCTCTATAAGTTCAATGCAATGCCAATCAAAATCCCAACAGCATATCTTGTAGAAATAGATAAAAGAATCATGAAATTCATATGGAATAATAAAAGACCCAGAATAGCAAAAACAATACTAAGCAGGAAGTGTGAATCAGGCGGTATAGCGATACCAGACTTCAAACTATACTACAGAGCAATAGTAACAAAAACAGCATGGTACTGGTACCAAAACAGGCGGGTGGACCAATGGTACAGAATAGAGGACACAGTAACCAATCCACAAAACTACAACTATGTTATATTTGATAAAGGGGCTAAAAGCATGCAATGGAGGAAGGATAGCATCTTCAACAAGTGGTGCTGGGAAAACTGGAAATCCATTTGCACCAAAATGAATCTGAATCCCTATCTCTCGCTGTGCACAAAAGTTAACTCAAAATGGATCAAGGAGCTTGATATTAAATCAGAGACACGGCATCTAATAGAAGAAAAAGTTGGTTATGATCTACACGCTGTGGGATCGGGCTCCAAATTCCTCAATAGGACACCCATAGCACTAGAGTTAACAAATAGAATCAACAAATGGGACTTACTCAAGCTAAAAAGTTTTTTCTCAGCAAAAGAAACAATAAGAGAGATAAATAGGGAGCCTACATCCTGGGAACAAATCTTTACTCCACACACTTCAGATAGAGCCCTAATAACCAGAATATACAAAGAACTCAAAAAATTAGACAATAAGATAACAAATAACCCAATCAATAAATGGGCCAAGGACCTGAACAGACACTTCTCAGAGGAGGACATACAATCAATCAACAAGTACATGAAAAAATGCTCACCATCGCTAGCAGTCAGAGAAATGCAAATCAAAACTACCCTAAGATACCATCTCACTCCAGTAAGACTGGCAGCCATTAGGAAGTCAAACAACAATAAGTGCTGGAGAGGATGTGGAGAAAAGGGTACTCTTGTTCATTGCTGGTGGGACTGCAAATTGGTGCAGCCAATTTGGAAAGCAGTATGGAGATTTCTCAGAAAGCTGGGAATGGAACCACCATTTGACCCAGCTATTCCCCTTCTCGGTCTATTCCCTAAAGCCCTAACAAGAGCATGCTACGGGGACACTGCTACATCGATGTTCATAGCAGCTCAATTCACGATAGCAAGACTGTGGAACCAGCCTAGATGCCCTTCAATAGATGAATGGATAAAAAAAATGTGGCATTTATACACTATGGAGTATTACTCTGCATTAAAAAATGACAAAATTATAGAATTTGGAGGGAAATGGATGGCATTAGAGCAGATTATGCTAAGTGAAGCTAGTCAATCTTTAAAAAACAAATACCAAATGACTCCTTTGATATAAGGGGTGTAAACAAGGACAGGGTAGGGACGAAGAGCTTGAGAAGAATATTTACAGTAAACAGGGATGAGAGGTGGGAGGGAAAGGGAGTGAGAAGGGAAATTGCATGGAAATGGAAGGCGATCCTCAGGGTTATACAAAATGTCATATAAGAGGTAAGGAGGGGTAAGTCAAGAGAATACAAATGGAAGACATGATTTACAGTAGAAGGGGTAGAGAGAGAAAAGGGGAGGGGAGGGGAGGGGAGGGGAGGGGAGGGGGGATAGTAGACAATAGGACAGACAGCAGAATACATCAGACACTAGAAAGGCAATATGTCAATCAATGGAAGGGTAACTGATGTGATACAGCAATTTGTATACGGGGTAAAAGCGGGAGTTCATAATCCACTTGAATCAAACCGTGTAATATGATGTATTAAGAACTATGTAATGTTATGAACGACCAATAAAAAAAAAAAAGAAAACCGAAAAAAAAAATCACTAAATGAATTATTATGTTACACTAGAAAATATTTGTTTTATTAAAAATAAACAGTAAAGGAAGAACAGAATCAAGACAGATGAAATTCATGGATATAATTTTAACTTTACTTAGCAATATTTTTCCTCCCCCTTTCCCAGGAATTGAACCCAGGGATGCTCAACCACTGATCTACATTCCCAGCCCTTTTTAAAATTTTATTTAGATACAGGATCATTCTAAGTTGTTTAGCACCTTACTAACTCACTGAGGCTGTCTTTGAACTTGTGATCCTCCTGCTTCATCCTCCTAACCTGCTGAGATTATTGACCTGAGCCACCACACCCATCTCTTTTTTCTATTTTTGTGGTAAAAGTCTTGTATGTTCAATTCATTCCCATTTTTATTCTTGGTGATGCTATTTACATAGATTTTTAGATTATTAAACTTAGATTCATATTAAATCTAAATTTATATTTTAGATTATTAAATTTCAAGTCTAAATAAATTAGAAGAAATTCATATATTAGAAGATTCAATGTTGTCAATATGACTAAACTTCCAACCTTTATCTATATAATCAATACATTCCCTTCCTAAATCACAGTGGCTTTTTTGCATAAATTGACAACTTGAAACTCATATGGAAGTTCAAAGGACCAAAATATATTGAAATAGAAGAATAAAGTTAAAGGCCTCACAAATCTTGAATTTACAACTTAAAAATAAGCTACAGTAATCACAGAGCATGGTACTAACATAAGCATAGACATAAAGAACAATGGAATATAATTCATATCCCCAAAATAACAACTATATTTATGATGAACTGATTTTCAAGAAGTGCTCTGAGACAATGAAACATGGAAAAGAATAACCTTTTCAGAAAATGTGCTGAACAAACTGGAAATTCTCTTACAAAGTAGTGAAATGAGCTTTCTCATTTACTCTGTACACAAAATTTAACACAAAATGGAAAACAGACTTAAATGTAAGATTTTAAACTATATAAAAAATACTTAGATTAAGACAAAGGGTAAATCTCTATGAATCTGGTTAGGCAATGTTCTCTTAGATACAAAACCAAAATTTTGACAAAAGAATAAGTGGAACTGGATTTAGTGAATCCAGTGAAGTTGCAGAATATAAAAGCAACATACAAAAACCAGTAGGGTTTTTATAAACCAATGAAAATGCTGAGAAAGATATTTTAAAAATCCCATTCACAGGCTGGGGTTGTGGCTCATCAGTAGAGTGCTCATCTAGCACATGTGAGGCACTGGATTCAATCCTCAGCACCACATAAAAATAAATAAATAAAATAAAGGTTAAAAATCCCATTTACATTACCTACTAAAATAACATATGTAGGGATACATTTTATCAAACATGTAAAATAGCTCTACAATGGAAATTAGAAAATACTGATGAAAGAAATTAAGGACACCAAAAAATGAAAAGACCTTTCATATTCATGAATGGAGAAATTAATACTGTTAAATTATCTAAACTATGTGAATTGATTTATAGATTGAGTGCAGTCTCCATCAAAATACCAATAACATTCTTCACAGAAATTCATATAGGAACACAAAAGACCCAAATACTGAATATCCAAACAATATTGAGCATGAACAAAAAGGATGATGCTAAAATCATCACAGTACCTGATTTCAAGAGATGACAGAATCATTGCAATAAAAAAAAAAAGATATATTGGCCTAACAGGCACACAGATTCAATGCAACAGAAATAAGAAAGAAACCTACACATCTAGAGCTATCTGATTCCTAACAGAGGTGCCAAAATGATTCTGGAATAACTGAATATCCACAGAGGAAGTTGGCCTCTATCTTTCACTCTATAACAGCACCAATATCAAGGACATAAATGTAAGACATGAAACTACTAAAATATAATGGCCAGGTGTGGTGGTGCACACCTATAATCCCAGTGGCTTGGGAGGCTGAGGCAGGAGGATCACAAGTTCAAAACCAGCCTCAGCAACTTAGCAAGGCACTTAGACAAACCTTGTCTCTGAATAAAATATAAAAAGGTGCTGGGGATATGGTTCAGTGGTTGGGCACCTCTGGGTTCAATCCTCAGTGCCAAAACAAAAAACAAAAAACAAAACCAAAAAAAAAACAAGGAAATATTTCAATACATTGGTATAGCCAATGATTTTCTGGAGAACATACCCCAAAGCACAGGAACCAAAAGCAAAAGCTGACAAAGGAAATTACATTGAATTGAAACACTTATGCATAGCAAAGGAAACAATATAGAGGACCGACCACCTATAGAAAGGGAGAAAATGTTTGCCAACTATTCATTTAAAAAAGCATTTTTTATGGTTTGAATGTGAGGTGTCCCCTAAAAGCTCATGTGTGTGACAATGCAAGAAGGCTTAGAGAAGAAATGATTGGGTTGTAAGAGCCTTAACCCAATCAGTGAATTAATCCCCCAATAGCAATTAACTGATGGCAGGTAGGGTATGGCTGGAGAAGGTGGGTCAATAGGGGCATGTCTTTATGGGTATATCTTTTGTATCTGGTAAGTGGATTCTCTGCTTCCTGACATGATGTCTTTAGCTGCTTCCCTCCACCACACACTTTTGCTATGATATTCAATCTCACCTCCAACCCTGAGGAATGGAGCCAGCTGTCTGTGGGCTGAGACCTCTAAAACCATGTCTCCCCAAATAAACTTTTCCTCCTCTAAAATTGCTCTTGTTGGGTATTTTAATCACAGTGAAAAAGCTGATTAAAACAGAAATTAGTACCTAGAATCATGATCCTGTGACTAACCTGACCATGTGGTTTAGAAGCTTTTGGAGCTTTTTGCAGTCTGTGGGAGAAATGTTGGAAAGTTTAGAGATGCAAGCTGGAAAAGCTTTAGATTGTTATAAGTAGAGTTTAAAAGGCAATTCTTGCAGGAGCTCAGATGACTAGAATTCCCATACTACTGGGGATAGTAAAGAGAGGGTTAAGAGGTTTCAGAGGAAAAGGAAGACACTATTGGTAATTGGACTAGAGACGACTTGCTTTATGTTCTGGTTGAGAAGTTGTCTACATTTTGTCCTGAGACTTTCTATTTTTTTCTTTCCTTTTTTTGGCACTGGGGATTGAACTCAGGGGCACTCCACTATTGAGCCACATCCCCAGACCTATTTTGTATTTTATTTAGAAATAGGGTATCACTGAATTGCTTAGTGTCTTGCTTTTGCTGAGGCTGGCTTTGAACATGTGATCATCCTGTCTCAGCCTCCAAAGCTTCTGGGGTTACAGGCATGCATCACCCTGACTGGCATGTCCTGAGATTTTCTGTGAGGCTAATTTTAAAAGCAATGGATTTCTTAATCTGGCAAAAGAAATTTTTAGGCAGCATAACATTCAGGCAGTGGCATGGGTATTGCTGGTGGCTTTTAGCCAAGTTTATTGTTATAAGAATCAGAAAGCAGAGAAAAAATATTTGAAAAACTTGAACTTGAAAGTTGGAAGTAAAACTGGGGCTAAGGAAGTTGAAGTTGTTAAGAACTTTATGGCCATTGAAGAAATGCTAAAGACTCTGCCCAGAGAAAAATAAGAAAGATGGTTTGAGGGCATCTCATGAATTGGAAATACCATACCCATCTCAGGCTTAATGAAGAAAAAGCAAAAATTCCTTTGAGAAGAGACCTGTAGAGCACTCTGCTTGCACAGGTTTGCCTAGGAAGCTTTTTCACCATGGTCAGCCACCTGGGTACTCAGAGGCTGCTGCAGTCAGGGTCTCCAGAGGCTTGCCTACTGCACAAGATAGCAGAAGACCTTGGCAGCAACCATGTAGTACTGGTTTTGCAGCTCTGTAGGATACTAGAGTTAGGGGTAATGGAGTCTTCCAGTGAGATTTCAAAGGAAGGCCTGGTAGAACAGATAAAGTACAGCAGGGTTGGAATTCCTGTGGGAATCCCCTGATAGGGTAATGTGTGGAGATATGAAAAGGAATCTGAAGCTGCAGTGGAGACCCCTGAGATCAAGAAATACCAGTACCATGGAACATCTGCCTAGGAAAGCTGCAAGAATATATCAGAGTTAAGCCAAGAGAGAGGCCATGTGGGCTGCAACCAGCAAAGCCACAGGGGCAGAGCTACACAAGCCCTTTGGAGAAAATATCATAATGGCATCTGTCCGAGATACTGGACATGGAGCTACAGGACATGTTTGGCCAGCTGTTTTTTGGTCCTGTGTTGGTCTCATCCCCTCTTTCAATTCTTCTACTTCTTCTTTGTAGAATTTAAATGTTTACTATATGCATGTATATACAAAATATATGTAACTTACTTTTGATTTTTGTGGAGTCACATCATGAGAGTTTGCCTTGAGTTTCAAAGAATTAGGACTTGAACTTTTGGGAAATCCTGGAACTATTGAGACTATGGAGAGTCTTGGAGATGCACTAAATGTTATTTTGTATTGTGAGATGAGCATGAACTTTGGGGGCCCAGAGGCATATTTTTATGGCCTGGATATTAGGTGTCCTCCAAAAGCTCATGTGTGAGACCATGCAAGGAGGTTTACGTGTGAAATGATTGGGTTACAGCTCTCATAACCCAATCAGTGAATTAATCCCCTTATAAAGATTAACTAAGTGGTAACTGAAATCAGTTTGGGTGTAGCTGGAGGAAGTAGGTCATTGGGGGCATGGCTTCAGGGTACATATTTTGTATCTGGCAAGTGGAATCTCTGTTTCCTGATCACCATTGCAAGCTGCTTCCCTCTATCACACTCTTCTGCCACAATGTTCAGCCTCACCTTGAGCCCTGAGAAATGGAGCCAGATGTCTATGGACTGAGATCTCTGAAACTGTGAGCCTCTAAATAAAATTTTCCTCCTTAAAATTATTCTTGTCAGGTCTTTTAGTTACAGCAGTGGAAAATCTGACTAAAACAGGGATTAATATCCAGAATACATAAGTAACCCAAAAAACATAACATAAGAAAAAAAAAACAAGTAATCCAATAAAAATGGAAAAATATTTGAATAGACATTTCTGAAAAGGAGAAATAGAAATTGCCAGAAGATACTAAAAATGTCCAATAACAACCATCAGAAAAATGCAAATCAAAATTACAAAGACATCAACTCACCCCAATTATCATGGCTATCATAAAAATAATAATAATAACAAATTCAATCAAGGATGTGGAGTAAAACAAAATCTCATATACTGTTGTTGGAAATGTAAATTAGTACAGCCATTATTGAGGACAGTGTGGAGATTCCTAAAAATTTTAAACACAATATACCATATGATCCAGCTATTCCACTTCTGGGTATCTATTGAAAGGAAAAAGATCAGCAGAGCAAAAAGATACCTGCATTCCTGTGTTTATTGTAGCACTGCAAAAACTTAAGATATGATCATCAGCCTAGCTATTCATTAACAGATGAATAAATAAACTGTAATATGGGTACTCATGGAATATTAATCAGCAATAAATAAGGAGGAAATCCTGTTATTTGCAGCAAAATGTATGGAACTGGAGATCATTATCTTAAGTGAAATAATCCAGACACAGAAAGTCAAGTACTACTTGTTTACTTATATATTGAAGCTAAAAGAAATCAATGTAAATGTAGAATAGTAATTACTAGAAGTTGGAAAAGGTACGGATAAAGGGAGGCTGGATTTGATCAATGCTATGTGAACATGTTGAATTATCACATTGAACACTATTAATATCATCAATATATGTTATTCAAAACCAAGAAAAAAATTAAAGCATTAAAAACTTTCATGGGGCAAATAATACCATCTGTGAAAGAAAACCCACAGAATGGAGAAAATATTTTCAAAATATATATCTTATAAGGGGCTTATATTCAATATAGAAAGAACTCTTATAAGTCAAATATGGAAAAAAATAACCCAATTTAAAACGTGTAAAAGATTTGAAGAGACGTTATTCAAAAAAAGAATCAGTCCCAAGTTGCTCAACATCATTTGCAATAGGAAATTGAAAATCAAAAGCTCAATAAAAAACCACTTCACACTCATGAGGATAGCCATAAAAAAAGCAGACAAATAGAAGAATTGGTGAGCATTTGGAAAATATGAACACTAATATGTTACAGGTAGGATTTTAAAGTGGTGCAACTGCTTTGAAAAAATTGGTATTCCTTCAAATGTTAAACACTGTGTTACCAAATGATTCAGAAATCCTACTTCTAAATATATGTATAAGAAACTTGAAAGCACATACTCATACTCACATAAAACATGTCCAAGAATATTCATAGCAGAATTGTTCATGTTATCCAAAATGTAAAAAAAACAACTCCATTGTCTCTCAGTTAATCCATAGATAAGGTAATTGTGTTTATGTTCATTAAATTGAATAGTATTTGGCAATAAAATATTGAAATACTGATACATGCTAAGTGAACAAATTTAGTCACAAGGGTGGCACATTCTTTCACTTCATGAAATGTCCACAATATAGAAATGTACAAAGACATAGTATATTCTTTTTCTGTAGAGATGGAAATAGAAGCATAAGGGCATGACTAAAAATGTATGGGGTTTCTTTTCAGGGTGAAGAAATGTGGTAATAATTGTAAAACTTAGTAAATGTACTAAAATCATTAAAATAAGTGGATGGATTTTTATGGCATAAAAATTGTATCTTAATGAAGCTATCAAGTATACCCTGTCATTTTGTTTACTACATTTAACTCTAAAACTAACCTCTTTCCTTTGGATCATGGGCATTAAATAGTCTTACATGGAATGTATCTTACATATGCTAGTCATATGTAACAATTTAAGTGTCATGAAACTAAACATTTATTTCTTTAGGGCAGTAATAATTGCATTTCAGTTTCTCACTAGCTACATATGTCGATTGAAAAGATTTTTGCACAGGGAAGCTATAGAACATCCATCATGGTAGCTAATTCTACCAAACAGTAATGCTTTGAAGGATTTTGTTTTAAATTGGAGATAGAACTTTGCTGCAATCTTTCCCCATTCCAGTGGTGAAGGCTGTGACCAGTTATAGGAAGCTGCTAAAACTTAATCTCTCACTTCACACATTAAAAGAGGACTTTCTGAAATATTTCCAATTTTCCTTCTGGTTGTTATATATTGATTTGGCTTTCTCTTGAAGTGTTAGAAAGCTCACTTTCTGGTCTGAGTGAAGAGATCAATTTACTAGCAAGAAATCCAAAGGTGGGAAAACTTTTCATTTCTTTGGATGGGGTAATTTAATATAGAACTACAGAAAAGGAACCAAAAAACCATCTATGGGAAGAAAGAAAAAATTTTAGTCTGATTTTTTTGCAAAAAAATTGTTTTTCAGAATGTATGCATGCATTTGTGTGTGTGTATTTGTTTTTTAGAATGCATCCCCCTGACCATCCATACAATACAGAAACAAAACGGAAAACATATCTAATTCTGATTGTTCCAGCCATTTCCCTGATATGATTGGTGGGTTTGTTACCCACTGGACATATCTATACAATTTTATACGTCTAGAGAAAGAGAATACCATTTCATAGGTATGTAGATATTTTGCTTTTCTTTTGTTACCAAGGTAATAGTAATTTAACATAGAAAATTTGAGAAAAAATAAGCATGGGAAAAATATCACCTATAATTTTACTATAATATGGAAATTCTTTCGATTTTTAAAATATTTTTATTCTCTTAAGGTATAGTTTTTAAAATAATATTTTTGCATATTGATTTATAACATTTTTACATTTAAATATTTTTAATGTAAATGATTTTAAGATAATGCCATTATCTGATTTTGGAAAGTATGCCTGAGTAAACACTTTAATTACTTTATACTCATAATGAAATATTATTACCAGAAATAATTGTGTGACCATGCTTGCAAATCATTATAATTTTTAAACAAAAAAATACCCATAGTTCGAAAAATATTCTTCTGGGTAAATTTTACCTGTAGGTTTTCATAGTTTGTAGTGATAAATGACTTTCTGCCATAAATAGACTACTTAGAAATGTTCATTGACTTGTGTCTAAGAAAATAATGTTTATACATAAATATTTTAACTAGACTTTATTAAATCATTGACTCTCAGAAGTCAAAATTCATTCTAAATCTTTTTCCTCCTCTATTCATTTCAATAGGTTGAAAAGACCTTTGAGTTCTAGGTTGTAAATTCAAATGTGATTCTGGTTGGTATTTTACAACTGTATCACAACCTGCACTGAAAGCTGTTGAATTCAATCTACTATCCAAAGTCAATATGACATAAAGTATAATCACATTTGACATTGTTGAAGGAATACACTCTGTAGAGCTGAGAGACTGAATCATAATATGCTTTTTGCTGTCAGGATGTGAGGCTGTGCGTGTGTGTGTGTGTGTGTGTGTGTGTGTGTGTGTGTAGATGTGCATACTTACATATTTACAGGCATATAGATAGTAAAATTTTCTGTGCTGTTTTGTAATCCTGGTGGTGTCATTCAAGGAGTTTTAGGGACACACACAAATACATACATGCATACATACACACTGAAGTTGAATGTTTATATCTTATTCAGTTGCTTATAGTATAAAAACAGAAGTGGTACTCTTAGGTATAGGATATATAGGTTAATTTCATGTTTTGGTAGAGTTAATACCCATTTGGAGGCCAGATGGCTTTTTAAAAATACCTGTGTCTAAACTGAATTAGAATTTTGGGTGAATTCAATATATTTTTATTAAATAATGTTGATCTAAATCATAGATTTTACTCTTATATTATGTTAAAGTTTGATGTCTACATTACTGGCATTTGTACAAGTGGCCATAAAACAAAAGCTTGTTTTCTCTTTAATCTAAAACACTTCCTGGGTGGAAAAATATCTGAATTGCATTTGTGATTTTATTCCTCTTTACATCATAACTAGGAATGAATAGAGGTCAGTGGCTAAATATATCACTGACATTTTTTATTTTACACCATTCTGAAAATAACCTTGGGATCATTTTTTCTAGTTCATGATTCTTTTATATAGTATGTAAGTTACATATAGAGAAAAAATGTCTACTATCTTGTCAAATCTGATTTAGGTCAGGGAGGAACATTTTGACATTTTGTTATTAAGATTCTTCATTTGGTTCTGTTACATGCTTCTGATCATAATTAATAAACATGGAAATAGAAATTAAAAATATAATCTTTCACAATTTACCCCCTTGATATTTTGATAAAATAGTATTACTGAAGTATTATTTTATGAACTGTACAACTTTTACTCCTTTTTAACTGAATAAATTAGTTACTGTAGAATGATTTTGTATTCCAAAGTTTGCTTTATAAAGTATATCTTGAGAAGAAAGAGAATACTGAATCCTAATCATGAAAACAAAATTAATATCAGGTACTGGTATATTTGCCTATATCTCAGTACAATTACCCATAATCATGGATAGTGTTACTATGAATTAAGAAAATCCACATATGGTACTGAAGTTCAGTATGCACTTGATACAATATGTTAATATCAAACTACTAGAGATATTTGGTATATAGTTGCTCATATTTGTTTATAATATGTTATTAGTTTCACACTGAGAGTTACTTAGGTACAAAGGGAGAAATATTTTTACCATTTTTATAGAAATTCTCTCTAAATGGAGTATTTTTTGAAGGCAGGTACAGAATGAGTGAAATAGCAAATTAATCAAGGTGACTTAATGGATCTACCGTTTATTCTATCATTTGTACTAGTGCTCTATCTGGAGGCTCATGATAGGTAGTTATGATAGAAAAATTTTCTTCTTATACCTACTAGTATTACAGGAATTATATAAAGGTAGGTTATTAGGCCTTAAATTTGTTCTCTCTCAAATACATGCAGTTTTGATTTTTTTTGAGTTGTTTTATAAATAAATATGTAAATGAATGTCATGTGACTATTTAATAAAAATGAATGCCTAATAGCTATAAATAACATTTTGTGTTCATTCTGCTCTGTTTAAATCACTTATTCCCAATAAGGGTTGTACTTCCCTAAAAAGCTTCTGGGGTATTATAGGAGTTCTTTAAGAGGGCAAGATCACCTATGCTGGGGATCCTGTAGTACATAGCTAACAGAGCCCTGTGCTTCTCTTGCGTATAACTTTATAATGCCCTGTAGTCATATACTCACAAAGGAAAGAGGCTTGCTTATATATGTCTGAGCATAGACATGTTTTATAGATCAACACAAACATTTTATTATTATTTTAAAATATTCCATGGATTCTCCAGTTATTCAATGATTGGGTATAGTAAAGGGAGCTTACATTTTGTTTGGTTCTGTGCAGAAGTTTGTTAATATTTTCTCTTAAGAGTTATATATTTGGGGGGCTTAGTTTTAAGTTTTTAATCTATTTTCAGCTAAATTTGTGTATAAAGGATAAAATACATGTGCAGTTTCATTCTTTTGCACATGTATATCTGGTTTACAAATACTGTACATTAAACAGAGTATCTTTTCTCCCTGTTGAAAATTAGACTGACCATGTATGCCAGGGTTTATTTTGGAGCTATTATGTTTCATTAGGCTATGTATGTTTTTATGCAAGTACCATACTGTGTTGATTACTATGGCTTTGCAATTTAATTTGAAATGAAGTGAGAGGCCTTCAGCTTTGTTGTTCTTGAGATTGTTTTGGTTATTGGGGTCTTTTGTGGTTTCATATTAATTGAGAATAGAATATTTTGAAAAAGCCACTGGTTGTAATAGGTATTAATACAGAATTTTTTTTTACATCAAGTATAGATGACTATCATTTGATTTTTCCATTATATTCACTGTCCTAATATTTTCCATATCATTACAGTTGAAGTATTCTGTAGTTTCCCCACTAATTTTGTGAATTTTATAATATCAAAAGGTATTACAAAATATTTCTCTAAAAAGTGAGAAGAATGTCCTGTTAGAATATAAATGCTGAAGAATTTAGTGGTGAATGACTTTAATGGCTTTAAACTTCACATAGTTTAGCAAAATTGTGGTGTGTGTGTGTGTGTGTGTGTGTGTGTGTGTGTATGAAGGGGGGATGACTGTGTGTATTTAATATGTGGATATGAAACAAATTTAGCAAAATTTTAACCATGGATAAAATTAGTTTGAATGAATACATGAGTTCATTGTATTATTCTTAAAATTCAAATGAAATTCTCAATCATTAACATATCCCTTACTATTTAGTTGCTAAACTCAGAAATCCATTTTGGGAGATATGCTCTTTTTGTGGATTAAGTTCATTTTCTTTGAATCATCTGTGTTGACAAAATGGATGTCAGGCCCCTCTTGGAGACTATTTCCAGTGGGGAATCTTCATTCTGGCAAATGTCAGTGTGGGACTTCAAGCCAGAGCTGACAAGAAAGCATCCTTCTCTTAGCAAAGGAGATGTGACTACTTTGGGGCTCACTTACAAGGTAATTACTATTTATGATCATGTCGAATAATCTAAATGTCAGATATATGAGGAAGCCACAATGACATTGCCCTGGGCTTTACTTCTTTGTAATACTTTTGTAGTAGAAGAACAAATACCTACCTGAGGCAATTTTTTCAATAAACTGGTGGCACAGGTTTATAAGTTTATACAGATGAATGTTTAGAGACTGTCATCCCTGTGAAAGGTGCAAGTTTTTAAATGGCAGTAGGGGTAAAAATTCATGAAGAATTGAACATCATGTTTTATATACAAGAAAGATGAATATTATCATGGGAGAAACCTAATAAGATCCTATAATAAAATTATGGTGCTTCCTAACTTTCGGCAACAAAGACAATGTTTGCTTGTTTTTTAAAAATTTTACTTACAAGATTCAAATGTTAAATCTTTTTTTTTTACTTGAAGAATAATATTTTCAATTAATCATCATAATCACAATTGAAATTTATTTTTATTTAGCACCACAACAAGTGCCAGACATAGTTCTTACTTTTTTCCTGAATTATCTCATTGTCCTATGAGATATAGGCACTATCAATATTGTATAAGTTTCTACAGAGGAAAAAGTTTAGATAAGGATGTGAGAATGTATTTTATTGTGGGAAGTGGGCCTAGTAAGAAGGAATAATACACGGTTTTTTAACCAGCAGATTGCTGCTTAGGGTATCTTTAGTTCCATCTTGATGGTGGCTTGTAGAAGAGGATATAGAGTAGCAGTTCTCAATTTTTGGTGTATATCAGATTCACTTGGAGAGGTTGTTAAACTATACAACCAGAGCTCACCCTCAGTGTTTGATTACATATGTCTTGAGTTGGTTCTGAGAATTTTCAATTTTTCTAATAAATACTTTTATACAATGGCTGGTATAAAGATAAGACTTTTAGAACATTTGAAAATATTCATAAGAGGTGTCCCTTCTGAGGGACAGGAAACTGTGGCAGTACTTTTCAGTTGCTTTCCATCATTGACTGAGAACTGATGTTTATACATTAACATGCTAGGGCTTTGGGTCAGATCTGGAAGATTCTATCATGGGCCTTTAGGAGGAAAGAGGTAAATTTTTATAACACGAACTGGAAGAGTAATTGGTAGGGGTCTTAGGGTATAACTTCAACACTATGCTATCACATATTTCCTGTGCCTGCATCTTGAAGTGTTTTCCCTAAATTTTCCACTAATAATTTCAAAGTTTCAGAAATTACATTAATGACTTTCATCCATATTAAGTTGATTTTTGAACAGAATGTGTTGTGTATATTAGCATCTTGTCAAGAATCAGATGGCTTATAGATGCATAGGTTCATTTCTGGGTTCGATATTCTATTCCATTTGTCTCTGTGTCTATTTCTGTGCCAATACCATGCTGTTTCTGTTACTTGGGCTCTGTAGTATATTTTGAAATTAGGTATCCTATTACATTCAGCCTTGCTATCTTTTTTCCTCATGATTGTTTTGGTTATTTGGAGTGTTTGTGGTTCCATATAAATTTATTTTTTCTAATTATTCAAATAATGACATTAGTATCTTGATAGTGATTACATTAAATCTGCAAATCATTTTTTGGTCAGATGGCCATTTAAAAATATTTATTTTCCCAGACTATGAACATTGAAGATCTTTCCATTTTCTAGTGTCTTCTTTTATTGCTTCACCTTTTTTTAATAATTTCAATGTAGAGGTATTTTATTTCCTTTGTTGGATTCATTTCTGGGTATTTTTATTTAGGTTATTGAAATTGAATTATTTTCTTAATCTACTGGTATTTTTCAATAAGTTTATCATTGAAAATAAAAAATCTAGTCATTTAAAAAATATTTATTCTTTAGTTGCAGTTGGACAAAATATCTTTATTTTATTTATTTATTGTTACATGGTTCTGAGGATCAAACCCAGAGCCCCACACGTGCTAGGTTAGTACTCTACTGCTGAGCCACAACCCAAAACTACTCATTTTCATATACTGATTTTGTATCCTGATGCTTTCCTGAATTTTCTTATCGGGTATAAGAGTATTTTTGTGAAGTCTTTAGTCTTCTGTAAGTATAGAAATAAGTCCTCTGCAAACAGGGATAAATTGACTTCTTCTTTTCCTATTTCTATCCCTTTTATTTATATTTCTTGCCTGTTACCTCTGGCTAAAATTTCAATTACTGTATTTAGTAACAGTGCTGAGAGTTAACACACTTGTATCATTCCTAATTTAAGGGAAATTATTTCAATTTTTCCCCATTTAGTATGATGTTAGCTATGAGTTTGTGATATATAGCCTTTATTATGCTGAGGTCTGATATTTTTATATTTGGTTCTTCAGGACTTTTATCATGAAGGGATATTGAATGTTATTAAAGACTTTTTCTTTATTGAGATGATCATGTGATTTTTGTCCTTGATTATATTTATGTTCTGTATTACATTTATTGATTTGGATGTGTTTAACCATCCTTGTATCCTGGAAATAAAGGAACTTGATAGCAGTGTATAATTTTATTAATGTGTTATTGAATTCAATGCAAGTATTTTACTCAGAATTTTGCATCTAAGCTCATCAATCATCTTTGACTTTACTTTGCCTTTCATTGTTATATTCGTATAAGGTTTTGGTAGTAGAGTGATTCTTGTTTCATAGAATGAGTAGGAATGGTTCCTTTCCTTTTATGGAATAGTTTGAGGAGCACTGGTGTTAGTTATTTTTTAAATTCTGAAACAATTCAGCAGCAAATCTATTTGTTCCTGAGATTTTCTTTGTTGGGAGAGTGTTATTACTGCCCCAATTTCATTGCTTGTATTGATCTGTTTAGGTTTTTATTTTCTCTTGGTTCAATTTTGGTAGGTCATATGTCTAGAAATTTACTCATGTTTTGTATGTTTTCATTTTATTGGAATGAAATTTTTCAAAACAGCCCCCAAATTATCATCTAAAATTTAGTAGTTTCTGTTGTAATACCCTCCTTTAAAACCCCAATTTTATTTCTTTGGGTCTTCTGTGTCTTCCTTTTGGTCAGTTTGGCTAAAGGTGCGTCAATTTTGTTTATGTTTACAAAGAACAAACTCTGTTTCAGTGATCCTTTATATTGTTCTGTTAAGTCTTTATTTCATTTAGTTCAGCTCTAATTTTTATTATTTATTTCCTTATATTGCTTTTTGGTTTGTTTTGTTCTTGTTTTGCTAGGACCTTGAGCTTTATCAGTGGGTTATTTGTGATCTCTCATTTTTTATGTGTGGGCACTCATAACTATAATTTTCTATCTTAGTACTGCTTTAACTGTATCCCATAATTCTAGTTTTACTATTGGGTTAAAATTTTCATTTTATTCTAAACATTTTTAAAATTCCTCATTTATTTAGTGACTTACTATTGAATTAAAAGTATGTTTTTTATGTTCTGTAGCTACTATTGCTGTTGATTTTTAGTTCATTCCATTATTATTTGATAAGATGCAAGAAATTATTTCAGTTTTTAAAAATTTGTTTAGTCCTTCTTTGTGGCCTAAAATGTGTTCTGTATTCACAAATATCTATGAGTAAATGGAAAGGGTGTGTATTCTGTAGCTGTGGAATAGTCTGTAGAAGTATGCTAATTCTATCTGATCTACAGTATATCTTTCATGTTTCTATGTTGATTATTTGTCTGGATGATCTATCTATTGGTGAAAATTGGCTGCCAAGCTCACCTGCTATTAATGTATGGGAACCTATCTCCTTCTGCATGTCCAGTAGTGTTTGTTTTATAAAATTGGGTGATTTGCCATTTGGTTCATACGTTCATAATTATTATCCTTCTTAATGGATTGATTGTTCCCTTTGTCAATATGTAATGATCTTTTCTCTCTTCTCATTCATTTTGCTTAAAATATGTCCTATAAAATAAAATAATAACTTCTTGCTTTTGAATTTCATTTGATTGGAATGTGATTTTCCATTCTTTTCCTTTCAGGCTGTGTATTTCTTTATTGTTGAGGTGAATTTCTGGCATGCAGCATATTGTTGGATCTTTTTTGCTTAATCCAGTCAAATTAAGATAATCTATTTTTATTTCTTCTTCCCTTATTCATCTTGGAGTTTTCATGCTTTACTGAATGAATAATGTTTGATTCTTTCTTACTTCTTGTTTATCTACTCTAAAAAGATTTGTTCTTTCTTATCCTCTCATGATTGTTTATCTTGTTTCCTCTTCTCCTCTTTCCTCTTCTCCCAGTAGTGTTCCTTTAAGTGTCTTTTCTGAAGCTGTTTTGGTGTTCATAAATTTCTTTAGTTTATGTTTACCTTGAAACTTCTTTATTTTTAATTCTCTTCTGAAGGATAACTTTTCTGGATTGAGTACCCTAGGTTGTAGTTATTTTCTTTTAGATTTCAAAATATATCATTCCATACCCTCCTGTTCTTTAGAGTTTCTGCTCAGAAATCTGTTATTCTAATGGGGCTGTGTTTATGCGTGAATTTGGCACATTTCTCGTGTAATGTTGAATAGTCTTTCTTTGATCTGTACTTTGGTAATCTAATTATAAGATAATGTGTAGAGGTTCTTTAAGTCTTATCTATTTGGTGTTCTAAATACCTCCTGTATCTGTATGTTCATATCTTTCCCCAAACTTGGGAAATTTTCTACTATTATTTCACCAAATAAATTTTCTATGCCTTTAGGCTGTACCTCTACTCCTTTACCTAGACCTATAATTTACATGTTTAATCATTTGAGTCCCATAGGTCTTACATATTCTCTTCATTCTGTGTCATATTTTATTCATCACAATGTAAATATGTTAATTTATCTACTTTGGCTTCAAGCCCTCATATTCTTTATATATATATATATATATATAAATTTGGTACAACTGACTATAGTCCGTGCATCTGAGCGTATGGAATATATCCAAACTTTGGTATACACCTAGGATGCCCCAAGTTGTAATGAGGGAACAATCAAAGTAGTGAAATCTTCTCTGGAGAGGAAGGACTGGGAAATGTGCATTTTGCCACCCTTGATCTTGGCAGTCTCATATGTGGGTCCTTGATAAAACACATGCAACTGATCTCAATACTCATCCTAGAATGTGGGACCACTGACCTCTACTGCCCATATTTTCTGCTGTTTGAACCACTTGGTGATTTCATGTCTATCTCTCCCCCTAATTGTAACTGTCTTGTGTGATTGTCTTCCTTTCAGTCTGTGGTAGAGTGTCTATAGTGATCCTGAATTGTGATTGCTCAGATTTTCCTTCTCCCCATAGCAGTTTGGTCCTTACCAATAGGACCCCTGTCAAGATAACATCTGGCTGTAGCACTTTTAGAGCTTTCTGTGCAATGTATTGACTTTATTCTTAAGTATGCTTGCTGTGCAGAAGGAGACTCAGACCACACATCTCTTAACTAGATATAAAGTTTGTGTGAAACATAAATTTCTTCTGCAGTCAGGTCTGCTACTCTGAAGTTATTATCATAGTTGAATATACTGTTCAGCTTACCTTATACTTGTTGTGCATGATTCCCCTCCCCTCATCAGAGAACAGAGTTGTGTTTCGCTTTCCTCTGCATTACCTTTTGGATTCGCTGTGCTGTCACTTTTTATTGTTCTTCAGATTTTTTCCTCCCTTTCTTTCCTTGGGATATAGTTTAACCTTTGTTGTTCTGACTTTGCTTCCTCTCCAAGTCATGTGAAGGGAACTTCTATTTTGCCATCTTGCCTCTTCTGGACAGCTTTCTTTTATGAGGTTAATTAATATTCCATTGTATACATACACACAGTATCGTAATTCTTTTTTGTTGTTTTTGGGTCTGGTGATTGAACCCAGGGCCTTGTGCATGTGAGGCAAGCACTCTACAAACTGAACTATATCCCCCAAACCCTAAAGTATCATAATTCTTATCCCATTCTCTTGCATTTCTTTTGTGTCTTAAACTATGTACCCTAGAGTCAGGGAACAAGGTCTTATTCAACCTTAAGTCTGCAAATCTGAAGTCTATTTTTAAAATTTAAACATTGAAGGTGTAAATGACAAATGACTAAGAAGGTAAAGGCAATTGCATCTGCCTTTCAATTCTTGTTTATAGTAGAGATGAAACAATTCAATAAAAAGGTTTGCACATTTTCTTGAAGATGTCTAGAAGTCATCCCATTTTTGTAAGCTGTTCTAGAGTCTTAACTGCCTTACTCTGCAAATATTTCCCAACACAGCACTTAATTTAGTTGTTCTTCTTGAAAGCCGAGAATCATCTACTTCAACTTTCTCAATATATGTGGTCAAGCTTCAAATCAACCTGGAAAGTATATATCAATAACTTTTAGTAGTATGTCAGGTATTGTCAACCTAAAGCACTTCATATGAAAGGTGAAATGAAACAGACTTAAAATTCTGAAATTCTGTACAGTCAAGTTGAAATACACATTGAACTTTGTTTTGTCAATTTGGCATGACACTTGGGGATTAGCACAGATTTTCCACTCACCATATAATATCCTTAGATTTTTCTCAGCTATCATTGTTTATAAATCAGATTTATTTTACAGTAATTTGACACTTATTCATCAAGAGATATGCTTGTTCCCCTTCTCTTAAATTTATATGTGGGACATCATAACTCAAAGACTATGCCAGAAGTAACATTATATGATTATTCAGGCTAGGTCATAAAAGATGATATAGCTTCTAACTTGCATTTTCTTTCCCTACTCCTCTCCCCCACCATCTCTGTATGCTTGACCTACAATTCACCTATCATCCTCTGAAGAATCATAGGGCCATAGAAAGGCTCACATGGCTTCAGTCCAGGCTGAGCACTTTTGCAATATTAAGCACCAATTTGCCAACCAAGCATGTGATCCATCTTGGAGTGTGTCCTCTATTCTACCATCTCAATCAAACCCCCTCAATTTATGCCAGATAGAGCAGACATTAGCTTTCTTCATCAAACTCTGCTTGCATTATAGTCATGTCTTAACTAATGATTGTTGTTTTAAGCTATTAGGTTTAAGGATGCTTTGTTAAACATCAGTAGATAACAGTAAAGGTATTTGAATAGAGAACCATGTTCAAAATAAGACTATCACATCACTAGAAAGTTTACTTTCTTTATTGGGATAGGAAAAAAATGTCATTTCAGAGTTTCCATTCCCTTTCTCTGTGTGGCAGAGTCTGTTCATTTTTAGGAGACCATTTACAGTATCTTTTTATTTCAAGAATATTTTCTGAATCCAGAGTTCACCATTATTTTCTATGCTCCCTCTGTGTTCACCTTTGTTCAACTCTATATTATATTGCTTATCTTTTTTTGCACTCTTGTACATTTCTAACTCTTTTCCAACCATATACCTATATAACCAGGGACATGTAAAATATGTTCTCAACTACAAATCAAGAGTGATTACAGTATTTATCCTGAATTTAAGCATTCAGTTGTGAATTTTCTACCCTTACAATACATGACCTCTATTGTTGCTGCTAAAGAATAAAAGTGTGGAGAAGGCTCCAGTTTCCCTAAGATCAATAGGGATCCACATCATGGCATTAACTTTTTTTTTTAAAAATTGGGTTTGAGTATTTTTTTCTGGTACCAGGGATTGAATCCAAGGGTATTTAACCCCT
The DNA here is from genome assembly GCF_045843805.1 of Urocitellus parryii. NCBI lineage: Eukaryota > Metazoa > Chordata > Mammalia > Rodentia > Sciuridae > Urocitellus > Urocitellus parryii. Next base: position 1,278,643 of record NW_027553586.1, read on the forward strand.
GAGATACATTGCCATTCCTTTTATAAATTTTTAAAATTTAGAGACAGGGTCTTTTTGTTGAGTTACTTAGGGCCTTGCTAGATGAATGGATAGAGGCTGGCTTTGAATTTGTGATTCTCCTGCCTGAGTCTCCTGAGCTGCTGGGATTACAGGCATGTACCACTGTGCCCTGTTACACTAACATTTTTTTTTAATTTTAATTTTATGTATTTATTCTAATTTGTTATTTATCACAGCAGAATGCATTTCAATTCATAGTATACATATAGAGCACATTTTTTCATGTTTCTGGTTGTACACCAAGTAGAGTCACACCATTCATGTGTTCATACATGTACTTATGGTAATGGTGTCCATCTCATTCCACTGTCTTTCCTACTTCTATGCCCCCTCCCTTACCCTCCCTCCCCTTTGCCCTAACTAAAGTTTCTCCATTCCTCCCATGTTCCCCCCACCCCCATTTTGGATCAGCATTCACATATTAGACAAAACATTCAGCATTTGGTTTTTTGGAGATTGGCTTACTTAGCATAATATTCTCTAACTCAATCCATTTACCTTCAAATGCCATGATTTTATTCTCTTTTAATGCTGAGTAATATCCCATTGTGTATTATACCACAGTTTCTCTATCCATTCATCTACCATAGGGCATCTAGTTTAGTTACACAATTTATCTATTGCTAATTGTGCTACTATAAAAATTGATGTGGCTGCATCACTGTAGTATGCTATTTTTAAATCCTTTGGGTATAAACACAAGGAGTGGGATAGCTGGGTCAAATGGTGGTTCCATTTCAACTTTTCTGAGGAATCCCCATGCTGTTTTACATTATTGGTTGCACCAATTTGCAGTCCCACCAGCAATGTATGAATGTACCTTTTCTCCCACATCCTCACCAACTCCTATTTTTGTTTGTATTCTTTTTTTTTTTTTTTTTTTTTTTTCTTTTTTATTTTTTTTTATTTTTTTTTTATTGGTCGTTCATAACATTACATAGTTCTTAATACATCATATTACACGGTTTGATTCAAGTGGATTATGAACTCCCGCTTTTACCCCGTATACAAATTGCTGTATCACATCAGTTACCCTTCCATTGATTGACATATTGCCTTTCTAGTGTCTGATGTATTCTGCTGTCTGTCCTATTGTCTACTATCCCCCCTCCCCTCCCCTCCCCTCCCCTCCCCTTTTCTCTCTCTACCCCTTCTACTGTAAATCATGTCTTCCATTTGTATTCTCTTGACTTACCCCTCCTTACCTCTTATATGACATTTTGTATAACCCTGAGGATCGCCTTCCATTTCCATGCAATTTCCCTTCTCACTCCCTTTCCCTCCCATCTCTCATCCCTGTTTACTGTACATATTCTTCTCAAGCTCTTCGTCCCTACCCTGTCCTTGTTTACACCCCTTATATCAAAGGAGTCATTTGGTATTTGTTTTTTAAAGATTGACTAGCTTCACTTAGCATAATCTGCTCTAATGCCATCCATTTCCCTCCAAATTCTATAATTTTGTCATTTTTTAATGCAGAGTAATACTCCATAGTGTATAAATGCCACATTTTTTTATCCATTCATCTATTGAAGGGCATCTAGGCTGGTTCCACAGTCTTGCTATCATGAATTGAGCTGCTATGAACATCGATGTAGCAGTGTCCCTGTAGCATGCTCTTGTTAGGGCTTTAGGGAATAGACCGAGAAGGGGAATAGCTGGGTCAAATGGTGGTTCCATTCCCAGCTTTCCGAGAAATCTCCATACTGCTTTCCAAATTGGCTGCACCAATTTGCAGTCCCACCAGCAATGAACAAGAGTGCCCTTTTCCCCGCATCCTCTCCAGCACTTATTGTTGTTTGACTTCCGAATGGCTGCCAGTCTTACTGGAGTGAGATGGTATCTTAGGGTAGTTTTGATTTGCATTTCTCTGACTGCTAGCGATGGTGAGCATTTTTTCATGTACTTGTTGATTGATTGTATGTCCTCCTCTGAGAAGTGTCTGTTCAGGTCCTTGGCCCATTTATTGATTGGGTTATTTGTTATCTTATTGTCTAATTTTTTGAGTTCTTTGTATATTCTGGTTATTAGGGCTCTATCTGAAGTGTGTGGAGTAAAGATTTGTTCCCAGGATGTAGGCTCCCTATTTATCTCTCTTATTGTTTCTTTTGCTGAGAAAAAACTTTTTAGTTTGAGTAAGTCCCATTTGTTGATTCTATTTGTTAACTCTAGCGCTATGGGTGTCCTATTGAGGAATTTGGAGCCCGATCCCACAGCGTGTAGATCATAACCAACTTTTTCTTCTATCAGATGCCGTGTCTCTGATTTAATATCAAGCTCCTTGATCCATTTTGAGTTAACTTTTGTGCACAGCGAGAGATAGGGATTCAGATTCATTTTGGTGCAAATGGATTTCCAGTTTTCCCAGCACCATTTGTTGAAGATGCTATCCTTCCTCCATTGCATGCTTTTAGCCCCTTTATCAAAAATAAGATAGTTGTAGTTTTGTGGATTAGTTACTGTGTCCTCTATTCTGTACCATTGGTCCACCCGCCTGTCTTGGTACCAGTACCATGCTGTTTTTGTTACTATTGCTCTGTAGTATAGCTTGAAGTCTGGTATCGCTATACCGCCTGATTCACACTTCCTGCTTAGTATTGTTTTTGCTATTCTGGGTCTTTTATTATTCCATATGAATTTCATGATTCTTTTATCTATTTCTACAAGATATGCTGTTGGGATTTTGATTGGCATTGCATTGAACTTATAGAGAACTTTTGGTAATATCGCCATTTTGATGATGTTAGTTCTGCCTATCCATGAGCAGGGTATGTTTTTCCATCTTCTAAGGTCTTCTTCTATGTCTTTCTTTAGGGTTCTGTAATTTTCATTGTATAAATCTTTCACCTCTTTTGTTAGGTTGATTCCCAAGTATTTTATTTTTTGGGGGGATATTGTGAATGGAGTAGTTGTCCTCATTTCCGTTTCAGAGGATTTGTCGCTCATATACAGGAACGCCTTTGATTTATGCGTGTTGATCTTATATCCTGCCACTTTGCTGAATTCATTTATTAGCTCTAATAGCTTCTTTGTAGACTCTTTTGGGTCTGCTAGGTATAGAATCATATCATCTGCAAATAGTGATAATTTAAGTTCTTCTTTTCCTATTTTTATGCCTTTAATTTCTTTTGACTGTCTAATTGCTCTGGCCAGTGTTTCGAGGACTATGTTGAACAGAAGTGGTGAGAGAGGGCATCCCTGTCTTGTACCAGATCTTAGAGGGAATGCCTTCAATTTTTCTCCATTCAGAATGATGCTGGCCTGTGGCTTATCATAGATTGCTTTTACAATGTTGAGGTATGATCCTGTTATCCCTAATTTTTCTAGCGTTTTGAACATAAAGGGATGCTGTACTTTGTCGAATGCTTTTTCTGCATCTATTGAGATGATCATATGGTTCTTATTTTTAAGTCTATTGATGTGGTGAATAACATTTATTGATTTCCGTATATTAAACCAGCCTTGCATCCCAGGGATGAATCCTACTTGATCATGATGTATAATTTTTTTGATATGTATTTGAATCCGATTCGCCAGAATTTTATTGAGGATTTTTGCGTCAAGGTTCATTAGAGATATTGGTCTGTAGTTTTCCTTCTTTGATGTGTCTTTGTCTGGTTTCGGAATCAGGGTGATTTTGGCATCGTAGAATGAATTTGGAAGTTCTCCCTCTTTTTCTATTTCCTGAAATAGCTTGAAAAGTATTGGTGTTAGTTCCTCTTTAAAGGTTTTGTAAAACTCTGCTGTATACCCATCCGGTCCTGGGCTTTTCTTAGTTGGTAGTCTTTTGATGGTTTCTTCTATTTCCTCTATTGTTATTGGTCTGTTTAGGTTGTCTATATCCTCCTGGCTCAATCTGGGCAGATCATAGGACTCAAGGAATTTATCTATGCCTTCACTATCTTCTATTTTATTGGAGTATAAGGATTCAAAGTAATTTCTGATTATCTTCTGTATTTCTGAAGTGTCTGTTGTGATATTGCCTTTTTCATCCCGTATGCTAGTAATTTGGGTTCTCTCTCTTCTTCTCTTCGTTAGCATGGCTAAGGGTCTGTCAATTTTATTTATTTTTTCAAAGAACCAGCTTTTAGTTTTGTCAATTTTTTCAATTGTTTCTTTTGTTTCAATTTCATTAATTTCAGCTCTGATTTTAATTATTTCTTGCCTTCTACTTCTTTTGCTGTTGTTTTGCTCTTCTTTTTCTAGGATTTTGAGATGAAGTATGAGATCATTTATTTGTTGGTTTTTTCTTTTTTTGAGGAATGAACTCCAAGCAATGAATTTTCCTCTTAGAACTGCTTTCAATGTGTCCCATAGATTCCGATATGTTGTGTCTGTGTTTTCATTTAACTCTAGGAATTTTTTAATTTCCTCCTTGATGTCTTCTAAAACCCATTGATCACTCAGCAACCTATTGTTCATTCTCCAGGTGATGCTTGCTTTTTCCTTTCTTCTTTTATCATTGATTTTCAGTTTCATTCCATTATGATCAGATAAGATGCATGGTATTATCTCTACCCCTTTGTATTGTCTAAGAGTTGCCCTGTGACATAGTATATGGTCTATTTTTGAGAAGGTTCCATGTGCTGCTGAGAAAAAAGTGTAGCTACTTGATGTTGGGTGGTATAGTCTATATATGTCAATTAAGTCTAGGTTGTTAATTGTGTTATTGAGTTCTATAGTTTCCTTATTTAACTTTTGTTTGGAAGATCTGTCCAGTGGTGAGAGAGGTGTGTTGAAGTCTCCCATGATTATTGTATGTTGGTCTATTAGACTCTTGAACTTGAGAAGAGTTTGCTTGATGAATACAGCTGCACCATTATTTGGGGCATATATATTTATGATTGTTATGTCTTGTTGGTGTATGGTTCCCTTGAGCAGTATGAAGTGTCCTTCTATATCCCTTTTGATTAGCTTTGGCTTGAAATCTATTTTATTAGATATGAGTATGGACACTCCTGCTTGTTTCCGCGGTCCATATGAGTGATATGATTTTTCCCAACCTTTCACCTTCAGTCTATGTATATCTTTTCCTATCAAATGCGTCTCCTGTAGACAGCATATTGTTGGGTCTTGTTTTTTGATCCATTCTACTAGCCTGTGTCTCTTAATTGGTGAGTTTAAGCCATTAACATTTAGGGTTATTATTGAGATATGGTTTGTTCTTCTATCCATATTTGTTTATTGATGTTACTAAACCTGATTTGTTATCCTCTTTGACTACTTTCCCCCCTTTACTGTCCTACCTCCCATTGTTGGTTTTCAATGTTGTTTTCCATTTCCTCTTCCTGTAATGTTTTGCCAAGGATTTTTTGAAGAGATGGTTTTCTAGCTGCGAATTCTTTTAACTTTTGTTTATTGTGGAAGGTTTTAATTTCATCTTCTAACCTGAAGCTTAATTTCGCCGGATACACGATTCTTGGTTGGAGCCCATTGTCTTTCAGTGTTTGAAATATGTTATTCCAGGATCTTCTAGCTTTCAGAGTCTGTGTTGAGAGATCAGCTGTTATCCTGATTGGTTTACCCCTAAATGTAATCTGCTTTCTTTCTCTTGCAGCTTTTAAAATTCTCTCCTTATTCTGTATGTTGGACATCTTCATTATAATGTGTCTAGGTGTGGATCTCTTATGATTTTGCACATTCGGCGTCCTGTAGGCTTCTAGGATTTGGGATTCTGTCTCAATCTTCAATTCTGGGAAGTTTTCTCGTATTATTTCACTGAATAGACTGTTTATTCCTTTGGAATGGAGCTCTGTGCCTTCCTGTATCCCAATGACTCTTAAATTTGGTCTTTTGATATTGTCCCATAATTCTTGGATGTTCTGCTCATGGTTTCTTAGCAGACTTGCTGAGCTGTCTATGTTCTTTTCCAGTTGAAATACTTTGTCTTCATTGTCTGATGTTCTCTCTTCTAAGTGATCTACTCTGCTGGTAGTATTCTCAATTGAGTTTTTAAGTTGGTTTATTGTTTCCTGCATTTCTAGAATTTCAATTTGTTTGTTTTTTATTACCTCTATCTCCCTGTGAAATTGATCTTTGACTTCCTGGATTTGTTTGTCAATGTGATCTTTCATTGTCTGATTTTGCTGTCTCATGTCTTCCTTGAGACTCCAGATCATCTGAAGCATATATATCCTGAACTCTTTATCTGATATTCCATCTGTTGCAGCTATTACCTCTTCTAAAGTTGAGTTGACCTGCATTGCTTGTGGTCCTTTCTTTCCTTGTCTTTTCATACTGCTCGCGTTTCTTTCTGCTTGGTGCAACTGTTGTGTTTTGAAATTTACCCCCTATTTATTTATGTTGCTCTTGTATACTTGAAAAGTCTCCCTTGCAGGTGCGGGCGGCGGCTGTGCCCCTACTCCAATTGGGGTGACGTGTCTACCACGCTGGCGGCTCTCTGGGCCTGTTCCGGGAGTGGAAGGCGGCTCTGCTCTGTCCCTATTCCAATTGGGGTGTCGTGACTACAATGCTGGCAGATCGCTGGGCCTGTTCCGGGCGTGGGCGGTGGGCTTGGCTGGCGGGATTCCACCTAACGGCAGTCCCTAACCTCCCTGCTTGCTAATTAATGGCTTCTCTGAGGCGCCACGCCTTCTGTAGCTGCGGGGCAGGCAGCGCGAATCAGTTGGCCTGGATCTCCGGGGTCCTGCTGCTGGCTGTTTTGATGTTGCAAGCTGTTGGAGAGTGGTGGTGTATTCTTCAGCTTTCCCGGACGGTGGCCACTGACTGCCTGGATGGAGTGTCCGCTGTTTTGATGTTGCACTCTGAAGGAGAGTGGCGGTGTATCCTTCAGCTTTCCCGGATGGTGGCCGCTGACTGCCTCGGTGGAGTGTCCGCTGTGGGGGATGGGACTGTACCGCTTCCTTCCCCTTCTGAGATCCCGTGCTCGGCCCAAGGGTCCGTGTGGGCTTGGCTGGTGGGATTCCACCTAATGGCCTTCCCTAACCTCCCTGCTTGCCAATTAATGGCTTCACTGAGGCGCCACGCCTTCTGTAGCCGCAGGGCAGGCCATGCGAATCAGTTGGCCTGGATCTCCGGGCCCTGCTGCAGGCTGCTGGGCTCATTTAGTGATTTTAATTGAATGTTTAAGTTATATATTATTGTATACCTATAGCTTGCAATATGCTTATTAAATCATAAATATGTAATTGATTTACAGTCACATAATTCTAGTGAGAAGTGGAAACTTCACTTGTATACAGTTCTGTTTTCTACCCTCCTATTTTACAATATTTTGTTAAAGATATTTGCACACACTTAAAACCCAGTGATATATTGTTATAATTACTACTTTATATAAATTACCTCATTCAAAGAAGCAGAGACAATGCATAATAAGTAGATATTTACACAATTTTTAATATTCTTTTTATCCCTTCTGATTTCATTCCTTCCCTCCTTCCATCTGCTTAAGTATCAATCTTTTAATATTTCTGAATTCCAACAGTTTTGTTCCCACCTACCTCCTTTGTGTTTTTAATGTGAAATATGTTATATTTCTACATGGTAAAATCTAGCAATATTATTAAATATGAAAACATATGCAATGGCTTTTAAGTCAGTTAAAAGAAGAGAGAAGTAGGTATATATAAAGTTGTACTGTCTTTAATTATCTGTATAATAACTTTACAAATCCTGATTTTTTGTGTGTGGATTCAAATTATTATTTGGTGTCATTTGCCTTTAGTATGAAGAAATTCCTTTAGTTTTTCTTTTAAGGCAGATATGATAGTGACAAATTCAGTTTCTTTAACCTTATTTATCTTTCACTTTGAATGTTTTGTTGTATATAAGATTTCTTGGTTATTATTTTCTTTAGAATATGTCATCTCCCTGAATTATGGTCTTAATCATGACTAATGAGTCTGCAGTTAATCTTCTTACTGTACACTTGTATCTGATGCATATCTTCTTGCTTGCTACTTTCATGCAATTATTTATTATACAGTGAGATACTGATTTCCATGTTTATTTTGCTAATAGCTATGGCTCTCCTTCGATATTTAGAATAATGTTTTTGATCAACTTTAGAAAGTTTTCAACCAATACATATTTGGGTATTCTTCTGTACCTTTATCTTCCCTGCTTCTAGTTCCTCCCTAGAGAGGCATCTATAACAAATTAGCCAAAGTAATCAGGACAATAATGTGAAGTTTCTATAGATTCATCAAAACTTCACAACAAATTCAACAGCATCTTTTGAAATTCAGTAATAATAGTGAGAATATATGGGATTTGAGCTAGGTCACACTTATCCGCCCCTCCCACCACCAGTTATGCCTTTTCAAGTACAATCAGCAGCTGGAAGCTTGTTACTTTCTTCAGCTTCCTGGGGGTAGAAAAGCTTAATGATAAAATAGTTCTCATTAATTGTGAGTTTCTATTGTGATAAGTACTTAACAGACATTATATTATTTTATTTCAGTTGCCACAGTACTCTGGGATGGAAATAATTATCACATTTATTGTCATTATTATACCATAATAATTCTATAACATTGGGAATAAATGCCAATTCAAATATAACTACATTAAGAGTTTAGTTGAATGAATTTTAGACATATTTTTAAATGTTGAGTTTTTGACTCAAGGTCAACATTTCTTTGGGTTAGGGTTTTGGCTACTATGTGCCTTAGGATTTTAGTGTTCTTTCCGTAAGTTTGTTTTTTTTCCTAAGCCCTGGGATGGTTAGTGCATAATTTTAAAAAAACAAAGTCTTTTCTATAACCCCTATTCAATGCCATATAAGAAACATTTTACATTAAAACTATGACTTATAATTCCAGCCTTGGGGCTGGGGTTGTAGCTCAGTGGTATAAAAGTTGCCTAGCACATGTAAGGATCTGGGTTCAATCCTCAGCACCACATAAAGATAAATAAATAAAGTAAACGTATTATATCCAACTACAATTACAAAAAATATTTTAAAAACCCCAAGCTCACATCAGATTCATGAATTGATACAGAGTGATATAATTATTTTAAATTGAACAGTAAAGTGAATAAGACACAGCATTCCAATGTTCATATGAATACACTACACGACCAGTGAAACTGAAGCCAGATTTAAAGATAGGTAGTTAGTGTTGTTAGGTAAATTGGGTCTAATATCGAGTAAAATAGAAAATGAAGGCCATATTGAGAATGGAGCCCGGGAAAGCAGAAGAGCACTTGGGGAAATTGAAATGTTAATGTTCCTTTTTTTAGTGCTGCGTAATATTCCATGGTGTATAAATGCCACATTTTTTTTATCCATTCATCTATTGAAGGGCATCTGGGTTGGTTCCATAATCTAGCTATTGTGAATTGTGCTGCTATGAACATCAATGTGGCAGTATCCCTGTAGCATGCTCTTTTAAGGTCTTCAGGGAATAGTCCGAGAAGGGCAATAGCTGGGTCAAATGGTGGTTCCATTCCCAGCTTTCCCAGGAATCTCCATACTGCTTTCCAAATTGGCTGCACCAATTTGCAGTCCCATCAGCAATGTACAAGAGTACCCTTTTCTCCACGTCCTCGCCAGCACTTGTTGTTGTTTGACTTCATAGTGGCTGCCAATCTTACTGGAGTGAGATGGTATCTTAGGGTGGTGTTGATTTGCATTTCTCTGACTGCTAGAGATGGTGAGCATTTTTTCATGTACTTGTTGATTGATTGTATATCCTCCTCTGAGAAGTGTCTGTTCAGGTCCTTGGCCCATTTGTTGATTGGGTTATTTGTTATCTTATTGTCTAATTTTTTTAGTTCTTTGTATACTCTGGATATTAGGGCTCTCTCTGAAGTGTAAGGAGTAAAAATTTGTTCCCAGGATGTAGGCTCCCTATTTACCTTTCTTATTGTTTCTCTTGCTGAGAAAAAAATGACAAAATCATGGAATTTGCAGGGAAATGGATGGCACTAGAACAGTTTATGCTTAGTGAAGCTAGCCAATCCCTAGAAGACATTTGGTATTTTTTTTTTGATATAATGAGAGCAACTATGAACAGAGCACTGTGGAAGAGCAGGAAGAAAAGATTAACATTAAACAGAGATGGGAGGGAAAGGGAGAGAAAAGGGAAATTGCATGGAAATGAAGGGACACCCTCATTGTTATACAAAATTACATATAAGAGGTTGTGAGGGGAATGGGAAAATAAACAAGGAGAGAAATGAATTACAGTAGATGGGGTAGAGAGAGAAGATGTGAGGGAAGGGGAGGGGGGATAGTAGGGGATACGAAAGGTAGCAGAATACAACAATTACTAATAGGGCATTATATAAAATTGTGGATGTGTAACCGACGTGATTCTGCAATCTGCATTTGGGGTAAAATTGGGAGTTCATAACCCACTTCAATCAAATGTATGAAATATGATATGTCAAGAGCTTTGTAAGGTTGTGAACAACCAATTAAAAAAAAAGAAATGTTAATGTTCCCAAGGCCCAGAGCCCATTCTAAAGAAAAGTTACTGGAGCAGCTCCAAGCAAACTAAGAGGTGCTATCAAAAGCCGCCCCAGGCCCTTACTCCCAGATTACTCCTCAGGCCCATCTGCCCCTCACCTTTTGGGTCTTCCGACCCACATCCTAACACTGCAAGATAACAGAACAAAGGACAGGAATGCTGACAGAAATGTGGGAAAGCTGAAAGAAGACCTTAGCTATAAAAGAGGGAAGACATCAACTTCCACAGATTCCATCTCTTGGGTCCCTTTCTTCCTCCAGGGAGAAGTTTTTTCTGCTGTCCTTTAATGAAGCTTCTACTTTCCACTCTAAACTTGCCTCGGCATGATTCTCTGGTGTTATACTTCAGCATTCAGGGAAGCAAGGAGTCGTCACCAGTAAACAATGGTAACAAAACTCCACATCACATATAACCATAAGAATCGAGAGTTATACTCCATGTATGTATGATATGTCAAAATACATTTTACTGTCATGTATATCTAAAAAGAACAATTTTTTTTAAAAAAAACAAGATTGAACAGTAACAAATATGAATTGGCATAATGAGAATATGTATTTAGACTATTTAGCCTCACCACATAAGCTATAATCAAGTCCTAAAAAAATTTTATCCCTGATTTTGAAATGCAGTTTTGAGTTATTACTAACAAATAGCTATCCTTTTCAAACAAGTATGTGTATTTGGGATTTACCCTATAATGAAAAATAACTTAAGCAGAGTTAATCTACCAGTTTTTCTAAGAAATCTGAAGTTCATTTCCTACCAAGGCTGGCATTCAAAGCTAGAGAAAAAAATGTAGAGAGACTGGACATCACTCTCTGAAACAGATTTACTTCATAATTGAGCAACTTTCTGAACAAAGAAAATTGTCCATTTGTTTGCTTTTCTCTATTTTACAAACTATTCTGTGAGATTTGCTGGACATTTGAATGCAGATAAAGTTTAATAGTCATTTAAAAATCTAAGTTTTGCTACAATTTTGACCTGTTGCTTGTTTAAAAGATTACCACTTAAAATCATTTATAAAACTGATTTTGTGATATAAGTCCAAGATCTGGTAAGGAAAGGATAAAAACCTAATGAAACATCACAAAGATGATTTAAATTGATTCATTGACAACCCATAAATTATCCATTTTTTTTGTGTTTGACAAAGGAAAAACATAGAATGTTAGAATGTTTTGGGAAAAACGTAAGAGGTAGCAGACTTGTCCTGTAACTAAAAATATGAATATAATCCAACAGGAGTTTGGGATATAGCTCAGTGATAGAACAAATGCTCAACATGTATGAAGCCCTGAGTTCCATCACTAGCAAAGCAAACAAACAAACAACAAAAGGAATATAACAAAAATATATGAGGAAATTGTTTTCAGGAATTGAACAATAACAAGTACAAGACTGTGATCCTTTAATAAAGGGAAACACAAAGGGAGCAATAGTATCTCCCTATATTTCTGCCTGGAAGTACATTCTTTCTGTGTCAGGATAATATATCTCATGTCATGCTGGATACTGCCAAGCAATGGTGGCAGAGATGAAATATGATGGTAAAATCTGTGCATCTGTGGGTGTCATTAAAAAAAAAAGAATTAGGCAGAAGGATGGCCCTGTAAATCTGCCTGGGGATTCACCACCACCACTCATCACTAGTCAATAATAGAGTTTCACCTGTGTAAAATTGTTGATACCTTAGTTGAAATCATCTGTTGTTTTGCTGAACATTGAGCAGAGTTAAAAACGTCATGTAAAGCTAGGTGACATTGAAGCAGATGAAGTAGAGTGGAAAGGCCTCTTTGAACACTTTGGGATGTATACATTCTTGATACCCAAGGAGGATCTTGCCTTGGCAGTATGCCCCATGTCCTAGAACAACAGCCCTAGCCTAGGACTAAGTTAAAGACCAAATACCATTCAGTTAATAAAGAATGTAACCATATCTAATATATCCCAAATAAGCTACCAATAATTTAACAATCTGAATAAAACTTAATGCCCTTTTAAAGAGGATGACTTTCCCTAATATATTATTCATTCTTCCATCAGATATTTTTTCTCTAGGTGTAAAAAAAGGATGAAATGTGCTTTACACTTAAGGTTTAAAAGAATATCAATGTACCCTCCAGGAAAAAAATCATACCTCTGTTTAAACATGTCTAACATTTCTCATTATATTTTTAATCATGGCCAGCCAAGCTTCTCAACTATTTTTAGTTTAGTGACTACAAAAGCTATATTATTTCATTGAAAGCAATTTTGGCTGAGTTTTTGGTAACACATAATTCAGGGTATCACCCAAATCATGTTACTCCTTCATCAAACTTGAAAACATGATCAAGATGCCCTTCAGTGGATGAATGGATTAAAAATGTGGAATTTGTACACAATGGAATATTACTAAGCAATAAAAAGAATAAGATCATGGATTTGCAGGGAAATGGATGGAATTAGAGAAGATTATGCTATGTGAAGTTACCAGTTCCCCCCAAAAAACAAATGCTGAATGCATTTTCTGAAATAAGGGGGGTGTCTCAAAATGAGGTTGGGAGAGAGAGCAAGGGAGGAAGTTTATCTCTAGATAGGTAATAGGGGTGAGAGGGAAAGGGAGGGAGAAGGGGAATAGCATGGATGGTGAAAGGAGACCCTCATCATTATACAAAATACATGTATAAAGATGTGAATTTGGTGTCAATATACCTTATATATAATCAGAGATATGATAAATTATGGTATAATGGTGTATTGAGAATCATAATGAAAAAATTAATTAATTAATTTTAAAAGAATGTAGTGATGATTTTTAAGTTCATATTTTCATATATATTAGTGAATCATTCAATGAGAATGTTGGAATTGCTGCTTTCCTTTCAAATAAATGTTTAAAAGATTATAAATTGTGAAAATATATTCAGCAAATAAAATTATAAATCAATTTAAAATTTAAAAAAAAGAAAAGAAAAAGTGATCATTCCCTAATTTGAGTCTGGGTTTTTTGAGGAAGTTACTGTGGTCATTGGGAATCTCAAGCAACTAAGGATTGCTAAAAAGAGGTTGGTAAGCTTACCCACACTTGTGGTTTTCTACATAAAGTTTTCCAAAGATTCCATTTAGCTATAAACAGAGATCTCTGACTCAGTTATAAGTACACACATACCTATGTATCTTCTAATATCTTCATGTAATAGCTTATATTATTCACTTCTATTTCTTATTAATTTTATGTTTATTAGCAGGATGGTTATTACCAAGAATATAATTTACTAGAAAAAAATGTCTAATATTATTTTCTCTCTTAAGCTGGCCCTTTGTCCAAATTTGATAAGTCTATGAGCATGTAATAATTTCCTCTTCTATTTTCCAAGCATAACTTTTCTTTAAACTCCACATGCCAATGAACGCTTACCAAATCCATCACTTTAAAAGCTGTTGGTAAAGCCCCTGCAATGAGATAGCAAGCCTAAAAGCTACTTTAATAAACTATTTTAATTGTTTTTATTCTTCTGCTCCTATGGCTGGGTAGAAGAATACTATTTTTTTAAATTTAGTAAATAGTCATATTTTAGTTGTACTATAGATAAAGTACCTTATAAAATTAAATTTCCCTAGCTTTAGGAATTACATATTTCTACAACTTAAAGTCAACCAAATTTTCGAATTTCAGCTGCTTCCCAAGTGCTAAAATAATGACACCTAGCTCATGACTATACCTCTGACCATAACAGTTCCAAATCATTCCTCTCTAACTTCCTGAAAATGCTAAAGCCCAACTCACATCTCATGTGCTCCTTGAAGCCTTCCCTTCAAACATACCTTCATTGGTCCATTTTCTTCCTCATCTAATCCTCAATGATATGTCCATATTTTTCCCATGAATTAACCACAATGTTATTTACATAAATGAAATTATTACATAAAATAATTAGGTATGAAATCTATCAACTGGACATAAAAACATAAAAACATGAATCATATTTCATATTTCCTTGTATCCACTGTAACAATATATCTTGCACCTAACATATCCCCCTACTCATATTCTATCTTTAAAAGTTTAAAAAGTGAAGTTTTGAACAAAATAAAATCTATGCTTCAGAAAAATTGACATCATTAATATTTAAAATTATTCTTTAATAAAATAATGAGGAACAAATCCTTTTCTAAATATTTGTTTCTAATCTCAATATCTTCTAAGTAGTAATTACCTATTTTTAGCATGGTAATATGTTTTGTATCCCTTTTCCCTTTTCCTTACATTTATTTATTTTTCAGTTCTACTCATCATTTTATAATTCAAGGCAAATTTAAAAGTTCAAAACTATATAATATATAGTTAAAGAATAACAAAATTTGTTTCAAAAATGATCTCATAACCAGGTTTGTAACTGTAGTGATTTGCTCTTTTTCCACAGAAAAGCTAAAGGCTAGCTTTATAGTAATAAGATTGATAGAACTTGTACAGTCTACCTGATAAAACTGAAAGCTTTATGCTCACTTTTTGTTCAACTGTTTATCATCAGACAACAATATTTTTTTTTCTCTAATCCCTGATCTGCTGTATCTCAGTAGTCTATCCAGGTTTCAAATGCTCTTTACTGAGCATCAATTTTATTCAGTGTTCAGGATTCTCTTATCTGCTGCTTAAGACTAACTTATTTAGTTGCATTTTTTTCCTGGAAGAAGCATATCAATAAAAAGGAGAATATTGTTTTTTCAGGTTCCCACTGGGAAGATAAAACTCAGTAATCTTTTTGCATAGCAGAGATGAAAACAGACAAATGTAGTCAAGCCAGAACAATACACACGAGAATTCAATTTGATGTCCCATGAGGGCCATGGAAGGTAGATGCATGCATTTTCTCTGCTCAACAATTTAGAACCAATCAAGACAAATTGCATATTTATATGAAAAGCTATGGTGGATAAAACAGAGTATTTACTTTTACTTTTCAGATGCTTTTGATGTAGAGAAAACAGAAATATTAGTCACAATGTATTTTATAATATAATCCATTTAACAAACTCTTACCAGAACACACTAAGGCCTCTCAAAGGGAAAATGTTACAGGTCTCGAAAAACTACATTTAATCCTATCTTCCATGTTGAACTCCTGTTATTTAAAGAACACAGTTCATCATTAACCTTCAATATTAAAGAAGCATAGTACAATTATGCATCTCACAGTATTCTTTTCTTAATCACCTTTTCCAAGCACAAGTTAAATTCTAACAGAATAATTAAGTCAACTGGAGAAAAACAGACCTGTATTGTTTCTTTTATTCCACCTGGGTAAGAATGGAGTAAAAAATGTTCATCTCCTCTGTAAGCTTCCTTCAAGGTTCCCTTTCAGTAAATTACCATAAAAGCTAAACCTGGAAGAATCAATAGGCTTTACTCAACATATAAGAAGTGCTGAAACAGAGACAAATAAAAAAGCATCACAAGTCATAAATAATAAATTAGTTTGACTGCAGTAGTGACATCAGGCCACTATGAGGAAAGACTTGATTCTGAGCTATTTAGTCTCTATCACAGTAAAACAATTTCACTGATGAAAGACAAGTTAAGCACAATAACATGTTTCTATCCACCTGCACAAAATAATTTCCTCTTATCTTCGTCAACTTTTTAAATGAAGAAAATAGTAGAAATTTTTTTCCCACTTAACTATCTGTTTTAGGCTCTTCTAGCTAAAGCAACATAAGCATGTAATGCTAAGAAAATCATGAAACAGTTTCCTATATGAATTTAATGCAATATTCTGTGAACCCATAAAACAGACACTGAAGTTAGGGAAGATTTGGGATCTTAAAAGAAAGAAATATAGCAAAGAAATGGTTGGTGGAAGATTGATTTCAAAATTATAAAACAAGCTCTAAAAATCCATGAGTTACAGATAGATATTTCAAATATATTATTTTCAATGAACTGTAATTTTCATACAATAATCTCTCTGCTGCTAGTTCATTAGCATGTCAGGTTCTTCCACCTATGTTCTGCCTAATACTCTGAGTACAAACAGAAGCATAAGTACAGAATCAAGTTAATCACCAAGTTCCCTTTACATCTGAAATTCTCACATGCTTCAAACCTTTATTATTTGAACAACAAATATAAGTCTTTAGTTTTCTCAATGCTTATTGTCTCCACAAATTTTTTTTATCAGAATTTCTATTTACATGTATAGCCAGAGACTTTGAATACCTAACTTACTGTAAAAAAGACTACTATATAATCTAATTTATTTCCATAATATACCTCCTTCATTGTTTTAACTGACCCCTGATTTTCTTAGAAGATGTACCTTTACCAAAAATCCCTCAAATGTAGAGGATGTTTCTCTTGTACCACACTAGAGATCACCACAGAGATGTGGTTCTGCCATGGTCAAACTCTCCAATGTCAAGTCTAAATCATTCTTCTTTTACCCTCAGAGAAAATACTTTTGAGAACAGGCACACTATGCAACAATACTCTTCTAGTGTCACCCTCCTTATTTTCACATGTAGAGTTTCTTGCTACTATATCTTCATTATGATTTTTATTCCTAAGCTTTGGCCTTTTCCACAACCCAAAATCCTTTCATCTAAAGATAGGATATAAATATATATTCTATTTACCATTTCTGAATCCTCACATCTCATTTGGTCTTCAATCCACTGAAATCTGTGATTTCATTGACAAGACTCTTGCTAAGTTTCTCAATTTCACAATAATTTGCTTAATCTGTTAAGCATGTTTTAGCTATTGTCTTATTCAACCTCTCTGCATTATTAATATTGAATGCTACTCACAGTTTCTGGAATCTATCTCACCTGAGTTTCTAAGACATCATTTCTTTTGATTCTATGCTTTCTCTGTTTGTTCTTTATCATATTCATTCACTGACTTTATTTTCTCAATAGAAATTAGCATTCTCAAGCATTCCGTCATTATATGTCATCTTTACTCAACTTACACATTCTCCTATTTTGTTTTCATATTCATGGTGGTAGTGAATACCTTTATGCTTGTTATACTCTCAATACATCATTAATATTCACCTATTTCTAGTCTCAGACATAAATAACCAATTATTCAAAAGGATGCTTCTATTTGCAAGGATCATAGGAATATAAAAATCAATATGTCCAAAATTGAACTCATTTTCCTTGTGCAATCTTTGGGTATAATTATCCCAGGAGTTGTAAGACCATAAATCCATATATATCCTAGCCATTAAATAATATGTAAAGTTTTGGCAAAACTTTTTTGCAGAAATTGATTTCTCCAGTGTTATGCTTACAGCATTCCTCTATTAACTGCTCAGTAAGTTTATCAAAGGATAGACAGTTAAATTAAATATTTATTCTTTGGAACTGGAGATTATCATGTTAAATGAAAAAAAGCCAGTCCCCAAAAGTCACAGGTTGAATGTTTTCTCTGATATGTGGAAGCTAATCCAAAATAAGGGGGGGGAGAGATAGAGATAGATAGATAGATAGAGATGAGAGAGAGAGAGAGAGAGAGAGAGAGAGAGAGAGAGAGAGAGAGAGAGAGAATACATAAGGGAGAGGGAATATCAGTAGACAAAGTTGACTGAGGAAGAGGAAGAAGGGATAGGAAAAGAAAAGAACAGTAGAATGAATCTGACCAAACTTTTATATGTGCATGCATGTATGTGGCATGATGGATCCTAGTATTGGGTATATTCACAGGATACTAACTTTTTAAAAAAAGTAAACTATAAATAGTTTGAAGAGAAATTGTTGGAGTAGAGGGAGGAGCCTTGGCGGGGCGCTGGGGGTTGAATTGGAGCGAGTAGAGATCCATACCTGTGTGATAATATCAGAGTATATCTTGGTATTGTATATAACTAAAAAGAATACAATTGATTAAAAAGTTCATCCTTATTAATAAAAAATATTTTAGATAGCAACTAATAAAATCAAGATTTTAATTAGATAACAGAAATATAATATCTAATTCACAAGAATGTATAGTTTTCTCATTTGTAGAACCATATCTCGGTATGTACCTTCAGTTTTGTATTGGTTGTCATTTTTTTAAGAGAGAGAGAGAGAGAGAGAGAGAGAGAGAGAGAGAGAGAGAGAATTTTTAATACTTATTTTTTAGTTTTTGGTGGACACAACATCTTTTATTTTATTTGTATGTGGTGCTGACGATCGAAGCCAGCACCATGTGCATGCCAGGTGATTGTGCTACTGCTTGAGCCACATCCCCAGCCCTGATTGTCATTTTAATAGTATGGATAGAGTGAAAAATAGACTAAAAATATCACAAGAACATTCAAAGGGTTGAGTATGAAAAGAAAAAATCACAAACATCGAAAGGGTGGTTATATTACTTCTAGATGTAGAAAGGGGAGCATGAGAAACAGTTTATATTAGAAAGAAGGCATGGCCTTTCATAATGCCATTGTCTGTCTGCCTTATAATCTCCCAAATTTTGTCTCTCCGGGGTTGTTCCAAAGGAGGCAAAAGAACATTTACAAAATTCACTGTGGAAGAACATGCCATTCTTTGTATGAGACTGACTTAATGACTACATAATCATCTTATAGAAATTATATTTCAACTCTACACATGGAGCAATTTCAGTTTAATACTCTACTTCTTACTAACTTTAAAATAGGTTAGACAAGTGAAACTTTTCTTCCAATGTCTTAAAAGCCTTATTTTGAGATAAGAAAATAACTTATAATAAACTTTAGCTACAATTCATGACATTTAAGATTCTTCACTATCACCTCCAACTTCTCTCAACAGTGCTCAAGACCAGCTTACCATTCCTAAATCAAGATTTAGCTATTCTCTCCCTTTACTGGGAAAGGTAGAAAACTAACAGGTTATTTTTTAAAAAGTAGTACATTTGCCTCTACTCATTAACTTTACCAGAATTCCCAATATTTCATCAGGTACCTATGGGCAAAACAGAAAGTAAAAAGTCTAATTATTCAAATAATCTGTTCCTTCTGCACTAAGGCATAAATAGCTCACTCAACCATTAGAGACTCCAGAGAAAGTAAAGTTACAGTTCTTCTTTACAAAAACATTAACTATCTACTTATTTAGCTTTAATTCTGGATCAGGCTCTTACGTGCAATACTTTTTGTATCTTTCACTTAACAGAAAATATTTTTGTTATTTACATTATTTTCATTTGCTGATTCAATGTACCTAGCATTTCAAAGTCATTGATAAGAATAATACATTTTTAAAACATGAGCACATATGTGGTCTTCTCCCCCACTTTGAATTAAAGACTAAAAATTAAATATTTTATGGGTTATGGCTTCAAAAGACCTTCTTTGTCATTTGCAAGTTAAACAAACATGTATATGTTCACAGTTATTACTGTTGATTCAGGTCATAATTCATAACTTTAGTACATACCAGAACATCCCTTAATTTCCTTTCAGCAGATCTGATCTATCCTTCTCTATCTCCTTCTGTATTGCAGCCAGAGTAATATTTTAAAACCCCAGGGTCTAATCACCTTAAGTCCCTCCTTATTTAAAATGTTTCAATGCTTTTGAACCATTCAAAGAACCCATACACACACATATGGCTGAGCCTACTCCTCCAGGCATTATCTATCCCCCTCTGTGATACTGCTGTATTGCAATTATTTCCTATTCCCTCCAATCATTAGCTCTTGGTTGAAACTCCCCTCCTCAGAGATGACTACACTGACCTCAGTTTAGTTCAGAATACTATTCATGGGCTCTCATAAAAACCATTTTTCCTTTCTTCAGAGTTTTTTTTTTAGAGAGGGAGGGAGAGAGAGAGGGAGTGAGGGAGGGAGAGAGAGAGAGAGGGAGGGAGGGAGGGAGGGAGGGAGAGAGGGAGGGAGGGAGGGAGAGAGAGAGAGAGAGGGAGAGAAGGAGGGAGAGAGAGAGAGAGAGAGAAAGAGAATTTTTAAAAAATATTTATCTTTCAGTTCTCAGCAGACACAACATCTTTGTTTGTATGTGGTGCTGAGGATCAAACCCGGGCTGCACGCATGCCAGGCGAGCATGCTACCGCTTGAGTCACATCCCCATCCCTCGTCAGAGTTCTTATCTTGAATTTTATTCATGTATTCAATAATAGAATTGTTTAATGAATGCCTATTTCATATACTAACAAAGTTTCTCCACTGGAGACATTATTGCTATTTGGGCTGGATAATTCTTTATTATTAGTGGCTACTGTGTATTTTGTAGAATGTTCAGCAGCATCGCTGGCCTCTACCCACTAGATTCCAGTACCATTGCCAACTCTGCACTTCATTATAACAACCATAATGCCTTCTTCAGTCACTCTACTGACCAATTGGTCTAGGGAACTGCTATCAAACCATTAACTCTATAAAAGTAGTGACCCATGGTCTTGTTCTCCATTTTACCCCTACACTGAGCATAGTGGTAGGTTTTGGTGGGGCCTTAATAAATATTTTTAAGTGATAAACATTGAGTCATGAAGTTATTTCTATACTAGATAATGTATCATAGAAATAAATAAGCAGTGACACAATTCATTTTATTTTTTTTCAAATGCTAAAGAAAATACCTATTATTACATTCATAGTTGAGTTCATTTAGCTCTGTTTTAAGCATTTCTCCAGAAGCAACTATTTTTAATATTATAATGTAAAATGTGAGAAACCTATCATTTAAGAAATTTCTGCCTTTTTATATCACTGTACTACTGTTCAAAAGACTTACAAAGATTCTCAGATTGGTAAAGGTAAAATATTATACTAACTCCTATATATTCCTTTGCTTAATCTTATTTTCAAATAATTAGCTGAAATTATTTTCTACATGAGTAGAAACAGAGATGAAGTTTGGGCTACTAAAAATAGCACCAGATTTTGAAGTGTTTAATGTTTTTAAACATTTAACCATTGAACAAATGATTGATATTATACCTTGAGGAAATTATGCCTTTTATGCTTTGTTCTTTTTTTTCCAAAATAGAAACTCAGCTAACATTCATAAAAGTATAAATAAAAATTTAAAAGGCTAAAATCAAGAGATTGTGTTATGATAAGAACAACTTCAATATTGTGTCTTTAATTTATCACATCAGACCCAGGTTACTGGATTTGTGTTACTGCATTCATAATAATTAAGTTAATCATGGGTGTAATAGTTGTGATTTATTTGAATGCATCCACTCAAACTATACTCCCAAGCTCTTTAGACCTATAAGTAATTTATCTGTTCTTATACTTGCTTGGTATTCAGAATAGGAATGATTACCACTTGAGATGAGACAAAGCACAGTTTTTATAAAGGTTGTAATAAAGGGTTCTGGAAAAACCGCATGGCAATCACTTATTTTACTGCATACAAGAGGAACAGTCTTTAAAAGGGTGATCTGACTGAGGTACTCAACATTTTTCTGCATGTGTGGCTGTGATTTAGGTAGAGTAGCTAAAAAAAGAGGATAAAGTATAGAAAAATTTTTTCTTTCTGTTGTACCATACTTCGATACTTTAATATTTTTCTTGAACACTGTATTATTCTTCAGTTAAAATATACTGTTTACAGAAAAATGACCCCTCATATAACTCAAGAGGTGCATAATGTCATTTGAAAATGAAAGTGCAAGGTAATTGGGTCAAAGGAAACCAAGCTAATTATCAAACTGACTTTGTAGCTATATTATACTGGATGAGTCTATGAGGAAATATGTACACTACTCTTCGTTATTTTTACCAGGAAAGTAGAGCTAAATCTTAAAACTGGAGTTTAGTTCTGAAATTGAACAAAAGTAAAAAGCTCACATATTCAAAATTACCATTAAAAATACCTTAAAATATTTCCCCTTGGGATCCAACATTGCTCAATTATGGCATTATAGTGGGGACAAAAATCTCATTAAGTGCCACCCAGGCAGTTTTTCCTAAAGCGTGGTTACAAATGGTTTTTATTCAGTGTGATACCATAAGAATTAGTCAACTGATTAGCTGTTATGGGCCATAATATCTGAGTCATATTCAGGAGAGTGAAGTACTCCCATTCTGAAAGGGCCATGGAACTTCAATCTTCTGAGATAAGAGCAGAATCACATCTCTTGCCTCAAGCTTCCTCCAGGATATATGCTTATAAATGAGAGGAGGAGATAAGGCCCATGATATTTATCTCTAGGTTCACCCTACAGTAAATTTTTTCACATATTAAATGCATGTTTTACTAACCTGGAGTAATAGAAATAGGTTTGCATTCATTTGTATCTTCTAATACAAACCTAAAGTGGAAAGCTACATACACTTACAAATCATTTACCAAGAAAAGAGTTTCATCCAAGATCTATATAATCATCACCAAAAACATAATTTTATTTCTTGCATCTTCACATTGTGCTTATGCCTCCTCTTTGATACTGATCTCCCCATCAATAATTTCATATTACCCACTGTTATAACATGGCAAGTCATATATCCTACAAAATGTTTCACTTTTCTTACCTCACATAATAGCTATTAATACCTCTTAATTTTATTCATAATGTGTATTCCAGTTACAGCCGTGTGCATTTTATATATGATTTTATTCAATCCTTAAAATAGTGTAATATAGAGATGATGATTCTCACATTTTAATAATTTATGCTAAAATTTGGGCTGGAGCTGTAGCTCAGTGGCAGAGTGTTTGCCTAGCATGTGTGAGGCACTGGATTTGATCCTTAGCACCATATACAAATAAAATAAAGGCATTCTGTCCATCTAGAGCTACAAAAAATTATAAAAATAATTCATGCTAAAATTTAAATATCTTATTCCAAGCCAAAAACCACTAGTATAGAGGAGCTGTGATATGAAACCAGAACTCTTTGACCTTAATATTATTTTCTTTCTATATACATTATGAAGTCTCATTCCCTTCTTGTGCCTTTCATTCTGACTTATTAAAATTGTTTTGTTTTATTCTTAATTATATATATTTTTTTAATATGTGGTGCTGGGGATCAAACCCAGTGCCTCATTTGTGATAGGCAAGTGCTTTACCACTGAGCCACAACCCCAGCCTCTTAATTTGTTTTATATGAGTAATATTTCATCAACTAGATTTGCTATTAAAAAAAGTCCAGGAACACAGAAAGTGTTCAATAAAATTATTGAACCACCAACTTCTAAAATAAGCATACAGAATTTGTATGTTCCTTTCTAGCATACTTCTCTGATTTCATTCTTAGCAAAATACAGCATTTCATTAAGTAACAATGCAAATAAAAATTCTTAAAGAATTTTTCTAAACGTTCATGTGATAAAACTTCATTTGTCCCTGTAGGCCTCAGGTTCCTTATCAGTAAAATGAGTTCAATTCTAAAGTCATTACTAGTTTCAGAATTCTGGATAAACTCCTAAGATTATTGGATGATTCAATTTAAATGAATGTAAATGGACTTTAAAATAAAATATTATGAAGACCTAAATATATATTACAAGTTATGGTATAATATTCACAGCTGAATACATTTATGTATACATTTGTACACCAAAAAATTCATTTGCAATATGTGCTACTAAATAGGGCATCTGATATTCTCAGTGGCCCTAGTGTTGGAAATTTAGAAATTGTATAATAGTATTTTTTTAAATATTTTGTTTTAGTTGTAGATGGACACAATATCTTTATTTTATTTTTATGTGGTGCTGAAGATTGAACACAGCGCCTCGTATGTGCTAGGCAAGCACTCTACCTCTGAGCCACAACCCCAGGCCTGTATTATAGTTTTATCCTAGAATGTTATAACAATATATCAAAATCAGATGAAAAGCCATGTAAATACTTTTATACATGCTGTTACTAAATTCTGATTTTAAATATTAGGAAATACACTATACCAAATATTAACAATAGGTGAGTTTTTCATTATTTTAATCATATATATAATAATTAGCCAACCGACATCTTGACTTGAATATTTCCAAATACTTTTGTCTTTTGTTTTTGGTTTCTGTGTTTTACTTATTTCATAATAATTTCATAAGGAAGAAAATGGCACAAATTTTCTTTAAGAGCTTGACTTTCCCCTTTGATTTCTGTATTTTGTTTATGAGAAAAAGAACTGCTTATTGGAAATACAGTATTTCATATTTCAGTAATCAATCAAAAGCAATAAATGCTGCACAAACAGCATCTTAAGAATGCACTTAGTACATTATTGATCCCAAGAAAATTAAACCTTTTACCATCATTATGACTCCTTTCTGCTTTTGGATGCATATGATGTTCCCTGACTCAATTTCATTAAGAGATGTGTTCATATAGACAAAAGCAAAATTATACCTAAATATGGACCCTATAATTGCTTGTAAAGGCATGTTAGGAATTTCTTATTTTTCTATTTTTGTAGAATATAGTATGCATACTCTCCACTGCACTATTAGAACCTTACTACTTAAAACAAACCAAAATAAGTGGACTTATAATTCAAAGTAAACATTCTACAACTCCACATGGAATTTGTCAAATTTGGTTAACATGAACTAATCTGTAAATAGAAAAAAGTACAATGCTATCTATACATCTGTAGAGATATTCCCAATGTTATGTAAATATTAAGTTTGAATTTAATTGAATGTGATACAACCATACATATAGAAACAATTTGGAAACATAAATATGAGTAATACACACCTACTCAGTTAATTCCATTTGGAATATGTCAATTTTGTGGGGAAACTGCATCTCACTGACCATAATAAAGTAGGAACATGCAAAATGTGATATATCTCCAAAGAAAAATACTCATTATCTTGAAGAAAAAATTAGTCAAATATTCAAGACTCTCCCTTTCACAATCCTATGATATTTTCAGAAAATATTTAGTTTAAAAACATGCAATGCAAATTTATAAGCCTTGGGTTCTATGGCCACAACTCTGGATTATCCATTCCTTAATATTTGCTTTTAAAGAAACAAGATAAATTTATTTCTGTACTATTATGGAAAATAAAGTTTCATTCTCTGATTTCTAATGGTAAATGAAGGTAATATTTCTCTTATGGTTTAGACATGTGGTATCTTCTAAAAGCCCATGTTTGTAAGAATGCATGAGAGTTTAGAGGTGAAATAATTGGGTTCTGATATTTCAGAGGAAAAGGAAACTTGACCAGAGGTCATTCATGTTGCGTTCTGGTTAAGAACTTGTCTACATTTTACCCCTGTTCTGAGATTTTGTGTGAGGCTCTATTGAAATCTGAGTGACTAATTAATTTGGTGAAGGAACTCCCAAGGAAGCACAGGCTTCAGGAGGTGGCATTGGTATATTTGGTGGTTTTTAGCCAAGTTTATTGTGATAATCAGTAATACAAAGCAGAGGAGAAAAATTTGAAAAACTTGGACTTGAAATAGTGGAAGTAAAACTGGGACTAAGAAAGTTGTTGTTGTTAAATACATATAGCTACTAAAGAGATGTTGCTAAAGATATAACTATAGACAATAGAAAAGATGGCCTAAGGGCATCTCAGGAATTGTCAAGACCACACAGATGTCAGGCTCAAGTATGTAAATATAAAAATTCCCTTGAACAGAGACCATTGGGGCACCCTGCTTGCACCAGGGGGCCTAGGAAGCTTTTCCACCATCCTCATCCACCTAGGTGCTCAGAGGCTGCAACAGTAAGGGTCTCTGGAGGCTTGCCTACTACTTAAAATGCCAGCAGACCTTAGCAGCAACTACATGGTGCTGCTTCTGTAGCACTGCAGGATGCTAGATTTAGGTGGTCATGGAGGCTCCTCCTGAGATTTCAAAGGAAGGCCTGGCAGGCCAGATAAAGTGCAGCAGGGTCAGTGTGCCTACAGCCTGCTCCTAATAGGTGATATGTGGAGATATGAGGCAGAAACTAAAGCTGCAGTAGAGACCTCCAAGACTAAGAAATGCCAGTACTGTGGAACATCTGCCTAGAAAAGCTGCAGGAATCTAACAGGAACCAGCTAAGAGAGAGGCTATTTGGGCTGCAACCAGCAAAGCTATATTGGTGAAGCTATACAAGCCCTTTGGAGAGAACATGTTGCCATGTGTCTCAAATAATGGACATGGACTTACAGGACTTGTTTGCCCAGTCAGATTTCAGTCTTGCTTTGGGCCCGTTACTTTTATCTATGCCTCTATTTCTCACTTGTGGAATGGGAATGTGTACTCCGTGTCTTTATATATTGAATATGTGTAACTTGCTTTTGATTTTTACAGGGGCTTACACTGAGAGTTTGCCTTGAATCTCAGGGGAGACTTTGGATTGGACTTTTGGGCAATCCTGAAACTGTTGATACTATAGGGACTCTTTAAATGGATCAAATGTATTTTTAATTGTGAGATGAGAATGAGCTTTTGGGGGCCAGAGACAGAATGTTATGGTTTAGATATTAGATGTCCCCAAACATCATTATAAGACAATGCAAGAGGCATTAGAGGTGAAATGATTAGGGTACATGAGCTTTAACTTAATCATTGCATTAATCCCCTGATAGGAATTAACTGGGTAGTAACTGTAGTCAGACAGAGTATAACTGAGTAGGTGGACCACTGGGGGCTTGCCTTTCAGGTATATATTTTATATCTAGTGAGTAGAGTCGATGTTCAGCCTCACCTCGAGCCCTAAGGAATGGAGCCTGTGGTGTATGGACTGAGACCTCTGAAATGGCAAGCCCCTAAATCAAATGTTATTCCTTAAAATTGCTCTTGTCTGGTCTTTTGGTCACAGGAATGAAAAAACTAACTAAAACACTTTCCACCAGGTCAAGATGGCAAAATAGTGAAGATGACTTTCCTGGTTGCTTTGTGGCATGAAACCAAGAATGTAGATAGGCAGTTTCTCAGCAAGGTGGATGAAAAAAAAGCATGGGGTTCCAGCTTTACTGGGATTTAATACTGAACATTCAAAGCAGACTGGGAACTAAGGAGGTTGGATATAATAAAATAAGAAAGAAACCCCCAGTGCTATCACGGCTGCCATATCCAGAGGCACCAGCCAGAGTGGTCTCCATGAGAAAAGTTGAGGTATAAAGGAAATAAAAGAACCTACATTTCCAGGAGACATGAAGCATATCTGGTTACAGAGAGTTTAGAGATCAAAAACACTGCCCATATAAACTGAAAGGTATTCTGTACCATATCATTGTGCTGGAAAAAAGCCATATCTCTACTGACTGCATGTGGAGGACAGAGAAAGGAACCATTTTTCAGCCATAATGTTGGGGCTGGCAGCTAGGGAAGCTAATTTCTGACAAACCTGAGTTTGGCCCAAAATACAAGCATGGCAAACTCATGGTGTATAACAGAGCGAATCTAAGTTACCAGGAGAAAGCCAAATGTGGAGAGGGAAATAATGGTTGTGGAAACCCACCCAGCTCTCCCCCTCCTCCTCCAATCCAGTTTGCAGGACTGGCTGTGAGAGACATACTTGGTCAGGAATTGGAAAGGGCAGGGGCAGGAGAAATGGAGTTTGGAGACTGAACTCAAGAGGCCAGGAAACGTAGGGTTTGCAGGTAATCAAGGGGACTAAAAATTGATTCCTCTACCACACAGTGGAACCCAGGGGAGAACCCTGGGATCCAGTCTTCCAGTGTGGAGTAGCAATTGCTGGAACCTGGAGCGGCACCAATTTAAAAATCTCCAGACCAACTGGCATTCAGCAAAGATCCTGGCTTACCTCTCTTATTCCAGCAATTCTACCCTGAGGGTGGAGCAAGTATCACACTCCGGATGACTACACCTAACACTCCTGAGAAGGGAATCTGAGAATCTTTTGAGCTCCAACAGAAATAATTCTTTAACTTTTCATTGAGATTTTTTTTCTTTGTTTAATTGTGACCTTATTGGTTTGTGGACAGACCCACAGCAAGGATTATTATCATGAAAATGCCTATCAGAGAATAAAGATAGAACTTTAAATGCTGCCAGAGGAAAATGACAGGTAATATTTAAGGGGAAACCAACCCAGATTTCAACTGATACCTCAACCCAGACCTTCAAAGCTATGAGGTCTTGGAATAATATATATCAAAGTCTGAAAGAAAATGGATGCCAGCCAAAAATACTATACCCAGCAAAATTAAGCTTCAGAATTGACCATAAAATAAAAACTTTCTATATTAAACAAAAGTTAAAAGAATTTACAACTTGAAAGGCTGCACTAGAAAGCATACTCAGTAAAATATGTTATGAAGAAGAAATTAAAAATCAAAGTAAAAACTAGCAAAGGGAGGCACTATGCTATAAAAATAGTCAATCAAAAGAGAAACTAATTCAAATTAAAAACCAGAATTAATTTATAGTCATAAATGTCCTAAACCCATCAATCAAAAGACAGACTAGTAGACTGGATTAAAAAACAAGACCAACAATATGCTCTTTTGAAGACATTCATGTCATAGGTGAAGACATCCACAGCTGAAGGTAAAATGATGGGAAAAAAACTTTGAATGCACTTGGATCTCATAAACAAGCAGGGGTTTCTATCCTCACATCAGATAAAGTGGACTTGAAGCCAACCTTAATCAGAAGGAACCAAGACAGTCATTTCATATTGCTTAAGGGAATTATACATCAAAAAGACATAACACGGGGCTGGGGATGTGGCTCAAGTGGTAGCGCACTCGCCTAGCAGGCGTGCGGCCCGGGTTCGATCCTCAGCACCACATACAAACGAAGATGTTGTGTCCGCCGAGAACTAAGAAAAAATAAATATTAAAATTCTCTCTCTCTCTCTGTCCCCCTCTCTCTCTCACTCTCTCTTTAAAAAAAAAGACATAACAATTGTAAATTTTATCCCCCAAACAGTGGAGTATCTACATACATCAAACAAACCCTTCTCAATTTCAAGAATCAAATAGACCACAACACAATAACACTGGGTGACCTTAACACACCTCTATAACCAATGGGTAGACCCTCCAAACAAAAACTAAATGAAGAAGCTATAGAACTAATGAATGCAATTAATAATGTAGACTTAACAGACATATGTAGAATACTTGCATCCAACAATGACTGAAAACACTTTCTTCTCAGCAGCACATGCATCCTTATGTAAAACAGACTACATAGAATCTTAGGCCACATAGAAACTCTTAGGAAATACAGAAAAAATAGAGATAATACCTTGCATTTTATCAGATCATAATAGAAGAAAATTATAAATCAGTTCTAACAGAAAATTTCATTAAATTGAACTTATTCATTAAAATCATCGAAAGGCACCAAATAAAAAAATATAACATTAATATCTCAAAGCCTTAGAAAAAGAAGAACATATCAATATCAAAAGCAAGAAAAGACCAGAAATAATTAAAACTAGACCTGAAATCAATGAAATAGAAATGAAAAAAAACTATTCAAAAAACAAAAAGTTGGTAATTTGAAAAAATAATAAAATTGATAAACTCTAAGCCAAGATAATAAAGAGAAACAGAAAACTCAAATTACTAAAATTCATGAGGAGGAAGGAAATATCACCACAGACACTACTAAAATACGGATGATACTCAAAAAGTATTTTGAAAATTTGTACTTTGATAAAATAGAAAATTGTGAAGACTTCAAAAAACTTCCAGAGACATATGTCCTATCCAAATTGATTGAGAAGGATATGGAAAACTTAAACAGATAAATTTTAAGCAATAAAATTGAAAACAACATCAGAAGCCTACCAAAAAGAAAAGCCCAGGACCTGATGAATTCCTAACCAAGTTCTATCTGACATTTGAAGAAGAACTAACATGAATCCTTCTGAAATTATTTCATGGAAGAGAAAAGTAGGGGTCCCTTCCAAACTCTTTCTATGAAGCTAGTATCACTCTGATACCAAAACCAGACAAAGACACATCAAGGAAAGAAAACTTCAGAGTAATATCCCTGAGGAACATAGATGCAAAAATTCTTAATAAAATACTGGCAAATAACATACAAAAACATATTACAAAGATCATGTTCAAGCGGGGTTCATTCAAGGGATGCATTGTTGTTTCAGCACATGGAAATTAATAAATATAATTCATCACATCAACAGAGTTAAAGACCAAAACCACGTGATTATCTGAATAGATGAAGAAAATCATTTGAAAAAATTAAGCATTAAATTCATGCTCAAAACACTAGAAAAACTAGGGATCGTAGGACCAGACCTCAACATTGAAAAGCTATAAATGGTAAACCCAAGGCCAACATCATTTTTTAAATTTGTTTAAGTTTTAATTGGACACAGTATCTTTATTTTATTTATTTATGTGGTGCTGAGGATTGAACCCAGGGCCTTGCACATGCTAGGTGAGTCCCCTGCCATTGAGCCACAACCCCAGCCCCAACAACATTTTAAATGCAGGAAAAAATGAAAG
This sequence comes from Urocitellus parryii, assembly GCF_045843805.1. Lineage (NCBI taxonomy): Eukaryota > Metazoa > Chordata > Mammalia > Rodentia > Sciuridae > Urocitellus > Urocitellus parryii. Next base: position 1,309,474 of record NW_027553586.1, read on the forward strand.
AATTCCTTCTAAGAACTAGAATAAGAGAAGGATGGCTTCTTTCGCCTTCTTTTAAACTTAGTCCTTGAAATTCTAGCCACAGCAATTTGGCAGATGACAGAAGTTAAAGGGATATGAAGAGGAAAAAAGAAGATCTCAAACTATCCCTATTAGCTAACATCATGATTCTATATTTAGAAGACCCCCCAAAAACTCTAATAGAAAACTATTAGAATTATAATTCAATTCAGGAAGTATCAGGACATAAAATTAACACATATAAATCAATTGTGTCCCTGTAAATCAGTGATGAATCAACTAAAAGAGATATTGGAAAAACTATAAATTCACAATAGCATAAAAATACTTGGGAATCAAGCTAAAAAAGAGGTGAAAGACCTCTATAATGAAAAGTACAGAACACTAAATAAAGAAATTTAAGACCTTGGAAGATGGAAAGATCTCCAATGTTCTTGGAGAAGGAGAAATAATGTTGCCAAAATGGCCATACTACCAAAAGCACTATACAGATTTAACACAACTTCTATTAAAACTCCAATGACATTCTTCAAAACAAATTGAAAAGTCATTCGTGAAATTCATTTGGAAAAGTAAGAGGCCCAGAATAGTCAAAGCAATCCTTAGTGAGAAAAGTGAAGCAGTAATCTTCACAACACAAGACTTTAACTTATTCTACAAAGCTACAGTAATAAAAACAGCATGCTATTGGCACCAAAAAATACATGAAGACCAATGGAACAGAATAGAATACACAGAGACAAACCCACATAAATCTAGTTATCTCATACTAGACAGCAGTGTCATAAATATACATTGGAGAAAATATAGCATCTTCAACAAATGGTGCTAGGAAAATTGGAAATCCATATAGCAAAATGAAATTAAACCCCCATCTCTCACCCTGCACAAAACTCAACTCAAAGTAGATCAAGGACCTAGACATTAGACCAGAGACCTTGTGCTTACTAGGAAGAAGATGTAGGCACTGCTCTTCATTATGTCATTTTAAGAACCAAATTACTCGGGCTGGGGATGTGGCTCAAGCGGTAGCGCGCTCGCCTGGCATGCGTGCAGCCCGGGTTCGATCCTCAGCACCACATACAAACAAAGATGTTGTGTCCGCCGAGAACTAAAAAATAAATATTAAAAAATTCTCTCTCTCTCTCTCCTCTCTCACTCTCTCTTTGGAAAAAAACAAAAGAGTCGGTAAATTTCTAAAAAAAAAAAAAAAAAAAAAAAAAAAAAAGAACCAAATTCCTCAACAAGACTTCTAAAGCACAAAAAGTAAAATCTGAAATCAATAAGTGGAATGGTAACAAATCAAAAAGCTTCTTCGCAGCAAAGGAAATAATTAAAAAATGTGAACAGAGAACCTACAGAATGGGCGAAAATCTTTGCCACCTCCACCTCAGAGTATTAATCTCAGGATATGTAAAGAACTCTAAAAACTTCAAACCAAAAGTACAAACACTCCAATCAATAAATTTACAAAGGAACTTAACAGGCATTTAACAGGCATTTCACAAAAGAAATATGGTCAACAAAAATATGAAAAAAATGTTCAACATCTTTAGCAATTAGAAAAATGCAAATTAAAACTGTACCGAGATTCTATATCACTCCAATTGGAATGTCAATTAAAAGAAAAAAGTAACAATAAATGTTGATGAAGATGTGGCAGGGGGGAGTACACTCATACATTACTGGTGGGAATGCAAATTGGTGCAACCACTATGGGAAGCAGTATGGAGATTCCTCAGAAAACTTGGAATGGAACCACCACTTAATCAAGTTATCCCACTCCTTGGTATGTACCCAAAAAACTTAAAATCAGCCTTCTATAGTGACACAGCCATATCCATGTTTATAGCAGCTCAATTCACAATAGCTAAGCTATGGAATCAAACTAGATGTCCTTCAACTGATGAATGGATAAATAAAATGTGGTATATATACACCACAGACTATTACTCAGCCATAAAGAAGAATGTATTATGGCATCTGCTAGTTAATGGATGGAACTATACACTATCATGCTAAGTGAAATAAGTCAATCCCCAAAAAACGAAGGCTAAATGTTCTCTCTGATATGCAGATGCTAACACACATTAAGTGGGGGGGAAGGAAGAATAAAAGTTCATTGGATTAGACATACTGGAATGAAAGTTAGGGAGGGGGTATGGGAATAGGAAAGACAGTAGAATGAATCAGACATAAATTTCCTATGTTCATATCCAATTAGTCAACCAGTGTAATTCCACATCATGTACAACCATGAGAATGGAAAGTTATACTCCATGTATGTATAGTATGTCAAAATGTACTCTAATGTCATGTATATCTGAATAGGAAAATAATCTAAAACACTTTCCATGTATTAGTGCAAAATTATTCACTCTGAAAATTCAAGGTGACAATCTAACTTCACTATAATCTACTTATTTAGAAAATTATATGTGTGGTAAAAAATGAGATGCTTACCTTTTTTATTTAAGTATTGTGGGGAAAAGGGCATATTTTTAAATAATTTCAAATGGTTAAAAAATTTTGTTTAGTAAATTTTAAATACATATCTAAGTTCCACAGATCAACGTCAGAAAATTAACCACAAAACAGAAAATACTAGGCAACTGCAGGCTTTGTATATATTTTTTTCTTTTTAAAAAGTTATGTAATTTGGGATGGGCACAGTGGCCATTTCTATATCCCCAGTGCTTGCGAGGTTGAAGGAGGAGGTTCCTATTTCAGTCCAGATTAGTGAGGTACTAAGCAAATTAGAGATACCCTATCTCAAAAGGGCTGAAGATGTGGATCAGTAGTTAATTGCTCCTGGGTTGAATATCCAGTACTAGAAAAAAGGAGTCCTAGAGAGAGAGTTCAATGGTAAAGCACTCAATACTCTGTACCACAAAAGAGTTCAATACTCTGTACCAGAAAAAATAATAATATAATGTGGCAACTCTAGAAATTAGATTCTTTTCCCTCCTCAAAGTTTATTGATGTTATTTTTGGTGGTTGCTTTTTGTGCTTAATGATTTTCTGAACTGCTTCCAGAAAATTGGTATTCTTGTCATGTGTGGTCACTGATGTCGCTGCTAAAGTAGCATCTATGTGGTCATTGATTAGGACACATATTTTCTTAGTACCTGGATCCTACAAATCCAGATTTTCCTGACATGCTCTGTATCCATGCTCATGACACCTTCACTACTCTCCCAGGCAGTTTACAGCCCTGTCTTAACTTCAAATTATTGCATTAGCAGAACTTTACAATTTACAAGATGTTAAATTAGGGTTTCTCGGTCCTTTCCTGTATATCTGTGCAAATTTTGACATGCATATAGTCCTATACATGTGGAGAACTTTATTCCAAGGAAAACTGTGGAACTTTTCAAACATCCTATGTGCGTATTATTTCTTAGATTTTTCTTTCAAGCTCATTGATTAGTCTATTGCTCCCCACCCTAACTCTTACCTTCTACCATAGTCGACTTCAATGCTAAGTAATTACTTATGATTGTTTTTGAAAAAATATTCCCAGAAAAGGCTGCTCATAGTATGTGAACTTTAATTCAGGTAAAATATAGATAGCTTATAAGTGAGGAAAAATAATGACACTTATCTGGGGGAAAGACTTTGAAGGAGCTGTAACTTCATTAAACACCCAAGTGACTGATTTTTAAAGCTACCTTCCAGGTGGGTATGGGATAGTAAGTTAAAAACCACAAAAGTCACTGGACTTACTAAGAATATGTAGAATAATGTTCTCAGTCATTGTTTAAGAAATAGTACAAGAATGGCTGAAAGCTGTTGCTTAATTTCTAGAGTTCAGAAAAATTAGGTTATGAGAATTTTTGTCTGTATTATCATTGTTTTTTGGAACAGAGGATTTATGGTGGTCCTTATTCTGCCATTTCTGCTCATTACTACCTAATTTTACTATATTGATATTTTTAGCCCAGATACCTTGCTAAATTTTCTTAAATTGCTTTTCTGGAGATCATTTTTTTTTCAAAGGAAAACAATGATGAATCTGTAAATAAAGAAAATCATGCTATTTTCCTTCCAATTATATACCTCTCATTTCTTTTTTTTTCTTCTTTATTGAAATGATTTAAGACTTCAGTATCATAGTAAATAGAGATAATGATAATGGGCATCTCCCTTCTATTCCTACTTTCCTTAAGAAATCTTTAAGTTTTATCATAAGCAGATTTATAGATGTTTCCTTCTCATCCTAGTTTGCTATTTTTTTTATTCTGAACTAAAACTAAATTTGATATAACTATCTTTTTGCATCTTATAATATGATAATATGGTTTTAGTCCTTAAATATATTAATGTGATGAATTATCAAATGTTAAACACATGGATCAAAATCATTTATGCATGGTTTTAAGAAGGACAAATATAGGGCTGGGGCTGGGGCTCAGTGGTAGAGTGCCTGCCTCACACATATGAGCACTGGGCTTGATCCACAGCACCACATAAAAATAAATAAATAAAGATAATGTGTCCATCTACAACTTAAAAAATATATACTAAAGAAAGAACAAATATAGCAAATGAAAAATGTAAGGAAGCAGTGATTAAAAAAACTTAGCTTTTTATTTTCAAAAAATAAATATCTGGTCACACTCAATTGCTACAATTTGCTGAGGGTAACACTGAAGAGAATACTGTTCCAATTGAATGATGTTCTGTGCTGCCTACTCTAGCAGATGCATTCAAAATATATAATTACAAGTGATTTGGGTCATAATATCCCTTTTTTCATATATCTACTTAAATAATTTGTGATCAAAAGTAAGACCAGTAACAAAATATTCGTGTAAGCACCAACTTTACATATAGCCCAGAATTGTGAGGCATGTGCAGTGTTGCCTTGGTTTAAATCCATGATCTGCCACTTAACATCTGTGGCTCTGAGAATTGCACTCATTTATCCAGTTTTCCACCCCCATTAAGACACCAAAATTATCCTCATAGAACTCTTATATCGATTTTATGTGTGATAAATGTCAAGTGCTTAGAAGAAATCTTGGTAATAAGAAAGGCTACAACTGTGTTGTTAGTATTTCTGAATGTTCTGGCTACTTTAACACTGTTAACTTATATATGGATGAGTTCTATTACTAAAATTACCATTCTTTTCTGTAACCATCATAAAGAGTTTTAGTCGTTTTTTTACTGAGTGAAACTATTGTTTTAGTATATTGTAATACCTATCCCAAGAAATCAGTCTTAACATGTAGAAATCAGTTTTTAAATTATACCTGACTCCAAATTTAACCACAAAGATCTATAAAAATGGGGAATTAATGAGAACCTCAGTTGATTTTACAGATATAATATAGGTTTTTTGATGTCATTAAAATCTTAAAAATTCTAGGGCTGGGGTTGGGGCTCAGAGGTAGAGTGCTTGCCTAGCCTGCATGAGGCACTGGGTTCAATCCTCAGCACCACATAAAGAAAAATAAAGACATTGGGTCCACCTATAATTGAAGAATAAATATTTTTAAAAAGTTAAAAATTCTAATTTAAATATTGCTTACATTTAGAATTTTATTAAAAATTAACTATAAGAGGCAAGGTACAACATTACATACATATAATCCCAGTGGTTCTAGAGGCTGAGGCAGTAGGATCATGAGTTCAAAGTCAGCAACTTAGTGAGGTCCTAAGCAACTCAGTAAGACCCTGTCTCTAAATAAATAAATGAATATATATATATATATATATATATATATATATATGTATGTATATGTGTGTGTATATATATGTATGTATGTATGTGTGTGTGTATATATATATATATATATATATATATATATATATATATGAAAAGGGCTTGGGATGTGGCTCAGTGATTAAGTGCTCCTGGGTTCAATCCCTAGTACCAAAAAAAATTACCTAATAATAGACCTTCAAGAATAAGGTAATACCTCTTATGAGATTCATATTCTCATACATTCCCATGTTGCTCTTTAGTATACTTTTGTATAACTTCAAGGATTTAAAAAATGGTAACTATATAAAGATATACCATAATTTACTTCATTGTATCAATCATTTTCACTGTGTATAAGCAATTATCATGTCCTACAGCTTATTTATATATTTTTTTAAAACATTAGCAAAAATAACATGTGATATTTCAACTATGTAACGATAATTTTCTATTTCTTACAGAGAACTTCTAGGTTGTGAAGTAAGCTCTCCCTAAAACAATACTTCAAATTTTTCAAAAGTTAAGAAGCATTTCTTAATAATCACAAATTTAATTCCAGTCATATAAAAATCAGTAGAAGAGATGAATGGCATGTAAGATTAATGATGCCAAAATCATCAATGATATTTTGAATCATGACAAGTCAAAGGACATTAGAAGTAATGATAAAAATGAGGGAATTCAAAATGTGAAAGAACCATTTCAAGGAAAGCTTCCTGTGCTATTGAATCACTATTTTGATTAATGACAATTTTTTAGATATTACACTTAGCCAGATTTCATCCAACCTTTATGAACAAATAGAACTGGCTAAAATTACAAATGACACCATGGCAGAACTGAAGCACTGGTGACATATAAACAATGTTCTTTAATTTATTCATTTGCCTATCTGATATTTCACTCAGAAAATATTAAGTACCTGCTATGCAGTTGGTGTCAGAGATAAAAAGCAAAAAGGACAGATGTGGTATCTTTACTCACGGAGAGTAAGTAAACATAATCCAACAAATAAGCAACAAGCAGACAAAATAACTTCAGTAAGTCCAGTAATATAAATAAATTCCAAGAATAAATTAATCAGAATTCTATGATAATGCATTCAATTAGAGGCAGGCATATTTTAAATGTTTGTAATGGTAGCCCTTGCAAAGGAATTGACAGGGAAAGTAGTTTAGCAGAAATGTGCAAAATAAGGATTCTGACATAAGAATGGCTAGTGTATATTGCTAGCACTCAGATCGTACATGCCCAAAGCTTGCATCATTAGTGAATCATTACATGTTTTTACAGAAATATTGGAAGGAAACCCAGTATCTTTCACAACTTTCTGCTCAGAAATCAATGCCACATTCCTATTGACATGCAAGATGACAATTACTTGCATTCTGGTTCTAAATCTCTTAGAGTAATAATTTCTATTTACTACAACTCCTAATTCTACCCTTTCAAAAGCCCCTTGTTCAGGAAAAAAAAGAAACCTCTAGCAGTGTTTTCTATTTTAATGTTTTGTGAGTAGTTTTATCTTTATATTTAGGGAATTCAACAATTCATCTATTTAGAGGTCCATCCATGCATGATAGATTCCTGGGATAGTCTTAATTTTCATACAGTGGTATTAATTTCCCTATCACCCTATCTAGATGTATTAATCACTAGTATTCTAGTCTTGAAGAAACTGCAAACAACACAAATTCAAATGGGCTGCTTAATCCAGAGGATGGCTAAATTATGCCATGTGCATATATGACAATGTGTTTCAATTGTATATATAACTGTAATGCATCAGTTTAAAAATAAACAAATAAATAGAAGAAAGACAATACTAAAATGCACTGAAAAAAATTAAACACAAAAGAGTTACATTTTTAATATTATACATTCATCCTTCTACCTCAGTGAGTTTTTTCAAACATTAAAAGTCAAACTCTTTTGCTGAGAAAAGGGTACTTGATCCTGCCAACTACACAACCTCTTCATCCCTGTTGGTAGTCCCTAGGACTCTCTAGATGATGTTTATTTCTGTGAATAAAGCTGTAAGCCACAGCTCTAAAGATAAATATCCTTTAATCAAAAAGACCAAAAGAACTTTGTATTTCATAGTTGTACTATATTTTCGTTAGATTTCATTCCTATGCACAAATGGACTCAATATGTGTTGTTTATGTGTGATGTTCCCTACTGGTTTAATAAAAATATAAGAAATACCCTTTTGAAATATCCTATCAAATGTTCCAGAAGTATATTATTGAGGAATTATTTATTTTTCCATATGATCTCTCCTACTTGAAACCTGACATATCAGACTTAGTGGGCGAGTTTTTTTGTGCCCTACAGGTCTAGAATGAAATACAGGTCTCTTCAATAATTAGGTGATTTCTAATTGACTGCATCTCCATTTGCTCTGCTTGTCAAAATTCGAAAATAAAATCTCAATCATGTGCTTAAGTAGGCCTGCATGTATTAATTATACTTTTTCCTTCTCCCGTGACCTGCTTGATGATTTATGTCATTTGTTTTATTAAAAATTTGTTTATTAAATATCTACTATGTAAGGAGACTATAGTATTTACATTTTAAAATCATATTATACAAGGCATTATTTGACTTTAAGGGACAGCATGGAAAAGACTGGAAGAGAATGATTGGATATATGAAAAGCAAAACTCTCTGCTATGAATTGATCATCTGACTCTCACAATTACTCCTTGTCTCTGAAGTACTGTCCATATTTTTCCCAACCCCACTGACAACTTGAATATTTCTCCTACCTACTAAAACAAATATTTAACTCTGAATTTTAACATATGAAATGCTTATAATTACAGAGCTACAAATTTAATTTAGCCACCAATAGCTTTGCCATTTAAGTAGCCTTAATGTGAAATAATCCAGTCCCCAAAAGTCAAAGGTTAAGTGTTTTCTCTGATGTATAAAAGTTAATCCAAAATTGGGGGAACAAAAAACAACAACAACAACAACAAAAAAAAAAAACAGAGAGAAAAAAGGGGAGAAGGCATTTCATCAAAAGAGAAGAAAGATCAGTAGAACAGAAGAAAAGGATTGAGTAGGAGAAAGGGAGGACAGGAAAAGGGAAGAACAGTGGAATGAATCTGACTCAACTTTCATATGTGCATGCAAATGTGACATGGTAGATTCTGGCATCAGGTGTATCGACAGGACACTGATTATTAAAAAATAGACTGTAAATGGATTGAAGAGGGATTGGTGGAGTGGAGGGAGGGAGCAGGAAGGGGGGAAGTGCTGAGGACTGAACTGAAGCAGGTTGTGTTCCGTGCTAAGAACTAAGCATAAAGAAGTATTACAAAAATATAATGTCCACTGTATTTGGTCAAAGATTTGGTCAGAAGTATCAATTTTTTTTTATTTGCATGAATTAAAACAATGAAGGTATTATTTTTTTATATTTCTACAGACAGGTGCATTTTTAAAATATTTTATTTTAGTTGTAGTTGGACACAACACCTTTATTTTATTTTTATATGGTGCTTAGGATCAAACCCAGTGCCCCACATGTGCCAGGTGAGCACTCTACCACTGAGCCACAACCCCAGCCCCCAAAGGTGCATTTTTAATGTATCATATTGAAGTTTGAGTTTCATTTCATTGGTTTGCCTGTTTTTCATGTTGCTTATATCCATAAAGATTCACACTGCACTCAAAGTATCATTAATATTTTATAAAAATAAGGAACTGCTGACAAAATCAGTGATATAATAATAGAATATAAGTAGCCTATTTAGTAAAAAAAAATCCACTGGTTTTGTGGTTGCATGTAAGTAAACTTGTTCAAATAGTCGAAACTATATTTTTGTCTCAACAGTAGAACCTGTTGCCTAATGGGAAAAAATCTTCCCTTTACATAAAGCTTAATATAGTAGAATATTTTAGGGTTAATAACTTGGCCCTGACATATTCTTCTATAATCATAATGTCCCAAAAAGTATAAAGATGACACACAATGGGATAACTAAACTGAGGTGGGTAGGGTTAAATTAACCATGAGTGTTGTGAAGCACACAAGGTCTAATAATATTAGAAAGCCCTTATCCCTTAACCCACCAGGTCTAAAAGACCAGTGGGAAGGCATGTAAGAGATATAGGAGCCCTGTAAGAGATGAGCTTTGGAAGAGAAGCTAGCCTTACTAATTTCACAAGAGTCTATTTTCATCTTTAATATATATATATATATATATATATATATATATATATATATATATATATATTGGAAAGGGTTAAAAAAAAGAAAAAAAGAAAATGCAGCCACTGTGACTGCACAATGCTGATGGTAGGTCAGAAGGGAGTGAACCAGGAAAATAAATACCTCTTTCTCCTCCAATGCTCACTTCTCTTGTCAGGGATTTCTACTGGTTCCACATAACCAGAAACCCAAGGATAGATGGTGGTTGACAGAGGCCAATGAAATCAGTCTCCTGAGAATCGGGCCAGATGAAAAAGGGTATAGTGGAAATTTGGAAGGGCAAAAGAAAGACATCTTGAAAGTAAATAAACTCTATTATTTAAGCAATTGTGGAAATAATAATAATGCACTTAGTTGTTTGGCTTAAAGGGAACATTTAATACTCAACTAATATGTTTAGGATGAAAATTCATAGTCTAAAAATTTTCATAAAAATAAAATATCAAAAAAATCCTCCTGCTTAGAAATTCAGAAAAGACATGCAAATCAAAATTAGTCTCCTTACAGTAAGTCTAAATTATTTTTTATAATGCAAGGTTTAAGAAACTAAGATATTCTGTAAATCATGTTATTAAAACATCCCTGTTGATAGGTATTTAAATTGTTTCTAATTTTCATTTGTGCTAAGGAATCACTGATTAATACCTTGTATCTCATTTCTGTGATCTGAATTCTTGGTCTCTTTATATCCTATTGTCAAATTATTTTCATAAAGGATACACCTATTGACATTCTTTATGTTATAATGGAAATTGGTGTCTGATTGCTTTATTAGACATCAATTTTCTTGCTAGTTGCACATACATACATATATACATCATGTGCTACATACCCTATAAGCCTGACTTTCTGTCCTGCTTCTTCAAACTTCAAAAATTCTCAGGAATTTCTCAGGAAATAACTAGAATTTTTTGGGGGGGATACTGGGGATTGAACTCAGAGGCACTCTACCACTGAGCCACATCCCAGCTGTATTTTGTATTTTATTTAGAGACAGGGTCTCACTGACTTGTTTAGGGCTTCATTAAGTTGCTGAGGCTGGCTTTGAACGAACTCGCCATTCTGCTGCCTTAGTGTCTGGAGCCACTGGGTTTATAGGCGTGCACCACCACACCCGGCCTAGAATTTTTTTTTTTTTTTTATTAATCGCTTTTTTGTTGATAATAGTTAGCAGAAAACTGAAAATCCTGACTAATACAGTCTTCCCCAAAATAAATATTCTACTTAAAAATAAAAATTGTTATAATATTTTAAATAATAATAGCTTAAGATGGCAAAAAAATACATTTTTTTGCCTTACAAGGATTCCTAATATAATGAGAGAGGAAAGGACACTATGAATAGATGATGAAGATTTGCTCAATGCTCAGTTTTCAGAAGCCTTTTATAAAGCATGATTAAAACAACAACAACAACAACATAAGAAGCAGCAAAAATCACTTATGGTAGTATAAAAGAAAAGAAAATTAATTAGGTATATTTCTATTTATAAAAATCATATGAGATGAGATTGGTCTATCACTGTACAATGCCTTTTTCTGAAAAACAACATTCTGCATTGTTAAGGGCATTAAACCCAGGAAGCATAATAAATTCCTTTGTTTTACAATAATATTGATGAGTTCTTCACTTCCAGTTCTGGTCTGCTTCTCTTAAATTGGCAAAAAATAAAACACTGTAGATAGTTTGAAGATCAGCAGATTTCAACTCAGTCTATAGCAATATTTCTAAAACAACTAAATTCATAATGACTTTATATATAAAATGCAGAGCATAGTAATTTAAAGATCAAACCAAATCATAAAATATTTATCTTTTTGCTCTCAAAAATACCTAAATAAATTTAGATTAATATGCAAAAATGCATTAGATATATTTTAAATCAACATATTTATCTTTTTAAATTTTTTGGTGCTTTTTCCTCTCAGAAAAGTAGGGAGGGCATTTTTGATATCTATTGTTTCCATGAAATTTAATCATCTTTAGCTAGAAATTAAAGGAATGGAAATAGCCATAGAAATATTTTAAAATAAGGAACAATGATCTTAAATAATAGAGATGATAAAATATACTTATAATGTTTACACTTTGCTCATCTCAAGTCTAACTTGTTTTCCTTAAGTCATATGTGAGAAAACATTGTGAAAGGAAATTGTGAATATGAATCTACTCTTCCTTTTAAAGGTAGTATTCAGTTACTAAAATAATTTCGAAATCCCTGCTATTCTTTTGGAACACCTAAGCAAGGTGTTTACAGAAAAAAATCCTTATGTTACCTGTGAGAAAAAACTATATCTAATCTAAAGTTTACATATAACTGGACATTTCTCAAATAGGATGAAATAAATTAGAAGAAACTGACATTTATATATATATATATCTGCTAGTTATTTTTCCTAAAAGCAAAATGTATTTTAAAATAAATCAAGAGGTTCATTCTCTATTGTATATTTCCCCTATCTTCTAAAATACAGAAACTTTATTTACTTATTTTATAAGGGTCTTACCATTTTTCTATAAACAAAGAGCATGCAAAATATAAAGTTTTATAAACTATATATAAGATATATGTTCATACATATTTTCATTGTAATTTTTTCATGTTTTTTCATGTTTTCTCTTCTGATAATATTTCATTGATTATCTTTCTTAATGGTACTGTATGAAATATATGGCAAGATCTATGGACATCACCATTTAAAGAAGGGACTCTTAGAGACATGGTTGATTCAAGTAGAATTGGAATGGGGAGATCCAAATCTATATGGCTATATTACATAAATAATTCATGTTAACATATCTCTTGGTATCTCTTTGCAGAAGTCACACATGAAATTTCACCTTCAGATTGAAGATACGGGTCTCTGTTCAGAACTCTCCTTCAGACTCTAAATTCTCGGAAAAATCATAAGGGATATATCAACAGTGAGGTCAAATCTCAGTATACAGATGTCTAATGACAGGACAAAAAATAAGATAATAGAAAGAAAGAAAGGAAATATACACAGGGAAAGCTGAAAGTGATATATTAGTTTTGTATACATTTTAATTGATGTTTTTGTTCTAGATCCTTCAATTAAAGGCAATAACATTTTAAAAAATGAGAGCATACTTCCTAATACTTAGATATTTGATTTCTACCAGGATGCTGAGTACCAAGAAGAAGCTCAATAAACACTCACATAATATGTAGAAGCAGCTTTATGGCTCCATGAAACTGTAATATTGAGGTTTCATGGTCACAGGAAGGCAAATAAATATAAAGTCTAAAATATACAAATACACACATAGTAATAAATCTGTGTTAAAATTCTTACAGAACAATGAACCACTGTCTATAAGCACTCCATTTCTTACTGTTGTATAATAGGCAACAGTAAGAAATAAATTGAAATGCATATCTGAAGCTTATTTTCCCTAAAATCTTTTATTTATACTAAAGAAGTTTCACAAATAGCCTAATAAGCTATTTTAATTCATTTAAATATATTAATAAAATGTATCAAACAAAAGAATCAGGATTCCATATTTCTAAATGACTATTCTAAACTTGATATAATTTCTATACTATTCATTTAATTGCTTCCAATTATACAAATAAACTCATGTGTCTTTTTCTCTAGAAGTATTTCTTATTTTCCATTTTTGTATGCTTTCTCTATTTTTCCTTCTTTCATTTTACTATGTAATTTCAATGACATGTCATATTCTCTCTTGAAATATACTCACATTTATACAAATGTTATTCTGTTACTAAATGATCAGCTCCATGAAGATATATTATGGACCTCTTTGACACAATTTTTAATCATCTGTTTGTGGTAAACCCCATCAAAATCCATGAATGTTACCCCATCATAGACCTATACCTTTCACTATGCAATTTTACATTTCCTTCCAGTCACAGACAGAACAAATTTCCCTGCCTTTGGGTTCAACTATGAAACTTACTTTGAACAATGGGACTATTAGACATGGTGCAAGCAAAAGTTTCAAACAGGCTTGCACATGAACCTTTCTCTCTCTTTCATCTCCACCATCAATGTGAAAGCACATCTTGTATTGTTTGCTGTAGTATGTGAAACACATAAAGCAAAGCTGGGTCTTTGAATTCATAGAGACCAGTCTAAGTCCAGTGATAGCCAATTGATTCTCAGATTTGTGAGGAAGCCTAGATATGACAAGAAGAGTTGCCCAATATATTCCTACTTGGAAGAGCTATTTCCTGAAGTTAAATGAGAAATAAAACTGAGAAATAACTATTTTCTTGGAGCTACCAAGTTTTGAGATGGTTGGTTACAAGACCACAGATACACTAGTATATTGATAATCTGGGCTCAAAAAATGTAGAATTAAAAATATTTTATTTTGAAAATTTTAGGAAACATGGAAGCTGTAATTAAAACAGAACCATCAGACCCTAATCAAAAACTTGCAATGCATTGTGATTTTATCAGCTTCCAGGAGTGAATGAAATAGTATATAGCTCAAGGACATTCAAATAGAACGGTATCTAAATGACCATAGTACTCCAACACTTGGACACAGTGACAGATTTGTGTTTGAATGGATAACATAATATAGGCAACACAGAATTTTTCTGTTTCTGAAATTTACTTATTATCTTTGAGGTTTTTAGACAATGGAAAATGTAACATAGATGCATATAATAATATTTCTCATTTTAGGGGAGATGCATGAATAAATCAGGGATACAAAGTAAGCTCTCAGAAAACTGTCCAGTTGTTAATATTAGTACAAACATGGCTATATTATAAAAGAGAGTTACATCATAGTGTTACAAAGCACAATGGGGAACATGGCAAATATAGAAATGTAATCGGTGGAAGTAGAGAGATGAAAGACAGAGAAAGATTAGTTACTATATTTTTGAGGTACTGTATCTAGCCTTGCCTGAATTGTTTTAAGTTTTATGAGCTAATACTAACATATGTATATTTGTTTTTGTATAAACTAGTTAGTAAGTGAAACATATTATTAAATTGATGATTATCATTAAAGTTAACTTAATTCATATTATTTACTATTTATACTATATGCAATTGACAACATGTTATATATTGGAGAACAGTCCAAAGTGCTAATCCCAGCCAAAGTTTCATATTCAATCCCTCATTTCCATGATAAGAAGTGGTGAATAGGGAACAGATAAATTTTGGTAATAAAAGAAGAAGTTAGAAAAGATAAAGGCATAGAATTCATCCCTAGAGTGATAAAGCCTAAAGACTGATATAGAGTCCAATAAGATATGTATGAAATAATTAAGAATGTCATGATAATATGATTAGTTATATAGAAAAACTATAAATCCATCAAATAACTAAATAAGAATGCAATGATACACAGTTTAAAGGATGTATTCTTGTACAAGAGAGTATGAGAATTATAAGTTCTTGGTCTAAAAGGAAAGAAAAATAAATAAAACATAACATGAAGTGTGCTATATAATAAAAACATACATATAATATTGGGTCCCAGTGCTCACATCTTAATTTCTAATACTGTTCTCCAATAAAAGGAACCAGGGCCTCTTGGAGACATGACTGATTCTAGTAGAGGATGGAAAGGGAATATATAGAATAAAAGTAAAGAACTGTCCCCTCAGTACACATAAACACAGATGGATGTGGGCATGTAAGAGAAACACAGGAGAAAACTAAAAGGGTTTACAATGGTGAAAGACTGAAAAATTCAAACAACAAAATAAAATATATTAGATTATAAACACACATATAAAAATATCCATGAGTCTTATTGAAATAAATAAATAAATAAATAAATACATGAGAGTGAGAAGATATCCTGTTCAGAGGAATTTCAAATAATTTATTTAGTAAATAATCCAGCTTCAAAGAGCTAGAACACAATTCCTCAGTTCGTAAGTGTGAAATGCTCACAGTGACTTCCTTCCAAAAAAGACAATAGGGAAAGGGTATTAAAACAAATGACTTTACTGTGGAAAATCTGACAATCACTATACCTTGTCTAGGTGATCAAGGACAAGCAACAATCCTAAGTCATGTTTGAGAGCATGTACCCTTGATAAATGCAACGAAGAATGACATTTCCCTCTGTGGTATACCTCTCTACAAGAAAAACAAACGCAAAAACAAAACCCTATAACTCCAATATTATCATGACAAAAAAGTTCAGCCCAATAACAACTGAGGAATATTCTACAAAACCCCTAACCAATACTCAATTTGTTAGGCTAATAAAAATCAGAAGAAAGTCCAAGAAATTGTCCCAGTCAAGAGAACCCTAAGGAAATATGGCAAATATATGTAATATGATATCCAGTGGGTGATCCTGGATCAGAAAAAGAACAGTAGGTAGAAACTAAGAAAATTTGAGTAAAGTAGGTTTTTTAAAAAAAATAAATTACAGCAGAATCCATTACAATTCTTACTACACATATACAGCACAATTTTTCATATCTCTGGTTGTATATAAAGTATGTTAACACCAATTCATGTCTTCATTTATGTACTTTGGATAATGATATCTATCACATTCCACAATTCTTGCTAATCCCCTGCCCCTCCCTTTCCCTTCCACCCCTCTGCCGTATCTAAAGTGGGGTTTTAGTTCCTAATAATGTATCAATATTGGATTATTACTTCTGACAGATGAACCATGTTAATATAAGTTGTTAATAGAAAAAAAATGAGGTATGGGAACTCTGCATTATCTTTATGAGTTTTCTGAAAATCCAAAATTATTTTGAAATACATGTGTTTACATAAAGATAGTGCCAAGAGAGCTCAAGAGAATGTGTGACCATCTACTTGGGAGAGAGGTGGCAGGACAAAGCCAAATTCTGAGAGATGTCAAACTATAGGTTTGGCTTCAAAAAAGAATTGCAGATTGCAAGAGAACGAAAGGTATTTTAAATAGAATAAAGAGTAAAAATAGGTGTTTAGAGTCATGTGAAGACATGAAGTATTAAAAAAGAGATAATATTCAGTGCCAACAGATTTATGAAGAATATATGATTAATTGAGATAATTTTCTTAATAGAATATGAAGTCTTTACATCCCATGATAAGGAATTTGAATTTTGTTCTGAAGACAGGAGATTTCACAAAGATACTGAAGTAGAAGTGGAGAGCACATACAGCTTTAAGCATATGGCACTGGTGGAGATGTTGTGAATATAGTCTGGAAGCTGTGATTAATTTACGAACTTTTTGTCTTTTGGATGCATATGTTAATTACATTGACAATTATTCCTCATTGCATTCATAAATCATAACATTACCTTCTACCGTGTAAATATATACAAGTATTATTTGTCAACACACTATACAAGTATTATTTGTCAATACACAATTGAAAAAAAAAGACAATGTCAACTACAGTGTTAGTAAAGGGCTACATTTGAAAGTCATTTTGTCAATATTATCAATATTTGGTGGCAAGTAAGCTGAAGAGGATTCTGAATTCCCCAGTTTAATTTACCCAGTAGATATTGCTACTGTCAACTGAGGACAAAAAAAGAGGGATGCTAACAATTAGAGATTGTAACAAAAAGGGCAGAAAAGAGATTATAGAATTATGGTTGTATATGGAATTATACAGCATTATAGTGACAAAGTATATTTATTTCATATGCTTTCCATTTTTTCTACCCATATTTGTGTCACTCTGTAATTGATAGCATTTTATGTAATATATGCTTTAGATAACCAAATGGTTATCTAAACCATTAAACATTTATCCAAGTGAACATACATGAAGAAAAAACTTTGTCCAGACTAAGAAAGTTTGGTTTTCCATGAAGGTCAAGAATAGCAGAATTTATATGGTATGGCTTATGTAAAGATTCCTTAGTTACAGACATTACCACAACCCAATGTCCAGATCACTTCATCGTGCATCATGTGAAGAGTACATCTTATCTAAGTAATTATCTAATTACTGAACCATATTGTCTGTTACCATCATGTCATTGCTAGCTTTGTAACCTAGGGATAGTTGCTTTATTTCTATGTCTCATTGCCACAGTCTGGCTGGGCACAAATCACGAGCCACTTGAAGATTCAAGCAGGAACAAACTTTATTTTTTTAACCCATACCGCACACCTCCCAAGCAAACAGGAACTCCTGAGAGCTCCACCAGAACTTTGGGAACTTTGCGAGCACTCAACCTGAACTCAGGCCCCCCAACTCCACCCACGAGAACTCTCTAGGAATTCCCCAAGAGCCTAACCAGAACTCAACCAACCCACTGTAAACTCCCTAGGGACTCCAGGAGAGCTAAAAAATAACGGGCACCAGAGGCAGCAGGAACCACTCCTTCTGGCAAAATGACCTGGCCGTGGCTCTCCACATCTCATTTCTTTAATTTGTTATAATGGGTTGTTGAGATGATTAAATGAATTAACTCCATGTCAATTATGTATAACATTGTCTGGAACATACTAATACAGAATAACAATTAGCTATTCATTACTATTAATAGTAATCTTCCTTGAAAGTTTATTTGGAAGAAAGGAATATTACAGGAGTAAAAGATTCAAAAACATTTTTTTAATAATGCTTCATAATATAAAATACACTTCCATATACATTGAATTGTTAATTTTTCCTATGCGCATATTTAATATGTCAGGGGAGATTGGCATATTCAGCATTCATGACCTTAGACTCATATTTGATATATTACATGAGCTTTATCATAGCCAGTTCATAGTTAAGGACAATGAAGCTCACAGTACCCAAGATATTATTCCAAAATTACAAAGATATTAAGTGTCAAAGCCAGATGTAGATCTTATGCCTTCTAAATTCTGATTTATCTAACACTCTTTTTAAGTTATAGCTTTGGCCAATTAATACTAATTGAAATACAGACAAGATCATCATTTGTACATGTTTAGGCAGATATGAGCTCAAATTTTAACTTTTGCATTAATTATCCAGATGATTTTGGAGGAGTTACTTCTCTAAACTTTCTTTAATGTGAAAGATGAAATAGATTTATAAGATATGCAGGCACTGATTAAGGCAATGCATATAAAGCACTTGACAAGTTCTTGGCATGTGGGAAGAAGTCCTCATACTCATTATTATTATTCTTATCTCAGTCCTCTAGCAGACATTTTAGCATCTATAGAAATACAAATAGGCTCACTGAGAAAGTAGAGTTGCCCATCCCTGAATGTAAACTACTGTAACATATCACACAATGTTTCAGTCAATGATAGACCATATATATGATGGGAGTCTCATAGGATTACAAAGGAGGCAAAAAGTATTTCTCATGTACCCATACTAATGTCATAGCACAATGCTGTGCTCATGTTTGTGATTATGCTGGTATAAAAAAAAACCTACTGCACTCTCAGTGGGGGGGTCTGTAATAGCAGATTACCATATTGGTTTATGAAAGATACAGTGTGAGCACCTTCTATATAATAAGTATTATGCTAAATATTGTTGCAAATGTGTTTAAGATATTCCCAGTACAAAAAGTATTTAAGATCTAGATGAGAAAACAGAAGAAAAAGTATAATGTGTATATAAGGCTTACAATTAGAAAAATCAGTTTGTTGCAGAAAGATCAGTAGAGGAAGAGGAGTAGGCGGTAGGTGCTAGGGACTGAGTTATAGCCAATTACATTCCATGCTTTTGTGAGTATGTAAAAATGTACCCTGATGTTATATATAACTAAAAAGAATCAATTAAAAAGATCAAAGACATCATTAATTATATAAAAAATAAAAAAAAATCTATTTGTTTTACACAGAGAAATGTTCATATATATTTTGTAGATTTGAGATTATTAGAGAAGTTTTTATTTTGTATTCTTTTTTAATTTTATTAAGTTTCATCTTTTATTGACACATAATAATTGAAATATTTTATAAGGTACAAAGTAATGTTTTCTTGCATGCACAAATTGTGGAATGGCTAACCATATTCATCATCTCAAATATTTATCATTTCTTTGTGGTGAAAATATCTAAAATTATCTTCTTTCACATTTTGAAATACATATTAACTATTATCACCATGCTGCATAATAGAACATCAGAAATTATTGTTCATGTCTGAAACTTTGTTTCTTTTGTTTAATGTCTCTCCTTTCCCATTGTAATCTCAACCCTCTGGCAATACTATTTTACTCTACTTCTAAGATTGTACTTTTTAGATTTCACATATAATGATATCATAAGGTATTGAACTTTGTACTAGGCTTTTTTCATTTAGCATAATGTCTCTAGATTTGTCCATGTTGTCACAAATTACAGGATTTTCTGGTTTTTTTAATACTGAGTAGTGTTCCATTATGTATGTACACTACATTTAAAAATCCACTTGTCCAATGATGGGCACTTAGGTTAATTCCAAATTTCAACTATTGTGAATAGTGCTATAGTCAACATGAGAGTGCAGACATTTCTTTGATATACCAATTTCAATTCCTTTGGATAAGTTCCCAGAAGTGGTATTGCAGGGTCAATATGATAATACCATATTTAGGTTTATAAGGAATCTCCATACTATTTCAAAGAAGCTGTACTAATTTATAATACTACCAACAGTGTACAAGGGTTCCTTTTTTCATATCAATACCAACACTAGAAATCTTTCACTTTCTGATAATAGTTAATCTAACAGATATGAGGTTATCTTATTGCAATTTTAAGTTTTATTTTACTGATGATCAGAGATGCTGAATAGTTTTTCTTTTATCTGCTGGCCATTTTATGCTTTCTTTTGAAATGTATATTCATGTTCTTTGTCCATATATTTATATAGTTATTTGTTTTATTGCTATTGAATACTTTAGTTCCTTGCATATTTTGTATATTAGCCCTGTATTCAGTGTATGATGGAGGAATTAATATTGTTGAAATTGCCATACTACCCAAACTTATTTACAAATTCTATGCAATATCTATAAAAATTCCAATGCTGTGACTAGAGTAATGGCTCAGTAGTAGAGTGTTTGTCTGGCATGTATGAGGCACTGGGTTCGATTCTCAGTGTCACACATTGAAAACAAATAAACAAACAAATGAATAAATAAAACAAAGGTCCATCAACAACTAAAAACAATATTAAAATATTCCAGTGCCATTACTCTTTTTAATAAATGTATTTATTTATTTTAATTAGGTATATATGTCAGTAGAATGCATTTTGATTCATTGTACACAAATGCAACACAACTTTTAATTTCTCTGGTTTTACATGATATAGCTTCGTACCATATGTGCAGTCATACATGTACCTAGAGTAATGATGTCCACCTCATTTCACCATATTTCCCGCCCCCATGCCTCCTCAGTCCTCCTCCCTCCCCTTTGCCCAAAGTTCCTCCATTCTTCCCAAGCCCCTGCCCCCAATTAGGGTCAGCATCCACTTATTAGAGAGAATATTCAGCCTTTGATTTTTCTGGATTGACTTACTTTGCTTAGCATAATATTCTCCAGTGCCATCCATTTACCTGCAAATGCCATAATTTTATTCTCTTTTAATGGTGAGTAATATTCCATTGTGTATATATGCCACAGTTTCTTTATCCATTCATCTATTGAAGGGCATCTAGGTTGATACTTAACAAAAATAGAAAATTCAAATGGAACCAAAAGAGACCCCGAGGAGCCAAAGCCATCTTAAGAGAACAAAGCTGGAGGTATCACAATACTGAATTTTAAATCATATTACAAAGTTACAGAATTAAATACATAATGCTTCTGACATAAAAACAGATACATTAACCAACATAATATGATGGGAAACTACTAAATAAACTCATATCTATAGTCAGTTGATTTTTTACGAAGGTGTCAGGAACAGAACACGGGGAATAATGCCTCTTCAATAGACAGTGCTGGGAATCCTCAATATCCACATGCAAACAAATGAAAAAAAAAAGTATTCATATCTCACTCCTTATATGAGTATCAATACAAGATAGATTAAGGGCTTAAACATAGCCTTGAAAATGTAAAACTACTAGAAGAAAACTTAGAATAAAAGCTCTAAGATATTGGACTGGACATAGATTAAAATAAGATGTTAAAAGCACAGGCAATAAAAGCAAAAAGAAAAAAAAAGATAAACTGGATTATATCAAACTAAGAATAGTCTAAAAATGTGGTGTACATCAACAATGAATTTTTATTCAACTTTAAAGAGCAAAAAATATGCCATTTTATGGAAAATGGATGGAACTAGAGAGCATAGTATTAAGTGAAATAAACCAGACTTGGAAAAACCAAGAGTTTCCTCTCATATGTGGAATCTACAGGAAGTGAAGGAAGGAAAAGCAACCAAAAAAGGACATCATTAAAGTAGAAGAATATCAATTGGATAGTGGAGGAAGCTCACCAAGGGGGAGAAAATACTGGAATTGTTTTAGAAGTGGGGTAGGTCTTATAAGATTTCAATTGACTAGGAGAAATGACAAAATTAATTGTTCTCTTTATAAAGTAAATGTGTGGCCATTTTTGTGACAGTGTATAATTACAATGGCAATTATTGATGTTTGAGTATTCAATAGTAGCAGGCATTTGAATCAAATATTGGATTATTTTTTTAAAGAGAGAGAGAGAGAGAGAGAGAGAGAGAGAGAGAGAGAGAGAGAGGGAATTATTTTTAGAATTTATTTATTTATTTATTTTTTAGTTCTCAGAGGACACAACATCTTTGTTTGTATGTGGTGTGGAGGATTGAACCCCGGCCGCACGCATGCCAGGTGAGCGCGCTACCACTTGAGCCATATCCCCAGACCATTGGATTATTTTTATTGGTTCTTTTTATTTATACATATCAGCAGATTCCATTTTGCTATAATTGTATAAGCATGGAATATATCTTATTTCTACTTAGAATTCCATTCTTATGGATGTACATGATGGTGGGATTCACTGTGCTGTTTTCATATATGTACTTCTGAAAATAATTTCAGATTAATTCCACTGTCTTTTCTTTTCCTATCCCCCTCCCTTCCTTCCATTCTCCATTTTCTAGTCCACTGTACATCTTTTCTTCCCTTCACAGCCCCCCGCTATTGTGGGTCAGCTTCTAAATATCAGAGAAAACATTCAACCTTTGGATTGTGGGGACTGGCTTACTTCACTTAGCTTTACAGTCTTCAGATCCACCCATTTGCTGGAAAGTGTAATAAAATTATTCTTCTTTATCCTGAGCAATACTTCATTGTGTATATTATCACATTTTTTTATCCATTCTCAAAGGATTTAAAATCAGCATAGTACATTGATGCAGCTAAATCAATGTTTATAGCAGTGCAATTCACAATATCCTTGTAAAGATGAATGTTACATATAATGTTTGTATTATTGAGTATGTCCCTTAATATGATCATGTTTCAGATAAATAAACAAATGACCAGCTGAGAAACTATGGTTGGGAAGTTATGATTTAAGATCTCTGAGTACAGTTCTACCATGAGGTATGACATTCTGGTGAAAAGAGAATCTCTTCATAAATAGGTAAATACAAATGAAGGAAATTAATCAAATACTAAACACTATGCTTTCTGATCTCAGAGCTCATTATATAGAACACCAAGACTTCCCTGGATCTCCTTGTTAATCAATAGGGAGA
Source organism: Urocitellus parryii (assembly GCF_045843805.1). Classification (NCBI taxonomy): domain Eukaryota; kingdom Metazoa; phylum Chordata; class Mammalia; order Rodentia; family Sciuridae; genus Urocitellus; species Urocitellus parryii. The sequence continues at coordinate 1,333,035 of NW_027553586.1, forward strand.
AACAATATTTTTCTATCCCCCTTCCCTTCACATCCAGACACAGGACATATAATAGACATGTAGGTTGCATAATGTTCATTTAATAATGTTCAATTGATAATTTTCTCCGATTAATTTCTTAGCTCAAACCAACCTTTACCATTAATGCTCCACAGATTACCATTTTCATACAACAGCTATTAATGGATATATATATATATATATATATATATATATATATCAACAATTATATCATGAAACAAACTTGGAAAATACTAGGAAATATTCAGTTTAATATTTCTTCTCACAGCAATCTCTCAGAAAAATTATTGTACATTGTACATTTATAATATTTGGAAATTCAATATTGTCCAAGCTTACTTAATCAAAGATTTTTATTTTATCATGGGCATTTAATGGATAAATTTTTGGGGAGACTGATGAACAAAATTCAATATAATTTCAGAACACAATAACTATACCATCAAGCATTCCTGTTTCTTTCTCTTGGGCAAATCAGGTGTCTTTCTATAGACCTTGTTGCTTAACCAGTAGAGTTTAATGAATCATCTGGAAACCAAATTATCAATAACGTACATTATCACATTCTATTATAGAAATAGTCATTTGGCTTTTTTTTTTCATATTAGGAAGAGTCATATTAAAGCCTACAAGGTAACACAAGCTGCCTGATAATTTGATTAAATAAGCATTAGAGCACATTTTGGGATTGCTTTATTGTAAATAACAGAATTGACAACCATGTTACAGGATCTACATGAATCATTCCTGTAAAAGTGCCTCCCTAGAGGATCTCAAGTACACACTAATACAAATTTTAAATAGGACACATTTTCTGAAAGGAGGGAAGATCTATCAGCATCTCGTATCTTGTAAGTATATTATGAATTACATGTTTCTATTAACTTTATTCTTCTTTTTTAACCCATCAAAATGATTCCCTTTTGAAAAATCTCCTATGGTTCTTACACGGAGAACTTCGATTATCTTTTTGCTCATTTAATAATTTGCTATCCTGTAACCCACTAAAATTTCTCAGTTCAATACTTGACCCAGAGTAGATGCCTAATAGTTATTGAAAAAATGTATTGGTTTGTGCTTTCCCCAGAAGACAAAAAATCTTCACTAACCACTATTAACCAAATCATTTTTTTCTATTTTATTTATATTACTCTGTCCTCAATTCCCGAACTCCATAAAGATGGTTGATATTCTTCCACCCTCTCTACATTCAGTAACATCATTAATAATGGCACTCAGTTTCTGCCTATAGTTACCACCATGACTAACTACTCTTTGTAATAGCAACATGCTTCAAAATAACCAAGCACCCAGGATGTGGGAAAAAAAAGGTACACTCATACATTTCTGGTGAGACTGCAAATTGTGCAACCACTATGTAAAGGAATATGGAGATTCCTTAGAAAGCCTGGAATGGAACCACCATTTGACCCAGTTATCCCACACCTTGGTCTTTACCCAAAGGGCTTAAAATAAGCAAACTATACTAATGTAGCCCCATTAATGTGTATAGCAGCTCAATTCACAATAGCTAAACTGTGGAACCAACCTAGATATCCTTCTATAGATGAATGCATAAAGAAACCATGGTATATATACACAATGGAATAGTACTCAGCATTGAAAGAGAATAAAATTATGTCATTTGCAGGTAAATGGATGGAGTTTGAGATATCATGATAAGCAAAGTAATCCAATCCCTAAAACCAAAGGCTGGATGTTATCTCTGATAAGTGAATACTGATCCATAATGGGGGAGGGCATGGGAAGAATGGAGGATCTTTGGGAAAAGGGGAGGGAGGGTTGGGGGGCAGCAAAGATGGTGGAATGAGATGGACATCATTCTCCTGGGTACATGTATGACTGCACATATGGCATGACAGATACTACATTGTATACAATCAGAGAAATGAAAAGGTGTGCTCCATTTGTGTAAAATGAATCAAAATGCATTCTGCTGTCATATATACCTAATTAGAACAAATATATAAATAAATATATTTTTTTAAAAAACAGAATATACAACCAAAAATAAAACATAGCTGAGCATTTGGAGCAACACAAGTATCCATTAATTTGTTGAATGGATAACAAACTGAGGTATATCCTTAAGATGAGATACTATTTAGCAATGAAAAGTATAGTATAGTATGGTATAGTATAAAGTAAATTTGAAAATATCAGGCTAAGTTAAAGAAACTAGTCAAAAAAAGCAACACATTTTATGATTACATTTATATGATTTGTTAAGAAATGGCTAACTTATGGATATAGAAATTAGACTAGTGGTTTTCTAGAGCACGATATAGGAATAAGGAGGGATTAACTATAGATGGGCAAGAGGAAAAGTAATATGATAAAAGTGTTCTAAAACTTCACCACAGTGATGATTGTACTAAAAACTAAAATGAATGGATTTTATAGTAAGTAAATTATACCACAGTAAAGTTGTTGAAAATACTAGTGAGGTGGCTGAAGGTACATCTTAGTGGTGGAACACTTGCCTTGAATGAACAATGACCCAAGTTCAATCCTGAGTACCACCCACATGAAAATACTATTGGATACCACAGTACTTAAAAATGAAGTTTCTGCCTATCATCATTGTTTCTGGGCTAACATATCTTTGTTTTATGTAAAATTCTTTATGCATAGTTATTCTATAGCAGAAATGCTTTTACATTGTTATTATTATTATAACAACTATTTGAGATTTCTGAAAACTAATATAGAAGCACTCGTATGACTATGCTTTTACCATCAGGAGAGGTACATTACATTTTCAGTGCAGCTGATTATATTACCCTGGACCAATCCCATTTTGCTCTTTGACTTCTTTACTTGAAAAAAAATGATGATGCTCCCTCTTTATAAAGTATTTAATATTCACATTCAAATGGAATATCTTCCAAACATTGAATACCTTCAATTAAGCTATCTGAATACTGTACTGAGATGATTATTGCTCTAAGAAAGCTTTTTAGCAAAGTTTAGTTCCATTTGATTTCATTCAAATGCATCTGCTATTGAAAGCTACATTGCCTCATTAGAAATATGCTGAATTGCACGCTTTTATAAGACAAAAATAGATAAAAAATTATTTAAAGTAGGAAAATGCATACCATTTTCTAATAATAAATTCATGTACAGTTACTTAGAAATATTTAGAATGCCAAATTTTATAAGTAATTAGCCAGTTGAAAGTTAAATGTTTTTCCTAAACATACATGAAAATAAAAAATCTGTTATAAAATAATTTATCTATATTAAAATAGCCAATCTAAAAACTATTTTTATTATTCAAATATTCAGACAACAATGCAAACTAATTTAACTTAGTATATTATAATGAACTTGTAACATATATGCTTTCTTTTCAGAACTAGTAAGAAGAATGTATATTTTTCACCATTCTGATGATTTAATTTTTTATAAGTTGAATGTAGTTATCTTTTGGTATCATATTTTCCTAAGAATGTATGTGTCACTTATTTTGAAATGATGTTTTTCAACTTTATGAAAGTTCACTTAACCAAAGTAATATAAAAAATTTCAACCACCTGCAGGTTTCTCTAAGAATATCTAAATACTATTAAATAGAAATTTTCAAAGTTCATTGAAGTATTAGAGAACAAATACCAACAGACTTTTAAGTCTTTAAAATAGGAATTCTATACAATTTGCAGATTAACAAAAGCATATCATATAAGGGAATCATTGAACTGTCTTATAGTAAAATATTAATTTTACTATAGTAAAATATTAAGTTTATTTATAATTTATATTTGAATTTCTTTTCTTTTTTCCTTTATATTAATTAATCCTTAAGTTAAAAATAAATGAGACAACAAAATCCAAAAAGAATACATATAATAGAATGGCTGAGAATATCAAATTGTCAACCTACGTAGTTCTAATTATATAAAGTTTATAAATTATGTATTTCTTAGTTATATGATTTGGGGCAAGTTCTTTCCAAATTCTAGTGCCGGGTCATTTGTAAAATGATTTAATACAGTTCCATTAAAGATTGAATGAGATAACATGTTAAATATTTTGTATATTTCTTTATACATGGTAAGCATTAAATAAATGAGCAAGAAACTAACTATTGATTTTCCCTGTAAATACCAATCAATTCTAACCTAGAATAATAATTAAAGTACAGATTATATTTCTCATAATTTACTACCTTAATCTGGACATCAAGAAAGTGCATTTAACTTTGTACATATTTCTAAACATTATCTCCAGAGTTCAACCAAATTATTCTTTTTAAATACTGATAATTCCTGCCAAAAGGGAATAAATGAAACTAAATATATTCTGTTGCCCAACCAAAAACTCTCCTATAAACATCCTTTACATTTCATGACTTCATTATTCCAACTTATATTTATTTCCCTTCTCAAAGTCCCAATCCATCCATTTAAGTTCCAGCCAATTAAAGTAGGTGACAATAAGTAGCAACATTCTGTCCACAATTTAGTTCCCCATATTCTGTTTTATGATTTAAGAATCAAAAATAGCATGCTGTGTAAAACATGTTATTAGAAATAGCAACGATCTTTAAAAGTCACAATTCTAATAGCCTTTGTTTCCTTATAACTTTCTGACCAAATAAATTATTTTTAAAGAATCTCAAGCCACTCACTATAAGGAACTAAATGACATAATGAAGCATTGTGTAATCCTTCTTCCGCCACTCATTTTATTGAATGATTAAAAGTTAGATTTCAAGCCAAAGTTAATCAAAAAGGATAAAGAAGGACACTTCATACTGCTCAAGGGAACCATACACCAACAAGACCTAACAATCATAAATATATATGCCCCAAATAAGGGTGCAGCTATGTTCATCAAGCAAACTCTTCTCAAGTTCAAGAGTCTTGAACATACAATAATCATGGGAGACTTCAACACACCTCTCTCACCACTGGACAGATCTTCCAAACAAAAGTTAAATAAGGAAACTATAGAACTCAATAACACAATTAACAACCTAGACTTAATTGACATATATAGACTATACCACCCAACATCAAGTAGTTACACTTTTTTCTCAGCAGCACATGGAACCTTCTCAAAAATAGACCATATATTATGTCACAGGGCAACTCTTAGAAAATATAAAGGAGTAGAGATAATACCATGCATCTTATCAGATCATAATGGAATGAAACTGAAAATCAATGATAAAAGAAGGAAGGAAAAATCAAGCATCACTTGGAGAATTAACAATAGGTTACTGAATGATCAATGGGTTTTAGAAGACATCAAGGAGGAAATTAAAAAATTCTTAGAGTTAAATGAAAACAAAGACACAACATATCGGAATCTCTGGGACACATTGAAAGCAGTTCTAAGAGGAAAATTCATTGCTTGGAGTTCATTCCTTAAAAAAAGAAAAAAAAACAACAAATAAATGATCTCATACTTCATCTCAAAATCCTAGAAAAAGAAGAGCAAAACAACAGCAAAAGAAGCAGAAGGCAAGAAATAATTAAAATCAGAGCTGAAATTAATGAAATTGAAACAAAAGAAACAAATTGAAAAAATTGACAAAACTAAAAGTTGGTTCTTTGAAAAAATAAATAAAATCGACAGACCCTTAGCCATGCTAATGAAGAGAAGAAGAGAGAGAACCCAAATTACTAGCATATGGGATGAAAAAGGAAATATCACAACAGACAATTCAGAAATACAGAAGATAATCAGAAATTATTTTGAATCCTTATACTCCAATAAAATAGAAGATAGTGAAGGCATAGATAAATTTCTTAAGTCTTATGATCTGCCCAGATTGAGTCAGGAGGATATAGACAACCTAAACAGACCAATAACAATAGAGGAAATAGAAGAAACCATCAAAAGACTACCAACTAAGAAAAGCCCAGGACCGGATGGGTATACAGCAGAGTTTTACAAAACCTTTAAAGAGGAACTAACACCAATACTTTTCAAGCTATTTCAGGAAATAGAAAAAGAGGGAGAACTTCCAAATACATTCTATGAGGCCAACATCACCCTGATGCCTAAACCAGACAAAGACATTTCAAAGAAAGAAAACTACAGACCAATATCTCTAATGAACCTAGACGCAAAAATCCTCAATAAAATTCTGGTGAATCGGATTCAAATACATATCAAAAAAATTATACACCATGATCAAGTAGGATTCATCCCTGGGATGCAAGGATGGTTCAATATACAGAAATCAATAAATGTTATTCACCACATCAACAGACTTAAAAATAAGAACCATATGATCATCTCGATAGATGCAGAAAAAGCATTCGACAAAGTACAGCATCCCTTTATGTTCAAACTCTAGAAAAATTAGGGATAACTGGATCATACCTCAACATTGTAAAAGCAATCTATGATAAGCCACAGGCCAGCATCATTCTGAATGGAGAAAAATTGAAGGCATTCCCTCTAAGATCTGGTACAAGACAGGAATGCCCTCTCTCACCACTTCTGTTCAACATAGTCCTCGAAACACTGGCCAGAGCAATTAGACAGACGAAAGAAATCAAAGGCATAAAAATAGGAAAAAAGAACTTAAATTATCACTATTTGCAGATGATATGATTCTATACCTAGCAGACCCAAAAGTGTCTACAGAGAAACTATTAGAGCTAATAAATGAATTCAGCAAAGTGGCAGGATATAAGATCAACATGCATAAATCAAATGCAGTCCTGTATATCAGCGACAAATCCTCTGAAATGGAAATGAGGACAACCACTCCATTCACAATATCCTCAAAAAAAAAATAAAATACTTGGGAATCAAAAAAGAGGTGAAAGACTTATTCAATGAAAACTACAGAACCCTAAAGAGAGATATAGAAGAAGACCTTAGAAGATGGAAAAATATACCCTGTTCATGGATAGGCAGAAGTAACATCATCAAAATGGCGATATTACCAAAAGTTCTCTATAAGTTCAATGCAATGCCAATCAAAATCCAAACAGCATTTCTTGTAGAAATAGATAAAACAATCATGAAATTCATATGGAATAATAAAAGACCCAGAATAGCAAGAATAATGCTAAGCAGGAAGTGTGAATCAGGCGGTATAGCGATACCAGACTTCAAACTATACTACAGAGCAACAGTAACAAAAACAGCATGGTACTGGTACCAAAACAGGTGGGTGGACGAATGGTACAGAATAGAGGACAGAGTAACCAATCCACAAAACTACAACTATGTTATATTTGATAAAGGGGCTAAAAGCATGCAATGGAGGAAGGATAGCATCTTCAACAAGTGGTGCTGGGAAAAACTGGAAATCCATTTGCATCAAAATGAATCTGAATCCCTATCTCTCGCCATGCACAAAAGTTTACTCAAAATGGATCAAGAAGCTTGATATTAAATCAGAGACACAGAGTCTGATAGAAGAAAAAGTTGGTTATGATCTACATACTGTGGGGTCAGGCTCCAAATTCCTCAATAGGACACCCATAGCACAAGAGTTAACAACTAGAATCAACAAATGGGACTTACTCAAACTAAAAAGTTTTTTCTCAGCAAAAGAAACAATAAGAGAGATAAACAGGGAGCCTACATCCTGGGAACAAATATTTACTCCACACACTTCAGATAGAGCCCTAATATCCAGAGTATACAAAGAACTCAAAAAATTAGACAATAAGATAACAAATAACCCAATCAACAAATGGGCCAAGGACATGAACAGACACTTCTCAGAGGAGGACATACAATCAATCAATAAGTACATGAAAAAATGCTCACCATCGCTAGCAGTCAGAGAAATGCAAATCAAAACCACCCTAAGATACCATCTCACTCCAGTAAGATTGGCAGCCATTAGGAAGTCCAACAACAACAAGTGCTGGAGAGGATGCAGGGAAAAGGGCACACTTGTTCATTGTTGGTGGGACTGCAAATTGGTGCAGCCAATTTGGAAAGCAGTATGGAGATTTCTTGGAAACCTGGGAATGGAACCACCATTTGACCCAGCTATTCCCCTTCTGGGTCTATTCCCTAAAGACCTAATAAGAGCATGCTACAGAGACACTGCTACATCGATGTTGATAGCAGCACAATTCACGATAGCAAGATTGTGGAACCAACCTAGATGCCCTTCAATAGATGAATGGATAAAAAAATGTGGCATTTATACACAATGGAGTATTTCTGCATTAAAAAATGACAAAATCATAGAATTTGGAGGGAAATGGATGGCATTAGAGCAGATTATGCTAAGTGAAGCTAGTCAATCTTTAAAAAACAAATGCCAAATGACTCCTTTGATATAAGGGGAGTAACCAAGGACAGGGTAGGGATGAAGAGCTTGAGAAGAATTTAACATTAAACGGGGATGAGAGGTGGGAGGGAAAGGGAGTGAGAAGGGAAATCGCATGGAAATGGAAGGTGATCCTCAGGGTTATACAAAATTACATATAAGAGGAAAGGAGGGGTAAGACAAGATAATACAATGGAAGAAATGATTTACAGTAGAGGGGGTAGAGAGAGAAAAGGGGAGGGGAGGAGAGGGGAGGGGAGGGGGGATAGTAGAGAATAGGACAGACAGCAGAATACATCAGACACGAGAAAGGCAATATTTAAATCAATGTAAGGGTAACTGATGAGATACAGCAATCTGTATTTGGGGTAAAATTGGGAGTTCATAACCCACTTGAAACAAACTGTGAAATATGATGTATTAAGAACTATGCAATGTTTTGAATGACCAACAATAAAAAAAAAGTTTATGGGAGTGATATGCCTGACAACCATAAAAAAATGATAAATGATACACTCTCAATTTATGACCTGCTATCATAACATAGGTGAGATGTACATATTTGTAGCAACATTTCATGCTAGTTGATGGATGCGTGGGTATGAGATGTCTACTCAAATGACAAGCCATTTATGATAAATCTATCTGCCCAAAATGATATACTGACCCAGAAAAAAAATCATCAATTGCTTTAAGGATCACATTAAGATCATTAATGTGATTTATCCACCATTTAATTGTAAATTTAGAAGAATGTTTTCACTTCTCAATCAACTGGTTATGATTTTGATTTAATGATCAAACTCTTTATTGACAACTTTTCATGTAACTAAATTTTCCAAGGATAAGAAATCAAATAAACTTTTATTCATAATTCCTATCATTTTTAGCCTATTGTTCTCCATCTTTTGCATTCACAAGGATTATATGGGTATCAAATTGCATATTCTGATTCAACCAACTTGGGATACAACTTGAGATTCTATACTTCTAATAAATTTCCTGGTAATATCAAGTCTCTATATAAATCCACTGACCATTCTTGAATAGCAAGATGTAAGGTCATCATCATCATATTGACAAAACTTAAACATTAGGAAATAAATTTTAAAAAATAAAAAAGTTCATCATTACATAAATCTGGAATCTTGTAGGACAAGTAAAAATAATGAACTGAGTGACAGGAAGACACAGTGTGCTGAAATATCTGTAAACATTTAAGCCTTCATCACTTTTCAGGACTAACTACAGGTTTCTCTTTTCTATCTGAACATATGTATCCCAACTTAAATCTATTCTGCATACTCTCTATGAAACACAATAATAACTAGAAGCTTCTGTATACTTGGATGATCATAAAATTCACATTCATATTATATAATCCTCTAAACACTTCCTTCAATTACAAGTGTAAACAACAAACTTGAAACTTTCAACATTGCATGTGATTTTGTCACTATGTCCATAATAGATATAATATATATTATGAAAGTCACTTCAAATCTCTTGAACTATCTTGTATGCTCATCACTGCTTCATAATTATTACAATTATTCAATACAGGAGTGTATAGATCTGGTTACATATCACAGTAAAGAACAACTATTATATTTTTTGTGTGATTAAAAAAGGTCCATTGAGAAACACAATACAAACCTAAAATATAAGTGATGTATAAAATGAATATTTTAAAGATAGCTTTTTATAGATTCACCTCTAAGAAATCACTACCAATCATCATTTTTATCATATTTCTATTTAAAAGTGAAATCTCCAATGATATTTTCTATGTAAAGGTAAGCATTATGTCATCCTACTATTTCAAAATAATATAACTTTTTTTGTTAAGATTAGACAACTCTAATTCTTAAGTAACTGAGAAAACAAAATCAAGTAAACACAAAAATGTTATATACACTATTTCATATAGAATACCTTGTGTTAGAAATGGTTATATGGTCAAAAATTGTAGGAGTAACATTATAAACTGTCTCTATGGCCCAGGGATCTGATATATTTTTGTGGAAAAGGCCAGAGGGTAAACATCATCAACTTTGCAGATCGCATGGTTTCTTATTACAAAGATTCAGCTGTTATAATGACATGAAAGCAGTCATTGACAATATGTAAATGAATAGTCATGGCTGTGTTCTGATCATACTTTTTTTTACAAAATCAGGTGATAGGTTGGAATTGGCCCATCCAGCCCATAATCTACCAACCTAATAAAAGGAGCTGAAAGGTATTCAGAACATTTTTTTAAGAATTATTACACATGATGTTCCAAAATATATTTAAACATGGATCAACTTTTCTATGCCATATCTAGGAACACACATCTGCATACTTTCTCTGTGTGTGTGTGTGTGTGTATATGTGTGCATGAGATTTTAATGAGCTTGAATAGAAAGGGTACACATTAAATTTTTCTTTTCTCCAAAGTTATATTTATCAGGAAATTATTTCTAGGAATATCGACTACATTGTTTAAATGAACAATATTTAATTTGGCCCAAATATTATTTAAAATTCAAATAATTTAAATGTCTATCTTCTATAGTATTTTTATTATTTCCATGTGCCTATTCAGTAGTTTATAACCATAAGGACATAAAAATGTTATATCAGTATATGTGACACAAATAATCTATTTCATTTATTTTCTCAGTTGTAACTAGGGTATGGCTAAGAAAAAGTGATGTGCAGGGCAGTCTAGATGAACACATATTTCCCCCATTCTTGTATCCAGAGGTTTGGCTTATACCCATTGATATTCTGAGAATGAAAGAACTAAATTCTAGGAAATGACTTGTTCCTCACTTCAGGGCCTATTCTATAATCTTCTTTCCCCCAGAACCTCTTGGGTACCCATCTCTCTTGTATCTTTGGCCTAGTTTCATTCAAATAATGTGGAATGTCCTATAAGACCATGGTTCAAAGAAACATTCATATTATTCCTGTTCTCAAAGAAATAATAAAACAGGATAAAAAGAATTTGAATGGCATAATTTTTCTGCCTTAACTTCATTTGAATTTTTAAACTGTTGAGATTATTGCAATTGGCTCTTTTTCTGCAAACAATAGACTCACATAGGAATTTAGTCCAAAAAAAGATACCTCCCAAAACACCACTTCTTCCTGAGAGTAAATAGCTATCTCGATGTCTGATAACTAAAGTTCTGAATTCATCTGCTAACCATTTAGACTAAAGCAAAGGTCAAAATCTAGTTCAGGTACTAGAATAATCCAGATATTTGAAATCACTTTTCTGTATTTCACCAAATCTAACTTCATGTTGAAATTGATTCCCAGAGTCATTATCCTCTTTCTGCTTTCTATACTTTTATTTAGATGTCTGTGTGCATGTCTGCGTGCTCCTTCAAATGTCCATTCTTCTTTCTCATCTGGATTTTTTTTTTGTAAGTATTTTTTTTTATTGTAAGAGAATGGCTCTTGAGAGCAACAGTAAAACATTTCAGGAATATCAGATTGATCAATTAGGACTTTTTAATGAAGTACTCTTATATACAAATGGATTCTAGGTTGAGATTGAGAAATAAGGAATTAAAAAATCAGAGATAATGTCCATTTGATGAAATGCGTCTATATATAGTCCATTTTTTCTTCAAGCTAAACTCAAACAAAAATGAGGAGTTTGAGTAACTTGAAATAAGAATCTGAGCATATGTAGTTTATTTGGGAAATATTAAGGCACACTAAGTAGTAAACACATAAAAAGAAGGAAACTAAAGGAAACTAAAGAAGCATGTGGTAATATGAAAGGTATAATAGTAGTTGTAATAGAAATTTGTCATTTATGATAAAACCCAAAAAGGTGTAAAATTTATGCCTCAGAATTTTTTCACTTGAATTGTGAGGGAACTCTTAAGAACCATTGGTTGAAGTTTCCCAGAGAGATAATTTCTTGGGTCTTCTGCATTAACAACCAAACTCACAACGTTCCAAGGAGTAGAAAATTAGAAACAGAGAAGGAGATCTTGGCATTATAGCAGCAACTGATTCAGAAACCCGACAAGCAGGAGAAGCCCCATGAAGGAGGAAAATAAGCAATTATTTCTTCAAGAAATGATAAGAAATAACCATGGGAAGAGGAGAAGTACTCAATGTATGGAAGAAATGAGTTAAAGAGAAGTTCTTTTGATTCCTTAGAAATCATTCAGTTTGAGAATCAATATATGCAATATGTCACTAGATAATTTTGAACCCTAAGGAGAATATAGAATTTCCCAGATTTTTAAATCTCTGTAGTATAGAAAATGACTGTGGTCCATTATTTTAATAAATGACATCTACCGTATTTAAGGATTGGGAGACTCAGTATCATCTTTTCCAAAGCAATCCTTAGTGAGAAAAGTGAAGCTGGAAGCATCACAATACCAGACCTTAAATTATATTACAGAGGTGTTGGCACCAAAACAGACACCAAGATCAATGATATAGAAGACACAGGAACAAATCCACAAAAATACAGTTAACTTCATTCCAGCAAAGGCAACAAAAACATTGGAGGAAAGATAGCCTCTTCAACAAATGGTGCTGTAAAAACTGGAAGTCCATAGGTAGTAGAATGAAATTTAACCCCTGTACCTCACTCTGTACAAAACTCAACTCAAAGCTGATCAAGGACCCAGGCATTAGACCAGAGATCCTACATCTACTAGAAGAAAATATAGGGCTAGTATTCCATCATGTCAGCTTAGGAACCAACTTCCTCAACAAGACTCCTAAGGCACAAAAAGTAAAATCAAGAATCAATAAATGGGATTGAATCAAACTCAAAAGCTTCTTCACAGAAAAGAAAACAAGAGCATGAAGAGAGAGCCTATAGAATGGGAGGAAATCTTTTCCACCTGCACCTCAGATATGGCAATAATTCCCAGGATATACAAAGAACTAAAAAAAAATGGTTAAAACCAAAAACAAATACTCCAATCAATAAATCAGCAAAGGAACTGAACAGGCACTTCACAGAGGAAATACAAACGTTCCACAAATAAATGAAAACAAATCCTCAACATCCCTAGCAATTAGAGAAATGCAAAGTAAAAGTACACTGAGATTTCACCTAAAAACCACAATGGAAATTATCAATAATACAAGTAACAATAAATGTTGGCAAGGATATGGGGAAAAGGGTACACTCATATGTTGTTAGTAGAACTGCAAATTAATGCAACAATTTTGGAAAGCAGTATGGAGATTTCTCAAAAGTCTAGAATGGAACCACCATTTGACCCCATTATCCTACTCCTTGGTATATAACCAAAGGTGTTAAAATCAGCATACTACAGCCACATCAATGTTTATAGCAGCACAATTCACAGTTGCTATGCCATGGAGCCAATCTAGGTACCCTGCAACAGATGAATGGGTAAATTGTGATATACACACATAATACAATATTACTCAGTCATAATGAATAATTACTTTATGATATTTGCTGGTAAATGAATGGGTCTGGAGACCATCATGTTAAAAGAAATAAGCCCCCCAAAATAAAGGTCAAATGTTCTCTGTGAAATGTTAATGCTAACACACAACAAGGGGGAGGTAAAGAACATAAGTTTAGTGGATTAGATAAAGGGAAAAGAAGAAAAAGGAGGGGGTACTAGAACAGGAAAAAGAGTGGAATGAATCTGACATAACTTTCCTATGTACATATATAAATATACCACAGTGAATCTCAATAACATGTACATCCACAAGACTGTTATTCTAATTAGAAAAACATGAACATCATGCTTGTATAAATATATCAAAACAGATTCTATTATCATGTATAACTAAAAAGAACAAATAAAAATTAAATTAAAAAGGCCATTCTCCAAAAATTGATCAACAGATCCAATGCATTTCCAATAATAATCCTGGTAGCTGTTTTTGTTTTTTTTTTTTTTGGCACAAATTTGCAAACTCATTCTTAAATTTATACAGAAAGAAGAAGGACTTGAACTATCCAAAACAATTATGGAAATGATGAGTAAATTTGTAGGACATGTGCAACCTGCTTTTAAATTGTATTATAGCTAGGTGTGGTAGCACATGCCTGTAATCCCAGCAGTTCAGGAAGCTGAAGCAGGGTGATTACAAGTTCAAAGCCAGCCTCAGCAACTTAGCAAGGCCCTTAGCAAGACTTTGTCTCAAAATAAAAAATAAAAAGTGTTGAAGATGGGGTTCAGTGCTTAGCACCCTGGGTTTAATCCCCAGTAACACAACAAGTCAAAATGGTATACCAGAATATATACCTTTTTTATACTTTGACCAAAGCAGTATGTCTTTGTAATAAAAATAAAGATATATGTCAACAAAACCCAAGTAGAAAACAGATTCACATATATAACTGGATATACATCTGGGAAAAATGCATATTGACCCTTTCTCCAGACCATAAGCAAAAATTATTTGAAAACAATTACTGATGGGCTGAGGTTGTGGCTTAGTGGCAGAGCACTTGATTCAATTCTCAGCACCACATAAAAATAAATAAACAAAATAAAGATATTGTATCCATGCATAACTAAAAAAAAAATTAAAGCTTTAAAAAAATCACTGACCATGAAATATCTATAAAAAATAAAAGAACCACAAAGGTGATCACATATGAAAACAGAAAAATAAGTATTAATGAACTTCTAAATGTAAATCTTATAATCCTTTGTGATTTTAAATATGCCACATAAAAATAATGATAAATCTATGTTGATTGGGGCACAGTGTATAAAAAACCTAATTTTCTCCAGTAATAATATAATAGAGGACAGCTTCACAGGAGGAAAATTTTGCACACAATTTAAATATAGTTAGTATATCAAAGTAGTCTGATGCATGCATACTAATAAAATAATGACATTTCCTAGAAAAATGTTCAGTACATAGTTTTAAAAGAAATATATGATAAAAGAAACTAGAAAGTAGTCAAAGTGGTACACCAGAATCTATATCACACAAAAGAAGTCAATATTGGGGACTTGATGAATAAAAAAGATGTAAGATATATATAAAACACAGGATAGAAGCCTTTCCTTATAATTAATTGTATTAATGATTGAATAAAATTCACTAAAATCAATAATAATTACAACTGATTAAAAATGACAAAACCAATTGTAATCTATAAAAGATTCACATTAGATGCAAATATATAAGCATTTTGGAAGTATAAAATAGAAATACAGATTTCATACTAAATAGTATTTGTTTACTGACAATCTTAAAAGAAATGGAGTAATTACATAATATCACACAGAATATACTGTAAGATAAAAATTCTTAGTAGAGACAAAGAAGTACAATGCATAATTGGAAAAAAGATAATTCATCAAGAAAATAATATAATCATAAATTCACAGGAACCTAAAAATTTAGCCTCCAAACATACAACACAAAATTGGCAGATTTAAAGTTCAACTAAATTTATTGAAGACTTCAATACCTCATATTCAACAATGGGTACAATAATTAGGCAGACTGGAGGAAGAGAACACTCCATAAACACTAACTATACTTAATATGCATCTAATAGATCATTCAATCTCAAAAGAGCAGAGTATATATTTTTTCTTAAGTATACTTGTAACAATATTTAAGATAGACAATATGTTACCTTGTAAAATAAGTCTTAATAATTTGAAAAGTTCCAAATCATACAAAGGAGATTCTATGATCAATAAAATTAAACAGAAATTAATAACAGAAGGAAACTTGAAAAATTCATAACATGGTAATTTAACAAACTAGTCCAAAATGATCATAAGAAAAATGTAAAAAGATACTTAAAAGAGAATGAAAATCTAATTGCAATATACCAAAACTTTTGGTATTCAGAAAAATCAATGCCTGAGGGAAATTCAAGTCATAAATGCTTATATTTGTAAAAGGAAAAAAATCTCAAATATGTACCTAACCTATACTTTATAAAACTTTAATGAGAGCAAACAACACCTAAAGTATCAAGGAAGGAAATAATAAGGATTAGAGGAGAAACAAATGAGATAAATAAAAAATAAAGGTGATAACCAAAACCCATTGTTGGTTCTTAAAAAGATCAACAAAATTTATAGAAGTTTTGGGGCTGGGGTTGTGGCTCAGTGGTAGAACACTCATTAGCACGTGCAAGGCCCTGGGTTTGATCCTCAGCACCACATAAGAACAAATAAATAAAATAAAGGTATAAAATTTTTTTAAAGTTTAGTTATTCTGATAATGAAAAACAAAAGAGAGGATTCAAGTTGTTAAAATTAGGAGTGAAACAGCAAATATTTACCACCCTTTTTATAGAAATACAGTTAAATGTACATTTAAGATACATCATTCAACACCCAGGTATTTGTGCAACCTAAACGAATGTACATTTCTATGTAAAATCCTCCATATTTATAGAAGCTTTATTCATAATGACCCAATATATGAAATATCTGAAATAGCCATTGGTTTTTAAATATATAAGAATGTATTAAATATAATGGAATAATAATTATGGACTAAATCTCAAAAATACAATGCTAAATAAACTAGATACATAAAATAACATTATATGATGTAATTTAAATTATATCTTAAAAAATCAAGTCAATAGCAACATAAAGAAGATCAGAGGAGGCTGGGGTTGGGTTGTCACTCAGCAGCAGAGCACTTGCCTAGCAT